>NC_135484.1:91859310-93059310 GCF_052094955.1 Ictidomys tridecemlineatus | reverse complement strand
TTTCAAAATTAAAAAAAAAAAAAACAAATACTGGGTTGGGAGTCTGACTCAGTGGTTAAGCACCGGTGGGTTCAATCCCAGCACCAAAAATAAAAGTAAAATAAAATAAATAAAACTGATAAAAAAAATAAATGTATTACTCCCAGTTCTGGAGACCAGGAATTCCAAGATCAAGGCACCCTCAGATTCAGTGTCTGATAAGGGCCACTCCCTTATAGTGGGCTCTCTGCTCACTGTAAACGGACACAGAAAAGGGGGCAAACAGGACTTTAGTGTCTTCTACAAGAGGTTCTAATACTATTCATTAGGGCTTTGCCTTCATGACATAGTCACCTCCTGATACCATTACATTGGGGTTAAGACTTCAACCTATCAATGGAGGGGTGGGGGAGGGGCTTATAAACATTCAGTCCATTGTAACCATTAATATAAAAAAAGTATATTTCTATTTTCTACCAATGAAAAATGAGAAATTGAATTTTCTAAAAGTGTCTTTTGTATTATAACTAAAATGTTACATATTTAGGGATATATCTGACAAAGATGTCCAGTATCTCTTTAGGCTCATATAATCTTTAGATACATTTAGAATAGATTAATGTATTTTTGGGGGGGCGGTTTCAGAGATTGAACTCAGGGGCATTCGACCACTGAGCCATATCTTCAATCCTATTTTGTATATTATTTAGAGAGAGGGTCTCACTGAGTTGCTTAGTGTGTTGCTTTTGCTGAGGCTGGCTTTGAACTTGCAATCCTCCTACCTCAGCCTCACAAGCCCCTGGAATTGTAGGCATGTGCCACCACGCCCAGTGCCTTAATGCATTCTTTAGATACATTAGTTGCCTTCAAATACTATCAGTCCTCAGCCTCTTTCAGATGTGTTCTAACTTCTTGATCAGGTATTCATTTAGATAGCTGTCAGAAACAGCTGTTCTATCTTTTGTTAATTTTTAACTATTTCTAACAACTATAATAGTTCTAAACCACCAGATTTCAAAGTCAAATGAATTTATTTTAAATTCCATCTTTAGTGGTTAATAGCTGCATAATCTGAGAAAAAAATCTAATATTTTATACCTCAATTGCCTCATTCATAAAGTTGGGATAACACTACTTAATGGCTCTGGAGTCAGATGCACTTTTTATGTTTTTGTATTGCTTCTGCCACTTTCTTGCCAAATGATATTGGGCATGTTAAACAATATTTCTGGTCTTCTGTATTACCTCATCTTTAAAATAATACCTACCTCATGATATGGCTATAAAGATAAAATGACATAAAATATCTAGAATAATGTGGAATGGTACCTAGCACTCAATAAATGTTATATGTTGGTGGCTATAATTCTTTTTTCCAAACATCTGTAATTGGGCCATTCCAAACCCAGTCAAGAATACATATTTGTCAAATGTTTTGATATTTTTAAAGATAGGAATTTAATCAAAAGTATGTCTTTATGTTATTATAAAATTGAATGAAGCATGATGTCTTTACATGAATATTTAGGGAGACTCTAAAATAAGAGATGCCTGAGATCATTCGTTTTTCAAACTTTGTTTAGCAACAAACACTTTTTTCAAATAAAAAGAAATGGGCTGGTGATTCTCAGAAGATAAATACATAAATATACACCACATATATAAAGCAAACAAAAGGGAAGTTCATTCGTTGAACAATAAACCCACAAGGCTAACACATTTGGGGAATTTATTATATGCTAGGTGTAAGTCTGAAACCGTACCAGTTCCTATGGTGATTCTGGGAGTCTTCCTTGAACAAATAAAGTGCAAGAAACACAATTTAAAACACTGCCCTCTGGAATTATTAAGCCACTCAAGAGCAAGAGCCTTATGACATATATACCAACCAAATATCTAGCATAGTACTGGGCAATTTGGATGTTGAATAAAATATTGGTGGAACTGGGTGGCATAAAAAAATCCAAGTAAATCTCCGAGTGGCCCTACATGCTATTAAATGGCTGATGCCTCGTGTTCCCAACACATTTCTTCCTCAGGGCAAAACAAGTTGTTTTCTAAGCTCTAAACAATGAGGTTTGGATAAATTTAGACCACAAATCTCAATCCAGCATATGTACTAGAGATATTTAAAAGCACAGGCTAGGTCATCTACTGAATTAGTATTAAACTTGAATTGTGTCTAGAGTTATGCCAATTCTTTCACGGACCACACAAATATCATCCATCTCTGAAATAGACTCGGGACTCCAAAATGACTCAAGAGACCTCTTCCTAATATTGATGGAGAATTTTGCCAACTCACTAAAGAGTAATATTGACTCTCCCGAAGACCTCCAGAGTTTTCTTGGTCAAAGTCAATGTTCGTGATTTGGAATTTTCCCAGGCACCAGAAATTATAGCGTGAACTAACATTTATGCATGCACTCTCCCAATTATTTTCAGTTTCAAGTTAGACATAAGTAAAAGGCAGAGCAAGTGAGGAGAAAGCAGGCAGAAGCATTAGAGATAAGAGACATTAGACATGGCCTTGACTCATGTGTCATCTCCTTTCTGAATGCCATCATCTCTCTCCCTCAACAGTGAATTTCAAGATTTGTTCTTGAGACCAGATTCTGATCTATAGTTCTATTTCATGGCTCACACCAAAAGCCGTTTTAATAATCACAAAGTGGATATTTATTGAACTTTATGAGTTGCTCAGGATTGTGCTAAGGCATTATAAAATGTGAAAGTATTCAATGAACACTTGGAAATTGAAGAATTCTAAAAATATTTTATGTAGAAACCCAGGTAAGGTAAACAAACAAAATGATTAGGAATAAGAAGAATTTTTATTATGACCTAACAAAGGCAAAGCTAAAAACTAAAAATAGTGATGTTCAGGATTGTTTTTAAAAATATGAAATGAAGGCAAGTTAGCACTTACCGATATAAGTCAATGGAGCAAAAAGAATTTAAAGAGTTTTATAATCTCTATAAACCATTATAAAATAATCTTCAAAAGCAAAAACCATTTTGAATTAAAGTACTGGAGAGCACTCATATTAATAAAGCGACACCATTCTCACAGATGTTATTCATTACCATAGAGATCTACACAATTAATAATGATCTTATCCATTGGCATCTAATGCTATAAGATATCCTTGAACCTTTATAAAGTGAACTCAAAATGCAGTTTCTATATCTCAGCCATGGCAACTGATAATGAAGAATAGTTATATTCTTTTCATAAGTTTATAAAACCTTCTGAGAAATGTAAAGACATTATGAAATTAGTCTGAAAAGAAAGATAAATTAACATTTATTACATAAATGATTGTTTCTCCTGACATGTAGTTTTTACTCCTATCTTACTTAGCTAGATTTGTGGTTGATGATATTGCTTTATGAATAGCTTGAGCCCTATTTTAACTAAATGGATCATTGGGCTAGAAATAGAGATTCCTGTGCTGTAGTTCTAACTCTGAATAGTTCTATGACCCTGTGCAACCTTCTCAGCAGGAATCTCAAATTATCCTAATTCAAGCTAAAATGTCATTTTTCATCTACTGGGTGTACTGCATAAGGGTTATGATATGATTATCCTCCTTTATACAAATGCTATAAGCTACTCCACATAAAAGCAAAATTCTATAAAATTATTTCTACATTAATGTCACATTTAATAGCCCACAATGATTTAGCTTAAATAGGATAAGATAGTTGACTCAAACAGGAGAATAGGGATTTGATTATTTTTCAGTTAATAATTCTTGTTATTATATGCACACATATATAATAACAAGAATATATATATTAAATGTGTGTTTGTGTGCATAGTCTGAATTGTTGACTTGATTGGATTAAGAGAAGGCTAAGATTATGAGGTTTCTGGGTGTGTCAGTGAGAGTGTTTCAAGGAATGATTTTGGAACAGCAAACTGAAGAAACTCACCCTAAATGTGGGCAGAACAGTTCAAGAAATTGGAAGCCTGGGTGGAATAAAACTGAGAACAAAGAAGCAGCAGCAGCAGATGCAAGCCAGATTCTTCTGGAGTGGATGCTTCAATTGCTGCTATGATTGTCTGGGGACATCAGACTCCAGCTATTTCACTCTTCCAAAGCAAAAGAGTCAATCAGTGACTCTCTAGAGAGTCTCAGGTCTCCAGTCCTGGACTGGAGCTGCATCATTGATCCTTCTAACTCTGGAGCTCCAGTTTCTTGAACTGAGCAGTTACTAGTTCCTCTCCCTCTCCAGCCTATAGACAGCCATTGTGGGACTATCCGCCTCTGGTTCTGTAAGCCAATTTAATAAATACCCTTTTATGATCACACCTATCTAATAAATCTCCTTTTTATAACAACATATATAGATATAGATATAGATATAGATATAGATACAGATATAGATAGATAGATAGATATATAGATATATAGATAGTTGGTTCTGTTTCTCTAGAGAACCCTGATTAATGCTATAATATATATATATATATATATATATATATATATATATAAATAATTTATTTGTATTAAAATGACCATGATTTAAATTATATTTAAATGACCATTATCTTGAGTACTAGAAGCAATAGGATTCACTCATCTTAATGGCTGTTATTAAAGTCTTAAAGTTAATATAAGGGGCAGTTGGGAAGAGTGGGTGTTGGAATCAAACACTGCTCTGCCCCTGCAATGCACTGCTATATGACTGGTCAAATCACAGTATATCTCAGCTACAAGACGTGAGGATAATCAGGATAATCATACTGTCTCAATTTTATTTTGTTTCAGAAGAGTTAAATGAATTAGTGAATGCTATGGCATGAATGTGGTTTGTCCCCCAAGGGTTATGTGTATTAGAGGTTTGGTCCAGGGTGTGGTGATGTGATATAGAACTGGATCTTTAAGAGGTGGGGCCTAGTTGGAGATTGTGTCAAGAAAGGCTTCAAGATAGCTCTCCTGGCACCCTGAGTTAGTTCTCATGACAGTGAGTTGTTATAAAAGCCTGAGCCTGACTCCTAGGCCTCTCTCTGTTTTTATAGTATGGCCATGTAATCTCTTCCTCTCCTGTGTACTTCCACCATTGTGACACCATCCACCGTGAGGTCCTCACCAGAGCAGAGCTCTGCCAGTGTCATGCCCTGAATCTCCAAAACTGTGAACTCTTTATTTTAAAACCTCTTCAAAAAAAAAATTTTTTTTAAAGTAAGGTTAGTAATTACTTATAATAATAGAAGAGGGACTAATACAATGGGCATAAACTGTGTAGCACAGGGACTGAAGCGCATGAGGTGCTGAAAAAGTCAGGTTTTATATTCTTTCAAGAACTCCTATAAGATGGTTGATCTTTTGGCTGCCATGTATATATTTAAAACATCCGAAATTCCCTTGGGACTTTTTGTTCAACTAGTATTAAGTTTCAGTTATGTTAGATGAGTAAGTTTTCGAGATCTGACATACAGAATAGTACCTATAATATTTTCACTTAAAAATTATTAGAAGGGTGACTCTTTAATAGGCAAAATAGATAAACAAAAGGAACAAGGAAACTTTAGGAGAACTTGATATGTTTATTACCTTGATGATATGATATTATCAAAGTATTTTTATATATCCAAATCCACAAAATCATGCACATTAAATATGTGCAGTTTTGGGTGTTTATTGTATCTTAATAAGCTTTTTAAAAAGTAAATGGAAAAATTTAAATAAAAACTAAAATAAAATATTCCATCATTTCTTGGAATATCTTGAGTGACTCCAAATACCTAGAAGCCAAAAAAGGTTTCCTACCACATTGTGCCTGCTACTTCATGAAATTCCAAATTATCAATGGATTTCACAATGCACATTTTTATTCCATACACCCATAGATGTTGGATAAGTCATGTTGTGTGAACTTCTCTCTTTAGGTTCACCTGAGCATTTATTATTCTTTTGTCTAAACACAGCAAATAAATGGAGAACACATGCATGGGGATGAGATCATTTGTTTGATCAAATAGATAAAATAAAACATCCAAAGTGGAACAAATTGTCCTCATTCCCTATTTTCCTGACCATTGAGGAGAGAAAAAAGTTCATAAGCCTAGATTCTTTCATCTCTGTCTTAAATTTCATCTTCCCCTGCCAGTTACAAGGAAAATGTAATTTGAAAAAAAATAAAATGAAATAAAAAGCAGAGTATTTAGCTGAGAGTTGGCTTCATGCCTCATCTCTGGAGGGAAAAAAATTACTGAAAGGCAGCATGATTCATCGCTACTGTCTCAAATGTTCCCAAGACAAAGAATCTTCTCCCAGTACTAGAACATGTTTGTATTTTAAAATTTAGCATTCCCTACAATTGAGATGAGCAGTTGATGCCTAAGTATTCTTATAAGATGATGCTGGTGGCCAAACTGAGAAGAGATGAATATATATCTTTAATTTCCTACATCCTATCCTTTCTCAATTCTGTCAGTCCTGCTTTACATTTTGTACTTCAGATACTTTAATAAGTGTGTGTAAAGTTTAATTCATAGAAAATAAATAAGTTGCATAGTCCTTATGAAAAACCTATATAAAACAACATAAAAACAATTGCCAAGTAACAGCTAGTACAATTATTAGATACTGTCTCTTTTCTATAAAATGCTTTGTGATGCTGCAGCTGGGAGTCTGCAGACCACAGTTCTGCTTTGCCGGCCAACCCTTAAAGGCACCAAAGGGAGACTGTAGGCTGGAAAAGTTTCTTCCTTTCTGCTTCCCTATCCTGTGAGCATCACCCCATTAACGTTTCTTCACCTCAGCAGCAGCAGTTTCTCCCCACAGCTACAGCTAACTCTGTTTTGCAATGTCTTCAATCCTCACAGAACCTGTCTCCCTACACCTGTTCCCCTCCACCATGTAACACCCACTGACACCAACCAGTGGCCCTGTGAAGCCTGAGTTTCAGCTTCACAGATCCCATCTTTAAATTTCTTAATTTTAGTAATTCCAATTTCTCTTCTTTATTCTCTTAGTCTTAGGATAGTAGCTGTTTTCTAGAGTTGCTACCTCCTTGATGACTAGCAGTCACTTTTTATCCTTTCTATTACCTGGTTAACAACTCTATGCTTAGTTATTAATTCTTAAGATTCTCCTTATTGAAACAGTAGGTGGGATGTCTGTCTTGTTTCTAAACCCTGACTAATATATAGCTTAATATATAAAAAATGGGATTATAGCCAGGCATGGTGGGACACGCCTGTAATCCCAGCAGCTCTGAAGGCTGAAGCAGGAAGATCATGAGTTCAGAGCCAGCCTCAGCAAAAGCAACACACTAAGCAACTCAGTGAGAACCTCTCTCTAAATAAAATACAAAATAGGGCTGGTGATGTGGCTCAGTGCCCCTAGAGTTCAATCCCTGGTACCTCCCTCCCCCCCAAAAAAAGTGGGATTTTATAAACTGGATGTACTAAGATTGTTTTAAAAATAAAATTGTGTAAAAATGTGGCAGGGAAGAGGTTAAAGTAAAAGTATAGCAGCCAGAAGTTGTTAGATGAAAGAGGAAAATAGTGAAAGAAAGGAACGGAGTGATAGTATTGCCTCCCCCACACTTTTCACATAAATCCAGTTCATGATAGGTACATAAATAGTATGACTATATTGGGAAATTGCATAGGTTATCTGTGAAAGAACTAGAGGTTAATGACATATGGCAACAAATCTGAGAAATGAGAGAAGGGAGAATGTAAAAATTAATCAAATTATTTTATAATGTAATAATAAAATAATGTTTAAAGATGATAAATTAAGAAGTAATGTAAGCCAACTGTGGTGGTACACACCTGTAATCTTCACAACTCTGGAGGCTGAGGCAGGAGGATCATAAGTTCAAAGCCAGCGTCAGCTGCATAGCAAGACCCTGTCTCAAAATAAAAATAAAAATGGCTAAGGATTTTGGGGATTCAGTAGTAGATGCCTCTGGGATCAATCCCCAGAACAAACAAACAAAAAAGTAATATAGCATGCACTTTATTAACTATATTGAGGTAAACTCCAAAATAATTGAAAACAAATGATTAAAATGTCTCTTAGGGACAATACTGGAAGTGTGCAAAAGTGAGCAAAAAGCAATTGTGTTTCCCATAAGTCATTCCATTTAGTTTTTAATATTCTGTTAATTTCATCATTTCAATTTAAATTTTAAAAATGCAAAGGAAAAAATGCAAAGGAAAAAAATGCAAAGGCTTTTACTTCTGGAATAATGAAGTATTCTACTTTTTTTTTTTTAATTCCTCACACTTCAACTAAAAATCCTTAACATTCTGTATGAAGTAAACATAAAAAACTCTGGAAAGTGGAAAGGCCGCTGGTTAGAGACCTTGGGATTGAAGGAACATCACAGCAGTGAGATGCCTAGGCTTTCTTTTTTCCTCACACGTCCTGGACTTGCAGTGGGGAAGCACCAATGAGCATAAGCGAAGAAGCCCCCACAGAACGGGCTCCTTCCAAAGAACCAGGAAAGCCGCAATCCAGCAAGACAGCTGCTCTGCACGAAGCAAACACCACCACGGAAGCAGACGCACCAGCGACGGATCTTCCACCCTTCCATTTCTTCTGGGCCCAAGTAGTGCCAGGGCCAGCCCAGTGGAGAGTCAGGACTTCCGAGGTGGCTCAGAGGTAGTGGGGCCATCTTCACTGTGGTGTCAGTTTTAAGCCAGGTGATGAGCAGTGATAAAGCACTGAGGAGTCTGGTTGCAGCCAGGATTCTGTGTGTAGTTTTCTGAACCAACCATTAGCAATAATGAAGTCTTCCTTGGGGAAGGCATATGGGGGTTGGGGACTGCTCTCCCCACATCAGACTTCTTCACAGCCAGGGCACAGCCGACTTAGAGCAGAATCAAGGATTCAGGCCCTGGCCACACTGGCTCTTCTGCACACGGGTATTTCTAGCCTAGGCACCTGTATTATGAGGTTTCCTTGGAGGAAACTTGAAGTCCTCAGTACTACTCCACTACTAGTCTTTCTCCTCCCTACCCTGGAAACCCCTGGGTTGGTAAAACCGCAGCAGCCTTTTGTTTGGGCTCCTCCAGCAGTGGGACAACTCCACATTTGAGTGACTGATACACACATTTCCCTAAAATATCAAGAGTGGTTTTTTTCACATTATTTCATAAAATGTTAACTCCGTAGCATCCAATTTTTATGTTCTCTAGGGATTTGGTTCTCCCTTCTGAGTTGTGTAATTCTGATGTAAATTAAGCTGATCCAACTGGGAGTTGCTAAATCCCATAAAAGCAATTATAGTCATAAAGATGCTGTAAAATTGATATTAGAACTGTTCAACCCACAACCTCCTCCCACCCTCCACCGCGCCCTCCACCGCCTTCACACACACACAAACAAAGCTCTTGCCTTTTATGAAATATTCCAGGAGTGTATCCCAGGTAACCGTAGTCAGCATAAAGGTATTGATTTTAAATTCTCCTTCATCAATTATAAGCCAGGAACAAGCATTATCTTGACATTCTGAATGCTACAGTGTAAAACAGCTCGTGAAATCAGCATGGCCTATCTTTCTGTCCTTGATGATTTTGGACACCAAACTAATATCCTTTTGTATTCTGAGGGGAATCACAGGTAATCAAAGCAATAGCTATCTAATTGCTGACACCTGGGAATTTATAGACCTTTTATCCACAGTTCTCCATATTTTTAAAAACAATAATTATCATGGCCATTATTCTGTTGCAAACTTGTATTTTTCCTCCCAGGTGCTAGGAAACTGAAAATAAAAACAAAGGCAAATTATAGAAGAGAAATAAGCTATTCTTGCTCTGTCTCCACAGTTTATATGTATCAACACAGATTCTTGACTTATTTTAATGTGCTAATTTGAAATGTTTGGGAGACAAACACTCAGCACATGAAAGCACTTCTAGCAGCTGGTCAGCCAGTCAGGTCCCTTCAGTTTTATATTCTCTAATCCTTTTCCTAGCAATTCAGAGAGTTTTTAGTCACTAAATTATTATGTGTTTTTCTCCTCCTCGTGGGTAGCTTGGTTAAAATAAGATTATGAAAGGGGACACTGTCTTCTTGTGACCAGCTTACAGAGAACTGTTATCGTAATCAAATAACCAAAATGTTAAAAATACTCTGGCTCCATAAAAACTCTGCTCACATCTAAAATCCATCTAACATACCATGTGAATATGAAATTTAATCCCATCAGCTCAAATAAAATAGTTGACCTTGGAGACCTATTTTCTTCAAATTATTGATTTTTTAAAAAAAGCTGTTATGAGGTTCTTAATGATCTGTATATCCTAGTATTCCACGGGATAGCATAATAAATCCGAGAGCATCATTATTTTTAATTCAATATATAATTGAAGACTTATAACAGACATAAATTATAGCATTTAGACTATGTAGTTTCATAACAAAAGTAAATTGAGTCATTAAAAAATAAAACAGCTATTTTTGCAGTTCCCCTCATGCTGAGAGCAACATTCCAGTTCCCTAGGTGTTTGTTTGTGTTTTAACCAAACACTCCTATTAATAACGCCTCATATATAAAAATAAAATGTTTGCACAATCAAGCAGGTCCCCCCACCCACCTCCTTCCCCAGTAAAATGCTTCTTGTGTTTCAGTTTGTATTATCCTTCTTAACTAAGTAAATCTGCTTTTCGTTTTGTGGCTTGGATAGGAGGTATCTGTCTACAGGACTAGACAATGAGCGAATAGAGGCAAAATTTTTCTAAATAAGCAGAACATTCAAGTGCAGTCTGCACAACTTCTAGATATACAGTCTTGTGACCCAGAACATCTGCAAATTGCTGCTTTTTCATTCACTCCCGTTCAAATATTCATAGCTTATAGATCAATCAATCTCTGCTGTTTCAACTCTTACAAGATGAAATTTTGCCTGAAAAGCTATGGCTGAGAAAATTTTTCATTAAGAGAATTATAGCAAATTCTCCTGACTTCAGCAAAGGTCAAAATGTTTCATTTTGGTGGTTCTGGAGATTTTTATATTAAGCCAACAAATGGTTATGAGGAACCTACTCCTCCATAGGCACCACAGGAGGCCCCAGGAATCCAGCAGTCAGAAAGAAAGGTGTGGTCCTAACTACCCAGAGCCTGAGTGTAATTGAAGACAGTATGAAGCAGGAAATGAAAGTGGTGAAGTGCAGCCATATAGTAAAGATGTGGCATTCGGATGCAAGTTTCCTTTGTTTTAGTTTTGGAGTTATATCAATCCAGATGCAAATGTTCTCTTCCTTGCTCAGGAGAAAGACAAGTCTTATTGTCTCTTCAGACCAATTTGAACAATATCTATGAGAGAAATATGGTGTATCACCTAGAAATTGGACCAGTTAAAAATATAGAAACAAAAACACATGTATGTATAACTAATTAGAGCAAATTTTTAAAAAAAAAAATAGAAGGGAGACCAGTAGAGTACAAGAAGGGGATAAGGGGGAGCAGGGGAGGAAAAGAGGAGGTATTGGTGAAAGAAATTGATCAAATTATAGTGTTAAATACACAAACACACATGTAAATTGAAGACAGTGGTTATAGAAGCTGATTCAGCTGCACAAGGAGGCCACTAAAGAATCAAGCTCCTTCTATCATTCTGCTCCAACACTCTTAAACATATTGTCCTTCCCCTTCATGCCTGTTGCCTCATGATTGTGATATGGTTGCTGCCATCTGGCCATCATGTTCTTATTCATGGAAAGAATGAAAAGAGAATAATGGTAATTGCTATCCATACTTGCTCACTTTTATCAAAAAAGCCAGATTTTTCCCAGAAATGCCTATGATAGATTTCTTCCTACATGTTATCAGTTGGAATGAAGTCATGTGGTTAAGTTCCTTTGCCTTCTGGCTCCTGGGCAGGTTGAGCAAACGAGAGATGTGAGAAAGGACTGGAGAAGGAGCACAGAGAGCTCAGGAAATTTCCTCTCTGTTCCTCCCCATTGTCCCACTTCAGCACTGCAACCCTGGCAGTGGCTATATCCCCCAGAACTGCATCTCCTGCTGAGTACCCTCCTCTATGCTGCCACATGTCTCTGGGCTCTGGTAACAACTCCATCTCTTGCCTTCTTAGTGAATGGGAACAACCCCCACTGTGGCTGCTCTCTGAGTACTTCACCCATACCTTTAACCCTGCCCACTTCTAAATAACTGCATTATTGAAATCTTTTTAGTGGTTCGTCTGAGTGAAATTCTGTCCCCTGCTAAGACTCCAACAATATCTGTGGCCTTTAACTGCAAAAAATGTCTGGAAACGCAGAGGACAGGAGAGCCATGTCGACTTGGACAAATTATGATGTGTTGCCTGAGGAACAAATGAAAAATCAGGTGAAAGAAAAATGGGATATGGCTATTGGATAGGTGCCTGACATTGTCTATTGTGTTCGATTGGGGCCAGATTAAAAGCAACTGGAGTGATTGTGTCTTACTCATTTTATTTTCCTTAACTAACTCAGTGTCTAGTGAAATACATGTCTGCTAGTGAGTAAATAATAATACCTTGCTCTTCTAGAAAGTTCTGCAGTCTGCAAAGTGTCTTCACATACATTACCCCATTTGATCCTTGCAAATAGCCGGGTGAGTGAAGCAACACAGGCAATTTAATTCCTGTTTTACAGGTGAATAATCAGAAGTTCAGAGAGAATAACCTCCTTGCCTTAGGTCATACAATGATTAAGTAGTAGAGCTAGACAACAAAGTCAGGTTTTCTCACTTCAAGTTCAGGCCACCAGAGCCAACCATGGGCCAACGTAATGGACTGGATTGAGGGCACAAAACTAAAACAAGGGTTAGCTGCAGCCATGCAGAAGAGAAAGAGCATTTTCTTTCCATTTCTAACATGCATCAGCAGAGAGAATGGAGAACTCCTGTGAGCGTCCCTTTGGAGAAACAGCATCTATTTCTAACCAAATCAGGTAAGAGTATGTGTTTTAAGGACCCACAAGCACGAGCTGGAATCCTAACTTTACTACTTACTAACTGTACAAACTTTGGCAAGTTATTTTATCCCCAGAAGCTTTATTTTCCTGTTCTAAAAATGCAGGTATTGAGTACTATTCTTATGATATTGCCATGAGGTTTAAATTAGATCGATTATGTAAAGTGATCAAATTCATAAATATGACATCCTACATTTATGATTTTTATGATTGTAAATTATTTTAAATTCTGTAACAAGTTTTCAGAATGTTGGATTTCATTAAGAAACAGGATATGCCAAGGAGGGTGGCACACACCCATAATCCCTACTGCTTGGGATACTGAGGCTAGAGGATCACAAGTTCAAGACCAGACTGAGTAATTTAGGGATACTAAGTGACACTCTTTCTCAAAAATTAAAAGGACTTAGGATGTAGCTCAGTGGTAGAGCAATTGCCTAGCATACATGAGGTTCAATCCTCAGTAGTGAAAGAGAGAAAGGAGGAAGGGAAGAGGAGGGAGGGAGGGAAGGAGGGAGGAATAGAAAAGAAACAGGATAACATAATACAAAGAAAGCAAGTAATTTCATCAATCAACTCCCAGAGAGGACTAAACCTTTAAAGGTACCATGCAATTTCCATGGCTTCTGGTTTTTCACAAGATTTTAATTTAATACTTCTGCATAGTAATTAGGGCTTTCTGGAAAATATTGCTGGGATTTAGATTGAAGGACAGCCTTGAAATCTGAAAGATTATTGAATTAGGTAGTAAAAGATTTACCTCCCCAGAAGTATGTGTTTATACTTCTAGAAGATGAGTCCCAAGCCATAGGGACAGTCCAGCCCAGGAATTTAAAACCTTGCAATACTTGTCTTATCTTTCCCTGGAGATAATTTCTCTAAAAGGTAAAAGTTCAGATACTTTCCCATCTTTTCCCAAGGAAAAATTTGTTTACACTAGAAAACAAAGATATCTCTCCCTTTCTCAAGAAATGAAGATATATCTCTTTCCTATAAAGCTCCAGATCCATATCTTTGGAATTCCTCTCATACAGTACAATCTTCCCATTCCCCTCCACATAAACACACACAGGCCCATCCACCAGACTCTCATTTCACCATCTCAAAAGGCAAGTGCATGGAGTGGGGGAAAAGAGAACAAGGTTATTTCTATCAGCAAAAATACTCAGTCCCTGTCCCAGAAATTTCCTGTCTACTTTCAGGATAATACAAATAAAGAGTTATGATGCAGTTATCGCTATACACTATCTTTAGTGCCTTATGTGAATTAATTAGTTTATTTCTTATGATAAGGAATAAACAAAGTGTCTTCACATACATGAGTTTGGGATTCCTATTTTTGTCATTTTAAGTTGGGGATATTGAGACATAGAGAAATTTGCCCAAAGCTTCCCAACTAGTAAGTAACAGAGACAGGATTTGAACCCAGAAAGTCTAGCTCCAAAAGATGTGCCCTAAATACCATTGCGTGCTGCCTCTAACCAGTAATCTTTCTCATTAAATTTGGGGATTCACACTAAAACAGGATTCATTGCATCTCACAACTAGAAGTTTCTTACTCATTATATCCTACTACTTTTGCCACAGAGATTTTCCTTAACAAAGAATTTTATAAGGAAATTGCCCTTCTGCCTCATCATTGTGAGGCTTGAATAAATACACACATATCCATTTAATGCTTCACATAAAGTCCTCATTCCTCAAAGTAATTCTGCCAGTTCTACTCAGACTAGGTCCATGTGGGCCATGAGCACTCATGTGCTCATGGCCAGGGGTTAAATTAATGGGCCTGAGAGTTTCCTCTTTCTGCTTTAATATAAAATTGTCTCTGATATCTAAACAGCTTTAAATATATTCAATACAAGAAGTTTTCTACATCCTCATTCAGTTCTTCCTGCAGAAAACCTGTGAATCTAGGAAACTAGAAGGTAATGGACGGGACAGTTGAAGAGAATCTAATAAAGCATTTATTTACAAAGCAATAAGCAGTGTTAAGAGAAACCAGCAAAGGCTAGTGCAGCTCCCAGGACCAAGAACAACTAGGAGCTCTTACCAACCCTTAGTCTGAAAGGCCAGAGACTGTTACTAAATCCCAGAGAGAAAAGCTGTGAGTTGCAACTAAGGGCTGCCTCTCAGGAGCTTCGACCCTTAGCAAAGACAAAACCAATGGCAAACCAGGAAAAATTAGGCCTGAGGAATAAATATACAAACCCCTTTCTACCTCATTATCACCACTCCACAGATGCCTCCTGTTGAGCAAACCCAACCTGAAAAGGAGGTAATCCATAAAAGTCAGCCTCCCAGGTAAACAAAGCAGGGGAGGTAGTCAGGAGAAGAAATGGAAACAATCAATCACACTCTATCCATGGGAGAGTTTCTCTGATGTCTGCTCTTTGCCAAAGGAACTTTTTTGTGGGGGAGGGAGGAACCAGGGATTGAACCCAGAGGCACTTACCCACTGAGCCACATCCCCAGCCCTTTCTATATTTTTTATTTTGAGACAGGGTCTCACTAAGTTAGGTAGGGCCTCACTAAGTTGCTGAAGCTGGCTTTGAATTTGCAATCTTCCTGCTTTAGCATCCCAAGCCACTGGTTCCAAAGGAACTTTTTACCTTAAATAAGCTGCTGTTTTCTCACCCATTAGCTGAATGAGTTCAGGGCAAGATGTACACAATTAAGGGCTTCTCTGCTATCAGAAGCAATGACAGAGTTATCATGTGCCTCTAGACATTTGTCAAGGACAGAAAGCCCTGACTGCAACAGAGATGCCATCCCAGTCAGAGAAAGCTGGATGTGCTTGTAGGGATCCTGTAAAATAACTGTGGCATCAAAGGAATGTGGCCTGAGGCCAACCAAGGGGGGACAACTAAATGAGTTATAGAGAACTGGACTTGGTTTCAGATAAACCTGGTCTAGCCAGGAAAAGATTACATATGGCTTAAGGATAGAGAAAACTGAAGTTCACTGAACACAAATTCTGTCAAATTTTACATGCATTATTCCATTTGGAGATATTGACTATGAAACTTCTGCTTTATTTATTTATTTATTCATTCATTCATTCTTTTATTTATTTGTACTTGAAAATGAGCATAACTCTTCTCTATTTTGGGGTTTTTTTTAACTTCTATTTTAAACTTGGTTGTTTCTAAACTATCTTTAGCATATATGATAAAGGAAGAATCCCAGCTATCTAAGATCCTGAGGTTTTACAATTCTTAGATATTCATTTCTGCATCTTTTTACTCACAAATCCAATGTTATTCCAAGCATTTTTTTAACCTTGGAAAGCTACAGGAATGGCGAGACATAAAATTATAATAAGGACTGAATGGATACTACTTAAGCTTCACCCTTCATCCCTCACCTATCTGCCCACAAAATATATTATCCATAAAACAGCCAAAGTGATTCTTTTGAGATATAAGTTAGAACGATGTTATGTCTCTGCTTACAATTTTCTAATTATTCCCTATTTCAAATTACAATAAACCCCAAAGCTCACAAAGACAACAAAGCCCTATAAGATTTTCCCAAACCTTGCGTTATGACACTCCTGGCTTATGATATCAGTGTAGTGGATCACAGTATCTTCTTAAAAATCAAGTCAAATTGAATTGAATATTTCACATTGAATTGAATAAAACAGAAAATATTGGAGTGGAGAGCAAATTAAATAGCATGTTTCATGAAAGTTTTAGAAAGGTAAGTGTGGTTAGAATATAAAAAGCACTTATTGCTTTGAGTCATTGTCAATCTTAAAAAAAAAAAAAAAAAAAAAAAAAAAAAAAGCCTTTCCTGAGTCCCTCCACCCTACTTCCTGACTTCATCACTCTGTCCTCTGGTTCACTCAGCTCCAGCCACACTGCTCTCCCTTCTTGTGCCCTTTACTCGGGGCATTTTTCCCAGAAACCCACAAGAAGTCTTTTGCCTACAAATCCAAAAAAAATTTACACCTTACTTTCTTCAGGTTCAAATGTCACATTCCTAGAGAGAACTTTCCTGACCTTCTTTGACATTAAAAGAAAGAAAGCAATGACTGCCGTTCCTTAGACCGCGATGCAACACAGCATTATCACAGAAAGTCAGAGGGATGATTAGCTTGGACCCAGAGCACATTCATTAGACTTGAAGGCATAGAGTATTTGTTTGTTTGTTTTGTGGTACTAGGTATTAAACCTAAGGGCACTTTACCCCTGAGAACACACACAGCCCTTTTTATTTTTTTATTTTCAGGTGGTATCACTTAGTCACTGAGGGTCTTGTTAAGTTGCTGAGTCTGGCCTCAAACTTGTGATCCTCCTGCCTCAACTTCCCAGCTCACTGGGATTACAAGCATGCTCCACCAAGCCTAGTTCCATGGAGTTTTGAAGAACAGGAACACATGCTTAGAAAAAAATCAAGGATTTATTTATTTAACTAATATTTATGCACCAAATATTAGTGGCCTAATAGATGCCAGTCACAGCCCTAAACACTTCGATAAAATGATGAAGAAGAGAGATGATGTAGTCTAGTGGGAATATAAGGACAGTAAATAAGCAAATATACAAGTAAGCCAATTATAAAAGAATTGGGCCAGAGGGTAGTAAACCCATATGGAGCGACAGGTGTGGTAAAGTGGCAGAGATTAAATGAGTACCTGAGAAGTTGACGAAAGGACCTGAGAAGTTGGTGGAAGCCAAAGGAGTCATGCAAGACCTCTGTGACAAGTCAGCTGAAAGGAGCCAACCATGCAAAGTTCTAAGGAAAACAATCTCCTGGCAACAAGAAAAATAAAGCCTCTGAAGTAGGAGCAAGTGTTTAGTATTCAAGATAAGAAAAAAGGCCAGGATGGCTAGACAGTGAGCAGAGAGAACAGTTCACAGAGATGAGGTCAGAGATATAGCAAGCTCTAGACAAAATATACATTAAGTTCAAGTAAGTGTTGTTAATGCTGTTGTGAAACAATGTTAGTTCTAAAATAATTCTTAGAGGAGAGGATCTATGATGTAAAAAAAATAATAATAATAATGATTATCATTCTGTGAGGCCAGTATTACCCTAAGAGCAAAACCATAAAAAAATACAACAAAAATGGAAACTATAGACCAATACACCTGGTGAATACAGATGTGAAAATTCACAATGAAATATACCAAACCAAAAAAAAAAGCACATCAAAAATATTATGCACTATGATCAAGTGAGATTTATCTAACAATGTATGATTCAATAAACATAATATATCATATCAATAAAATGAAGGACAAAAACCATATGATCATCTTAACAAATGCAGAAAAAATATTCAATAAACAGTGATGAAAAAATTGAAGAAGCCGGGCAGTGGAACACACCTGTAATCCCAGCAACCCCAGAGGTTAATGTAGAAGGATGGCAGGTTCAAAACTAGTCTCAGCAACCAAGCAAGGCTCTATGCAATTTAGCAAGACCCTGTTTTAAAATAAAAATAAGGGTGGCTGGGGATCTAGTTCAATGGTAAAGTTCCCATGGGTTTAATCCCTAATTCAAAGAAGGAAGGAAGGAAAACAAAGAGAAAAAAACACACACACACACACACACACACACACAAAGGAAATACATTTCATGTCCATGGACTATAAGAATTAATGTTGTTAAAATGCTCATAATACCTAAGACTGTCTACACGTTCAGTGAAATCCCCATCAAAAATAACAAAAATTACATTCTTTACAGAAGTAAAAAAAAAAAATTCTAAAATTTATACATAACTGCAAAAGATCCCAAAGAGCCAAAAGAAGACATACAAATGGCCAACAAGTATATGAAAAAATGTTCAAAATAGATTCTATGGGCTATTTGATAGTGAAATATATAGTTATTTCATTAAAATTATTGTTATCAAAAAGTGTTCAATGTCACTAATCATAAGATAAATGAAAATCACAACCATGTAAGATATCATCTCACCCTAATTAAAATGGCTATAACCAAAAAGACAAAAAGAAAAATGCTGGAGAGGATTCAGAGAAAGGGGAACTATTATACTGTTGATAGAATTGTAATAAGTACAGTCTTCATGGGAAATAGTATGTAGTTTCCTCAAAAATCTAAAAATATAACTACCAAATGATCCAGCAATCTCACTGCTGAGTATGAAACTAAAAAAAAATAAAAACAAGTATTTGAAGAAAAATCTTCATACTGCCATGTTTAGTGCAACATTATTCATAATAGCCAATATTCAAAATGAACCAAGGGTCCATCAATAAACGAATGGATAAAGAAAATGTGGATAAAGAAAATATAGAAGACAGAATATTATTCAGCCATAAAAAACAATATTCTGTCATTTATGGCAACATGAATGGAACTAGAGGGCATTATGTGAAATAAAATAAGCCAGGCACAGAAAAATAAATGTCATGTGTTCTCTTTCAAAATATATAGAAGCTGATAAGGTTGATTTTATAGATGAGAAAGAATAGTGATTCCCCAGAGGTTAGGAAGGATGGAAGTTGGATAAAGGGTATGAGAATTCAATCAGACAGGAAAAATAAGTTCTAATGTACCAGATTATTACATTGTACCCCATATATATGCAGTTTTGTATCAATTAGAATTAGTTTTAATTTTTTTAAAAAAAGAGGGAAAAATTGTGCTACATCAAGGGAAGTCAGACAATATGATTTTATTCTTGCTTTTGAGAAAATAAAGAAAACAGCTGATTTTAAAAGTCAGTTAATAGAATAAAAAAAGAACATATGCATTTCCAAATAATTAAAGGATAGAACCAAAATAAACCTCAACTCTTATAGAAGAAGAAAAAATGAAGCTCAAAAAAAGCCAACAAAGCCAGGTATGGTGGGTGGCACATGCCTGCAATCCCAGCAACTAAGGAGGTTAAACGAGAGGATCACAAGTTCGAGGCCAGCCTCAGCAACTTAGCAAGATCATTAATAACTTAATGAGACCCTATCTCAAAAATAAATAAATAAATAAAATAAAAAGAGCTAGGAATATAGCTTAGTGGTAAAGCACCCCTAGGTTTAAGGTTCAATCCCAGTACCATTTTTTAAAAAGCCAACAGAAATAAAACCAAACATCACAATAAGTAAGTGGGTCAAAAAATCAACTGTTGGGCTGGGGATGCGGCTCAGTGGCTCAAGCAGTAATGCGCTCGCCTGGCATGTGCGGGGCGCTGGGTTCAATCCTCAGCACCACATAAAAATAAAATAAAGATGTTGTGTCCACCGAAAACTGAAAATAAATATTTAAAAAATTCTCTCTCTCTCTCTCTCTCTCTCTCTCTCTCTCTCTCTCTCTCTCTCTCTCTCTTTCTCCAGAAAAAAAAATCAACTGTTATTAATAACAAGCACAAACACGAATGGTGTGACTCGACTTTGTGCTCAACCAGAGACATGAAAAATTTTGCTCTATTTGTGCAATAGGAATCGAATTGCATTCTGCTGTCATATATAATTAGAATAAATAAAATAATTTTTTTTTAAAAAAATAACAAGCAAAACTTAAAATGATAAGAACAAATATAAATCAAAAGTGCAGTGGCTGTATTAATAACAGACCAAACAGAATTTAGGGCCTAAGGCATAAAGTGGGATAGAATAATAACGTATTATATTGATATGTTGATTTATCTAACAAAATATCACTGTCATGAAAATGTACATGACAAACAGGTTAGCATCAAGATACACTAAGCAAAAATTACTAGAATTCTATGGCAATGCAGAAACAAAAAACATAAAACAGAGATGAAATTTTCAGACCAGTGGGCAGAAAATAGAAACTATTTTTGTTTTAACCTCATGTCTGTAGAATACTATACAAACTACAGGACAGGAGATCACTTTACATTTTGGTTCCAAAAGAGCTTTCCAGTTGTGTCTCATGTCACTTCCTTTGGTCCACTGTTGTTCCCCACAACATCCCCTTAAATTCCTAGCATCCAATTACTATCTGATCTCCAGCCTGAAGAGCACTTTCACTTCTCTGAAGCTTTGGAGTTCCTTCTGCTAGAAATGCTCCCTTTTAAGACCCATTCCACTGCACCATTGGTCAAAACTCGGCTCCTCTTCAAGGTCCAGTTCACCTGGTGAAGCATCCCTCTCCATACACATGGCCCAACACCCTGGTCAGAATTTATCACCTGTCCCTCTGTGTTTCCACAGACTTTTTATTCATGCCTCTCTTCTCACTTTGAAATTTTGACTGCTTGCTTTTCATTTATTCAATATTAAGACATGCATTCAAAAACACTTATTAACTTCCAACTATATTCCAGATGCTAGGACATACTAGTTTGGGGGACATGGAGTCAAACATAGCCCCTTTCCCAAAAAATTCTCCTCTAAGTCCTCGTGGATCTTGGATTATACTAGTAAGTTCTGTGTTCCTTGAATATCAGTGTCACACTTTCAGGTACCAGTGTTCTTCCTGCACTATTCTGAGGGAATCTAATTAATTAGTAAATATCACTATCCTACAGTTAACTATGATAACACTCACTTAAAGAATTTTTGCCACCTAGAAATTTTTGTTTGTTTTATTTTCAGAGATGCCTGCAGGGTCTTTACTGTGAGCTTTCTGAGAGTTTTCTGTCTTCTGTATTCACCATCAAATCTTCTCCAAAACACTTATGTATTATTTCTCTGTTTTCATTCTATTTTTTTTTTTTTTTTTTTTTGGTACTGGGAATTAAAACCAGTGCTTTACCACCAAGTTACACTTTATCACTGAGTTACACTCTAAACTTTCTCTATTTTTTATTTCAACATGGCCTCAGGAAGTTGCTGAGTGTGAACTCAAACTTGTGTTCCTGATGCCTCAGCCTCCAGAGTCTCTGGTATTATGGGAGTGCACCACCACTCCCAGCTTCTTATTTTTTTTTTTTTTAATAGATGGGGAAGCAGAAAGTCAGCAAAATTAACTGTCCAAGATCACTTAGCTGATCACGGATGGAGCAGCAAAATATCTCAGTCAGGCTGGTTCTAAAGTCTGTGTTCTTATACACTACACATTAACAATATAGACTGGGCAGATCTTTTTCAGTGTATAATGGAATATACAAAGATCTGTTACCCTGGTAATTAATATTTGTTAGGTTCTTTCATTTGTAAGAAAGACATATTTGTTCAATTTACCTAAAGTGGTGTACCATGAAGTGCTGAGGGCCATTACCAAGTAGGAATGACGCATCGAAATTTCCTTGCCAAGCGTACCCCATGCTGCTTAGAGGACATTCGATGGGACATTGCATGCATGCTTTAATAAAGTGACCTTGCTCAAGGACCAAGGTGGATCTGGGTTTAGAGCTGATCAGGTTTGAGGAAGTAACCGGCTCCTTGAGTTTAAGGCGTTGCCAGTTTAAGATAATGGGTTTTAGGGAAGTTAGAGGTTGAAGATTATTGCTGGGATTAGGGTGTTCCTGCTGCTTGTTCCCGTTGAGTTCTCCTGAGATTAAAATGGGATTTGGAGATAGCCTCGTGGAGTAGGTGAATTGTGCCGGAGATGGCAGAACGCGATTGCCCCTGGACCTGTGTGGAGGCGGTGTGAGAGCGGGAATAAAGAATTGCTGTTTGAACCTACAAAGCTGTGAGTGCCTCGTGATTCTGGTGCCAAGCCAAGACATTGGCAAAGAAGAAAATGATAAATTCACACATTCATGGAAACTTAGGAAAAGCAGGAGTCATTTAGAACTGGCCTCTCAGAGTCAAACTAGGCCATTCGCATTGCTCAGCCTCCTGAACCTGAAGACCTTGGGAATCTTCTTTAGTGTTCTTCTATTAACCTATCTGCCACTGTGCATGCTCTTTCTGTTATAAATTATATTCTTCTTGGTTAAATTTATGACACGATTCTGGTTGAATAAGCCCCAAGTTATTTGAAAGGAGCCTTTTGTCCCAGTCCCTCCTGGAGGATGAGGGTGCTATGGTTGGCTGCCCTTGAGCCCAGTTCCTCTTCACTCTACCACAGGCAGGCTGGAGGGAGGGGGAGGACAAGATCCTTTCATCCAAGTCAGTTGAGTTGATACAAGGTCTGGACACCTGAAAATTTGTCCCTGAAAAAAAGTGTTACTGAAAAAAAAAAAAAGTTGTTGTTGCTGTGTTGTTTTTCTTTTTGTTTTTGTACTAGGGAATGAACCCAAGAGCACTTTATCCTTGAGCTGCATCCCCAGCCTTTTTTGTTTTCATTTTGTGACAGGGTCTCACTATGTTGCTGGTGCTGGCCTTGAACTTGCAATCCTCCCTCCTCCACCGCAGAGTTACTGGTGTTACAGGCTAGCACCACCATGCCCAGCTCCCTGAAAAAGTTTCACGTACAGGGCAGACACTCTCATTGTTATGATTCGTATAAAGAATGTAAAATGTGTACTCTTTACCTTCCATTATTATTTATTATTATCTTTTATTTCCACACAGTTACCATATGATCCTTTTGAGGTACGTATATCAAGTCATCTCAAAATGTGTCTTGGCCTCCTCCTCACACTCCAGTAACAGCAAGAGTCCTGAGGATGGCCTGCAAGAGTACACCGTCAGCACTCCCCTCTCACCTTCCTGGCTCTAGCCTCCCCTCTCTGTTCAAAGAGGAGTCCTTCTCATTGCTCCTCAGACACACAAGTACACTCCTCCCCCCAGAGTCTTATCTAGCACCCTTACTCAGCTCTTTTTCCCCATAATCCTTTCAGGCTTCTGACACTCCATCACTTATTATGTTTATTTTCTGCCTCTTTCTGTGATAACACAGTGTAAGTTTTACAAGGTAAAGGATTTTATTCAATAGTATATCTCTTCACTAGAGCAGGACTTACCTCAGTGTATGCACCTAGTGAAATGTTATTGAATGACTGAATTTGCCACACTACCATAAGACATGAACCACCCTTTTGCTTACACCTCTGAATTCTGATATATTTCTAATATGACCTTGAGCTTCTCAGTGGAAGCTGGATTTTAAATTGATGTGAGTTGAGAGTTTTATTTGAACCAAGAAAAATCCAATGTAATTGAAGAAAGTGAAATTCAACAAGTATGACTTTTCCATTTAATAGCAGTTAACTGCAAAACAGGTTTGTTAATTTCAAGAAATCTTTGTAAAGTAAGTGTAGACTGCTGTCAGTATGCCTACCGACAGCAACCTTTCTGTTATTATAAACAGTTGTGGATTGGAATATCTGCCAAATGTGAGGGCTGGCATGTCTCTACCACAAATAAAGTGCTGGCTTTTTTGACATCTATTGTGACCACTCCAAGGCTTTTCTGTTTATGTTCAGGTTCTCTGCTGCAGGCTTGGGCTGGGTTGCCAGAGCCCTGGCTGCCAAATAAGCAGTGTCACTATATATAGAATTTAAATGGCAGTCTACAAAATAGATCTGGTTTTGCTACCTTACTTGGCTGTATGTTTCTGGGGTTCATCTGGAATCTTAAAACGTTAGGAATATGTACATGAAATAATTATTTTAAATGTCTTATTTTAAATAAGAAGTTAGATCTAGTAAAATTTACTCTCCAGGTAAATCTATTTCCCTGGTAATTTGTATTAGTGGCCTTAAGAAGTCAAAATAACATCCATTTTTTTAATTTTCAAAATATTTTTGGCACAATCTTAGGTTTCTGTTACCCTGAAAACTATAAATATTTCAGTAATTTTCATGTCAAATACTTTTATTTATTTATACCTTCAACCTTTGGTCAGCCTACGTGGAACCCCCTGAGTTAAACTGTAGATGCTGATTCAAGAGTGGGAATGATATAATATATGTTGCTGATAATTAAATGATGAAAATATCCATATTGAAGGTACAAAAAACAACAAAGTTGTCCAATAGAATAGGATGCCATTCTATAGGAAACTGAGCTGTTGTTATTGAAAATTTTTGTCTGCAATAGACATCTGATTTTCATAGTTCCCCAAAGGAATACATCTTTCCTTGAAATATTATTTTGTATAGCTGTGCCTCATAAAATAATATTTCATTTCTGAAAGTGGTGCTTTAAAATTAAGAACAAAACAGTCTCTTCTTCTGGTTATAAAGTACTTGGCAAACTGGCATAAAAGACACTATGCTAATATAAAACATTACTATCTCACTGTTATTGCACAATGTCAAAAATAATTTTTTGTTGTACTAAGAAAAAATAAAACTTTAAAAAAAACTCACCATATACAGAGAGAACAACTGAATAGCTTAACTTCTATGCCAAAAAATGAGCAATTCGGATTTGTTTGAAAAGCTAACATTTAACTTATACTTAAATTTCCCATGATTTCATCTTCACTTACTGAATGCTAAATGTTCTGTGGAGAATGAAGTATTCTAAACATGAACCAAAGAGGCAACTTTCTTGGCGTACTTCAAACCAAATACGTGAAAACTTGATCTAGTTACATGGCATTTTGAATTCACATTTTTATCTTGACTTCTACCTACCCCCAAATACTTATGAGAGTTATGAAATTTTAAATGGATAAACCCACAAAGACAACAGAGAACAGGGAATCAACCCAAGAGAAAAGGAGAAAAACATAAAAGAAAAAAAATGTAGAAAAGAGAATGGAATGGAAAGAAATACCTAAGATAATAGTGAACAGAAATCCCAAATGACAGTTGTTTAAAATTCCTCGAGAGTAGTTTGTCCAAACTGGATCAAGAGGTCGAAAAAAAAGGTTATAGGGGGAGGAGGAAGATGAATATTGGATGTGTTAACCTATTAGGCAGAGGTTTTTCAGTTTCTAGGAAGAATTTAAGTATGAATTAATGATTAAATAAAAGAAAACAACAGAAACAAACAGCAACACTAAAGGATACTAATCCAGGAAATAAAAAAATATATAAGCAAAGTATAAGCTATAAATTATCAGCTGTCTAATCATACAAACACAGATTATTGACTGAACTAAAAACAGTAATATTACACTTATCCAAATGTGTGTGAAAGAGAGTTTGAGGAAGAGAATCAAATCGTCAACTTCCTTAGTAGAAAATTAATTGATAATTAAAACCAAAAAACAACATTTAAAGAAATCAGAGTAAACACGTTATCTACAAACATAAAAATAAATAACAAAAGAAACAGCTAAGACCCAGTGTGGTGACACAAGCCTGTAATTCCAGTGCCTCAGAAAGCTGAGGCAGGAGGATCGAAAGTTCAAAGCCAACCTCAGCAAAAGTTAGGTGCTAAGCAACTCAGTACAACCCTGTCTGTATCAAATACAAAATAGGGCTAAGAAAGTGGCTCAGGATTGAGTGCCCCTGAGTTCAATTCCCAGTATCAAAAAAAGAAGGAAAAAGAAACAGCGAAAAGAATTGATAGCAGTTGCTCCAGGACAGGAAAAATCAAAAGCAAGGAAAAAAAAAATCAAAGGGATAGGGCATTGCCTTTTTATATAAGTCAAGTAATATTACTTGAGATATAGCCATGATTAAAATAAATTTTAAAATGTTTTAAGAAAAAAGCTAAGTAAATTAAGCAATATGCAAATTGATGGTCATATGAATACAGTCTACTGACTGATACGATGTATTATTTTGATGAATTTAAATTATTTAATTGGTGCATTATTATTATACATAATAGTGAGATTTATTGTGACATGTTCATACATGCACATGAAGTAATTTGGTCAATTTCATCCAGGTATTTAAAATTTTTTAACTAAACTTGAATTCCTGGGATAAACTCAATTGGTGATGACATCTTATTTGTCTATATCACTAAATTCAGTTTTCTAATACTTTGTTAAGGATTTTTACATCTATGTTCATGAGAAATATTGAAGTTTCATTTCCTATCTTTTTCTCTGTCTTCTAATATCTTCATCAGAGTAATTCTCATCTCCTAAAATGAGCAGGGACTCGTTCTCTCCTCTTATTTTCTGGAGAAGTTTGTATGGAATTGGTATTTCTTCCTTAAAGCAAATGTTTGGGAGAAGTCACCAGGGAAACTGTATGGGCCTGAGTTATCTTTGTGGGAAGATCTTTCACTGGGACTTCTGTGAGTTTTAGTAGGCTTCTATGTCTCTTCTTGAGTAAACTTTGGCAGTCTGTGACTGCAACAGAATTTGCATAGTTCAACTAATTTTTTCATTTATTGCAACAAAATTCTTCACAATATTCCTTTATTAGCCTTTTTTAACAAGTAACTTTCAGGGTTATAATTATATCCCTTATTTCACATCTAATGTTTTTATGTTATCTCTTCTCTTCCTTATCCCATCATTCTGGATACAAGTTTATCAGTTTTATTGATATTTGCAAAGAAGTTATTTGCATTCCCTTGATTTTTATTTTATTTCTTTTTTTCCTACTTTCCATTTTATTATTTATTTTATTTATTGTTTTGTTTTGTTTCCTTCCTTGTGCTTACTTTGGGCTTAATTTGCTTTTTTGTTTTAGTCTCTTAAGATTGAATCTTGAATTATTAAGATCTTTCTTCTTTTCTAATATGAATACTTAATGCTCCATGTTTGGGCCATGCACACAAATCTTGATATATTTCTGTTTCATTCAGTCTAAAGTATTTCACAATTTTAATTATGATATCTTCTTTGATCCATGTTTTATTCAGAGTGTGTTATTTAACCTTCAAATATTTAGAGATTTTCCATGTATCTTTTTGTTATTGATTTCTATCTTAATTTCATTTTGACCAGAAAATAGAGTTTATGCTATTTTATTTCAATCCAGTTAAGTTTATGGAGATTTGGGTGGTAGCCTCAGATGTGATCTATCTGAAAAGAGTACATATTCTATAGGCATTGTATGGGACTTTCTATAAATATCAAATAGATCAGATTGATTCTTGCTCTTCCCGATCCCCCACACCCTACCCTACAGGGGGATAAAAACCAGGGCCTTGCCCATACTAGGTAAGCCTTCTATCACTGAGCCACAGTCACAGCTAGTGATCAGGTTAGTTTTTTATATTGTTTAAATCTTTTATGTCCTGACTTATTTTCTGTCTGTTTCTATTAATTGCTAAGAGAGCAGGTTGTTGATTTATGAATTTCTCTGTTCAGTTCTTTCAGTGTTTTGCTTCAGGTATTTAGAAGAGCTGTTCTTAGGTGCATATACATATAGGGTTGTTAAGTCATCTTCATGAATTGATCCCATATTGTTATGTAACATCCCTCTTTATCCCCTTATAATGTCTACTCTTTCTGAAATTAATATAACCATCTCAGATTTTTTAAGTGTTTGCAGAATACATTTTTTTCTGTTTTTTGAGGGGAGGAGACCAGGGAAGACAGGGATACTGGGGATCCAACCCATGGGCACTCTACCAGAGTTATACCACCAAGCTTTTTTTATTTTTTATTTTGAGACATAGTCCTGCTAAATTGCAGCATCTAGCCTTGAACTTGCAATCCTCCTGCCTCGGTGCTGGAGTTATAGGTGTGTACCACCATGCCCAACTGTTTTCTGTTCTTTTATATTTAATGGGTATATGTCATTATATTTAACCCCCAAACAATTCCATGAAGTAAGTATTATCATCCTCCAATTTACATGTGAAAAAACTGAGAACATTCATCCCTGCCTGAACAGCTTCTCCACCCAGCCTGTTTCTAAAGCTCTTAGTTTTCTGTTGCCACTTCCTACTATTTCCAGATTTTAAAGTTTTTAGTGCCAATTTTATTATTTACTATTCAATGTAAATAAAGTACCAAAATATGTGTATTTTTTCCTATCACCACCATGAAACCTAGGAAAGCTTTAACATTTTACAGAAGGAAAATTTAAATATTAATTGAAACATTTTTAGTTTCACTGATCAGTTCTGGAGCAAAAGAAGGAAAAAGGTTTCTTCACCATTTTTGTCCATAGACATCTATCTTGAACCCCAGTTTCTTTTCTGTTGCCTGTCAACTAATTTCTGCTTAAGTATTTAATTATTTTTAGCAGGCTTAAGACCAAGCTCTGCACTAGAAGTTTTTGTTTTTTCTTTAAAATAGTTAAGTCTTAATTTTCTTTAAGGTATTAAGCCCAGCATCCTGACCAATAGCACCAGCTGGATCTCAGCTATTGGTTTATATCATAGCAGAGAGTGAGGCTGTGAGTCACACTTTCTGGAATATGCACACTGCTCCCCAGGCTCAGTAGAACCTCCTCATCCTGTAGCAGCTCCTTGGATCATGGGCGGTGTTCTGTCACCCACATTGTGTCTGCTTCTAAGACACTGGAAATGTGACAAGCCATCAGCCCTAAACACTGGCCAAAGTGGTAGGGAGCTGTTTTACAGAAGCCCCTTGGTTACATGCAGAGAAGGGAAGAAATAGTTTCTTTCCCACTAGATAAGATCCCCAGCACATTTCTGCTGGCATCTCTAAAGGGTTAAAGAGTTCTGTGGGCTTGACTTTGAGCAAGAGTTTCCATCCAAAGAGTTTAAAATTTCTGAAACTCTACCCAGATAATAATCCGTCTCCACCTAAATATGGAAGAAATAACCTTCAATGTAAGTGTTTATTCAGAATCAAAATGCCTGACTACTGAGGAAGGAGGGCTACCCACACACACGTTGGCCCTCCCCTCACAACCACCTGCTCCAGTCAGAGACGGCTGATACTGTAAATGCCTGGAAGGTGGTGGGTTAGCCCACACTTCGTCAGATACTGGGTTGACTAATTTTCTTCCAGGCTAAATTAATTTGTCATCTAATAGATGTATTTATACTTTTCTAAAAATATAGGCTGGCAATTCAATATACCAGGCATTTTTCTATCTAGAGTTCTGACTTTCACTTAAATCCTGATCAGATTTTACTAACACTTTCACATACTGTTCATATACCAGGGATTACTTGGGAAACTTTAATTAATATCATAGTAGCATAATTTCAAGATAATGTTCTCAGAATCCTTTCTCTGAAAAACTGCTGTTTCATTTTACAAAGTGATTACATAAATTAGCATTGGAAACAAATGCCTACGCCTAGAATTTGCTATATTTTTTCCCACTTCAGTTTCTACAACTGTAAAAGTGTTATTTTATTTTTATATACCTTCCTTCAGAACAAAAAAAATGTGGATAGTAATTCTCCATAGTATCTTCCCACCCACCCCCAGTACTGGGGATTGAACCCAAGGATGCTTTGCCACTGAGCATAACCCCAGCTCTTTTTATTTTTTTTTTTTATTTTGAAACAGAGTCTTATTAAGTTATTTAGAGCCTCACTCAGTTATGGATGCTAGCCTCAAACCTGTGATCCTCATACCTCAACCTCTGAATCTCTGGGATTAGAGGCAGGTACCACCACACCTGGCAATTCCACGGTATCTTAAGAGGAGCACTGAGTTGGGCACTGAGCCCGGGTGCTGGTCTTAGAAGCCAGCTAAGGGGCTGGGAATGTGGCTCAGGCGGTAGCGCGCTCGTCTGGCATGCGTGCGGCCCGGGTTCGATCCCCAGCACCACATACCAACAAAGATGTTGTGGGGCTGGGGATGTGGCTCAAGCGGTAGTGATGTGGCTCAAGCGGTAGTGCGCTCGCCTGGCATGCGTGCGGCCCGGGTTCGATCCTCAGCACCACATACCAACAAAGATGTTGTGTCCGCCGAGAACTAAAAAATAAATATTAAAAAATTCTCTCTCTTTCTCCCCTCTCTCACTCTCTCTTTAAAAAAAAAAAAAAAAGAAGCCAGCTAAGGTTGCAAGACCTTGTGAAAACCACCAAAGCATCTCAGTTTCAGTTTCTGTCACCTGTGACAATAAAAGATTAGGCTAGGTGCTCACTGGGAACCTCTCTAAGAGTCTGAAAAGCCCTCAGAAAGAGAATGTACTTTGGCAACAACTAACCAGGTATATGTTTTTTGTGGAGTGTTAATGATTGATAGGTTGTGACACTGAAATCAGTAAAACACGAATCAAATATTTACACATACTCCCATGAAGAGAATTTTCCATTATGGGAAGGTATTGGGCAATGGAAAATTTCTCAAATACTTTTACTGGAAGAGACTAATTATGCTCAGTTTTTTGTTGTTATTATGTAAAGCTCATACTAGAGCATTAATGATATGTGAAACCCTCTGTTTATTCATAGACTAAAATACCACATCGAGAATTATTTAGCAAGTTGCTCTCAACTGAGATGCTTATGATTTATCTAAGAATAGGCTGCTTTCCTTTACATAAGACGATTTTACCTAAAAGCCCATGTCTATTGTCATTAGTATTGTTAACAATTATAACTCAAAATGTCAACAATGTTTCTATTAATTATAGCACTGTTCCTTGAAGTTGGCCTAAAATGGAAGTCAGAAATCAGGGCTCATGTTCTCAACCCAGCCACGGACTGATAAAACTGTAAAATGTCAAACCATTTCAGTTCTCTTCATTGGACGGAAAAAATACCGTTCAATTGACTACTTCAATTCCACCTGAGAAATGGAACAAACCTGTTAATAGTGCTGCAAGTGTTAGCATGGAAAGTTTTGGAAAATATCCCAGCTGCCTAAATGGTTACTGAAGAGCATTATAAATTGATAATCACACTACTGAATTTTAAATTTTGTTTAAATGTACTAATTTTCTATTTAAATTACCATGCTTTCAGGATGAATTCCATGTGTATATCATTGATCTTTTAAAAGCTGACCTTCAAAAAATAAATAAAATAAAATAAAAGCTGACCTTCCCTTTACTTATTCTAAAGTAACCATTTAGAAGCTTTAGTGATACCTAATAATGCTAGAATTTAGGGAATTGATGTCCAAGTACACATTCCCCCCATTCACACCTTTCCATGTGCAACAGACTTTTATCCTTTCTTCTTCTGGTCCTTTTCCACATCAGATCCTCTTCTTTCAAATCCACCTTTAGATGGAAGTTTTCCAGTTTTACTTTACCCCTCTACTACCAACCTTGAAGTAGGCCTAATTTTTTTTAACTTTACCCCTCTACTTCATTTAGTAGTTAGCTGTATTGTCTTCCTTGAGTGTGTCGCCCCAAAACACATTATGAAACTATGGCCATATGTAGTGGCGCACACCTACAATTCCAGCAATATGGAGGCTGAATCAGGAAGATGGCAAGTTCAAGACCAGTCTGGGCAACTTAGCAAAACTCTGTTTCAAAATGAAATTTTAAAAGGCTGGGGTAAGGTAGCTCAGTGGTAAGGCATCCTAGGTTTAATTCCCAGTACCAAAAAAATTTTTTTTTAAAAAAAGGAAATTGTGCTTCTTTTCTATTATTCATTTTTTCTTAAATAGAGAGAGAGAATTTTAATATTTATATTTTTTTTAGTTTTCAGCGGACACAACATCTTTGTTTGTATGTGGTGCTGAGGATCGAACCCGGGCTGCATGCATGCCAGGCGAGCGCGCTACCGCTTGAGTCACATCCCCAGCCAATATTCAATTTTTTGATTGCCTTGTATTAAAACAACACATTGAGAAATTAGATGGAAATCTTTACCACTGAATTCAAATTCATATCTCAGAATCTTTTACCTTGAAATTGTACTTCCTACCATTTGTTACTGGATACTGACCAATTCAGTTGTCCACTCTATATTATTTGTCACATCCTGTTCACTTCTATTATTAGGGGAAATTTCTTTGGTTCCCCTCTTCTACTATTACTTAAATGGAAACCATTCCCCAGAACCCACCGCCCAAGAGGGAAAAACAATCACATGGAATTCAGACCTCAGAATTTTTTCCTATTCTGTCTCATCATGTCTCATGGAAAACTGAGCCTACCAAAAATCAGGAATGTGTTCCTCTGAATATTGTAGACTGTTCTGTTTTAGATCACTCAGGTGATGACTTCTGTTGCCCTTGACAACCAAAGTGATAGCCAACAGGAGCATCTATTAATGAAGTCTCTCCTGCCCCACATCAAAATATATGCATACACTGCTGCAGGCCATCCAAGTCTACACTGAAGGCTGGTGGGAGAAGGCCCAGTATGTCCCAGAGGGCTTTTTTCTTTTAGAGCTGCTGGCACCACTGTCCTGTCCTCTTAGACCCTAGATATCTTGACCCGTTCGGTTTCACTTGTTCTCCTTTTAATCTTTTAACCACTCTCAGAATAGGGGGTGCTGCCATTTTACAGATGAAAATACAGAGGTGTTGGATTAATTATCCTACGTCATACAGTTGACAAGTGAGAGACCCAGAATCTGGTCTGTCTCCACATTATTTTCAATAGCCAAGTCGAGCACTGTGGCCCACACCTAAAATCCCAGCAATTTGAGAGGCCAAAGCAGGAGGATCACAAGTTAGAGTCACCTCTGGGAAATTTAACAAGACCCTGTCTCAAATTAAAAATAAAAAAGAGTTGGGATAGCTCAGTGATAGAGCGCCTCTGAGTTCAATTCCCTGTACTTAAAAAAAAAAAATATCCAGACCAAAATACAGAATTAAAATAGACGACCATCAATGGATGAATGCATAAAAAATTGTGGCATACACACACACACACACACACACACACACACACACACAGAGTGGATTGTTATTCAGGAAAAAAAATGAAATTCTGTCATTTCTGGCAACATGGATGGAACTGAAAGACATTATGTTAAGTTAAATAAGCTAGACACAGAAGGGCAAGTACCACTTGTTCTTATCCTATGTGAAAGTTAAATATTAATTTCACAGAAGAAGAAAGTAGAACAATGATGGTATTTAATTATTGTATTAAATATGTGCCTTTTAAAATTGTTTCCAAAAGGATTCTTGAAAAATATATAAGCATGAACAACTAAAAATATTTTAACTTATTTTCCAGACACCAAAATTCTGAAATATGACTCTCTGCTTCCTTGTAATTTGTCTTCAAATATGCTACATCCTTAACATTGTATCATGCTGCCTTATTGTCAGGAAACTAGAATCTTGGTGGTATTCTGCTTCTCCACAAGCATGCCCAGACTTGTTTACTTTTACTTTAGAGTAAACACAGTTGTAGCTTCAACTCCAGTTCTTTTGTATAAAATTCTTAGAATATAGTCAAGGGAAGTAGAGCAACAGAGGCAGAAAAATCTATGCATACAGTATTAAAAAAAAAAGCTATGTGTAAGTATGTATATAATTTCTGCACATACTAGTGCCAATCCCTGAGTTTCACTTTTCCTCCCTCCATACAATTGACTAATAATATTAGGCTTTTCCTTCTCTTTCCTCTGTAACCTTCTGAGGCCTCCTTCTTCTCCCCCCATCCCAATATCCTTTCAAAAGATCATAAATAAGCCTTCTCTGTAACAACACATGGCTTTAGAGTATCTGCAGATCTTTCTTGCCCAGTGGGCTGCAAGGTACTTGAAAACAAGAGCTGTGTAGCTGAGGTGCTGCTCCCTGTAATCCCAGCAACTCAGGGGGCTGAGGTAGGAGGATCACCAATTTGAGGTCAGCCTCAGCCATTTAGCAAGAACCTTCCTCAAAATAAAAAGGACTATGGTGTAGCTCAGTGGTAAGAATATCCTGGGTTCAATCTTCAGTATGGGGAAAGAGTAAAAGAAAGAGAAGAAAAGAAAACTCAGTGTCAGAAAATAAGAACTCTTGGAAAAATTCATTGAGGCACGAGGATCTGTGTGGTTATTTGTCTCATGAGTTTGAAGAATGAGATCCAAAGGCACAAAAGGTGAGATCAATTTATAACAGGATTTATTAAAGTAACAGAAAGAAAGCTAAGATCCCGGATCAAGAGGGTTCCCAAAGAGGGCTGCCAATGGGTGTTTATTGCCTAGGAATTTATAAGATAATGGTAGAGGGGAGTTAGGTGGCCTTGAAGACCTTAGGCTAGAGATTTTAAAGAAGTAGATCTTTGAGTTCAGTCACACTGGGGCACCAAGTGCTTACACACCGCTGTCCAATCAGGATGTTGATCATGTGAAGCTCGCCTCAGGGACAGACTCAGGGTTCTGGAATACCTTCAGCCACCAATGGAGTCACTGGTCGTGAGCTGTCTACTCCACTATGAACTCCTGGGGTCAGGGGCCTTAACCCTATCTGCCTAACGCATGCCTAATACTCATTTACTAATCTCATCATGACTAATACCTTACTAATCCTTGATTTTAATTTTTGTTTTCAAAGCCTTTTTATCTAAGCAGTTTATTTCTGTTGTCTCTTAACAAGAATGTCCATAAACCTAAACCTATAATGTACTTGGTATAAGAACAAATTTTGATATATTAACTCTTTATTTCGGTTTTGCTACCGTCTATACCATAACTCAGTGTGTTCATGATCATGGTAGGCGGGATCATCTGGAATGGAATGCAGATAGCTGTATTTCTTGCTTCAGTAAGTATAGATTTATTTTCTGGTGTATCTTAGGAGAAAATATGACCAGCTAACCGAGCCATTGATTTCATGGTTGTTTTATCACAAATAAGAATTATAAAAGGAGCCATTGAATAGCTAAGCATTCGGAAAACACTATAATAATAATTCCTTTTACTTTTAACGGGAGAGACAACATGAAGCACAGACTCTGAAGCCAGTCACCAGAGTTTGAATCATAAGTCCACGCTAATAGTTGCATAATGTGGGCAAATTTTTAATCTCTCTGTGTCAGTTTCCCTGTCTTCCAGAAAGAGATAATAATGGTGCCTACCTTGTGGAGTTGGGAGGATTAAGTGAACTGTTACACATTAAGAATCTAGAACAATGCCTGACACATATTAAGAATATACAATGGAATATTATGCAGCACTAAAAAATAACAAGATCATGGTATTTGCAGAGAAATGCATGGCATTAAAGCAGATTATGCTAAGTGAAGTTAGCCAATCCCTAAAAAACAAATGCCAAATGTCTTCTCTGATATAAGGCGGGTGACTCAAAATAGGGTAGGGAGGAAAAGCATGAAAAGAAGATTACCACTAAATAGGGAAGAGAGGTGAGAGGGAATGGGAGGGAAAAGGTGAATTGCACGGAAGATAGAAGGAGACCTCATCATTATACAAAATACATGTATGATGTTGTGAGGGGAAAAAAAAAAGAAATGTGTCACATTAGATTGGGTAGAGAGCGGTGATGGGAGGGGAGGGGAGGGGAAGGAAGGGGGATAGGAAGGGCAGCAGAATAAAATAGACACTAGTATTGCTGTATGTATATACGTGTCTGTATAACCAATGTGATTCTGCAACCTGTACACTTGGAAAAATGAGAAATTATACCCCATTTGATTCAAATGTATGATATGTCAAGATCATTGTATTGTCATGAGCAACTAATTAAAAAAAAAAAAAGAACTATATGAGTGCCCAGAGAAGTGGCTCACACCTGTAATTCCAGTGCTTAGGAGACTGAGGCAGGAGGATTGCAAGTTCCAGGTCAGCCTAGGCAATTTAGTGAGAACCTGTCTCAAAATTTAAAAAGAAATTTAAAGGGCTGGAGATGTAGCTCAGAAGCAAAGTGCCCCTGGGTTCAATCCTCACTACCAAAAAGAAAAAGAAAGAAAGAAAAGAAATCTATAGGTATTTTGGAATTATTATTATTATTAATTATTGAAAAGAAGATTTCATTTGCATGACAGAGTACAATTTAGGTCCTACCAAGTCATGCCACAGGATCATGTCACCTCATCTTGTTCCAACTTTCCCCATATACATTGCTACATAAATCTATAAGAGTTCATATTCTTATTTGAGAAGCAAGTTGTGATCAGTTCTTTTAAATGCATATGATGTTGGACAATACCTCTCTACTATTCAAATATTGCTAAAAGTAATACTTTGTTTTCTCGTAAGACTGTACAATCTCCAAAGAGCTTATGCCTTCCATGTGACTGCTGACTCTGTAAGATCTCGGGCAGTTTTACGATGCATAATGTTATTTGTGAAACCACGTTGCCAGAGAAAAGCAGGCCACGCTCTTGTGTTCCCAGCCAAAGTCAGCTTTGATGTTGAGAGCCTTTAATTGTGCCAATAGCACCATGTAGGTAATGACACAGGGATCGAAAAACGAACTTTATAGACTGCTTTATAGTTTAACAAAGTGTTTTCATTATATTGTCTCCTTTAATACTAAAAAAAAAAAGGTGAAAAACTGGTATATCTATTTTGCAGATGAGAAACTTTGTTTCAGAAATGTTAAGTAACTGACCAAAAAACATTGAGCCAAAAATAAATAGTACCAATTCCCAACAACAACATATGCTTATCTTTTTTTTTTTTTTCCTGCTACAGGGTTGAACCAAGGGGAGCTTTACCACTGAGTTACATCCACAGCCCTTTTAAAAATTTTATCTTGCAACAGTGTCTCACTAAATTTTCTGGGCTGGCCTAAAACTCCTGCCTCAGCCTATGGAGTTGCTGGGATTACAGGAGTGTGCCAACACGCACAATCATTATCTTTATTATTAGAGATTAATGATGATTTGGAAATAATCCAATTGAGGAAAGGGATATAGAAAGAACAAATTAGCTAGGATGATAATTGTTAAAAGTGAATGATAGTTATTTAGGGATTGTCATTCTATTATCTACTTGTGTCCATTTAAAAAATTTACCATAATTTTAAAAATTATTGAAGTTTTTAAAAAAGTGTTCTTGAAACCAAAATGTAATAGTATAAATGCTGGCTGTGTTCTTTACCTGCTGTGTATCCCTGGGCAGGTCTGTGGTCAGTTTTCTTAGGCACAAAATAGTAATGATAATAATGCCTCCTTTCTTAGGAAGCTGTAAGAATTAGATGAACTATTAATGTGACTGTTGCATTTATCTATAACACCAAGTATTATTAGAATTCATAGCCATTTGTTTTTTCCATAATAGGCTAATATCCTATTTGAATAAGATATTAATAAATTTATTTATTCAATAAATAAACATTAAATGACATGCAAGCTCTACTCTAAGCACTGGTGTTTGGGAGGCAAATAAAATAAGCCAAGTACCTGGACTCACTTCGCTTAAATTCTAGTGAAGAAAAAAAATAATAAATGTAATATAATGTGTTCTATGTCAATGGAGAAAAAATGTAGCAAGATAGATGTAATAAAGAGTTACTAGAAGGAAACAGAAATTTTATAAAGTATGGTCAGTATAGAAGCGGCAAATGGTGTACACGAACATCACCAAAAATTAAATTATGTAAACTTTAAATTTTTATGTTGGTCAACTTTCTACCACCGTGAAAAAATACCTGAGTTAATCAATACACAAGGATTTGTTTAGGTTTGTTTTGGCTCACATTTTCAGAGGTTTCAGTCCATGGTTGCTTGGTCCTGGTACTTTGGGCCTGTGGCAAGGCAGAACATCATGGCAGGAATGGATATATATGGCAGAGTAAGCCTGCTTATCTAATGGCAGGGAAGCAGCAAGAGAGGAGGGGGAGGAGGGGGAAGGAGAAGGAGCTGGGGTTCCAATATTCCTTCAAAGGAACGCCCCCAATGACCTAACTTCCTTCTACCAGTCCCACTTCTTGAAGGTTCTACCACCTCCTGATAGTATCGGGGCTAAGGACCAGGCTTTTAACACATGGGCATTTGGAGGCCATTTCAGATCAAAACTGTAGCAATTTTATAAAAACAAAGGTAATAAATATTTAAGACCTCCTAATTATATTACTGCATCTTATTATTACCCATGATTTTAAGGTTATTCGAGTCTATTATGTCTGCAGGGTGAAAAAACCATAAAATGGTAGTTATTACTGCACTTCTATTCCCAGCCCCACTTTCTGTGACATTTTAGCAGCTCGAGATAGACCATGGTAGGAATATTTACACCAGAAAATTCACTGAAAACAACAAACCAAGATTTACTACATTGTTAACTGATAGTCTAAACTTAAGAAAATAACAAACAAAATATCAACAATGCAGATAAATTTAAGAGTATGTTATCATGTACACTCAAGCATAATACTTTTTTTTTAACCCAGAGAACAGGTTGTTAAACATGTACCAGCACATCACAAGATAAACCTGTCTAATAAAGTTATCTTGATTAATTAAATAATAAAGAGACTTTGGAGAGAAGAGTAGGCCTTGCAGTTATCCTGGAGAAGAGGATATTATGTTCCAGACAGAAGCAGCAAGCACAAGGTACTGTGTCTGGAGTCAAGTGAGCCAAGGGAATATGCTCGTGGTCAGAGAGGTAGACAGAGTTAGATCCTATTGTGCCTTACAGATCATTAGATGAGCCTTATTGCTCATTAATGTGAAAACCCTTACAAGGTTAAAAGTGGAGAAGTAACCTGTTTGGACTTATATTTTAATGGGATGGTGTAGTAGCTATGGGAAACAGAAACAAAAAGGGCTATTTAGTAGACAATAATCAATGGGAGGATCGAGGATGGCTTCCACTACTAGGGTAAGGAAGGTGTTAAAAATGGCCACCTCTTAGAGGTATGTTATGGTTACTTTATGAGGTGTCCTCCACAAGCTCAGGTGAGAGACAACGCAAGAAAATTTAGAGGTGAAATGACTGGGTACTGTCTCGAGGGGGCAAAATTGTGATGTACGCAGTCGAGGGGAGAAATAAAGAATGTCCACGCACTTCCGCCCTTTTCAATGCTTTATTCACTAAAATTAATCAATACAATTTCACTCTACAGGTTCTTAATCAAGAAAACCATAATCCTTAATGCTAGGTACTGCAATAGACATAATCAATTCACAGCAAACCATTCTAGATTAATTCTAAGCACTGCAAACACACTTATTAATCATGACAGGCTAATGACAGACATTCCCTCTGCATGCTAAGTTCAAAGGTCTTAAGCCTTAGGCTTTATGTCCAGCAGATGCACACTCACTCAGAACTCAGACCGCAGTGGGTCAGGTGTGGAACCAAGGCAGGCTTTTCCTGAGGAGAGGGTCGATGGGGCGGTAGAGTTTGAGAGCAGTGAGGATCACGGAGAGGCTCAGAAATGATGACAAGTGATGGGATGTCAGGTCCTCATCAGGCTCTCCAGATCGAGTACATCTCCAGAACTGAATCCCTGTTCATCAGCTCTATTATTTATACTAAATTGGGGTGGGGGGGTTTGACCCCACCTTTCAATCCTTATCAGCTACCACCAGATTTCTCCATGACATCATTTACCCTGGGGTCAGAAACATCTATCTGGTGGTCTCCACCCTGATCTTCTCGCCTTTCCCTCTTATCAGGCAAGGACAGCCTGTCAAGGGGCTTCACTCTGTTAATCAGGGTGAGGGGAAGTAACTTGTTTGAGGCCATACTGGAGGGCTCTGTGGGTGTGCCTGGTGAGACTGCAGGTTTCAAACTGGAGTTTTTAAAATGGAGTTGCTTAGGCTCAGGCCTAAGGCCATCCTTACAGGTTATGAAACCTTTAACCTAATCAATGCATTAATTCACTTTATGGATTAACTTGGTGGTAACACTAACTATAGGTGGGTTGGATGTGGCTGAAGGAGGTGGGTCCTAGGTGCATGCCTTTGGAGTATGTATTTTATCCTCTCCCTGTTTCCTGATTGTCACGTCCTGAGAGAAATTTCTCTTCTGCCAAAGGTTTGACCTCACCTTGGGTCCAGAGCAGTGGAGTCAGCTATCTATGGACTGAGACCTCTGAAATTGTAAGCCCTCAAATAAACTTTCCTAATATTGTTCTTGTCAGGTCTTTTGGTCACAGTGGCTGGGGTGGGGGTGCGGGGCAGGGAGACTAAAACAATGTATTTTGATGGGAGAGACAATAGGGCTTGCTGCAGATTGGAAATTGAAGATAAGGAAGAGGAAAACTGAGGGTGACTCCAAAGTGTTGCCCAAGCAACTGGAGTTTGGAGTTGCTTTTTACTCCGTTGGAAAAGATCGAGATAGCACTACCAAGACTAGGAATAGCAGGAAGGAGAGGGAAGAATTTGAAGTTGGCTTGGCTTCAGACAAGTTAAATGAGATGCCTATTAAATAACATCAAAATAAAGATATTGGACAGACAGCAGAAAGTGAGCTGACACAGGAAAAAGTCAAGGTATGTTTGAGCCCTGCAGCACTCCAGCATTAAAGAGTCTAGGAAATGAAAGGAACCAGCACACAAGATGGAGAAGGTGCACCTGTAAAATAAGAGAAGAATCTTTAAGGAATCCATTTAAGTTCTTATTTATTTCTTTGTTCTTTCTCTCCTACAAAGGCTTTGAGACAGTAAACAATAAAAACAAATAATAAGCTATTGAAGTAGAAAAACAGAAGTAGAAAAAAATCTGTGTCACAGAATAAAGACTAAAACTACAGGAATTAAAGGAATCAACAAGTTATTGCAAACTTCACTCTTGATTCTGAGTTTCCTAGACCTCACAGCAAAGAGGAAACATAGTGTATTAGTTTGCTAGGGCTTCCATAACAAAATATCACAGACTATGTGGTGTAAATAACAGAAATGTATTTTCTCACAGTTCTGGAGGTTGGAAATCCAAGATCAAGGTGTCCCAGGTTGGATTTCTCCTGAGGCCTCTCCTTGTGTCCTCATATGGCCTTTTCTCTATGCACACATCCTTGATTTCTTATTATAAGGACATCAGTCCTACTGAATTAGACCCCCATCTTTATGACCTCATTTAAATTTAATTGTCTCTTTTTAAAAAATTTTACAGTGCTGAGGATGAAATGCAGTGTCTTGCACATGCTAGGGAAGTGCTGTACCTCTGAACTACATCCCCAGTGCATTTAATTACCTTTTCAAAGGCTCTATCCTCAAATATATTCACATAGGAGATTAGAGATTCAAAACCTGAATGGGGTAGCTTATCAGTCTATAACACTAGGACTACATACTATATAAATGTTATATTAGTGCACATTCTTTTAGTGCTATAATACAATGTTTGCTTTTCTCTTAATATTACTTTTTTTTTCTAGTACTGGGGATTGAACCCAGGGCCTCATACATACATATGTTAGGCAAATGTTCTACCACTGAGCTATACCCTCAACCCATTTAAAATTGTTTTAGTTTTGAAATAGGATATTCCCAAATTGCATGGGTTAGCTTCAAACTTGGGTTCCTCCCAAGTAGCTGGGATTATAGATGTGAAACATGACTCTTGGCTAATAATACTTTTAATGAAAATGTGAGCCCAGAGAGAATGCTTCTGAGGTGACCATAGAAGCTGGGAATTTAGTATGCCCCAATGTGCTTTCTTCAGAAGCCTAAATGTCCTCTGTAAGAAATAAAGGATGCTGTTATTCTGCATTGACAGCATTTTTAGGCTGTGATTATGGAAAGAGAGTAATCAGGCAAGAAAATATAACTTTTACTAAAAGCCAAGTCAGATACTGGGAGACAAGGCTAGAAGCATCACTATTAGGAATAGAGGGGCTGTGGATATACTTCAGGAATAGAGCACTTAAATAGAGCACTTGCCTACTATGTACAAGGTCCTGGACTCCAGTCACAGCACCACACACAAATGGGGAGTGGTGGAGGCTAGAAATAAACTCAGAGAGAAAGAAGGAGGAGGGGGAGGGGGAATGGAGAGGGAGGGGAGAAAGGAGAGAGGACAAAGAAAAAGGAAGAAAGGAACAAAGGAAATGAAAGAGAGAAAGAATCAAAAGTTGAGGGAAAAACATCTGTGGAACAGGACTACCAATATTGAAGATATAATGGGTAGTTACAAAATGTTTTAAGGAAATTTCCTCTTGAAAATATGATGCCCTTTTACTGTCTAGGAGATATATAAATATATACCTTTATTCTAACCTGAAAAAAAATAAATGTTTAAAATTCTAGAGAGGGCTGGGGATGTAGCTCAAGCGGTAACTCGCTCGCCTGGCATGCACGGGGTGCTGGGTTTGATCCTCAACACCATATAAAAAATAAAAATAAAATAAAGATGTTGTGTCTACCAAAAACTGAAAAATAAATGTTTAAAAATTCTCTCTCTCTCTCTCTCTCTTTCTCTCTCCCCCCCTCTCCTCTCTCTTTCTCTCTCTCTAAAATAAATAAATAAATAAATAGATAGATAGATAGATAAATAAATAAATAAATAAATAAAATTCTAGAGAAGTGCAACTTATCATGGTATGCTAGGGCATATTAATCTTTACCTATCTCTTTGCTCTGGTAAGCAATAAAACTTAAAAATTTTAAAGGGCTTGCTTATTTATTGGGCAGGTGGCGGGCAGATAAGCTAACATCATTGTAGACTATGCTCACATTGAGGTCCTGCTAGTGATCAGAAGAAGAAAAACAAAAAAGTTTCCTGAGGGATGCTATAAGAGATCTCATTGAAGATAATATACTAATTGGTTGGGTATCACTTAATCAACTGAATAAAACAAATAAATTACATTGAGTTTAGACTGGATTTCATTCTTCTGATTTGTTAAAGGCCTAACCCTGTGGTGATGGCATTTGGAGATGGGGCCTTTGGGGAGGTAATTATGGTTAGATGAGTGCATGAGAGTGGAAGGCCCTCATGATGAGATTATCGCTCTTATAAGAATAGGAGAGGGCTGGGGTTGTGGCTCAGCTGTGGCTCAGTGGTAGAGCAATCACCTAGCACATGCGAGGTGCTGGGTTCAATCCTCAGCTCCACATAGAAATAAACAAATAAACTAAAAAAAATGTATTAAAAAAAAAAGAGGAAGAAAGAGAGCATGTTTCCTCTCCACCATGTAAGCACAAGAGAAAGCAAGTCACTGGCTACAAGTCAGCAAAAGTGCTGTTAATAGCGATTTAGTTATGATCATATAAAAAGACAAAAACTATACTTGTACACCATAACCTTCCAGATTCACAAAAGGATACATCCTCTAAAGCCCAGATCCCCAGATCCTCAGTGATCAGCCCTGAAGCTAGATATTGCCATAGTGAACTTTGTTTGACTCACACATTTGTTTGTAGGTTGACTTGGTTACCAATATTTAGAAATCAAAAGATTATTATCCAAACTTCATTTGAGCCATAGAAAATCATAAGATATGACAAAACTTGGCCTATATTCTGAGTTTCTTATAAAACACGCAGCTGGACCTGACTGACATCCTTATTGTATGCTGCCTGCATTTTCCAACTCAGTGCCCACCACTTTGTTTTCTATTCAACACACAAACCAAGTGTGGATTATTGTTTATCATTACATTTTTACCTGCTGATTTTCTTAAAAAGCAAACACATTTCTTTGCATTCATGCCTGTATCAAAGGTAGATAAGTGAAAGACAAATTTCCCCACAGCTTTTTGGAAAATGAGACAAGAGCATATTTCTTGTGGAAGTAAAAAATATTCCTACAAGTCATGTCTCGGTAATAGGTATTCATCTTATGATACCACTATGAAACAGAAACTACTGTAAGAACTAGGACCTTTTTAAGAAAAAAAAGATACGTAATGAAATAAAAAACATTAACAAAAAGGACTGAAGTTTCAAAAGGGGTTTGTTTTAAACGCAGTCATACTGCTATGAAATGTATTTACAAAGCTGACAGTCTTTACTTGTCTACCTCACCATACAGGTCCTCATCCTCCAACCTCCTACCCTATTCCCATCTTTCACTGGCTTTTGAGTTTGCAATTTCTGCTACAAACAAATACATTTACAAAAAAATTTTACAAAAACCTGTAAAACATAGCATACTACAAAGCAAAATGAAAAATTCTATTTTTGCATATTTTTAAATAAAAATTTTCAAGAAGTTGCAAGGTTGATTAAAGGAAAAAATGCAAACAAAGAACAATAAATTACACACAATTGCCCTCTGGCTTTCCCCAGGTTTCCAGTATATCTGCATCCAAAAATACCACATTGGCTTGGTATTTTTCTGGTTAATAGTTATTATAAATCATGGGGAAGTGACATAAATTTTTCAATGCTTGATAAAGTTCAGTGACCTAACAGCAAAAGAAAGAATGAGGGATTTATACAACCAGATATTTCAAATAGGTTGGTAGTAAATTTTATTTCTTGTCTTACACCAGTACACAGCTATTTGAAATAAAGAATGAAATAGGCTTCAATATTGATTTAAAGTATTCCAGACAGGTACACTTTGTGGACTGATATGCTAGGAACACATTTCTAACATTTAGTCTAATGGGAGGTAAGTAAACACCTCAAGACCTGAGAAATGAAGAAGAGCAAGGAAGAGGAAGAAGAAGAATGGGGGGGGATGGGGAGAAAGAGGAAGGAGGAGGGAGAAATAAAGAAGGAGGAGGAGAAGAAAGAAGAAGAAAGAAGAGAGGAGGAGGAGAGAGAAAAGTGGAGGATAGGGGGCAATACCAGGGCAAAAGTCAGAAGATGTTTTCAGCAGATCAGAATTTAATCACATGTAAGTGTTAATGCCAGCAGATCTTGCTCTGAACACTCTGCCCTGGAACCAACTCAAAGCAGAGGTTGCTGAATTTCTGGCAGGTCCAGGGAGTGTTGTAATCCAAGTCTGCCCTTCTCAGGAAGAGCGAAGGACAGGGAGTTGGTAGCAAAGTTCAAGTAGGTAGAATACTGGTTCCTGCAGTCTAACGTCATTCAGATTAAGTGCAGAGTAGAGATAAAGGACATATTATGTAATTTTTTTCTTTCTTTTTTTTTTCTTTTACTGTTTGATGTAATGAAGACATAAATAAGAGGCTTAAGGAGATTCTTCACTAAGCAACAAAATCATTAAAAGTTCACCTTGATGTTATAATACTACCCCATAATTACATGACTTGTTTATTGCAACTTTTTAAACAGGGCTGAATCCTTGCAAATCCAGCAACCTCGTCATGCAAAGCCTGACGTGACAGAAGTTGTTGGTGCAGTCTGACAAAATCAGGACTAACTCTGGAAGCATAACAAACTACCCCCAGATTTAGCAGCTTAAAACAGCCATTTTATTTTCCTTACATTGGAGGTGTTGGTAATGCATTTGGGTAACTTACCTTAACACTCTCTCATGCAGTTGCAATCAGATATTGGCTGAACTGCAATTATTTTAAGGCTCAGCTGGGCTGGATGTCAAAGATCCCTGGCAGTTGGTGCCGACTTCCAGCTGGAAGCACAGGTGGGGCTTTAACCCAAGCTCCTGCACGCTGTCTCCCATGTGTCTGCCTGGTTTCCCTGCCTAGCCACTGGACATCAAGGGCAATGCCTCAACAAGGAGACTCTGAGGAGCACAGGGAGCACACAGTCCAAGAAACCAGGAAGAGAATTTGCACGGTTTGTTTTGACCTCACCTTGGAAATCACTCAGTATTAATGGCACTGAACTTTATTGGTCAAGGAAATCCCTAAAACCAGCCCAGATTGAATGGAAGGGAAATTGGACTTTATCCATGCAAGAAGTGTCAAATAATTATTTACCATATTTAATCCCTCATAAACATCTTTCCCTCTTGATTCTGTAAATCTATAATTGCTTCTTCTACTCTTATTGCTTTACTCTCTCCCAACAAAATTTAGAAATACATATCCCTTACTCTGAAGCTATGGCTTTTACTTGAAATCCTTTCCAGTAATCAAGCCTAGAGGTAGGGAAAATAAGTTTTCTTTACTTATCTGCTTGTTTCTCACATTCACCTTACTGTTTTGCAGTCTCAAAACTATTGGAAGAGCATTTGTCATCCACAGTTTGTGATAGAAAGGCTGTTTTTGAGTTAAAATTTAATATATAGAATTTCAGTTAATCTTCCTTGAAGAAATAACACACAATGTTTCTTAAGCTTGGAAATCAGTAAAGATAGGCAGTAGACTTCTCCTTTTTACATGCTGTTCTAGTACACTTGTTTTTCTGTTGTCTCATCCTAGTTAATCTCAAATTACTGCTATATAATAAAAACTCATAATCAGGTGATTCTTTTGTTCTTGTGTAAAAAGATGTTTCTGATCTCTTATTCTTTACCAAGAATAAACGCTTTTTCCAAAATGATAAAATTGCTGCATGTTCTTCCATGATGGCTAATAAAACATTTAAAATGCACACCCAAAACCAGATGCCTTACTGAAAGGAATTAGGATTTAATGTGAAAATGAAGGGTTTCTTTGAAATATACCTTACAAGCCTCTCTCCTCATCTGTGAGATTAAAAAATATTTTTTCATTCTGTAAGACCTGGTTTTGTTTTTCAATTCCTTTAGTCCGCAGAGGAGTGGGGTGATTTTCTTTTTAGAATCATTCACTGGCTGTTTTTTCTTTGGTTTTTATCAACAAAATTTTCCTTCCTCTGTGATACTATCATATTCCTCCTCCTCCCTCTTCTCTGCCTCCTCCCCTTGCTTCTCCTCCCCCTCCTCCTTCTGATCCTCTTCCTCCTCCTCTCCTTATTGCTCTTCCTCCTCCTCATCCCTCTTCTCCTCCTCCTTCCCCTCTTCCTCCTCTTCTCCTTATTGCTCTTACTCCTTCTCCTGTTTTTCATATTCCTTTTCTCTCTTTAGGATTTTAGCTCACTGAACTGTTTTTGTAACAAAAAGGAGAAATAATTAATAGAGGGAAAAACTAAACATGAAGCTTTATTATCTTAGACTTCAAGGATTTATGGAATCAAAAACACGGCTATTAACTGAACCTACCTAAATTAGAAGAGTCCCAGCTTAGCAGACAGTCATTTAAATAAAATAAAAAAGACTCGAGCAGAGGGAGGATTTTAAAAGGTTGTAAATTATTAAGCGAAAAGAGACTTAAAATATATAAAAGATAATAAGCAAATCCACAGTAACAGAAAGATTAGTGGTTGCCAAGAACTGGGGGAGGCACACTGGGGGAGTACTTATGGGTACACGGTTTCTTTTTGGTGTGGTGGAATTAAGGTACAACTCTTCATGCATTATTCTCCCAAGTTAATCCATGGGTCCTAACGTTTATTCTAAAAAAAAAAAAAAAAAAAAAAAAAATTCCTAAATTTTCTTCATCAATCCTAAATAGGTTGTGTCACACTATCCTAGTGGGGTTGTGAGAGGTAAGTAGGAAAGAATTGTTCTGAGGAACAAAGAGACAAAAATAATCCCGAACAAAAGTGCTGCTCTGCCACCCCCGTGTATGGCTCATTCTGAGCACTCAGATGATCACCAGTTCATTTAATTCTGAATATTCAAAAATTTAAACTCATTCCCTCAAAGGGAACTGCAAAAATCGAACACAATCTTGGGTGAACAATTAAGGTGCTTATTGGTTCACGAACTAGAAAATCTTAAGGTAAAATGTGCTTCAGGTCCAGTTTGATGCAAGAGCTCAATGATTTTATTGAAGCCTTATTTTTCCCCCCTCTCTTGGCTTTACCTTCTGGGATGTGCGTTTACTCCATGCCACAACATTCGTGACAACACAACAGTTGCAACGCTTCTGGTCTTACAGCCACATTATACAACCATGCAGACAAGAAAGTAAATGTCTTCTAGTAGCACTCTCAAACAGTTCCAGAATTACCTTTCCCAGAAATCTATTTCTGATTTATTATCTATTTATTTATTATCTATCTATTTATTTATTATATCTATTTATTTATTATATTTATATAAATATATTTATATATTTATTATATAATATATTATATATTTATATATTTATTATATAATATATTATATATTTATTATCTACTTATTTATTATATCTATTGAGGCAAATCTCTGTTTGCCTCAATGGTCTGACAGGACACAAGAATTTATTTTTGTCAATCCTTGCTGCCAGCAAAGTACTAACCTTGATGCTTGGATTAGTCAACCCAAGCCTCAACCAATCACTGCATCAAGGAGTATAGGCTTAGTAGAATTGATTTAGGTCAAACATGTTCCATTCTTGGTGATCAACTACTTTCAAAGCACATCAGCAGGGATTTAGGCATAGATAAGTATCTAAATACTGCGTAGGCGGAGCAAAGGAGGTAATAGCCACTGACAAGACTATACTTGCTATCATTTGTCTATTCCTTCCTGCCACAACAGAAATGCAAGCGTACTTCAGTCTCCACAGGGGAGCAGTTCCAGGACACCCATCTCTTACAAATACCAAAGTTCATGCATGCTCAAGTCATATATAAAATGATGCAGTCCTTCATATAACCTACATACATCCTTCTGTGTGGTTTAAATCCTCTCTAGATTATCTGTATTATATAATGCAATGTAAATGCTCTGCAAATAGTTGTTATACTCTAATGTTTAGGGAAAAAGAAAAAAGTCTATCCATATAGTACAGATGCAATTTTTTCTCCAAATAGTTTTGATCCTTGATGGGTTGAATGCATGGATGCAAAACCCATGGATACAGAAGGCCAACTATTTATCTGGTAAAGTAGATAAAGAGAGGTAGGAGGAATGGTAATGATTTCCTTTTCTTTTGTTCTAAGTCATAGAATGTCAGAGCTAAATGGAATCCTGAAGGACACCTCGTCTGAAAACATCAGGTTTATTTAGCAATGTTTATTTACAAAGTCTAAATTGTCTATTTTCTATTAATTTATTAATTCTTTAGCAATTATTTATTGAGCACCTGCTGTGTGCCTAATACCATTCTAGTCATTGAAGGTACAGGAAAGAACAAGCAATGTGAAATTCACATTTTGGTGGGGGCCTCTTCCCTAACATCATTACTCACACTCTCTCCTTAGAACAACCCCCAGACAACACAGAAATTAGAGCTATCATTATCCTCTACTTCTGATCATCTATGATATCTTTGTCTATTAGTATCTTAAATATTGGTGATGGAAATTTATTTATTTATTTTAAAGAGAGAGAGACAGAGAGAGAGAATTTTTTAATATTTATTTTTTAGTTATCGGTGGACACAATATCTTTGTTTGTATGTGGTGCTGAGGATCGAACCCGGGCCACATGCATGCCAGGCGAGCGCGCTACCGCTTGAGCCACATCCCCATCCCAGGAATTTAGATATTATAAGATATAGTAATTCAAATAGAACCCTTAGGTAGTTAATCTTTAGCCTCATTTCCTTAAGAGTTAAAGTATCCAATTTATACATGAAATCTTAGCAAATGCTTGGGTACAATAAAGTTATTCAAAGATTCCCTCATCTAAAGTTACTGTTTTTTGTTTTGTTTTGTTTTGTTTTGTACTGGAGATTGAACATAGGGGCATTTAACCACTGAGCTACACACCCATCCCTTTTTTGTTGTTGTTTGTTTTTTATTTGGGGACATGTCTGACTACGTTGCTTAGGGCCTTGCTAAGTTGCTGAAGCTGGCCTCAAACTTGTAATTCTCCTACCTCAGCCTCCTTCTCTGAGTTGCTGGGATTACAGGCATGCACTACTCCTCCTGGCTTATTTTTTTGAATCAGATACCTAAATACAGACATAAAGAGAAGTAACAGTAATAATGTTTGAAAATTAGAACCCACATTATAGAGATTTTAGCATATAAATATCAGTCTGTGTCTACTCTCACACATGCACATTTTTCTCTATGTTCTAAAAAAATTAAAGGAAAATGACTTTGGAATCAATTGCTTTTGTAAAGAAACATGGATGATATAACCATCTTCTTGAGCTCTTTTCAAGGCATTGCTTATTTTCTGTGATTAACCTCTGCAATCTCTTTATAACTCCTAGTATTCTTGTGTAAGAGGGGTCCGGCAGAGCGTCGGAGGGAGAGACCACACAAGAGACTTACTCCATGCAATTGGCAAAAGGGGATTTATTGGGGATCCATTCCAGCGCGCTGGGGCCCCGTGCTCACCCAAGAAGGGAGAGCAGCCCGGAGCCCAGAGCAAAGGTCAAGCAGAGCTTAAGTACACTTTTTGGAGAGGGCGGTGGGCTTTGCATACATCAGAACAAATCATCATGAGGTGCCCGAAAATTGAACAACAACTCTGAGACGTGATTGGCACATTCATTGGCGGGAACAGGTCAGGCGGGGGTGATTGGTCATTCCTAAGCGGGTTACACATTCAAACTGATTGGTTCGGGCCCTGTGACGAACTGCACAGGGCCCTAGGCTAAATGGCCAGTAGGGCGTTGTTTTAACTATCTCAGGAATCTGGGTGTAACAGAGGAACTTAATAATACCTAATCTTTTACATTCAAGCTTTCCAGCTTAGAAACTTTACCCTTTCACTTGGAGTCCTAATGTATCTGTTACTGTCCTAGACTGGGCAAAGCTGTTTCCTTCCCCTCTGGAAGCCTTGAATGTGAAAATGAAGATGTATGAGAAGATTGCTGTTAAAACAGGAGTAGGAAAAGAGGAAGTTTGGACAGTATAGGAACAGAGAAATGAGAGACAGAGAGACGAGACTCCAGCTTAAACATTGGTCCCACTAGTCCCTCAATTGAGAAAAACCCTGATAATTCATCACTGGGAAAAACCACAGGCTTCAGAGTTCTTGAAGTCTCAAACAGGCTTGTTTGATATACGTTTAAATTCAAAATCAAAACTACTTCCATTTCACAGTCTCTCTATCTCTCCCTCTCTCTCTCTCTCCTGCCTCTTACCTGTGAAGTTTTTAGCTTCCCCACAAGGAAGATCCTACCTAATACCTGGCAAGCTAGGTACTACCCATTAGCTGGCTCCTCTGGGTTGCCAACAGAAAGCCAAGCAGCTTCCTTCCCCTTCTGTGTACTGCCATGTCATTATCATACAGGTATTGACTTGATGGCCTTTGCACTTAATGTGTCCTCTTGGAGGAAATGCTCTTCCATTGAGTTATCCACATGGCTCCCTCCTTCCTGAGGAAGCCAACTCAGAAATTGCTTTTCTACATTAAATGTTTATGAGAGAGTGTTCTTGAAATTAACACCTGTAGAAAGAAGAGAAAGGATATAGGCTCACCAGGGGTGGCCCAATGGGAAGACTGGAATGCAGAGAGCCTGAAGGGTAGGTCCAGTGTGGGGCTTGGACACCTCCCCCATGATCAGTCATTGGATATGGGTTGCCTGCAGGATGGGCGTGTCTGTGAAAGTCTCTCCAGAAGCTTCAACAATTCCTGAAGGCTGACAATTGAGACAGTCTGTGACAGCTGTCTAGCACCTCGTTCAGAAAGTCCTTTCTTGAAGGGGGATCTGGGCAGTACATCACTGCATCTAATACATCTCTCACTTTATAAAGGATGCCATTCAGAGAAGTCTTTCTGACCACCTTTTACAAAATCAGCATCCTATTCCCAGCCTCCAATGAGAATTCCAGTCTTCTTTCCTTTTACCCTACTTTATTTCCCCTCAACGGCTTATATATTTATTCACTTAGTGTATATTTTCAATCCCCCACACAGGTTAAATGTAAACATCAAGAGATTACAAAGTTTTGTTTCAAATAGCCATCTCCCCAAACCTAGATTGTAGAACAATTCCTGACACATAGTAAATAGATAGCCCAAAAAACAATATGTATTGAAAATAAATCAAATCCCCCTGCAACTAGACCCATTCATTAGAGCAAAATACCCACTGAGATAGTCTAATAATTCTGTTTTACAAGGCTGGGGAAGCTTAGGTACGATCAAAATGATTTTATTGACTAGATTAAAACCAGAATCCTAATATAAGTGGATACTGTCTATGCGATGGTCCACTTAAGATGCCCTGGAGCACCAGCAGAAAGAGCATAAGCAAGGCTACGCTAAGAGGTATGTGGAGGGCCTCCCCTGAAAGTCCCTCAAGGAAAACACTATGTATTTTCCAGGGCTGCTACAACAAGGTACCAGACTGGGTGGCCTAAATACTAAATTTATTTTCTCAAAGTTTGGAGAAATGATGGTTGTTTTTTTTTTTTTTATGTGATCTAAAATTCATTCACTCTTTATTCTTTCAATACATTTCCTTTGGCCACCTACCAACATAACTTCCAGTGTTCTTAGTACTAAGACTAGTTTTGAAACAGGGTCTCGTTAAGTTGCCGAGGTTTCCGTCCATTTGCAATCCTCCTTTCTCAGCCTCCCAGCTGAGATAACAGGTGTGCATATGGCATCCGGCTCAACCTTAAGCATTCTCTACTTGCAAACATCTCATTTGCTTTCCAACTAGAAAGAAGAGACAATGGAAAATCTCCTCATTATTTTTTTTTTTATATATATATTGCTCTGCTAGGGCTATTATAACAAAATACCACACGTAGACTTTACGGCTTTAAAAATAGCAGATACTTATTTTCTCATAGTTCTGAGTGAACTTGGATGTTAGGAGAACTCAAACAAAATAGCAGATACTTATTTTCTCATAGTTCTCAAGTGAACCTGGCTGTTAGGAGAACTCAAGCTTGTCTTCTTTCATATACTTCAGAGAACGCTAAGATCAAGGTGTCAACAGGTTTGGTTTCTCTTGAGGTCTCTCATTGCCTTGTACGTATCTGTCCTCTCCCTAGGTCTTTACTTCTTCATCTTCCCTCTGTGTATCTCAGCCCAAGTTCCCTCTTCTTGGGCCAGGCATGCAGTTCAGTGGTAGAGCATTTGCCTAGTGTGCATGAGGCCCTGGGTTCGATCCCCAATACTGAGAAAGAAAAAAAATTCCTCTTCTTAAAAGGAAATCAGTCCTATTGGATTAGGACCCACTCTAAGTGACCTTAACTTAATTTATTTGCCTCTTTTAATAGGTATTTTCAATGCAGTTACATTCTGCAGTTAAAAAGGGCTAGCACTTTAATAAATGAATTGGAGAGGAATACAACTGAGCCCATGAAACAATCAACTAACTTTCAGGATTAACAACAACAAAAAATGCTAAACTTAATTTATGCGCCCACAAACCCATCCTAAAATACATAAGCATGAGTTCATAGGAAAACTCCCAGAAAGCTGCACTCATATGAAATATAAGTGACAGCATTCAGGTAAAGGTGTATCAGACAAGGATCTAGAGAGAGTTACAGGAGAGCCTGGTCTTTTGGCTGTGGAAAGATTTAATGTAGCTTCAAAATTAACACTATAATCCTACAATCTAGACCAAGGTGCATACTGAAAGATGATTTACTATCCAAGACATTTTATTGAATGAAGAATGTTTCCAAAACCTTATACTGGTCTTGAGTGAATAACTTCTAGACAAGTTGGGTTAGTGATACCTATCATTACTAGGAGGGTGGAGGAATGGAGGCAGGGAGCTCAAGTCCTTATTAAAGAAGCCCTGTGTGGTTTCAGCATTTTAGAATTGAGTGTTGAGTAAACGTGTAAGAATGTGATTTTTGCTACCTGCCGTCCCCGCCCCAGCCAAACCTGCAAAGTTCAAAAGAAAGGCACAGATGTATTGTATCTCATCTATTTTTTTTATTATCATTTTAAAGACACTATTGGTCTCTTAAAATTGTGTCTTTTAAGAGTATGACATACTTCAGCAAAATCAGAATCCCCTGGGGTGCTTTTTATAAGCTGATTCAGCAGGACTCTCCAGAGTCACTGAATGAAATTCCCTAGGGGCAGGACCCAGTAATCTGTTTTTGCAAAAACCTTCCCAGGCAACTCTTATGTGCAATAAAACTTGAAGAACATTCTTTTTAGAAGTTGGCCAGGATCATATATTTACTTAGGTGAAGAGATGGGGGAGAAGAGAGATTCTCCTTACAATAGCAAGAAGAAAAAAATTAATAATAGTTTTTTATTTAAGGCATTTATGATTTTCAAAGTACTCATGAAAAAAAAAAACCACATTAATTCAGACATCATTGTGGGTTGATGAGTAGTGTTGCTAATGTCTACCACAAGACTACTAGAAAGCTGAAAGCACAGATGACAATAGGACTTCATCTTTCAGGTTAGGTACCTGGTCAATGTTTTTTATTGGTGAAGTTCTACCAATCAAGCAGCCATACACATTCCAAACAGCAGTCACCACTGTACTGCTAGGTCAGTTTGCCAAATTTCTGTGGATTCAATAGATCAGGAGACTGATCTATTGAATGAACCTGAATGGATTCAAACAGTGTAGGATGTGTGGCACAGCTGACAACCTGAGCTTTGCATTCACACAAGGCTAATGCAGAAATACAGCGGCAGCCCAGTAAATGCTGTACACACTCTACCATAGGCAAAGATCACAGCTGATAAACTCTAGCTTGGCAAGCCTACAGTCTTTTAAAGGAACTGCTAGCTACTAACCTCCCCAACCACCCTTACAGAGAGAAACATTGTCTTTATTATTCTGATAAGGAAATATATCTGCCTTCTGACTCAGAGAGAGATACTATCTTTATCACCTAGGACTATCTCCAAGGAGGGAAGGGAAATAGCTTTACTAACCTGGGGTGGGAGCAAATCTGTTCCTTGCCCTAGAACAGCTTTGTAAATGTCCTTGAACAAAGCTGTCAATGCCATTTGCTCCAAGTCATCCAGAAATGCCAGAATTATCTCTACCTCTTAATATTCTTTGCTTTGATAAATCAAGTGAACCTGGATGTTAGGAGAAATCAAACTTGTCTTCTTTCGTATACTTCAGAGAACAGAGCCTGACATTTAATAATTTTTACAGAGAGTAGGGGTATAGCTCAATGGTATATTACATACTTAGCATACAAGATGACCTGGGTTCAATCCACAGCAACCAAAAACTAAAATGTTTTTTATAAATATGAATTCAGGCTTCAAAACTTTTCAAAGGTATATCCTATTACGCAAAATCTTATAAGGAGCCCCACAATATATAAAAGCAGATAAAAACAGAAGTGCTTTGTAAGAACAGATAATGAGATACCAACACTATAAAAATCATCACAGTAGCTAGGCATGGTGGCACACATCAATAATCCCAGTTACTCTGGAGGTTGAGGCAGGAGGATTGCAAATTCAAGACCAGCTTCAGTAACTTAATGAGGCCCTGTCTCAAAATAAAAAATAAAAGGGGGATGTGGCTCAGTGATTAAATACCTCTGGATTCAATCCCCAAGACAAAAAAAAAAAAAAGTCATCACTGTGCTGAAAGAGTGTTCTTGTTTTAAAATTCCCAGCCCTCCTCAGCACATTTTGGGTTACCAGGCTATAAGAAAAGGGTCACATAGGTATAGATAAATTAAAATAGCTTTTTTGGCATCAGTAGTGATAGAGGAAAACCTGGAGGTTTTAATTAGCCACAGAGCAAGCAGTTTAGGATGTGTTAACAAGCATGTCCAAAGATGGACTCAAAAGCAGTAGTCATCTCTATACCTGATTCATTTACTTATTCACTCATTTATTTATTGAGCAAAAATACTAATATTGCTAACCTACCAAGTACCAGATATCAGAGTGCAAAAGTTAGGATGTGGTCCCATCAAAGGAGGGAGGGATAAATAGAAGTAAATATTACATAGGCAAAAATTATATGATTTTTATAATTGCAAAAAGTACCTACAGTGGCACATGACTGTAATCTCAGGGGCTTAGGAGGCTGAGGCAGAAGGATTGTACATTCAAAGCCAGCCTCAGCAAAATCGAGGCACTAAGCAACTCACTGAGACCCTGTCTCTAAATAAACTACAAAATAGGACCAGAGGTATGCAAAAATAAAAAGTACCTACATGTGCCATAAGAGGATACAACTTGTTGCTATGACATTTCCTTCTAGCCAACTTTTTCTGCCTGAGACAGTCACCAAGAGCATGTGCAGCAATTCTCTGAGTTGGGAACAAAGAAAGGTTTGTTTCTTTTAATCTACTGGCTTTAAAAGAATTGAGTTTCATAAACTCTAGATACTTTATAATTCTAAAATTGTGTAATTGGCCAACAAATACCACATCAGTGTGTTTTTTTTTCATATTAATAATGTCCAGCTACTTTTCTGACAAGATAAACTCATGGTCACAAATAAGCAATGCTTGGGCTGGGGATGTGGCTCAAGCAGTAATGCGCTTGCCTGGCATACGCGGGGCACTGGGTTCAATCCTCAGCACCACATAAAATTAAATAAAGATGTTGTGTCCACCGAAAACTGAAAAGAAAAAAAAAAGCAATGCAAAAGAAATGAAAAATTATGCTTCATTTGTGTACTATGAGGCAAAATGCATTCTGTGATTATGTATAACTAATCTTAATAAATAAACTTTTTAAAAAGAAAAAAATAAGAAATGCACTGATTGTTCCTTAAGGAAGTCTGGAAGCTTGATATTGAAAATTAACATCTTTTACCATAACAAATGATAGTAATACCTAATAATGTATTAAATGCATTCTGTGTGTGTGTGTGTGTGTGTGTGTGTGTGTGTGTGAAATTTAGTTAATTTTTAAACAGCTTCATTAGTTAAGTACTATCTTCTCTTTGCAAGTGAGAAAAGGGAGGGTCTGTGCTACTTGGTAATTTGCCCAGCCTCCCACAGATACTGAAGCAGAGCCTAGGTTGATTCATACCCATTCCTAGGCTCCTAGCTGCTCAGCTCCAGCTAAGGCAGAGCCTTGTTGCCCACCCTTTCTGTCAGCTTTTATCATAAGAGGACATTCATTATTATTATTTTTTAACCAATAAGCCTTTTTCAGCTTTCTTTCTTCAATAATGTGTAGAGAAATATGACTATAGATGTGATGGGAGTTGTGAGTTTTCATTGTTATTTTAAGAGTCTTCTGAAATTAAAAAAATATATAAGCAAACAGGTAGAATTAAATCTTAACAAAATTTTGAACATACTAGATAATTTTTATCTTTATATTGATAATAGAAACTTTAGGGGAAGTTACTTAAAAATGAGTTCTGTCTTCCGATTTTGAAATGACAAGACATAGCAAATAAATGTAGCAACCACCAGAGTGGGTACAGTTATATTTAATTTTTTGCTAAGGATCATTTAAATGATATTGATATACTACTAAGCATTATTTTTAAAACATATTAACAAAATATTATATCACTATTTTTAAAATATAAATGTTTCAGGAACATAAAATGGATAATAAATTCTTAGTACATTTTAACTAATATAAATGAATATTCTTCCCATATAAAATAATTTTTTACATAATATATTTTTAAATTCTGCTAAAGATATAAGATGTCATATTTATATAATTTAAGGTTTTTCAAGAAGATATCTAAATAGCTTGGAATAAGATTTCTCTTTAAGTCAAAAACTAATTAAGCTTATATTGTATTTTTAAAATGTAAAAATAACTTAGCAAATGCCATCTGCTCAAAAGTCCCTTTTGTTGTTAGACTGGCCATCTGGGTCTTGCTTTAGGGAAAAATCATAAAATAGCACTTCTTTGAATTTACTCAAAGAAAATACTCAAACATGTGTACAAAAGACTCAATCAAAAGTAAAATATTTGGTTTGAAGTCATTACACAGCTGTCTACAGATCAGTTCACTAATGCCGAAAGAGTGTTAACACCTCTATCTCACTTTCAGTTAGACAACAATTATATCTCCTTTCCACCTGTTTTCTGGTAATCTGAGTAAGGTTGAGAGTGGATAGGCAACAGCAGGGAAATTAAGAATGAGGACCAATTTCTAAATAAGAATGCACAATACCTACCTCCATAAGTGAATGGATCATCTCTCTGGAGAGATTGCTTTCAGATTGCTTTTTTTTAAGACAAGTACTTTATGATCACCAGGCAAACAAAAGATAAAAGGAAAGAAAATTTTTCCTTTCTATCAGTAGGGCTTAACCTTATTCCAACTAGAGGGAATTTTGCCAAATGTATAATAATCAGAGTTCTCCAGAGAAAACAGAACCAATAAGAAGATGATAGATTATTAGATAGATAGATAGATAGATAGATAGATAGATAGATAGATAGATAGATAAAGAGCTTACTGTGAGGGATTAACCAGATGCTTATGGAAACTAAGAAGTCCCACGATCTTCTGTCTGTGAACTGGAGGCCCAGGAAAGCTGGTGTTGTAGTCCCAATACTGAGAACCAGTGTGAATCTGAAGGACTGACAATGGGGAGCAAAGATGTCCAAGGGCAGAGAACAGTTGTGCCAGCTCAGAGAGAACCAATTTACCATTCTTCTGCCCTTTTATTATGTTTGTGTCTTCAAATTATTTGCATTTGAAAAATTCAAGAGTGAATCTTTTTATTTCATCTACTGAATCAAATGCTCATCTCTTCTATAATAAACACCCTCTCGGACACATTAAAAAGTAATGTTTACCAGCATGTGGGCATCCTCAGGATTAACCAACATCTTCCTCTTCTGCAAATGAATATACTGATGGAGTATTCCTGGCTGAAGGCTGAGGGGTCCCCAAGACCCCAGGCCTCTCAGATCCATTTTAGGCCTAGGTGTCATGAAGTCATTCCTCCAGTTCTAGCAATTCTTAACTAAGCTGGGAGACTCTAGATCTTTTCCTCAAAACACATCAAAGCAGAATTTCAAAGGAGGTCCAAAGGTCACCAGTAAATTCCTTGATGATCCTCTAAAATCTTCCACTGGAATAACAAATTTAAGAACTACTACTTCTTTTTCAATCAAATCCAGGTAAATTATTATTAACTATGAATGGAAGAAGACATCAGAGTTAAAGAACATTTCAGCTCATTATGAATAATCAAGAATTCCCTGAAGCTGGGCATAGTGGCACACACCTGAAATCCCAGCGGCTCAGGAGACTGAGGCAGGAGGATCATCAAATTCAAAGCCAGCCTTTGCAACTTAGCAAAAACCTGTCTCAAAATAAAAGTATTTTTTAAAAGGGACTGGGCATGTAGCTCAGTAGCATAGCCCCCTGGAGTTTAATCCCAACTACTCCCGAAGAAGAATTCCCTGGACACAGTATATATTAATATATATATATATATATTAATATATATTAATTGAAATATATATATATTTCAATTAATATGTGTAATTATATATATAATTCAATTTGAACCCCACATTAGTGTGAAATGGTTTGGTATCATTTTCATCCTACATCCTACCTCGATTTATTTCCCTTAACTAGCACATTCAAACTTCCTAATATATTTATTTTGTAAATGTGGGCATGCACACATCACTAAAGCCATACACACCCTTTGAGTAGAGAGGCTAATAAGTTCAAAGAGACCTCAGTAAAGGTGTTGCCAGCCAGTTCCCTTTTCCTGCAGCTGTTATATGAGTTTATGCTACCTTTAATTTATTAGTCTAGGACAAGTTAATTGCATTGTTTTCACAAACTAGAACATGTCGTCCATAGTAACTACATGCGAATTCCTTTGAAAACTACAGTAATTATACAGTGACTTTGCATCTCCCAACAATCAGGCAATTAACTATTGTTCCTTGTTCAAAACTGTGAGTGAACTAAGTATCAAGGCAGAAAGGCAGGACTCAAGAGTAAAAGGACACTGTTTTGTCCTGATTCCTAAGAATTTTCTTTTTTAAGGCTAGTGATTTTTCCACACGGTTCTGCTGAGATAGAAGGGATGGCAATGGTGGTGGCAGCAGCAGTCTTGATATTTAAAGGCAACCACACATAGGCAACAAACCTTTTCCAGGCATAAAACAATGTGTACTCGAGGACGACAATAACAATGGTTGCCAAGTAATACACATCTATATAAAGTTCAGTATACACACAGGTGTAATGACTTTTGAGTTTTATGTCTATAGACAACTTTAAAATCATACTTCAGTCTGAGTACTTCTGAGAAATGATTGCATTTTGAAAGATGTTTGAAGTTATATAGCCTTCAGGATTCTGTCTCGTAAAGCCAAGAAAGAAGTGTCATTTTTGCCTCAAGTGCTGATTTGGCTTTGAACTTCACATTTTACAGAACTTTCTGCTTTGGGTTACATTTATAGAAGTTAACACTCTGGGTACTCTTTATTAGCACTTCTCCAACATCTTATGATCCCCTTTTTCTCTCTCCAAACCCTTTCCTCAGCCCTTCCAGTTCTGATGAAAAATTGATACATTTCGTCATCACATTGTTTCTCCCTGAATGTCTGCTTCCATTAGCTGCTTCAACAGAAATGACTTTAACTGTTAGGAGAGTGAAGTAATGAAGACCCACACTGGGTTTAAAATAAAATGAAAAAATATTTTTATTACAAAACTGGGAAGTAAAAGAAAAGTATAGACAGCAATAAGCACAAATTTCTTACCCAAATTTTATAAAATGCAAAAGAAGTCTGACTTAATTTAATAGCTGCAAAGTCCATCTGCATTCCCTTTTCCCTGATTCTTCAGTTTAGATGGGAGAGATATTTCTTAGATTCCAACCCAGGTAGTTTGGGGGAGTTGACATCTCTGCCAAATGCTCCAGGTTTCCAGTCTAATAATTTAATTCCTAGTATCTCATCCAGGTGTGGAAAAAAATGAGTACATCTCTTGAGACAGAGACACTGGGTGTGTTGAATCTCAAGTCTTTTTTATGGAGGAAAGCAACTCCTGCCTGGAGTGGAAGAATTCCCTTTTGACCTTGCCTATGCAATGATTATGGACCTCTCAGCCACCTCCTCTTAAGCTCTGTCATTGAAAAACAAAACCATGAACCTGTTGGCCTGACATGCCTAAGACCCATGAAAAATCACTCTTTCTGATTCAGGTACCAGTTCTTTGATGATTCATTTTCAAGTGGCCCTGGGGATGATTTTGGACCTTTTATAAACTATGACTTTATAAAATGAAAATTGGTTTTCAGAGAGAGATTTAATTTCTAACAATAAAAGAAGTGAGTCATTATATCTTAGGTGCCCTTGGAACAGGGAAAGAAAAGGAATCCTCTCTGTGGCTCCTTGAATCTTCATGTTTACCCCAAAGCAGCCTATAACAATTTGTTACTACAAGTCCTACATATTCACTAAGATTCAATGAAAAATAAGTAGAGGGTAAGCAGAATATATGTACGTATTGTGAAGGTAGGTAGGTAGACAGATAGATATAAATATATGCAATGAGAAGTAAAAGAAAGAGAAATAGTGAAATAAGTGGAGAATATGCATCTCTGACTTAGTGGTTCAAATGTCTAACTTTAATTATAAACATTTAAAAGTGTTTGAGAATCAGCATTCCACCGATTACTGAAAGGCCTATGATCCAATTTGTAGAGAGAAACAGCATTTCAAAATTTAAAAATCACTCTGCTCTACTTCAAAAGAGAAAGTGTGTCGCAAGCAAAAACTTTCACTTCGTTTTATCTCTATTGCCTTTTTACATTCTGTGGATTCTAATTTTATTATTTTATTTAGAGTCTGGTAACAAACATTTGACCTTCCACTAAATTAGACAATATCAAAAGAATGATATTCTCAAACAAGATACTTGTTGAACAGGTACTGACTACTGATTTCAATGTTAATAATTTCTATTTTTATGTTTTAATGTCTCATTACAGTAAATATTAATTTGGAAAACACTATACTAGATATCCTGTGAATTATATATTTTTCATAAACCATGAGCTCTATAAAACCCAATCAGAATTATAGTTTTGTTTATTGAGCACTTACAAATGTCAGGTCTTGTATTAAGGCTTTACAAGGATTATATCATTCAATCCCACATGAACCCCCCCCCCCAAAATGCTATTTAATCCCCATTTTATAGATGAGGAAATGAGACTCAGAAAAGCTGAGCAACTTTGCAAAATCTCCCTGTTAGCAAGTAGAAGAACAGAGATTCTTTTATGCCCATAGCCTATACATTAACATTCTACTGCAGATAAACTCCATCTTCTCAAAAAACTAATGAGGAGGTTAGGATAAGAATCAAAGGGAAAATTGAATAAATACTGCATAAGCCTGAGAACGTTCATATAAATTCTTAAAGCAGTGAAGGGTTATATGTAGAGTTACATATAACAAGAGGGTATTCACAGGTAGGCTGCAACTCCTACTGTTTTAATTATATGGCTAGTCAACACATATTATTTAGTATTTTGCATATATATGAATCCTTTCCTCAACTAGATCCCGAACCTTACTGATGTTGTTTCTATTTTGAGAACCTGCCATAGCAGTTAGTACAACCATCCTTACATAGTAAGTGCTTTGTAAGTATTTGTGGAGTGAATAAGTGAAGGAATAACAGGCAATTAAGACAAAGTTACATACTGCTGTGTAGCATGGTTATATGCAAGGGACAGGCAAGAGCTTAAGTATCAAAGGACTAGATGAGGTAGATGAGGAAATTGGAGCAGATTCAGGATATAGGTTATAAGTCAGGAATTTTTTAGAGTGTTTACTAAGTGAAGTGCTTAGAAGTATTAAATCATTTTCTCTTTACAACAATCATCCTGCTCATAAAAAATACATTGGAGAAATGTAGGTTTATGGAGTCTCTTCAACAAGTGGTACTAGAAAAACTGAAATCCACATGTAGTAAATGAAATTAAACCCCTATCTCTCACCCTGCACAAAACTCAACTCACAGTGGATCAATGACCTAGGCATTAGACCAAAGACCCTGTGCCTACTTGAAGAAAATATAGGCCCAAAAGGAAAAGGAAGGGAGGGAGAGCGGGGAGGGTGCATGAGGGCAGGAAAGATGATGGAATGAGATGGACATTATTACCCTAGGCACATGTATGACTGCACATATGGTGTGACACTATATTGTGTACAACCATAGAAATGTAATGTTGTGCTGCAATTGTGTACAATGAATCAAAATACATTCTGCTGTCATATATATATACCTAATTAAAATAAATCAATTAATTTAAAACAAAAAGAAAATGTAGGCCCAACTCTCCATTATGTCAAGCTTAGGAACCGGCTTCTTCAACAAGACTCCTAAAGCACAGAAAGTAAAATCAAGAATCAGTAAAGGGGATGGCATCAAACTAAAAAGCTTTTTTCACAGCAAAGGAAACAATCAAGAACATAAACAGAGAGCCTACAGAATGTGAGAAAAATCTTTGCAACCTGCACCTCAGATAGAGCATTCATCTCCAGGATATATAAAGAACTCAAAAAACTTAAACCAATTAAAAAACCCAATAACCCAATAACCCAAATAACCCAATTTAAAAAAATGCTGTTTAATCCCCATTTTGTCATATCAAATAATAGTGCCTGTATGTAGGCACTATTATTATGGGCAAAGGAACTGAACAGACACTTCACAGAAGAAGAAATATGATTGGTCAAAAAATATATTTTAAAAATCAACATCTCTAGCAATTAGATAAATGCAAATTAAAACTACACTGAGATTCCATCTCACATCTGACTCTTGGTAGAATGTCAATTATCAAGAATACAAGTAACAACAAATGTTGGCAAGGATGTGGGGAAAAGGTGAACTCTTACATTGCTGGTGGGACTGCAAATTGATGCAACCATTTTGGAAAGTAGTGTGGAGATTCCTCAGAAAACCTGGAGTAGAATCACCATTTGACCCAGCTATCCCACTCTTTAGTCTATAGCCAAAGTACTTAAAATCAGCATACTATAGTGACATAACCACACCAATGTTTATAGCAGCTGAATTCACAATAGTTAAGCTATGGGACCAACCTACGTGCCCTTCAACAGATGAATGGATAAAGAAAATGTGGTACATGTACACAATGGAATATTACTCAGCTATTAAAGAAAAATTAAATTATGGCCTTTGCCAGTAAATGGATGGTACTGGAGACTATCATGCTAAGTGAAATAAGCCAGTCCCAAAAAAACCAAAGGCCAAATATTCTCTCTGATATGTAGATACTAACTCACAATAGGGGGAGTGGTGTAAGAATAGGAATTCATTGGATTAAACAAAGGGGAATAAAGGGAAGGGAGAAGAGATGGGAATAGGAAAGACAGTAGAACAAATTGGATATTACTTTCCTATGCTCATATATGAATACACGGCCAGTACAACTCCACATCATGTTCAACAAGAATGGGAAGTTATACATCATGTATGTATATATAATATAATAAAATACACTCTACTGTCATGTATTCCTAAAAAGAAAAAAAAGTAAAGGTAAGGGAATTAATATTATATTATTATTAATGTAAAAACATTTTAAAGTATCTTTTGTTGGTAAGAATTTGCCCAATATCATTTATTATGCAGTTATCTTCTACCTCATTGTATTAGTTTTCCATAGCTGCATAATAAATCATGACAAAATTAACATATTAAAAAAAATCCTATAAAGTAGGCACTATTATTATCTCTACTTTACAGATGAAACACAGATAGATGAAGAACTTTACTTTGCCCAGCTAGGAAGCAGCTATGTCAAGAACTCAGGCAGTCTGGGCTCTGCCCTTGTCCACATCCAAGAATAGCATAAACATCCACATGGATGGTAAGAGCAGAGAAAAACAAGGATTCAAAGATGACAACTAAAATCCTTGTTTGGATCTAATACTCCAGTATTAGAAAATTATAGCAATGCCCAACACTGAGAGAAAATTAGAATAGGAAAGGCACAGAGAAAAAATGAGCAGCTGCACTATTTTTTTCCACATAACCTTTAAATGGTCCACCGAATATTCCTTGGGAGGCACTTTAGGAAAGTAGGACTACAGAAGATCGACCTGGGGTGAGAGAGTGTTAATAATAATAGCAACAACAGACTTTAGTGTAGCTGTTTGTATTTGGGTGGAATTGTGTTTAATGCACACAAATTCTAAGTTCAGTGACTGACTTAGAATAGGTCTTTTCCCATACAAAAAGAACTGTTCATCACAATTCAATAAAGTTATTATGCCCCACAGCTGGGTGTGGTGGTGCACACCTATAATCCCAGCTATCTAAAAGGCTGAGGCAGGAGGATTGAGAGTTCAAAGCCAGGCTGAGCAACTTAGGGAGACCTTGTCTCCAAATAAAAAATAAAAGGGGCTGGAGGTGTAGCTCACTGGTAGAATGCCTGCCTAATATGTTCGAGGCCCTGGGGTCAAGCTCTAGTATCACAAAAATAAATATAGAAACTTGTTATGTTCCTTAATTTTGAGAGGAAAAGACTGACATTCAGTCTTAAGAACTTGACAAAGGTTTCTTGCCTAACTACATGTACAAAGGTCAAAGTCTCAGCTTTTGGCTTCTTGTCAGGGAGACTGAAGTTCAGAGGAAATCCAGTGAGAGCAGCCCTCCCTGTCTGGCAGCACAAACTAGTCACCCTGCCCAATCACTTTTTATCTCACCTCTATTATCATTTGCAACAAAGCACTCATCCAGTGGCTTAACTCTACATTTTATTTTCTATTTGCTTCCAGTGAAACATAAGCTCTCTGAAAGCAGCATTTGAGATTAGTCTTTTTCTCTGATCTTTTCCTCCACAATGTCTGACAAGCAGTGGTCTGTCAATCAAGGTTTGCTCCAGAAATAAGCAAAACCCAAATCCCCAAAGCCTGTAGTCTCATCAATAGCAGTGGACACGGTTGAAAAAGCACAAGACAGGAGAGCGCTGTGCTTGCATGGTTCCTCCCCTCCTGGTGTTTTGGCTGTGAGAGAACTGCTAATTTACAAGAATTGAGGTGGGCAAGGAATGAAAGAAAACAAAAAAATAATTGGGGAACTTTATAGGAAATTCTTCCCAACAGTGAGAAGTGGTTTGGGATAAGTAGTACTGTGGAGACTGTAGAGCAACCAAACAGAAATAAAAAGCAAACTGGATAGCAGCAGTGCTCCAAGGTCATTCAATGCTTACCTTAGTTTATGTAGAATTTATTAATTTATATTGTAAGCTTCTACCACAAACATATGCTTTGAAAAGTTCATGTTAATGTCTTCATAGTCTCCCACATAGTGCATTATTTTAGGAATTAAGATATATGTGTTTGTGTCAAAGTAAAGCAAATCTACTTTGTGCACACATTCTTTCTGTAATTGTTCCTTTCACATCCAAAGATAAGTCGGTTCTGATTGGTTGGTTTGGTTTGTGATCGGTCTACTCTGTATACCATCTGTAATATACAGATTTTTTTCTTTTTTATATTTGAATCATAATAATTTTCACATTAATATAGGCCTAAGTGGTTTCCAATTGGAAGAAACCCTTGGAAGTTTGCATAAAAGTTGTACAGCTTGAAAAAAAAAAAGTATGGTCAGTGGATTTTGCTCCCCAGTTTCCCCCTGTTCTCCAACTAGCTACTGTGGAAGTGTGGTTCTCTTAAGGAAAAGCAGAGTTAAATCTAGGTAGAAGTGTCACTCAGACTCCTCTTGATCTTTTTCTTATGCCAACTGGACACCTGTTAGGGCAATAATTCTCAAAGCTCTTCTGTAATAAAGACTATGATATCTGATAGTCTATCACTCATTCTATTCCATTTTATGTAACTTCTGTGATAATGAACTTCAGACACAGGATACAAATAAGCCTTCATTACCATTGCCAAAAACACATTAAAAAGGTAATATAATATACTGTCTTTTGATAAACAGGATTATACCTAATGATCCTTGAAGTTCCTTCAGGATAATATACAGGGGAATGTGATAAATAATCAAGACTTTTTAAAAAAATATATCAAGAATGCTTCCCACATAAGAGTCATCAATATTGCTAAACCTTTAAAAGAGGGGGAAAAATCCTGAAGTCTGTATTCTACTAAATTCCATCTGACAAAACTCATTATATAATTCTCACTTCTGGAGGATTTGAGTCAAATCAAGTTCCATAGTCCTGAAATTTTAACCTTGAATATACAGTAATACAAATTTAGCCATAAATTGTCTGTAGCAACTAAACAATAAGGACTAAGTAATTATGAAATAACCCCAACCAAAATGAGATCTATCCTCTAAACCCAAGGGCAATCAATAAATCAATCAATGATGTCAGATATCTTTAAAACATCTATTAAGTCATCTGATTTATATTTTTACATAAAATAATTTTCAAAACTCTATTTCCTGATTTTTTGCTTAATAATACCTTGGTTTTCCAATAAATTTTCCTCTATAAAATTGTCTTATTTTTCATTAGTATGTTTTCTCTACAAGATTTTTTAAAATGTTGTTTATAGAATTAATGCATAAATTCTGATAATGGTCCCATACTGCTTCTCACACAAGTATAAAGACATTTTTCCTTTAACATACCTAATTCATGTACACACCCTTTGAATAAGTTAAGATTCTATAGACACAAAGCGCAGAAATAGTATCTACTTAATTTATGCAAAGGAAACTATCTGAAAGATATCAGATCTTATTAACTAGAAGTAAGACTAAAGAATCGGTTGCTAAAATGTGCCAACCCAAGGGATTTCCAGTGGTTCAGGATCTGGGGATGACAGGAATGGTATTATGGTGGCAAAATCCCAAACCTCATCCCTGGAATAGATTAATTCCTACCATTTTCTCTATATATAATGTAATGTGGTACCCAAGAGAATGTCTATTCCAGACGGTGTCTGATTGGTCTAGTTTAAATCATCTACTCAAACTTTGACAAAGAGAGTATAAGACTTCTGTACAAAATAATAATAAGAAGAAGAATACTCTAAAATAAGTGTGGTATTGTCAGGAAAAGGAAATCAATGCTAAGCAGTCACAAATCATAGATGCCCCAAGATGCCATCCTTCACCGTTTTAACAAATTTTTCTTATCTATCTTCAACTCATGATTAAATTAAATAATCCTTTAAGCCCATTCTGAAAACCTGGGAAGTTCCTTGTGGTCTTTTGATGACTTTAGTCACTGAAGTACTCGAATAGCTGGTAGATTTTATTTAAGCTGGGAGTGTGGAGTGGTGGAAAGCTGTGAGGGGTCTGTATTAACAGAGTTTTCTCCCTGTTGCTGAGTGACAACACAATCAGCTGACTTGGTAAAAAAGTGGTTTACCACACATTCTGCTACTTCATTGCTACACCAGCAACTGGCTGAGTCATCACCATGAGCACGGCCTTCCTTCTTTGCTTTATTGCCCCTTACCATGCAGAATTACCATCTCATCCCACATTTTGACTCTCCCTACTGCTCCCTTAGTCCTCCTGGTAACTTGCTTTTCCCACTTTATCAATATGTCCTTCCCCACTTACCAAGCATTACTAAGTGAGAACAAGGAACGGTGTCCCTGTGCTTTCCCAATCTTGTTAGTAAAGGAAATTGCCATTTTTATTTTCAGTGGAACACAGGGAATCTGGGAAGTCCATAAAAGAAGATGTATCAAATGCTAAACTAGAGGAGAAAGATACCAGTTGTTTACTTTAAACTTAGCAAGAGGCAGAGTGGGGAGAAATACTTTGAAAAGTACTTAGATTCTTTGTTTACCTATTTGACAGAGCTGGCAGTATGAGAAATAGTCAAATTCAACCTTTAGGGTAGTTTTAAGAAAAAAAAAATAAAAATTTTGATTACATATTGATTTTTCTCAGGGCAGAGAGAATGAGGTATCTTCTCCTTGTTTTGTTGATGAGACCATTTTCTTCTCCAGTCTGTTCATAGACAGGTTTCTATCTCTGATTGCTAGTGCAGTTGTTTTATAAATGGCTAACTTGGTAGAGATATTTTCAGAGAAGCAGTATACTTGGAAGTTATCGGAAATAATTTGGACAAGCTTTTCTCTATTTTTTTTCTCAAATAAGGGTAATAGTCATAAAAATTGTTCAAACTACTGCTGGACATATATTATTGCTTGGACAAAGCATGTATATAGTCTTGGAGTCTTATGCCTACAAATAGTTCAATGAACTTATCAGTGTTTGTCTCCCCACAAGTTGAGCCAGAGGCACAAAATCATGTGCACCAGTTCCTAAGTATCCCTGTAGACCTAACAAAGCCAGAAAGAAAGAACAGAAGAGCAAGGAAAAGCAGGTGGGAGGGCCAACATAAGCATGCCTTACAAGGACACTCTTCCAGTTTTGCTCCTGCAGAACCCCTAACAAACCAGCCAAGGACTCCTGCATTCCCCCAGAGTACTTGTATATCCATGCCAAAATACATTTCTCCCTCAAGCTAAGTGAATGATCATTTCTACTACTCAGAACGCTGCCTACAGTGGGGATTTCTTTTTAAGCTCTCTCTCCTTCCTGGGGTGGGGATGTAATGTGGTAGCAATCCATTTTCCACTGGCACCAATGTATCATGAGAATTCATATGTAAATTGGGCTCAAGTTATCTCTCCAGCCTTTCTGCCAAGCCATAAGTGCCTGAATCCTTCCAACAAATTCCCCGTGTTTTAAGGCAAAGCAGAGACTTTTTTTTTTTTAACCAAAGAACTCTAATTCATAAAAGTAGGGTACTGTTCAAGCAGGTTAGATGGCCATTAGTTTCTCCATTCATGCAAACAAAATTATGCATTTTTGCATAACATGTTATCATTATGACATTATTTGTTGATCTGATGAAGCAAAACATAAAAAAAGTTGTTTGAGTTTTCCATTATATGCCAAAGACAAAGCAATTCAACAGCTCCATAGTAAAATACCATGGCACAATTTACATTGAGTTTGATCCTAGTCTTTCTTCTGTGGTTATTTTAAATCCAATTCACATAACTGTTCAAAGTTACATGTTTAATTGGTCCAAGGGTGAAACTATCTTACTCCATAAATTATGCCAACATCATATAAAAGAAAACTTTTGAATACTTTCCTAATTATATTTTTTCCATTTACTCAGGAGATTCAGACATGAAAACTAACAAAATATCAATACCATTCTTAGTATTCTTTTTCCTCAAAAATAACTTTCTAGAAGCTGGATAGCCAGAGGACATAAGTGGGAGGAATAGCGCATTGCATTCCCTTTTGAGCCTTTAGAATTTTGCAAATATCTGAACAGACACCTACTCAAAATATATAAAGTTAAAAGATAAAAAATTTTTAAAAGCCACCAAGAAAGAAAGTAATTAATCTTTTAAGCTATACTTGTATGTATTTATGTATCTCTATATGATAGAATAATAAAAACCATTAAAAACGACATTCTCGGGTACTACTAAATGATTGTATTCAGGGAAGCACACTGGGTGGCAAAAATATAAAGAAAAGCAATAAATGATTAAAACTCATCAGGGCAGTGTGTTTTAGTAGTAAGATGAAAGAGTGTTCAGGAGTGGCTGGTAAGACTATCTCCTGAGGGAGCTGGTAACTAATTTATAACTTATTTATGCAACTCTTTGTATCTGCGTATATCTAACAATATGAAATTTTGTAAGATGGGAAAATATTGTTTTTAAGGATTTTTAATAGGATGTGAAATGCTCACACTTTAAGTTGAATAAAACATTCAAAACTCTATGAATATGATCACAATTATATGTATCATATTATATATTTGTAAAAATAGATATTAAAATATTAATTATACTTTTTAATTATTTTATTATTTATTATTTCATTTTCTTTTTCTTTTCAAGAGAGAGTGAGAGAGGAGGGAGAGAGAGAGAGAGAGAGAGAATTTTTAATATTTATTTTTTAGTTCTTGGCGGACACAACATCTTTGTTGGTATGTGGTGCTGAGGATCGAACCCGGGCCGCACGCATGCCAGGCGAGCGCGCTACCACTTGAGCCACATCCCCAGCCCGCTTTCTTTTTCTTTTGGTAGTGCTGGCAATCAAAACCAGGCCTCACACATGGTAAGTACCACCAGTAATTAAACCACTCTACCCCTGAGCTTAACTTAACCCCCAGGTCTGAAATATTTTCTTAAATATATGATCTAATAATTTATAAGATAAAAATTTATTTTTGAAAGATGAGGTGATAAACCTAACTCATGGGGTAAATATTAACTCTAACCCTCTTCAGTTCTGATAAATGTAGGCATTCAATAGGTTATAAAGTTTTAGAACTAGGAGAAGTCATAAAGATCTTCTCACACACCTCTGTTTCACAGATGCAGAAACTGAGCAACAGACAAGTGAACTGAAGCGGAGCACAGTGATCACACCTGTAATCCCAGCCACTGGGGCAGAAAGGCAGCAAGTTTGAGAGGCCAGCCTAGGCAACATCTCAAATAAAAAAGGGCTGGAGATCTTGTTCAGTTTCAGTATGTTCCTGGGCTCAATCCAAAGTACCATAAGAAGGAAGAAAAGGAAAGAAGAGAAAAGAATTAAAAAAAAAAAACAAAAAACTGACTTGGCCAAGGTCCAGAATTAATCAGGGGCAGACCTGGTATGCAGCCCAGTTCAGCAGAGTTCACCCTCCTTCCCACACTGATACATGCCTTGTGGTGGGTAGGGGTAGCTCACAAAGCCTCATTTTTTTTTTAAGGAAAGTTTCACTGACTTTAAAACGTGAGTATGTTAGAATTATACTTAGTCAATATCATCATAAAGTATAAATTTATAAAATAATCAAATAAGGCATCTGCTAAAAATTAATATTGAGAAAAATTTACTTTTTAAACTTTTTAAAAGAAATTAAAACAATCACCCTTGAGCTGTTTGTTGAAAGAGCTGCTGGGATTCACTCTTATAATATAGTAGAGGCAGCTTGTGTCTGCAATAAAGTACGTCACTGCTGCTCTCAGTGCTATAAAAGTGCTACAATATGTAGGACAACTGCTCTAAATCATGTTTATTTTGACAGGTTGTTTCTGAGTTCCACCTCATTTGCACTTTAACCCCAGTTCTCTGCCATGTAGACCCAAGCAATTTGCACAAATACCACATGATTTCAAAAGTACTCTCCCAGAGAGAGAAAAAAAAAAAGGAAAATGAAAAGAGTCAAATTACTCCTCATAAGAAATTCTAGTTGCTAGCTAACCTATTGTTTGAATTTCATGTTTTTTTAAACATTTTTAAAGACTTAGAATCTCAATTCCTTACTATAAAATTTTGTACATGTCTCCACATTTTATACTCTGAAAGATAATTTTCACCCCCAAATACCTGCTACCTACTGAGTATTTACTATGTGCTGAGTACCATTCTTAGCATTAGGAAAACAGAAATAAGTGAAATATATTCTTTTTCCTCAAAAAGCTAATGATTTAGAGGAGTAACAAGACAAATAAGCAAATTACAGCAATAAAAATTGGTTAGTTTTATAAGGAAATTAGTGAGTTCTGTGCTCAAAGCACCTTTTACCCTAGGAGTCACAATCAGCTAATATATTTTTCCCTCATATTTTATTGGTACCTGTAATTGTACATATTGATGGGATTTGTTGTTACATATTTATACATGCACACAGTATACAATATAAAATTATAGTTTTGCAAATATCATTCCCTAGCTCTTCCCCCCACCCTCCACACCTTTCACCTCTTTGTGCCTTTTCTCTACTGGTATCCCTAGGATTTTTAGGAGATCCACCGCCATCATTCTTTTCCTTTTTCCTCTCTAGCTTCTGCATATGAGAGAAAACAGATGACCCTGAACCTTCTGAGTTTGATTATTTCATATGGTTTCTAGTTCCATCCATTTCCCTGAAAATGACATAATTTCAGTTTTTTTTATAGCTGAAGAAAACTCTATTGTGTATATGTACCACATTTTCATTATTCATTCATCCATGGATGAACACCTAAGTTAGTTCCATAGTTTGGCTATTAGAACTGTGCTGCTATAAACATAGGTATGCACACATCACTGTAGTTTAATGGCTTTAATTCTTCAGGATAAATACTGAGAAGTGGGATAGCAGGGTCATATGGTAGTACCATGCCTAGCTTTTTGAAGAACCTCCTTGATGATTTCCATAGTGGTTAAACTAATTTACAATCCTATCAACAGTGTAACAATGTTCCTTTTTCTCCACATCATTGTCTTCTCCTAATTCCCCAAATAGGGGTTCTGTTTATAAGGAAAGATGTGGGTAATGGTTAGTCACATCCAATGTCTTCCATAGTCTCCTGCTTGGAATTAATTCTCTGAACACTTCAAGGAAATGTAACAACAAATCAGGAGCATTTCATTTATAGTGTATTTAATTTCTATTCCAAGTATAATTTCTCCAAAAAAAAATTGTTCACTTTATACTGCTTTTTCCTTGGTAACAAAATCCAGACTCGTTTATCCTTAAATATGTTATCCAAGGAAGGAGGACAGACCCCTCTCCAGTCCTAGAAAAATCAATTTTGATTGGTCTCAGCTAATCATTATAGTCTCATACCCTTTGCAAAATGAATGACTTATGCCAAAGCATGAGAAGCAATTGTGGCCAAGGAGACTAATTCTGATGAGAACTTTAGGAGAGGTGTTACTCACCAAGAAAAGGTGGTGCATGGAAGGAAATTATCCTCTTTACAGAACTTCATGCAGTGTCAGGATATGCAGCACCCATTTGCAATAATAAAGGATGAAGCTTGAGCACTAAGCCACTAACCCAAACCATGGGAGCACAGAAAATGAAAAGAACTTGGATCCTTAATGGCATGGTCGAGCCAATTCAGGAGCAGAACTACCTCCATATTCCTTGTCATGAGATAAAATAGGTTTCCTTACAGGTTTATCAGTTTTAATTGGAGATTTTTAAATTATGTGCAGCCAAGAATATCATAAATGATATACAGGTTTAAAATCTCTTCAAAATGTGTATGCATAAACAGTAATGAATCCCAATGTATATATTTTCTTCTCTGTAGATTCAGAGAAATCTTTCTTTCAGTAGGAAACATAAGAAAAATCCTATGTTACACTAAAAATATTTCTCAATTTTGATTCTTTAAGAAAATTCAAAACCATAGAATAATAAGCTATATTTCAAAAAAAGTTCTAAAATATTACACTTAAGGTCTATAATCTAGGTAAGCTACAAACTGGCAATATTTTTTTTTAATGCCCAGGCAACGACTTCAAATTCTCAAATCACTCTATGAGAATTCATTTGAAGTTTGTCATTCATATATATTATGTACAAAGTACTACGTTAAAGTCTTCAAATTAACTGTTCTCATTTAGTTTTCATAACAAATATAAAGAGTAAGTATTACAGTTATTTCCCAGATCTACTGCCCAAAATTTTTAGCCCCAAATTCTCAACTTTGATTTGGATAGATAGCAGTACCTATGCTACAGCTTTGTTGAAAAGATTAAATGAAATAATCTACATGAAGCACTCAGTGTCGCCAGACTTGTCACCAGAAGACCCTGAAGCACCAAGTGATTAAGAACATCTACTATGTTCAGACAGGCAAAGTGATGTGTACACCCATGGCATCTGTCTCAGCCATCTAAGCTTTTGACCTCAAGGCTATACTATTAACAATTCCTGAATTTTATTCTTTGTCTGCAACTTTAAAGTAATACAGTTGTAAAACTCTAGAGATACTCCTGGCAAAGAATTATCAGAAAATGAAGATTTGGCCTTTATTTTAATGGAGGCTTAGAATTTTAATAAGGAGTATGCATTAATATAACTTATTAAAACACAAATTAACAATAAATAAAATAAATAGTTGAAAACTGATCATTTGTGTTCTTCAATCCACATAATTTAGTCCCTGATCCCGCTCTTGCTTAATATTTGCAAAGTACCTACGATTCACAGCAAATAAGAACAGACCCTTGATCTGTTCTATGAACACTGTTCCCTCTGATTTCTTATCAAGTTTCTTCACTTTGAAGTATTTTTTTTGAAAGTCATCACACCTGTGAAAATATTTGTTGACTTCCAAACTAACCATCAAATCCTTACACCTTATCATCAGGCACTCGATGTCCCCAGTATCACTGTGGTTAGTCAAGTGAAGGACTTATTGAAAAACCAATACATATCATTTGTCTTAATGACATTTATGAAAAGTATTGATAAATTTGCAGAGGTTTCTTGAATTGTTTAAAGTATTAAGCAGCATAACAACCTTAAGCTGTGATATGTAGAAGCAGCATATTTGGTTTTTTGTTGAGTTATTCGTTCTCATTCACATTTTCTTCCCTGCTGCTAGAAAGCAAAAAGCTAGTTGGGCATAGAAATAGTTAAAACCTCTCAAGTGCTCTGCAGAGACAAAAACTGAACAAAATTGAAACTAGGGGAAAGAATAATAAAATATACTTCATGAGATGAAAGGAGAGAAGAAAGGAAGCAAGCCCTAGTTTATAATGACTTATAAAATATGGATTTTTATTCAATTAGGATATTAGAGAATCATAGATTAGCCAGCTATAATAATTTTCAAATAACTTAGAAGTGGTACAGTCCAACTTGTTCTACCATGACCTTAGAAATTGATCTTTAGGAGAAAAAAATTATAATATTATTCCAATTTTTTCTCCAGTAAATCATTCCTTTCTAGGTACTCTTTTTTTTTTCTTACATACATGACAATAGTGGGCCTTTCTATGTATTCTTATTGGTCCTTTGAAAACTTTCTTCCTTTATCATCCTGTTTAAAATCTAAACCATCAATAGGACAGCGAAGCATATTTTAATGAAGTTTAAACTTGCTGCAACCCTGAACAAGTTAAAGTCTGAAAGTAAGACTTTAATCTGTCTGCTCGCCACTTTTCTAAACCTGTCACTAAATTCCATGAATCCGCCTATACAAAAGGTCAGCAAAAGTAAAAGCTTCATTGCACAAGTTGATACCAGTACTACTTCCTTTGCCAAGAATGCTTAGTAAAATAAAGGATTCCATTGTTTCAATAGATTGACCTAGCAACTTAGAAAGGATTTCTTTACACTAATTTAGTAGATACGACAGAATAAAGTCAAATAACTGCTTTAAAGTAGAATCACTTCTAAGTAAACCTTAAGCCCTCTGAAGTTTGACAGACCTGGGTTTGAATCCTGGCTCTGAACTCTTAGTAAATCAGCTTAGCTTCTTATGACTCAATTTCTCCTTTTTTTGAGGGGGAAGGGAGTACCCATGATTGAACTCAGGGGCACTCAACCACTGAGCCACATCCTCAGCCCTATTTTGTATTTTATTTATAGACAGGGTCTCATTGAGTTGCTTAGCACCTCACTGTTGCTGAGGCTGGCTTTGAACTTGCGATACTCCTGTTGTTAGCCTCCAGAGCAGATGGGATTACAGATTTGTGCCACTGTCCTGGGCTCAATTTCTCCATTTGTAAGATAGAAATAATAATAGCACTCAAACTTGGTAGGCTCCTAGCTGTCTCTCAGTGCTCATTCTCCTTTTTTCCATTGCAATAGAATCTTATATAACTAGGGGGAGAATAACAACTAGATATGGATATAAGTGAAAATGGTATGTGCTACTTCTGGGAAGTGAAGAGTGAGTTCCTCTTCCTTCATCCTTCCTCCACCTACATTGAACATGATGACATGAGCTCCAACAGCCCTCTTTGTCCATGATTTAATCCAGTAAATAAAAATACATATGCCAGGGGTATTAGGAAGATACCAAGTCCCTGCTTCCCTGTCATATAAAAACTGGACTGACTCTTCTGGATATCTTGAACAAGAAAGAGAAATAAACTATCTCATAGAAAGTGTTGTTTTCAACTATTTCTCTTGCTATCAAACCTAATCCTAATTAATAGTATTACTACCAAAGAAAGGTTTTGAGATTAAATGAGATCATGTGCCAATCGGATAGTAAGTGTGCAATAAATTATGCTCATTATTATTGCTATTGAATAATTAGACAAGGAAAATATTATGGGTTAAATGTTCAAAACTAAATATGTCTGGAAAAATTTACTTTTCAGACCTAAGGAATTATAAAGACACCTATCAGAGGATAGACATTCTTCTGGGAAGCAACTCTTGATGTTATTAGAATAAATTACCTGCAGTGAAGAAAAGAGGTCAAACAGACCTGGAATAGCTCCTAATCCCCATGGTAACCACATATTTTCTTGCACCAAGTGTTGCCTAATGTTCTCTGTCTGAAGGACTCTGAATTTTAATGAGAAATCTAAAACAGAAAATTAAGGTATGTACATGTCATATGCTATGAAGCAAAAATCCTTTGAATGGCAAAGGATCTCCTGACAACCTAAAGGAACAACACCAGCAGTATAGACAAAATAAGAAGATTTTGGAAAGGTAAATTTTTCTGTTTTCAGGTCCTGGGGATTGAACCTGGGAGTGCTTACCACTGAGCTATATCCCTGTCCCTTTCTCTCTCTCTCTCTCTCTCTCTCTCTCTCTCTCTCTCTCTCTCTCTCTCTCTCTCTCTCTCTCTCTCTCTCCCTCTCCCTCTCTCTCTCTCTCTCTCTCTCTTTTTTCTTAGTACCAGGGGCACTTAATCATGGAGCCACATCCCTAGCCCATTTTTTTATTTTCAGGTTCTAAGTTACTTTGGACCTTGCTAAGTTGCTGAGGCTGGCCTCAAATTTATGATCCTCCTGTCTTAGCCTCCAGAGTCACTGGGATTACAAGCATGTGCCATGGGATTTGGCGCCTGCAGCCCAATAGTTTTTAAAAGCATTCATTGACAGTTTAAAAAGCCTAATAGGCTTTAAAAGTATTTATTGTGTATGGAAAGTATTTTCATCAGCTTTTCCATAACTCTTCTCTTGCCAGAGGACATTTTAAATTACTATTTTACTTTCCCTAATAAGCACAATATCAGTTCGGTTGGTATTATGTACTTTTTTGGTTACTTGTATCTAAATTCACAGCCTAAGAATCTTAAGGTCCTGGCATAAAAAGCAAGAATGAATTTTACAGTTGCTAAGTATAAAATTAGTATTTTGGACATCCCCATGACAAAGAAAGAATGAGCAATGGAATTTATCAGAGGTGAAGGATAAAGACCATATTCTACCTAATCAAGATTCCTACTTTTTTTGAGGTGGAGACCAAAAAAAAAGTGGGGAGGGGAGATGTAGATATTAGCATCAGAATTGTACAAAGAAGTGTAATTCTCAGAGGAGTTAAATAGCTTTTCCAAGGTCACATGGCTTGTGAGCAGCCTAGCCAGGATTTGATTCTAAGTCTTCTTAATCTGTATGTAAGGCTCTTTGCGGCAAGCCACTCAGCCTCTGTACCAACAGAGAGGATGAAGGCAAAGTTTTGCCTTTAGTGTTTGCAATAATAATGTATCAATGCACCTGGAAACTGCACCAGAAAAGACAGTAAAGAATTCAATATTGAGAAATCCACAATAAGAGATTTGGGTTCAAAGGAAAGGTACTATCAAGGACTAATATGTTTTGGAATTTAGGCCCTTTCAGATTTCAGAAAGAAAGCAGGATACACATACCATATGTTATGGTATACCTTCAGCAAGATCTGAGCAGTTTTTCTTTATCAAACACATTAACACTTCCACAGTGAACCATATGAATATTCACCATAAAAGGGATAAATAAAGACTATAAAAGTCACACATCAGTTTAGTACAATTTCACTGCTAATAGGTTCAGGTCAGGCCAGGTCAGGTTTTGAGTGCAGGAAATACTTCCTCTTTTCATAGCTGTTTGGATTTCACAATTACTGGTCAGAGTCATAGATCTGTACTGGTCTTTCCTCACCAGATGAGGGAAACACTAATGGTAAACTGATTGACAGGTTTACCAGAACTGACTTTCCACTAACAGGGTAAAGACACTGTATATGCCAAGTTTCTCCCTTTTACTTGGCACAAACTTATTTCCTGCTTTGTGATTCAATGACAGTTAATTATGTGATTCAATTGAATTAAAATGTAGGCCATGAAAATGAAATGCAGGTCAGTCCCCTAAAATCCACATAAGCTATTAAGCAACTCATGTGTGACAGTTCTAAATCAATGCTCGAACTATAGGCAACTTCCAAATATTACACTTAACCTGAAAACAAATAATGAAAAGGCACTAAAAATAGATTACTAGCTCCTAAAAATTAATCATTAACATATCATAAAGTACATCCTGTTCAGATTGAAGGCATTTGTAACCATGCTTCACTATGACAAACAGACTTGAAATAAACATTCAACACATTAAAACTCAGTAGACCTTCATTTCCACCCTGTAAGAATATAAACCTGTGGAAGGATTTAATGTATCCTCCCCACGTGTAATATATGGAAGAACCTCAATCTCTGAATCCAACATATTTGAAACTACAGATCAAATAACTTTATAGTTGTCCATCAAAAAATTAACCACTGGGTCTCTCACACCATTATACTCTGATATTGCATTGGTACTTGTCTCTCCTATGTGCATTCTCTTTTTATCTTCAGTCTTCCTTGATTTTGCCATTGGGATTAGTTTTCCATTAGATGTTTATGTGATTCTTATTTGTAAATGTTGAGACATGTTGGCCTCAGCCCTTAGGAGACTTATCAATTATTATTGCTAAGAACTATGAAAAATAATGAAACAAAAATGAACATGTTCATTTTAATGTTCAAAAATGAACATTAAATCTTGTTAGGCTATGAGTTATTACAAGAAAAATTTGCATGTCTCTGTAGTAAACCTACTCGAAATAAGACCAAAACATCTTATTTACCTAGAGCAGTCTGTGCCTGAATTTCTAAACAATCACCAATTCCTAGCAAAAAAAAAAAAAATCTTGCTGTCATTCCCACGTTTCTAAAAAAGGAATACAAAAGTAGTAGAAATAAATTAGATGTGCAAAAGGGAGAATTTTGCACCAGGCTTTTAATCTGCAGTACAAATCTGTATGGAGGCCTGAATGACACATTAATGATATACATTTATGTGAATATTTAAGAGCAGTACCTTTCCAAAACTGCCACAACAAAAACATCTGCTCTAAAAGACATCAACTTTAGCCTTGTTTATATCTTGTATTAATCAGTGAAGGACTCTAAGGTGCTAATCTTAAAAGTGCTTTGGAAATGGGTATAATTTTAAATTTTATATGTATTTACTTATGTCCAGCCTGTTTCAAGGAAGAAAACATGAGACAACTTGTTTGGAAAATATAAAAATAAAATGATTAAAACAGAAGCCTTGGATGAGACTATACTAAATGACTGAGCTTCCAGGCACCCAAAACAAAAGAAAAAATCTAGGTATCATTTCTCTACTTTGCTCTGTTAAGGAAATACAAGTACATGTGAAAAGATACATACCTCATGTTAAACCACAGGAGTAATAATTATGAATGCCAGAATAATAAACATTGAATATTAGAATGGCCAAAGTTATTATTTGTTGTTTTAAAAAACACTATAGTGGCATTTTTAATATAAGCATATAAACATTTTTAAGTGGAAAAAAAAAAAAGAGTTAATTCATGAGACTAACTATATCAGAAAGTAGAATTAAACACTTCACAGGCTCTTGTTCTAACATTATTCAGGGATTTAGCTTAAAGAAACTAGAACATCATTTTTTTTAAGAATGTTTTGAAAATCCCCAGCATCAGATTATTCAAAGTTCCTTTTCAAATGTGACACTTTCTGGGCCCCTTTCTAAAACTTCTGAATCAGAATTTCAGGTATGAATCTCAGGAATAAATAAGTTATCCTGGTGAATCATATACATGTGCTGCTGTGTACAAATTCACACATGATTTGGGTCTCAGGATGCTAAAGCTAGATCCGTAGCCACATTTTTTAAAATTTTAATTAGGTTTATATGACAACATAATACATTTTTATTCATTGTACACAATTGCAGCACAACTTTACATTTCTATGGTTGTACACGAAGTAGTGTCGCACTATATGTGGAGTCATATATGTACCTTGGGTAATGATGTCCATCTCATTCCACCATCTTTCCTATCCCCATGGCCCCTCCTCACCCCTCCTTTCTCATTGCCCCATCAAAGTTCCTCTATTTTTCCCATTCTCCCCAATATGAATCAGCATCCACTTATCAGAGAGAACATTCAGCCTTTGGGTTTTTGAGACTGGCTTACTTCACTTAGAATGATATTCTCCAACTTCATCCATTTACCTGAAAATGCCATGATTTTATTCTTTTAATTCTGAGTAATATTCCTTGTGGGGGGGTGAATATATATATATATATATATATATATATATATATACATCAATGTGTATACACACACCCCACAGTTTCTTTATCCATTAATCTATTGAAGGGCATCTAGGCTGGTTCCACAGTTTAGCTCTTGGGAATTGAGCTGCTAAACAGTGATGTGGCTGTGTTACTATAGTATGCTGATTTTAAGTCCTTTGGGTATAGACTAAAGAGTGGGATAGCTGGGTCAAATGGTGCTTTCATTCCAAGTTTTCTAAGGAATCTCCATACTGCTTGCCATATTGGCTACACCACTTTGCAGTCCCACCAGCAGAAAAATGGAAATAAACTCCTATCTCTCACCATGCACAAATTTCAACTCAAGTGGGTCAAAGACGTAGGAATTAGACCAAAGACCCTGTGCCTAATAGAAGAAAAAGTGGCTCAAATCTTCATCATGTCAAATTAGGCCTGACTTCCTTAACCAGACTCCTAAAGCACAAAAAATAAAATCAAGAATTAATAAATGGGATACACTTAAACTAAAAAACCTTTTCTCAGCAAAGGAAACAATGAGGTGAATAGAAAGCCTACATTTTAGAAGCAAATTTTTGCCACAACCATGTCAGATAGAGCACTCTTCTCCAAGCTATATAAAGAACTCAAAAAACTTAACACCCTCCCCCCTATTAAAAAAAAAAACCTGTAACCACATTTTAAGGTTCCCCAGCTCTCTTCTCAAAATTTCAACAATAGGGGAAGATCAGAAAGCTGGAGAAAGGAGACAGAAAGTGCTCCATCCAATTTGCCCCTGTCAGTGTCACCAGCCAGAGTTTTCATCCCAGCTTTTCTAGTTATTTCCAGAAGCAGCTCATGCCAGCTGCCACAGCTTTTCCATATCCCAGAACCAACCCCATGGCTCTCTGAGCACCAGCATCTTCTAAAGTCTGCATTTCAGCTCTGCTGGATTCATAACCACCATCAATATTTCCTTGCCTCAGGGGCCTGGATACCAGTTTCACAGATTCCTCCTCTGAGCATGTGTCTAGGTTCTCACAACCCCATCCTTTCCCCCTTGCTCACCTAGGCCAAGTGACTGCTTCCTGCCATTGCTCCTTCTATAGTTTAAGGGTTTTTTTTTTTTTTGCCTTTCCAGTTTTCTAATAACTGTATAACCAATCCCCTGTGCAAATTCTCTCTTAAAATAATTGGTGTGAGTTGGTTTGTTTGTTTTTTCCTGACTAAGACCTAAAAGATATAAATATTCAAGTTTGAGCTCTACTGACTTGGATGATTACAGAAACAAAATATTCCTTAGTCTTTCTCAATTATCAATGGTTTAAACTCCTCTTTTGGTGCCAGCAAATAAAAAACTGTTACCAAGAACATCAACTTCTATATTTTATTGCCTTAAGACATTTCCAGAAACTTTGGGCTCCAAATGAGCTGGTAACAAAGTTGAATTTCTATTATTGAAAATGAAGAATGCTTACATGATCTTTTCCATATTAAGAGCTAATCCAGTTCTTCATAGGGGTGGCCCACTTATTAGTCTGTGAGCAGAAAAAGAAAATGTTTTTCTCAAAATATATTTTTATTCTTCTTAAAGGTTTCCAAGGAATGTATATTTGTATTATCTGCCAGATGAAGACTAAACTTTGGCCTTATATTTAAGGGCATCTATAAACTTACACTTCGGCACATTTTCAAAATGATTTCACTTTATCTTCCTTTATTAGGACACTGCTTCACTTGAGCCAGTTGTTTTCCTGTTATGCCTTGTATATGGATTTCTGCCTTCCTATTTTGACTCAGACAGTCTCTTCTGTCTGGGCGTCCTCATGGAATATGCAAATACCTAGAGTAATGCATGTAGTAGGTACTCAGCACATGTTAAAACTGGCTTTCATTACCTTCCTTCTACAGTAAGCAGGATAAGTCTGCTTTCAACTGTCATAGCCATTACTTCATGTACACATTTTACATTGAGCATGTGCTATATTTTGAGTGGCTAGTTCATATGTCCAAGACATTTCCTCCCAGATATTAAACTCTTTAAGGATACCCCATATATCTTACATAGCCCACTGTATTTCACAGAACTTGCATAGAACATCCACCAACAAAAGTTTTTTGAGTGAATAAATGACCTAATGAATAGTCATCTACTATTATGTGAGTCATTCCTTTCTTCTCTACTATATTGTAGATACATCAAATACTTTGAAAAATTCAAACAATACAAACATGCGTAATATAGTGTCTACAGTGTTATAAAAATGTTTCTCCTTTCATCTTAATCTGCATAGCATTTCCCATCCATTAGCTATTTAAGTTTCAGTGCCAACTCTGAAGAACCATTTCCATTTTAACCAAGGAAAGTGAGGCTCTGGGAATTTTAGAAACCTTAGTTATGGTACATAATGAGACAATAATATTCCTGGAATTTGACAAGGGCTCTTTTCACAGACGTTGCATGGTCTCTCAGGAAGTTAGTGCTGAGACAGTGATGATGACAGTGATGAGCTCACCTGACAGATTGCTCTTTTTCCTCTGCAGAGACTCGCTTTAACACAAGGAAGAACCTGAAAAGAGTGACTCACAATTCCCAGCAGCAGTGCCAGTTCATGTGCTGAAATTCTGACCACAGGGTAATGATCGGGCTTGGGAGTCATATTTCTGCTTGATTTAGAAAAGCATCTAAGAGTTCATAAAAGAAACCCAGTGGGTTGTGGATAGTACAGCAGCTCTTGGAGGATCCTATTCACCCTTTCTCCCCAGCCAGGAGCATGGCTCCGGGAGGAGGAAGGAAGGCATCAGAGAGGTGAGTGTGGCTTCCCCACTTCCCCCTTCTGCCCCTTCTAAAGCTGCAGAGTGGATGCTGGGTGACCCAGTCCTGTACATTGGTTCATAAAGCCCAGTGAACCACAGAAATTCTTACTGACTCACAAAATTCAAACACGTTAGTGACACAGAAGGTCATACTGCAGAAAACTTAAGGACAGTAAAACATTTTCTGCTCCCTTCAAGTTGTTTGACAAATAGGATTAATATATACCTTTGATGGCACTTTCCCTGGAGGATTGGCAATGAAGAACAGGTCTCATGAATATTTGTTAATAACTTCACAAACCCTTCATATTATTTAGACAAGTATCCAAGGTCTCTGGGGATTCAAGAAACAATAATTAATCTCTTCTTTCATAACATTTAATACTTGAAATAGTCTGATTGCAAGATAAATGATAGAGCAAAAAATCAAGCTTGTTAAATCTTCATTTCCTACGTCAAATAAATATCTCTCAAACTTTTAAGCAAAAGTATTGGCCAGATTGATTTGGCTCCTGTCACTATTAACCCTCTTTCCCTCCTAGCCTCTCTGGTCGCTTTTCCTAACAATCCTGGCTTCCCTCTCTCTTCTAATTTTCTGCCCTGTCTTCCCTTTATGAAGAAGCAATGTAACCTTTTAAGAAATTGCTTTGTCTGCCAACCCTTCTCTACAGCCTAGTTTTAGTAGCCAACCATGTTTGCATTAAAGTTAGGAAATTAAAAATTTTATGAACCTAGAGCGGAGGAGAGAGCTATGTATTTTATGGTAGTCCATTTTTTCTGGGTACACCCTATCAACAGATAGTGAGATTCAGTTATTCTGAGTAATCCTTCGTTCACCCACATGCTATGTTCATAAAATATGAGCTTAAGAGGCAGGAACTCAGAAGATTAAAAATTATAAATTTAGTGTAAAAATATGTCAGCAGTTACCATAAATTATTATTTTCACTATTAGACAAATAGGATATTTTGCCATTATAAATGATTATGTAATTTGGCTCTTCACCATTATTTAGATACCTTTCTAGGACTCAGAGCAATATTTCATTTTCTGACAAAAAGAAAATTAGAATCATGAAGATTAACTGTTGCTCAAGATAGGGCAAGGATAATAACAGTATGGATTCCTGAAAATGAGCAGATAAAAAATCAATCCGAACAAACTGACAGAAGGAAGTAAAATTGGAACCATACAAAATGATGTAACGATGAAATGCAATCATTAAAACAGCCATGAGGTTAATTACTTAGCACTCTCTTCATCCACTGGAGTCAGCAGATTATCCCAAGGTGAATAAAAGATGTAGGTGTAACTTTGTAAGAGGAGAGCTGTGGGACACAGCTACAGACAAAGCCAGCCTGAGAAAAAGGCATGAAGGTTGAATATTGAATTTATATGGTTGTGCTGGAAGGCATCAGGGAGAGGTTTGCCCTACATTTTTCCCCCCAAAATCTGTAGTTTAAATGAATGGGCCAAGAAGATACTGCAGGTTACCTTGAAGGATGATTTTCCAACACAAATGGCTGCCTGGCACAGCTACACAGGTGGCTCATGGCAGCACCTCAAACAGGTGCCATTCATATAGACCACCATGTAAAAGGAGACCTCTGTATCTTTAAAACATGGGGACCTTCTGTGCTACACCACAGGATCTATAGAATAAGAAAAAACACAGAGTAAAAAATTGCATAGAAAGATGATAAAATATTTATTTACCAAATGAAACATGTATATAGAAAAATAACCAGAATGAATCATATGAAATTAAAATTTCTGAAAGTATGCATGAATCCACTTTTCTTATTGCTAGTCTTCTATACTTTCATATTGAATGAATTAGCAGCTTTTAAATAAATCAACATTAGTAGTCTAAAACATCCGAATTGATATTTACTGAAAGCTTCAATATTTAAAAGAATCAAAGATTTAATGATTAGAATAGTTTATATAAAAGCAAATCTCTTAGAAATATGAGCACTATTTGTCTATATTTCTTTTCATTTTAGCCTCATTTTGCATTTTTATCTATTCAACAAAATATAAGGATTTGCTTTTCTTTCAAACTCTTATTTTATTGTAACCATTACTAGAGTGCTTCTATACTGGAAGCCCAAAGGTAAGTCAGGATTCAAGTGCACTTGCCTCAGGCTCCAAGGTTCTCTATATTGCCTGCTTCTAGGACTGGCTTCCGTCTACACCTCAGACACCTGTAAGCAACAACTGTGGTCACATGTTTCCTGGTTCACAGCCCGCAAGGGAGGAGACTGTCCACTATTAAACTAATCACATGCAAGAGATGGGACAGGGCTTAATCACTGTGAAATGTGTAGAATTATGAGCAAATACAGATTTTGTGAGATCTAGAATTTATATAATCTAGTTCTCTTTTCAAAACAACTTTTAAATTACAAAAGAAAACACTTTTTAGAATGAAAACACACAATTATATATTTTTAAAATTCAGAATTCCTATACAGAGATGACAAAATCCAGAAAGAAAAAAAGAACATTGTTTTGTTATTAAGTTTCTGTCACATTGCTATTATACTTTCATCTTCACATTTTTCTGGCTATGTAATTTTTGATTGTCTCTTCATATGACAATTTTTGTCAAAGTTAATAAAGAAAAAAATAGAAATAAAATTAAGTATTTCCTATAGCATATGTAATAAAAAAATTTTTCATTGTGAATTTTTTAAAATTTTCCTTTAGTCTCATATTTTTTTTTTATTTTTTATTTAGGATTGAACCCAGGGGCATTTAACCACTGAGCCATATCACCTCTCCTTTTTATTTATTTTGAGACAGGTTCTTGCTAAGTGTTTAGGGCCTCCATAAGTTGTTGAAGCTGGCTTGAACTTGTAATTCTCCTGCCTCAGCCTCCCAAGCCACTGTGATTACAGGTATGCAAAACCGCATCCTGCTGGTATCATAATTTGATGTTAGTGAACAAATACGAATTTTCAGGGATATTGTCAAATTTGGGCAAAACTTCATCAAGTTCTTTTTATATACATGGCTATCATATTTTCCACAATCTAGCTTCAGTATCCTTATCTCTCAAATTTTTAATCTCTTCCACATACTATCTGCACAAGGACCACAGAACCTGCTCCTGTCTCCATACATGCCATACACAGGTCAGCATGGAATGGTAGATGGTAGAACTATCTCTGGAAGTCATTTCTTTACCAAGGCACTTAACTGAACATGTACACATGTAATAACTAACCAAATAAATAACTCCCAATAAACCCAAATAAAAATATTTCCTATTCATCTTCTCTTTAATTGGATTTCAAAAATGCCTTAGGCCAATGTCTGCCCCTGCCCCCAAGTGAATGGTAAGAATGAGGGAGGGGAAGCTGAAGAGTAAAAATAATCAGTCCTAACTGATGAGAGTTAAATATTTCATTGTTATGAGTTTTACAAAAATATAACCATATTCTATCTGTGTCCAAGTCCAGTAAATTGAAGTCTATTTGGAAACAAGCTATCAAAAAATATTATCTGAAAAAAATAAGATAGTAAAGAATAGATATTTTGTTATAATTATCAAGTTATATCTACTTATTAGTTGATTAATAATTTATATATTACATTCTGAGACAACCCTACATTCTATGTAATAGGAAAGGTAGGTGTATTCACAAAAACATACCACTAAACTCTGAATTCCTAATCTGAGAGAGGCATCAAAATCTAAAGACATTTATTTTCTGCTTTAAAAGAATTAATAGATTTAAAGAAAACAACAAAACATAAATCTTAGCATTAGTAACATCTTAATTTTGTAATATGCACAATTACATGAAAATAAAAGATAGTATACAATTATTTGAAATATAGCTTGCTTGGGAATTCATACTGAGATTGTTCAAGGAATAGTGCTTACCAAACTATAATATGCATTGCTTCATCTTGGAAACATCTGTCGTGTGGTTGATGGACTAAAGCACATGATGATTAAATTGACAGATAATAGCAATTGGAATAAGTGTTCCTTACTTTGAAGGACAGGATTAGAATTTTAAATGACCTTGTGAAGCTGGAATAGGAATCATATAAATAGATTGATAAGCAATTGTATTGAGAAATGTGTCAGGACGTAAACCTGGGTTTGTTTGTTTGTTTGTTTTTAACTACAAAAATAAAATATAGTGAATTCTTGAGCAAGCATTAAGCATTTTTTTAAAATGCAGAAATCACAGTCCAGCTTCCAGCTGGCATGGTGGCACACGCCTGTAATCCCAGCAGCTGGAGAGGCTGAGACAGGAGGATCCCAAGTTCAAAGCCAGCCTCAGAACTTAGGAAGGCACTAAGCAATTCAGTGAGACTCTGTCTCTAAATAAAATGCAAAATGGGTCTGGGGATGTGGCTCAGTGGTTGCATTCTCCTAAGTTCAATCCCCAGTACCAAAAAAAAAAAAAGAAAAATCACAGTCCAGGGCTGGAGTTGTGGCTCAGTGGTAGAGTGCTCACCCTGCATTCGATCCTCAGCACCATATAAAAATAAAGGTATTGTGTCCAATTACAATTAAAAAATAAATATTCAAGAGAAAAAAGAAATCACAGTCCATAACAAATTGAATACATATCAGTAAGTATAGCAACTATGGAAAAAGTTTCACTTTGGAGTAGGTTTACCAACAGTGTAATTGGAACAAAAATATATGTTCCCACCACACGTACTACCATATGCAGTCTTTCACAAATCAAGGTTAACTCTAAGTTGGGGTGGGTTTTTGAGGACATTTGACAGCAGACCTTCTACATGATAGATCTCCACTGCATGGAAAGAATAACACAGAGGCCTTTACTACACAAATATACTCACATTCCTAAAATAGGGGGTTCAATGCAAACAGCACTTATACAACATTTATACATCGCATTGAACCAAGTACTTTAGGCAATAAGATATAGAGAAAATGGTCCCTGTGGGCAAAGGACAATTTGCAAGTATTAAAAATATATTTTTACATTTTTTTCTTAATTAAATGGTGAATAAAATTCACTTATTCCATAACTAAAATTTAGTGCCATTGGTCAATTGTATATGTGTCATTACGATTTCTTAAAGGGTGATATTGTGAGGTAAACTGAATGTTAATACAAATAAATATGAAAATATATTCAAAAATAAGTATACCTAGAGCAACATCAGGAACAGTAACTTTGATGAGTTCGTCATCAGCATTGTGCTGCACACATATCAAAAGATCAGAAAGCTGACAGACTTCCAGAACATTACGGCTAGTTAAAATCAATAGGTGTTTTTATTTTTGGCACAAGTCATTTTATCACTCTGCTTTCCTGGTATTTGAGAACCAGTCACAAAGGCGTAAGGTATTTCTCATTAATTTTGCTGAGAGAATGGATTATATAAAAAGATTGGATTAAAATAGTGGTATTAGAAAACATCTAAACCCAGGAACCCCATGGGAAACAAATCACCATTTATATTTTATCCACATGATTTTATCCAGTTTTAAAGATGATCTATGAATGATTTTTGTTTGCCCACTACATTATTTGTGTTAACTATTTTAACCTCAAGGATAAGATGTGCTCTAAAAGAACGCTTACTCTATAGACAATAAGTATCCCTATAAGAAAATGCAAACTTAATTATTATTTATTTTAAAAGATTTCATCATATCAATAATATAAATAATAATAAATATATAACTTTTTAATACAGTTGGTTCTCCATATCACAGGGTTCTATATCCATGGATTCAACCAACATAGATAAAAAATATTTGTGGGGGAAACTGCATTTGTACTGAACATGTAATTATCTTGTCATTGTTCCATAAACACTACAGTATAATAGCTATTTACATAGTGTTCACGTTATATTAAGTAATCTACAGAGGGTCTAAAGTACACAGGAGGATAGGTGCATGTTATATGAAAGTACTACATAATTTTATATAAAAGAATTGAGCATTGCAGATTCTGAGGGGTGTCCTGGAACCAATCCCCCACAGATATCAAAGAATGTCTACAAAATATCTGACAGTCTTAACAGCACGAGACCTTTTTGTAACTTGAAGTTCCTCCAAGCTACTCCAGACTGAAAATTCTCCTCCAAATATGGCATACACACTCACAGGATTCTAGTTATTATGAAGTACTTCTATCCCCCATCTCCTTTCCTGCTCACCAAAGGTTTTCTTTACAAGTGCTTTGAAACTAAGAAACTAGTGTCTTGGATTAACTGATACCTGATAGTGCTTTCTGATTATTGAATTCTGTTTCTTGCTTTAAAAAAAAAAGTAAGGATTGTTCAATCAGTTAAAAAAAAATACTAATAATAAAGAATTAAATTCTCAAAGCAAACGCTCTGTGACTATTAATTCTTAGGATTGGCATTTCAATTGGAATTTTTAACAAATCGTATTTCTATATAGTTATAAAAGGTAACATATCAAATGAGCTAGATAAAGTACCTTTGGGAGAGGAGAGAATGGGAGTAGGTATTAGAAATTAAGATAAAAGTATTTTTAAAATAAATCTAAAATGAGAGGTGTTTCATGCACTAATGATAACATGGAATGAATTAAGCAGAATAGTGTTCTCAATCATTCTAAAGTGAAATAGTATTTAAAGGGGACAGGGCAGCATATTCTTAGCAAGGGAAAAAAATCACCTAACAGTGCTTATCAATTTTTCACTATAGTACTGGTTCTCACAATGTGGTCCCTATATCGGCAGCATCAGTATCTGCTGTGAACTTGTTAGAAATGCACATTATCATGCCCCCATCTCAGACTTCATGAGCCAGATACTCTGGGGTGAATCCCAGTAATGCTGTTTTAGCAAACCTTCCATGTATTTCTAGTGCATAATAAGGTTAGAATATTAGGAGCTTTTTTAACTCCCAAAGTCTAGGCTCAGGACCAGACCAATTAAATAAGAATCTCCTGTAATGGGTCTTGACGTGAATATATTGTTTTGGATACTGGGGATTGAACAGGGTGCCCTACCAGTGAACTACATCCCCAGCTCTTTTTGTCTCAAGGCAGGGTCTCAGTAAACTACAGAGGCTGCCTTGAACTTGAACTTGCAGTCCTCCCACCCCTCCCTCGGGAGTAGCTGGGATTGCAGGTGTGCACCAACCTTGCAGGCTGCATCAAGGTGTTTTTCAAAGCTCCCCAGATAGAGAACCACTGCCTTTCTTCACTCCCAGAGGAAAGAATCAGCTTCCTTCCTCCCAAAGCAACCCTCCTTCAACAGAATTAGTTGAACCCTGCATAAATTTGTTACTTGTTTTTCCCACAAAAAAAAAAAAAAATGGGAGGGAGGAGTGTGAAAACCACAGGTGAACACAATCGTCGGAGTTGATTAATTCTACTTTACACCCTTGTCAGTAGATCAGAACTCTGAGGGAACAGGGATCCTTAAGCTTCATTTTTGTTAGTGTGGAAGGGGGAAGGGGAAGATGACCATCCCAACTCTAGGACACTGTGAGGACACCTTGACAGACAAGAATCTGGAGAAAGGGCCATAGCTGTAGTAAAGAAGCTGGTGGGAAAGTCCTACTATGAGAATAGAGGCAGGCCTGGACAGGGGGCTAAAAAGAAAAAAAAAAGAAGATATGATGTCACACATAAACTTGACTTGCGTTAAAGTTTACCCCAAGCTAAACTTATTCAGCCAAATGGAGATTAGTTAGACAGAAAGATAAATTATCTCTGAAATTATTTTGCAAAATAGTGGGGAAACATTTTAAAATCTGCTGACATTAAATGAGCATGCAAATTTTCAGGCCCTTATCTCAGCAACAGTTGTGCCTAATCATTACCATTAAAGGTTCTTTGAAATGTGAGCTGGGGTGTTTACCATCAGGAATGACTTGTTGCTCAGAGGCAGTGTTTCTCAGGTTTCTTGTTGGGAGGTAGCATCAGAGAGATTTTGAACCGCTCTATGAGTTTCTCTAGCTCTAATAAATTATAAGAAATTGTAATAAAAGTTGATTGAATATTGTTAAAGGGATTTCTTGACTTCATAAAAATGAACACACATGCAAAAACAACTGGATAATTTGCAATTAAATTATAAAAGATAAATATTAGATATGCTATATCAAAACGTAATAGAAATTAGATGACACTTTCAATTAAAGAGAGTGATGAATTTATGTGTGTTAGTATTAAAGCTATAGTATAGTATAAACAATAAATAACAGGATTTTGGAGTTTAGCCCATATAAAATACAGAAGATACTGGGGCGGGGGGTGGGGTGGAGGGGGGGGAGAGGCAGAACAGTTGGGAGGATTTCAACAGTGTCATTTGGGGGCTGGGGGTGGGGGGGAGTGCGGGGATTGAACCTAGGGCCTTGTGCATGCGAGGCAAGTACTCTACCACCTAAACTATATCCCCAGCCTAGTAATTTTTTATTTTTAAGGTAGCATCAAAATTGTTTTAATGTGTTTCTACGATAATATTTTGAAAACTTTGCCCAAAATCATTGAGAGATTTGTTAAAATACAGATTACTAGACCTCACCCCAGAGTTCTTAGTTCAGATCTCTGAAGTACAGACTGATTTTGCTGCATCTTCTTTTTTATTTTTATTTATCTATTTTTTTGATACTTGGAATTAAACCCTGAGCATTATGCATGCTTGGCAAGTGCTCTACCACTAAGCAACATCTCCAGCCTGATTTTGAATTTCTAACAACATCTCTGGTGAAGCTGATGCTACTGTTGTGGGAACCACACTTTGAAAAGCACTGATTTAGAATACTGAGAAATTCTAACATGTAGAATTTGTTTAAAAGCCACATAATACATAAGATTTAAAAAGAAAAAGAATAATTCAATAAATATACCTGACCTTCAAGCTAAATTGAAGAATTGAATATCACAATGCAGTTGAGATTCCCTGTATTGCCTTTCAGGATTCCATTTCTCTTCCAAACTCAAGATAATGATTAGCCTTCATGTTTAATCATTACTTTCTATGGTTTGCAAAAGTACTGCAAATCAGCAAGAAACAAGAAATGTATAAGAAGATAGTCAAAGGTTATGAATAGGCAATTTTTGGAAGAAATCCTAAAGGTCAGCAAATACATATAAAGGCATGTTCAAACTCATTTTAGAATGACAAGGATATAAGTTTTAATAGACTATGAAATAATACTTAATTTGATTCAATGGGGAAATACCAGGAAACTGGATAATACTAAATGTGGGAAGACCCCAGAAATGCCCATGCCTGTTAGTGGAAGGAAACCAATGCAATCTTATGCAAAACAATCTAGAGTTTCCTGATCAAATTAATGTAGCTATACACTATGCCCTGTGATTTAGCTCCTAGAGGGGTAAATCTTCAAGAAATTTCACATATTCTTGCCAGGAGTGGTGGTGCTCATTTGTAATTCCAGCAACTTGGGGGGCTGAGGTAGGAGGAGCACAGTTCAAGGTCAGCCTCAGCAATTTAGTGAGAACATAAATACTTAGAGAGCCCTGGTCTCAACATAAAATGCAAAAAAGGGTAGGGTGGTGGCTCAGTGGTTAAGTGACCTTCAGTTCAATCCACTGTACCAAAAAAAAAAAAAAGAAAGAAAGAAAGAAATTTCACACATCCAAAGAGAGAGACTGGCTAGATGGAAATGATGGAAGTCTCAGGCAATCTTGTGTCCATGATTGGGGAGTGGATAAACTAAAGATGGTAGATGCATTTAGTCCTTGTACTACCTACCATCCAGCAGTTGGAAGAAGCAGGAAACTAGGTGTACCTAAAAATAGAGATGCATTTTAAAATCCAGTTCTTGTTTTTGTTTTGTTTTGTTTTAGAAAAAGGATACAAGTTGGGCACAGGAGCACACATGCACACATCTGTAATCCTACCTAGTTGGGAGAATAAAACAGGAATATCACAAGTTTGAGGACAGCCTGGGCAACTTAGCAATGCCCTATCTCAAATAAATAAATAAATAGGGCTGGGCATGTCACTCAATGGTAGAGCACTCCTGGGTTCAATCTCCAGTACCCCAAACAAGATACAAAATAAGCTTTCTATCTATGTAAATTATATATATACAAAACAAGGATGTACATCAAACATATTAGATTGGTTGTGGGGGGAAGGGAGTTTTGAAATAGGAAATAGAAATAAAAAAGAAATTTTAAAAAAAGATGAGTCATGTGCCACAGACTAAAGAGTGTAATCAAAGTCAACTTAAATTCCATATACTTAAAATCTGTATGGCATCCTAGTAATCAGCCAACAACCAAAGTAGATCTCCTTACATTGTTTGTTCCCTCAATACCTCCCTCAACTTCCTCCTATCCCAATTCCCTAGGCTTCTAGCTAGTGATGGATTTTCTTCTGACAATTTTTGCAAAAGTAGAGGTTCTCACAGCATCCTGTGCCTTGGTATGCTTGTTGAACAATAAAGATCTGAAGGTAACTAGCCATTTAAAGTTATAATTTGGTAGGGTCAGGGTGGAGCCTGAATAGTTATATTTTAAACGAGTTCCCCAGGTACTAATCAAAGAACTAATCTGTGCTCCACTCCTACTTTCCCAACACAGCACATGAGATTTCCTAAAGAGGAAAAAAAAAAAAAACAAGATGAAAAGGAATCCAGCACTAAAAATGGAATATAAATATTAGGATTGATGTTTCCAACCTCCTCACACTCACATGTCAGCTGAAGATGGCACCTTATACTTCATGGAACAACTAGAAGCAATCAAAAGGATGGACTCCTATTGTCCCCATCAAATGCCATCAGACAAGTTGTATTTTCCTATTACTCAGAAATCTCACCACTCCCTTCCTGCTACTTTGAAATCTCACCACTCCTTACTGAAAGCCAATCTCTCTTATCCTCTCAAGGACTTCACCCCTGCAATTACCTCTTTTGCATCATCGGATTTTCCCTTTGTGCTATGTCTTTTCCATCAGCTTAAAACTATTCTCCAGTGTCTCCTGTTGTTTTTCTTCTTTTATTTTTTCCAATAGTAGTGAAAAGCACATTAAATTTTGACATTAAATTTTCTCTCATGTTTTAAAAATCTCTCCAGTGAACTAAGAAACTACTGAAGATGACTACGGAAACTTCCCTTTTCAAAGCATAGTAAAACTCTTCAAAAGAGTCCAGCTTGTCCACATTTTCTCTTCCTGGGCTTTCTCCTTCACCCACAGACTTGATGATCTGACCTTATTCCTCAAATTCTGACCTCAACTTCTCCATAGGACATTCCATAACTGACCATTCTCTTCTTGAGTCACCTGATTATTATCTTGGTTTTCAGCACCCCCATACTCTACTGGTTTGGCTCCTTCCTTCGTGGATTGTCCTGTTCCATCTTCTCTGTTGAACTCTAAATATTAAAACATCTAAATCCAGTCTTCTCCACAAAATCTACATCCCTTTAATTGCTTTATATACAAAATATTTCCCCCAATTAACTGCTTCTCACCATCTAAGCCCCTTCCAATTACTTGCTTAATCTGAACTGTGACCACATCTCTCCTGAGCTACCCCTTACAAACCTTTCTCCATTCAATAATCAAAAACATTCTTTTATTTTTATTTTTTTGTACTTTCAGACTTAGAAATTTAGAATATTCTAATGAGCTCCATCACATTACAACATTAATCAACATAGCTGTTCTCTTTCAACAACATTCCTCTTCTCTACATTACCTTAAGCTAGATTATTGCTTTAACATTATTTCATCCACTTATTAGAATGTTCTTCTCTTCTGAAAATACAAACCAGTCGTGTGTTGGGCGAGTGATACTATTTGCCCCGGACTGTCCTAATTTTAAAACTGAAAGTCCCACATGTCAGGAAACCCCTCAGTTCCAGTCATTTTTTGACCGTTCAAGTGTCCACTTAAATGAAACTTCCTTAGGGGGATCATTTCTGAAAAAACATTTTTTTCAATCATTTCATCCTGTATGTTTCCCTCCTGACATGTATCATAAGTTGGAACTGTCATGTTGAGGTACTTGGGTTCTTGTTTATTGTGTAATCCTCCCACAAAAATATAAACTCTATGAAAAGGGATCTCATCTAACTCATTCACCATTTTGTCTCATACCATGAACAGTGCCTGATGAAAATAATAGTTGTCCATTGAATAAATGCATCTACATATTCAGAATACTGATCTTTTGTGTGTGTGGTTCTGGGGATTGAACCAGGGCTTTGCGCATGAGAGGCACACACTCCACCAACTGAGCTATATCTCCAGTCTGAAAATACTGATCTTGACAATGGAACTTGAAAAAGGATATAGTCACAGGAACCATTTACTGTGTCCATTCACCCAATTAGTCCCTCAGGAAAGAGCTCCAGTCTTGGGAAACAAACCCTAACCTTTACTGAGAAACCTAAGCCAAGTAATTTAATGCCCCCATCCATAAAATTAAATTAATAATAGCACTCTCCTGTCTATCTACCTCTCTCTTTAATCTATCTGCCTCCCTACCTCACTCACAATGTTCTAGGCAATAGGATTGTTTCAGATCCTCAAACAAGATAGATCTCATTTCATTCTTCATGGTCTATTTGTAAACAAAGGCATTAGCATTACCTTATTATCCTATTTTTTAAGAGGTGCTTATAAACTCTTACAGAGAAATATAGTAGTCCAGATTTTAATGAAATTCTGGATTTCAACTCTACAGTTTCCTCCTTTCGTTGTAATTCGCCCCCCTATGTTTCACCCAAGAACCTCCATTTCTCCAAGAACCTATATGTGAAGATTTTCACACAGTCCCTTAGACAACTGTCCCAGAAAGCTTTATTGCAAAGCTTTTTTTTAAGTTTTTATTAAAAAGCTTTTTTTAAGTTTTCTAAAGCACTCTTTAACATAATTTGAGATTTACAGAAAGGTTGCAAGAAAAATACAAAGAATTTACATACATTCGTCACCCAGATTCTTGCCACATTAGTTTCATCACCTTCTATGTTTACATGCATTTTATTTTATTCTTTTTTGGTTGCAAGTAATTTGTAGACATAAAACCCTTAACCCTTTAGTATCCTAAATCCCAGAGTCCTAAAGACAAGAATGAGAATTTTTTTTTAATACATACTGTAGTGAAATTATAAAAATCAGAAAATTAGCATTGGTTCAACACTCTTAGCTAATCCATAGTCAGTTGAGTTCTTTCAATTGTCCAAGTAATGTACATTATAGCGAAAGAAAATTCTGGGTCACAGACAGGACTGAGTTGTCATATTGTGTTTCCTTTCATCTCAATGGTGGTTTAGTCATTGTCATCTGATACCTTAATATTTCTGATTAGAAGAAGCTAATTATTTTTAGGATGTCCCTCAGTTTGTTTTTCTAGTGTTTCCTCATAATTATATTCAGGTTGTCCATATTTGCCAAGAATATCTCCGAAGTGATGTTATTTTCTTCTTCATGCAATCTATCAGAAGACATTGGATATTAGTTTCTCCCACTGGCACTGGCTTTGGTGACTTTGTTAAGAAAGAGATTACCAGATTTCTATTAAAATAACTGTTTTTCCCTATGCAACTAATAAGTGTCTCTGGCAGAATTCTTAAAGATTATATAAGTACCTTATTATAAGCTATGTGTGGTTGTGCATGCCTGCCATCCCAGCCACTCAGGAGGCTGAGGTAGGATGATCACAAGTTCAAGTATAGCCTCAGCAACCCTGTCTCAAAATTAAAAAGCTTTAGGATATAGCTCATTGGCAAAGCATTCCTGGGCTCAATCCCTAGTACTAAAAATACATAAATAAGTAAATAAATACCATATTCCATATCAAACTTTCACCAACTAATTGTGGGACCTTTCCCATATTTTTTTTCTTGAATTGTTACTCTGATAGTTGGCAAATGGTGGTTTGCCAATTGCCATTTCTTCAAATGTACATTCTGCTGGACAGAGAGGCTTTCCCATATCAAATAAGGAAAGAGTCATGGATCCTCACTTGATTCATTGGGTTGGAATCTGTTAGTATCTTTAATTATTTTGATGCCCAAATTGTCCCGTATTTAGGGCAATGGAAACCCCTTCAAGTGAGATCCTGTATCCTGAATCTACAAAAGTAGAAAGTTTTAGGCCAATAACCCCAATCAATAGAGAAGCCAAAACCTTCAATAAAATTCTAGTGAACTAAATTCAGCAGCTCAAGAAAAGGATCATGCAGCATGATCAAGCAGGATTTATCCCAGGGATACAAGAATGACTTAGCATACATAAATCATAAATCGCTGTATTGATGGAAGGAAAGATAAAACCATATGATTATCTCATTAGATACAGAAAAAAATTGACAAAATTCAACATCCTTATCAAAATTCTCAACCAAGTAGGTATAGAAGGAAAGTGCCTCAATGTAACAAATGACATATCTGAGAAGCCCACAGATAATCTCTTACTCCATGGTGAAAATTTTAAAGTTTTTAATCTTAAGATCAGGAACAAAAGCACCTACCCTCAGCATTATACTAGAACTCCTAGCCAGAAAAATTAGGCAAGAAAAAGAAATAAAAGGCATCTAAATTGGAAAAGAAGAAGTTAAATAGTCTCTTTCTTGCAGATGACATGATCTTGTATCTAGAAAACCCTAAAGACCTACACCAAAAACTATTAGAATTAATAAATGAACTCAGTATAGTTGCAATATAAAAAATCAACATATAAAAATCAGTAGCATTTCTATACACTAACAATTATTTGAAAAAGAATTTAAGAAAACAATCCCATTTAGAATAGCTATTAAAAAAGTAAAACAATTGTGAATAATTTAACTAAGATGGTGAAAAGGCCTAAACACTGAAAACTATTAAATGGTGATGAGGGCTGAGGATATAGTTCAGCTGGTAGAGTGCTTGCTTTGCATGCACAAGGCTCTGGATTCAATCCTCAGCACCACAAGGAAAAAAAAAGATGATGAAAAAAATTGGAGAAGATAAAAATTAATAGAAAGATATCCTGTATCCATGGACTGGAGTAATTTATATTGTTAAAATGTCTGTACTGTCCAAAGCAATCTAAAAATTCAACACAAACCTTATCAAAATTCCCAAAACATTTTCCACAGAAATAGAAAGTCTTGAAATTCATATGAAAGCATAAAAGATTCCAAATAGCAAAAGCTGTCTTGAGTAAAAACAAAGTTGTAGGCATCATACTACTTGACTTCAAAATACACTAAAAAGGTACAACCATCAAAATATTATGGTACTAACATAAAAACAGGAACACAGACCAAAGAAACAGAATAGAGAGCCCAGAAATAAATCCACACAATTATGGTAGATAACTGATATTCCACAAAGGTGCCAAGAACACACCACAGGGAAAGGACAGTCTCCTCCTTAAAAGGTGCTTGGAAATTGGATATCTACAAGCAGAAGATTGAAAGTAGATCTTGTTGATACCATACACAAAAATCAACTCAAAATTAATTAAAAACTTAAGACTTGAAACTGTAAAACTACCAGAAGTAAAAACTATCGGAAAAACTCTATGACATGTCTGGGCAAAGATTTTGGGGGTATGAACCCCATAATACAGGCATCCAAGACAAAAATAGAAAAATGGGATTACCTCAAACAAATTCTTCTGCACAGCAAAAGAAATTATCAACAAAGTGAAGAGACAATCTACAGCATCGAAAAAAATATTTGTAAACCACACATTTAATAATGGATTAATATTCAAAATCCATAAGGAACAGCAACTCGATGGCAAGAAAACAACTGAATTTAAAAATTAGCAAAGGGGGCTGGGGATGTGGCTCAAGTGGTAGTGCACTCGCCTAGCGTGCATGCGGCCCGGGTTCGATTCTCAGCACCACATATAAACATAAACAAAGATGTTGTGTCCTCCAAGAACTAAAAAATAAATATTAAAATTTTTAAAAAATTAGCAAAGGACCTAAATATACCTCTTTCAAAATAAGACATACAAATGGCCAAGTATGTGAAAAAATATTCATCATTACATCAGGGGAATGAAAATTAAAACTCGAATGAAATACCACCTTACCTCTGTTACAATGTCCATTATCAAAAAATAAGAAATATGGAGAAAAGGAAACCTTTTAACACTTTAGATGAGAATGTAAATGAGTACAGCTGTTATGAAAATCAGTATGGAGATTCCTCAGAAAACTAAAACTAGAACTATCATATGACTCAGCAATCCCATTCCTGGGTATATATCCAATGGAATCGAAATTGTGATTTTAAAGAACTATTTTCATTCCAATGCTCATTAAAGTGCCACTGGTAATAGCCATACAATCAACAGCTGAATGGATAAAGAAAATGTGATACACACACACACCCACCCACACACACACACATACACACACACACACACATATACACACAACATGGAATTCAGTCATAAAAAAGAAAGAAATGCTATAATTTGCAACTACATGTATAATTTGAAAGACATTCATTATGTTATGTGAAATTAAGCCAGGTACAGAAAGACAAGTAGTGCATGATCTTATTCAGATGTGCAATCTAAAAAAAAAAACTGAACTCACAGAAACAGAGTCAAGTAATGATTGAGGAGGAGTAAAGAGGCAGATGGGAAGATGTTTGTTAAAGAGTATGAAGTTTCAGTTAGGATGAATAAGTCCTGGAGATCTACAGTACACCCTGGTGACTATAGTTAATGATACTATATACTTGAAAATTGTGAAGAGATCAAATCTTTTTTTCTTTTTCTTTTTAACCCAGGGCTTCTTTACCACTGAGCCATATCCTCAGTTCTTTTTTTTTTTTTTTTTTTTTTTTTTGAGATAGAATCTCGTTAAGTTGCTTTGGGTCTCTCTAAATTGCTGAGGCTGACTAAAATTTGCAATTCTTCTGTCTCAAGCTCCAAAGTTGATTGGATTACAGGCATGTGCCACCACACCCAGCTGAAGAGATCCAATCTTAAAGAGATCCAATCTTATGTGAGGTGATAGGATGTTAATCAGCTTGATTGAATCTTTTCATAGTATATACACATATCAAGATATTACATAGTACATTGTAAATTTATGCAAATTTTATTTGTCAGTGACACCTTGAACCTTATCAGAGTTGGGGAAAATTTTTTAAAATTTAAATTTTTTTAAAATATTGTGTCCAACTACAACTAAAAAAAAAAGTTCCCCATTTTTTTATTTGTTTATTTTTATGTGGTGCAGAGGATCAAACCTAGCACCTCAAACATGCTAGGCGAGCACTCTACCACTGACCAATAACCCCAGCCCTAAAATTTAAATTTTCATTGGCTTTGAAAGGTCTAAACAAAAATTGGATTAGCCAGATGCAGTGGCAACCACCTATATTCCCCAGTTATCCTGGAGGCTGAAGCAAAAGGATTGCTTGAGTCCAGAAGTTTTAAGTCCAGCCTAAGCAACATAGTGAGACTCTGTGTCTTTAAAAATAAAATTAAATTAAAGTGGTATAGTTGATTTGTATTTATACCCTCCCCCCAAAAAAATGTACCCAAGAATGCTCCTTTCAAAGACACTGCTCTGAGCTAGAAATGGTGGCACCTGCCTGTAATCCCTGTGACTCAGGAGGCTGAGGTAGAAGGATCTCACGTTTGAAACCAGTCTATGCAACTTAGAGACTGTGTCAAAATAAAAAGTATAACGAATTTTTTAAAAGGATTAGGGGGCTGTCACCATGGTGCATGCCTGTAATCCCAGCATCTGGGAAGACTAAGGAAAGAGGATCACAAGTTCAAAGCCAGCCTCAGCAATAGCGAGGTGCTAAGCAAATCAGTGAGACCCTGTCTCTAAATAAAATACAAAATAGTGTTGGGGATGTAGCCCATGAGTTCAATCCCTGGTAAAAAAAAAAAAAAAAAAAAAGGACTGGGATGTAACTAAGTGGTAGAGAGTCCCTGGATTCAATTCCTAGTACTGGGGGAAAAAACAAAAACAAAAACAAAGAACAAAAAAAGACTGCTTTGGCTCTGCCTTACTCAGAGATGCTAAAATAAATCTTCAGAAAGTCCTTCAAAGAGTTTCAATCTAATGGGATTGATGACTGAGCCAAATTTCTTAAGCTACAATATCCTCCAAATTTATCTCTTTGACTTCCTTCTTGCTCTTCCAAGACTGATTTAACAACTACATTTATGACTGAAGGTTTCTTGTTTAAAACTTTTCAAGGAAGGCTGGAGATGTAGCCCAGTGGCAAAGTGCTTGCCCAACATTTGTCAAGTCCTGAGTTTGAACCCCAGTACTGCAGAAAAAAAAGTTCCCCATTTTCTCTAGATACTTTTTATATTCCCTAGTATGGAATATAAATTCATAGTCAAGGATTTGTCTATCCCTCCAGACATTCCATGCTTGTTTCCATCTTTTCTCCTATAAAACCATTCTTTTCCCATAATTTACCTGTGAAGTCATAACTTCTTCATGTAAGTTCTCTTTGAATCCCAGATCTCAGGTATAGGCCCCTAATTCCCCCTACCACTTTCTTTCCTTTTTAAATATCTTTATTTTTATTTGTTTATTTTTATGTGGTGCTGGAGACTGTACTCAGGGCCTCACATACGCGAGGCAAGTGCTCTAATACTGATCTACAACCCCAGCCCCCTCTACCACTTTCTATTCCCCTTTCTAGAGCTTTTTCTGAATTACTATTATTCATTTATTTGTTCAACAACTATTTATAAATGTCAGCATTATAGTATTTAAAAAATGGAATCTGGGCCAGGTATGGTGGCACAGTCCTATGATCCCAGTGGAGAGATTGAGGCAGGAGAAGCTTGAGTTCAAAGCCTCAGAAAAAGCAAAGTGCTAAGCAACTCAGTGAGACCCTGTGTTCAAATAAAATACAAAAAAGGAAGGGCTTAGGATGTAGCCCAGTGGTTAATCACCTCTGGGTTCAATCCCCAGTAACAAAAAAAAAAAAAAAAAGAAAGAAAAAAATGGAATCTGGAAACAGATACCAAGCTCAGATCTCCAACTTACTTTGGTGCAACATAACTTTTCTGTATCTTCAGTTCCCTCACCTCTAAAATGAAAAAAAATTACAAGACCTACTCAGAGTTGTCATAAGAAATAAATGAATTGACATATGGAAAGGACTGACTATGGTGCTTTCACACACTAAACAGAAGTTTAGAAGTATTTCCTACTAGCAGCCATTTTAGTGTATCCTCGTGTTACTAACCTATGGGACTCTCCCTTTCCTTGTCTCTCTCTTAACAGCAGCCCACAAGCTGCAAGGAGGCTTCAACCATATCTTGTCCTGCATTCCTATCAATTTAGAATAGCCTGTAGCATATGGGAAAATTTCAGAAAAGGTTTATTGAGTCAATATAAACAGAAACCTGAAAGGAAAAAAAAAAAATATATATATATATATAAAATATATATGTGTGTGTGTGTGTGTATCAGGATTTTTTTTTAAAGGACAAAATATGACAAGATTTGAAGGCTTTAAGAAAAATGAACCTTTTAGTGCCAGGCCTGGTGATGCGCCTGTAATCCCTGAGCCTCTGGAGGCTGAGGCAGGAGAATTGCAAGTTTGAGTGCAGCCTCAGCAACTTAGCAAGACATTGTCTCAAAATTTTAAAAATAACAATAATAAAAAGCTGAGGATGGGGGCTGGGTATGTGGCTCAAGCAGTAGTGCGCTCGCCTGGCATGCGTGCGGCCCAGGTTCGATCCTGAGCACCACATACAAACAAAGATATTGTGCCCGCCGAAAACTAAAAAATAAATGTTAAAATTCTCTCTCTCAAAAAAAAAAAAAAAGAGCTCAGGATGTAACTCAGTGGTAGAGTATCCTAGTTCAATCCCTCCATACCCAAAAAATAATAATAAAATGAAGCATTTTAAATCCAATCAGTGGAGGATAATCCACAGTGATAGCTTTTTGGATCTATACAATAGATTTTAAGAGAGTGTTTTGTGGACCCCTCCCTAGATTGCATTAACAGAGGTATGAAGAAAAATTTGATTAGTCTAAGCAGATCAAGTAGTGGAGAAGGGGCGTGCCCATTTCCCCTGGAATATAAAAGGAGCTGAGAGAGGTAGGCAGCCCATTTTCAGAGCTGAGGTTGAAGCTGCCGGATCTGGAAACCTACCATAAGAGAGGACATCTTTACAGAGACAAGTGAGTAAATAACAAACTGATGTACTAGAGATGTCAAAGAGCTCATTAGGCCTTAGAAACTTAACTGGAGCTCTTTGGGTATTGGAGTCAGGAGTGCCCATATAGATGGAAGATTCGTTTTAAATGTTTCTATTGTGTTTAATTTTCTTTTTCTTTTCTTTTTACTTTTTCTTTGAATTGTGCATTTCTTTTTCTGTTTACTAAAAAAAAACTTTCTTTTTCTGTTTACTAAAAAAACTTACTTTGTTTCATTGTTGGAGATGGAGTCTTTCTATGTTGCCCAGGCCAGCCTTGAACTACTGGGCTCAAGAGATACTCCTGCCTCAGCCTCCCAATGTAACTGGGACTAAAGGAGAGCACCACTGCACCAGGCTAAAAAGTATATTTTTGATTTTTTAAGAGGTAATCTGGATCCTTCAACTCCAGGTCCAGTAACTATGCTAGGTAATAATGTATTACAAGGCAGGCATGTTGGTGCATGCCTATAATCCCAATGACTTTGGAATCTGATACAAGAGGATGGCAAGTTGCAGGTCAGCCTTGGCAATTTAGTGAACCTTTCTCAAAATAAAAAAATGAAAAGAACTGGGATATAGGTCAGTGATAAAGTGCCCCTGGGTTCAATCCCCAGGACCAAAAAAAAAAAAATTTTTTTTACACAGTTATGCTATGTAATAATGTTACATCTGGCTGGGCGTGGTGACACACGCCTATAATCTCATCATCTTGGGAGACTGAGGCAGGAGGATCAAAAGTTCAAAGCCAGCCTCAGCAAAAGCAAGACACTAAGCAACTCAGTGAGACCCTGTCTCTAAATAAAATACAAAAAATAAGGCTGGGATGGTTTGAGGACATAGCTCAGTTGGTAGAGTGCTTGCCTCCCATGCACAAGGCCCTGAGTTCAATCTCCAACACCACAAAAAAAAAAAAAAAAAGACAGATCCAAGAGGAAAAAATAAGGCTAGGGATGTGGCTCAGTGATTGAATGCCCCCAGTTCAATCCCCAGTACCCACCCTCCACTCATACCAAAAAAAATGTTATATATGGTTACTGGAAAGTTTAAGACTCAGAAATTTTTAAATTAATGTTTTAACTGGAATAAATAACAAAAATGCTATGTATTAATGTGATTTATCATGTAATGTTTTGATGCATGCATACATTATTACAATCAGATTAAAAATCTATCTCAAACATTTATTACTTTTTAAATTTTGTACCTGGGATTGAACCCAGGGATGCTTAACCACTGAACCAATCCTTGGTCTTTTTATTTTTTTATTTTGAGGCAGGTTTTGCTAAATTGTCAAGTCTCAGCCTCCAGTCTCTGAGATAACAGTTGTGTGCCATTGTACTCCGCCATCCTGGAACATCTTATTCCTATCTGCCACTCAATATTCTCCCCAGCCTCTACTAACCACCATCCTACTCTCAATTTCTATGAGATACACTTTTATATTACACATACAAGTAAGATTTAAAAATCAGTATCTTTTTATACTTTAAAAAAATCAATCTAATAATCAAAAAGTGAGCCTTTTTTTAATAACATGGCAATATTTTTGCTTTAAGAATCTTATTGTATCTAACTTGTTCACAATTACCAGGACATTGGTTTAAAATGTTGGCAAGGTTTTTCTCATTTATGAAAGTAAAACAAGCCACTATGAGTAATTTGGAAGACAGAAAAACAATAAAATAGAAAATAAAATGTCCATAATCTATACTAATTCAGAAATACTCCCTATATGCATTTTGGTGTATTGTTTTCCAAGGTTTTCACTACTTCATACCAATAATTTGTTTTAAAACTCGGATTATGTTATATAAAGTTCATTATTCTAAACATTACTCTATAACCAATATATTTTTTTAATCAATATTCTTGGAACGTATGATGTAAATAGTTGCATAGGAATCTTCATGCAAGCTTATCAACTTGAATCTAACTAGATTTCAAAGTTGCAAAACAGTTGGGTTAAGGTATATCTACATATATTGCATATATTCAGGCCATTTTTCCCTCAAAGTATACTATTCAAACTATTTTGTCTAATTGAAAATGACTCCAGGAATTATATGATATGACTTAATGAATTCAATCTGTTAATATCAAAGCTAAAATTTTGCTCCCAAAACACATCCTTCAGGGTCATAAAGTAACCGGACACTGTTGGCAAGTCAGGTTTGAGTAGAATCATCTTTGGTAATTGAATGGTTTTCATGTACAGTTTTGGTCTTCATGAGTCTGTGTTCACTAGTGAAAGCCAAAGGTCAATGTGCTTCCTCCTTATAAATAACCAATTACATGGGTGGCCTAAAAATAGTTCTTTGCTGGCTGAGACAGGTTAATGAAAGCTGGCTTGGAATTCTGTCATGTAGCTTAGCTATTTTAGTGTCTCAGTACAACTAGATTTGTCAATCTTCCCTAGACATTAGCATATATTCTCAGTCTGGGACCCCTACTAAGGAGACAGCTAAATGTGCAGTTTACTGGTAAGGAATTTATTGCATCTCAATGATTAGGTAGAGGAGGGGGGGGATTTGTAATTCAGTATCTTTTTGAAAAGAAATAGGAAAAGTAAATCATGATTAAAATTCATCAGGGGACTATAGGAGAGTGTAAAGGAAGAGAAAATTGTGGTATGAGCCAAAATACTGTTCAACCTAGGGATGCAGTTATAATGGGGTATAATTAACTTATTTGACTAAGGTTACTTAAAAGGTAATTGTTAAAGTTGTTTAAAACAGAAAATAAGAAAGGGTAATCAGAGAGAATCAAAATTAGTGAGCTGGTATTATTTTAATAAGCTTATAAGCACAGTTGAAAATTCCCAGTCACCAATCTGAAAGTTTACATTGACATTGTTTTTTTTTTTTTGTAATTCTGTGTTTTAAAATATTTTTAAATGCAAAGACTGAAACACAAATATTCAGATTAACAGATAGTAGACTGCTCTTAGACAAAGCAATAAAAAGACTTTACAATTCTCACTAGAAAGGTATTTAGTTACAATTCAGTCTTATAATCTTCTCTTTTTAAAGTATATTCCATTACTGAAGAATTTTTGTCTATTCTTAAGTTTCTGATCCCTCTTAAAAATCACAAACCACAAGAAAAGCATTTTATTCACATTATTTTTGTGCAATTATCATAACACTGGGAGTATCTAGTCTGGGAATGAGAAATTTTTACACTTTCTTCTAGACTTTAGTACCTCCTTTGAAGACTGTCTTGACTTAACTTCCGTTCCCTACATTCCAACTCTGCAGACATATTAGACATCCCTCTTCATGGTTCCCACAGCACCCAGAGAGAAACATCTATTATACATTTTAGCAAAAAACATTTTCAAACAGCATTTTATCTATTTATATTTGAATCACTTTGGGGAACAGAGTCTTATTTGTGTTTGTGTATTCACTCTTAGAATCATGCCAGTGCAGAGTAGATAGACACAGAAATTTTGTCAGAGCCATACAACGAAGAGGATTGTCAGTGTCAGCAGTTCTGCAGCACATGGTAGGATTTCTGCTATAGATGTTAATTTGTGGTTAATATTAGAACAGAGCCAAGCAAAGCAGCAATTATTCCATGTATTCCTAGAAATACCCATACCTCCATTTCTTTTTATCTTCCCCTTCCCAGAACAATTGCTATTCATTTCTAGTAATAGGATAGTAGTGGTAACCAACCCTGCTTTCTTCATATTCCTTTTTTTTTGGGGGGGGGGGGTATTGGGGTTTGAACCCAGGACCTTGTGCATGCAAGGCAAGCACTCTACCAACTTAGCTATATCCCGAACCCTGCTTTTTTCAAAAGAGATCTAGTTGGTTCAGCAAAGAAAATGAACTAGAGATCTTCAGAGAATGTGCTGAGTGCAGGCACGTGACTCGCCACAACAAACATCTCCATCATTAAAGGATAAAGTCAGATTTTCAAAATAAAAACAAGAAACTTGTGAGAGTTCCCTGGAAGTCAGAACATTTAAGAATCATGTTTTCTTGTTATATTTGTTAGCGTAGATCTAGACCCACAGGAAATATAATCCTTGAAATGACTGATGGTCAGGAGTATCTACCTCTCCTGTCTCTTCAGTTATCCATTTGCATAAACATCGTGGAGCCTGAGTTACTAGAAGTATTTTGCTGTATCTGCTGCTGAAGTCATAGTTCTAGGAACTACAAAAAAAAAAGTCATGTGCCCACTGCACTAAAAATGGAGGATTTTTCTCTCCCTGAGTGACAAACCTTACAATGATAAGCTAAGCTACCTTTAGGCAATGCCATCCTGTGAATAGAATCATCCTAGGTGACTCTAAAGGCCTTGGGAGCTACAGCCTCAGAGGATACTTGAATATTTATTTCCGAGACCCATGGATCCTGATTTTATGAAAAGAAATGAGTCTGGGAGAATGGTTTTCAATTTTGACTGGTCTTTAATAAATGTACTTCAATCCCTCCTTATGTAAAAGGTACAGCCAATTCTCCCAATACTGTTTCAGCTTCTGTGAGAAATGCAGTTAGAAGGCTGGGGTTGTGGCTTAGTGCTAGAGCGCTTGCTTAGCACGTGTGGGGCACTGGATTTAATCCTCAGCACCACATATGAATAAATAAAACAAAGGTCCATTGACAACTAAATATTAAAAAAAAGAAATGCAATCAGATAATGTAAAGGAAATAATCTGTGCAAAATTGAATGGAAATTCAAGGTACATTACTGTTTTGAAGATTTTCCTTATCTCTGAAATGAATGTCAATCTCTGACCACTTAGATGGGATGAGTCACTTTTCCTTCCAGAACTGTTTCCCAAAGTATAACTGGATGTTCCAGATCTTTCTATCTATACTTTTACATGACTGTTTTGTGATGCTGGGGATCAAACCCAGGAACTGCACATGCTGGGAAAGAACTCTATCACTGACACACACATACTCCCTAAAAATCTTTCATTTTCTTATATTTGGGAGAACTTTCCTTAACCCCTTACTAGATTTGCTGGCTTTCATTTTTCTAATAGCTTCTGAATCTCAGTTTTTCTAAAAAGGCATGTAGATATAAATACAACCTCTTTTTATAATGGCCACAATAGGCAGAACAGCTGGGATACATAGTTAGACTGTTTGGGGGAAAAAAAAACTTAAAAACAAAAGATTATTATATAGAGCTTGGCAAGATGGCACATGCCTATAATCTCAGTGGACCTGGAGGCTGAGGCAGGAGGATCACAAGTTCAAGCTAGCCTCAGTAACTTAAAGAGGCCCTAAGCAACTCAGTGAGACCCTGTCTCTAAATAAAATATGAAAAAGGTTGGGGATGTAGTTCAGTGATTAAGCACCCTTGGGTTCAATCCCTGGTGCCAAAAAAAATCCAAGAATAAAAAATAATAGTCTCAAAGAAATATTTTAATGCTTTCCATAATATCACAAGTTTTGCATGACTTCAGATAAAAACCCTAAGTAAGATAGGACTTATTATAAGAGTTGCCATCCTGAATTAAGCCTTATATGTACAGTTGCCACCTGACAGGATTTTCCCTCTTTTAAAGTATTTATTTGAAAGAAACTACTATAAATATTGTAAAGACTGTTCTTTAAAAAGCTGTTTATCACTATCACTGACTGGCCAGCAATTTCAATGTATGTAGAGCTTACTCATTAGTCAGCACAGCCTGTGCAATATTCTTCTCAATTAAACTTCAATATAATTTTAAATTTTTTTGTATAACTAACAACAAAAATAAAGGAAATATTTTCCTTAAAATTCTAAAAAATTACTCCAGTCTTCAAGTTCCCTTTTTGCAAATTTATAAGCCTAATCACATTAACGCAATGGAAACCTAAAGATCAAAGGCATGGTTGCTATGAGTTCTAGTGCTCATCGGGAATTTGAGTCTAGAATTCTCTGCACAAGGGTACTACTATCACTTTGGGTGAATCTGTACTAGATCAATAATTCATTCCTGAGACACCAATACTACTTGTCAGTTATTCATTTCAAGAAATAAGAGTAAGATTATTCTAAATAGTAATGTAAAAGTGAGCTACTAATCAGCTTTTAGGAGAGATACCCAAATACAACAAATGAAAACTAGGAAACAGTCTGTACTACTTGGATGATACCATCAAGATAAGCCTGCCCGTTATCATCATCACTTTCTTGATTTCACCCACTAATCTCATTGTCTGATACCAGATCCTATTTCTCCAGGTTTCTGTTTCCTACCAACACCATAACAGTCATCCAAACATCCTTAAATTGAACATGAAATAATAATAGCACAACATCTATTTATCTGAAAGTCAATGAAGGGCCACTGGAAGATTAGGATAATAAGATCAGATATTCTTATTAAATATCTGTTATTAGCCAAGTACGGTGTTAGGCATAAGGAAATTAATATAACCACATGACCATTACACTGAAAACCTTCATGGGGTATGAAAGAGATAGGTGATGTTTCAAAAATGATTATCATAATATGACAAAGGCTGCAATAGAGGTACGTGCACAATACATCATAGGTCAGGGAATGGAGTACCTATTCTTACGAGGAAGTCAGGAAAACTTAATAAAAAATTAATATTAGGATTTTAAGGAAATGAGAAAGAAATTTTTCCAGGTAAAAAGCATTGTGAATCCAAAGCCATGGATGCCTGAGAAAGTACAGCATATATATTGGAAATCATAATTAGTTTCAAAAGGTTAGAAAGCTAACAAATAGAGCAGGGAGGTAAGACTGGTAAGGCAAAGACACAATCTTAGAGACTCTTAAATATCTTGGGTTTTGACTTTATCTAAATGTTAATGATGAAGGGTCAGTGGAATATTTTGGGTAGAATAACAAGATCAGATTTTTTTTTTTTTTTTTTTTTTTTTGGAACCAGGGATTGAACTCATGGGCATGCAACCACTGAGCCACATCCCCAACCCTATTTTGTATTTTATGTAGAGACAGGGTCTCATTAACTTGCTTAGCACCTCTCTTTTTCTGAAGCTGGCTTTGAACTCGCCATCCTCCTGCTTTAGCCTCCTGAGCTGCTGGGATTACAGGCATGTGCAACAGCTCATTTTTTAAATGACAATGAAATTTTAAAATATAGGATGGGTTAGATCAAACAAAAACACGTACATACATTGGTAAAGTCACCATTGTATTTCTCATTTAACGTTTGTGAAAGATGAAGGTGTTCTTTCGTGACAACAAAAACGTAGGATGGACAGACAAGGAATAAATAATATTGTAAAAGATCATAGGATGGTGTCATTCATGAAACACTAAGGAAGGTGCCCTTTGGTAATGCTTTTCATAACATGTCTAGCTACTTTTCATTTATTTGTGGCACTGCTTCACAATAAGATGAATCACCAGAAAAAAATGAAGAGAAAATATTTAAAAATACAAGAGTAGATTTTTGGAATTAAGTACAATAGATAAAAACATACCCTATTGAACTGCTATGAAAGTTTTTTAAATGTTTGCCTTTAGTTTCTGTATGTATCTCCTCTTTGAGCAGGAATAGTTCACAGATTGGCACCAATTTACAGATTCCACTTTGAGTAGCACTGATCTAGAGAAAAAGCTTTTGAAATGACCATGAGAATGAAAGGAGAGGGCACATTTTCAGCAAAGTATTGTGTTATATTTTATGATTCATTTTCACTTAACTCATAGAAAGATGGCATATAAGCCTGAATGCCAGTGCATTTTTAATATAATAGTTCCTTTCCAGGGCTAGAATAGGTCAAAAGCCAAATTAGTATTTAATTCTTGTTTGTTGAACAAAGAGCCAGAGCATAAGAGAGTAAAAAAATGTCAAGTGTGGGAGTGCATGCTAGAGCCCCAGTTACTTGAGGAGTGTGGTTGGAGAATTGCCACTTGGTTCACTAGTTTGAGACCAGTCTGGAAAACACCGGGAGGCCCCATCTAAGAAAAAGTAAGAGAAAGAGGAAAAAAATGGGAGGGGGGGGGAGGAAAGTAAATAACCTTTAGGGATATAGTTCAAGGCCAGAACTAGTAGAGGTAGGACAGAGTAGTAGAGGTAGGAACTCTTCAGTCAGGTCACTGAGATTGGAAACACAGCTATGTCACACACAAACCTTGTGAGACCTTTATGCTTTCTAAGGTCCCAAGTCTTGATTTTTATGATGGAGATAATTGATCTAACCTATAGAAATGTATAAAAAGATTAATACAATGCTACATATAGTATGTATCACCCAGCAAGCTCTCTGTCAATTGATATTAAAACCATCCCATTATAAGCTATATCCCTACAGCAACCTACATGCTTAGGGTTTTGAAACACGAACAACTTTCAAATTACTAGACTTTGTACCCAGTCATCATCATTGTGTTCTCACAATCTTCCTCTGGACAGATAACAACAAAATCAATTCATTTACAACTTACAGTCACTTTCAGTGGGGGTTCCCTTAGATTATCTCTAAATTACCTGGAGTTTCAGATGTTTCCAAATGTTAGTCATACATTTAGAGGCAATCTCATTATAGCCACAGACCTGATAGATCAATATCTTCATGATAGCAAAGCTTCTGTTTAATTCTCTGAAAACAACTTTATTTACCTTTATTTCAAGTCCACAGGGAGATTCTCATAAATTGCACATTCTCACATCTGCTAGCAAATCAATCCATATTAAAAGCAAATTATAATTAGAATAATTCCCCAGGAATAAAGAATCAGAACAAGAAAGGTTGTAATGTTTTTGATAGCTAGAGTCAAGTTAGGATAACATGGTGCCTCTGCCGTAGAGATTACAACAAGGCTATAGACCTATCAACGTTCTCTCAATTTCTAGATGTCTTAAATTATCAGTAAAAACTGCTTCTGCTTCTGAATATCTATCATACAATTAATGTTTCAAATTTATTACATGTAAATAACTTTGCAGACAGTCATTTTCTGAAAATATTCCTTAGTCCTACAAATTAAAAAATATCAAAAATTCATAATTTTGAACATTCATTTGAAATTTATTTTTTCAGATTATACAGGAAGTTATGAAAAAAATATTTTTATCTTAGCATCATTTAATGACAGCCACAAAACACTTATCTTACAAAAATGAACTATAGAAGTATACTACGATAGCAATGTTTGTTGAGTATGCTGGTTAAGAAGTAATTGTGTTAGGATGTGGAAAAGCATGTCTGTGATAGCTTTTGTTAATTAATGTAATTATGTTTGCAGGAAATTGTTCAAGAACATTTCTTTATGTAAGCCTGGCCCCGGTAATGTTGCTTAGGTCAGTGTCTGTCTGGTTTATCTTCAGCATAAATGCCACCTCCGTAAATTAAACCTGTCAAGTGACAGCTTTGCCATAGCATGCATAACCAACCTTTAAATTTTATTTATGTTCCATTCCCTTTATCCAGACAGATTAAATTCTCCTTTCCTAAGTTATTTTTGCCTTAGTTCAGACTGCGGCATAATTCAACATGTTCTAGACAATCACATGGAAACCATGGCCCTACTAATTTCCAGTTCCCAGATGATTTTTATTCAGACTACTTAACACCAATAGAGACTTTCTTTCTGAAAATTTAGGAAGAGTTTTCTCAAACTATCTTCCCTCAGGAACCAGTATGTGAATCACTCATAATGATATGCTATGAAAATTCTATGAATTATGGGTTCTTAAGAAGTCCCAGGCTGGGGATGTGGCTCAAGCGGTAGCGCGCTCGCCTGGCATGCGTGCGGCCTGGGTTTGATCCTCAGCACCACATACCAACAAAGATGTTGTGTCCGCCGAGAACTAAAAAATAAATATTAAAAAAAAAAAAAGAAGTACCTTGCTTAGTCCCGAAGAAATGATCTTTCCAGTATGCAAACTGATAATAGATATTTTCTTGACTAATCTGTCAATATGCATGTTGAACTCTCACAGAAGTAAATACTGTAATTGGCAGAATTACTAGGGTGAAAACACATTCTCACCTAATTCAAAGACTTATATTTAAATTGATTAGAATTAGGCAATCAAAAGTAAAGGAAAAGAAAATGGAAATACAGATTAATTTTTAAAATTATTTCTTAAAATAGACAATATTTTTTAAATTCTTCAAAACTGGCTTAATTTTATAGAGCAAACATTACCTCTAATGGTTTGATTTGATGACTTAATGAGATGTTTACTCCTAAATCATCTGGATTCATTTATAGATATTGATAGGACCCTCCTATATATGAATATATATAAAACACAATAGCTCACACTTGGCTATTGACCTTATATTTTGATCATAGGCTAGATTCCTTGAGAGGCTTATTGTGATAAACTTGATTGCTCATTGTATCTAAAATTCCTGCAGAAATTATAACAAAGCCCTGTTGTTGTATTCTATTAGTCATAAAAAACCTAGTTAAGAGACTCTTGATAAGTAACTGTCTTAAAGGAAGGAATTAGGTTACTTTTTAAAATGTAGCATATTTTACTTTTGAACCATGAACACATAAATTATGTGTTCACAGAAATTTAACCATACTTCACATTTTTTTCACCTTTTTAAAATAATCACAAAAGATTGATTATGGATATAAAATAGGCTGTTCTAAAACAACAAAAAGAAAATAAACTTTAACAATGTTGACAGTAGACATGGCTATAGATCTGGATTTTTAAAACACTTAAACACTCCAGGCACTAGTATCCAGACTCCTACTGGGTTATGGCTCATTGGAGTATTTACCTCTACTAATTATATTTGGTATATCATTATGCTTTGCAAATTAGTATCTTTTTCTGGTTGATATTGCCACATTTGATCTATCATTGCAGTGGTAATACTCTTGCTATATTAAGTGTTCTTTATCAGACTCGGTCTCAATCAATCTGACACTGGAACAAATTAAATCTTCCATTCCTTTCACATACTTAGTGTAAATGAAACCCATACTTACAGGCTATATGCTGTCCTTTTAAGATTTTTCTATTCTCTATCATAATAATAATAATTCTTAATAATAATAATAATAATAATAATTCTTAATAATAATAATTCTTAATAATTCTTCTCTTCTGCAGTCTTTCATCTCCCATAAGTATCTTTTTTTTCCCCATCAATACTAGGAATTGACCCTAGGGCATTGTACATGCCAGGCAAATATTCTATCACTAAGATATCTACAGGCCTTTTTACTTTACTATGAGACAGGATCTCACTAATGTTGTCCAGGCTGGCCTGGAAACTTCAATCCTCCTGTCTCTACCTCTCAAGTTGCTAGGATTCCAGGCATAAGATCCCAGCAGGGTCTTACTTATAATATGCTTCTAATTTTGCTTATCTTCCAGGTATTGGCTTTCATATTTTGAATATGCTGATGAAAAGTCGTGCCTACCATAATAAGATCAAAGACACATGCTTTAAGAGAATTAACTTCCAGTAGAACATCACTTTGAGCAGGAGAGAAATCTTCCATTTTAGAGCCTCTTCTGAAATTTAGAGTAGTCACTGGCTTTCAGAGGTACTTTCTTACTCCTTGATGTCTAGACCACTATTGCAAATATATTAGAGTTCCTCTGCAAATAAGCACAGGTGCTAATGCTCTATAAAGGTTAGTTAGTCGTAGAACAAGGGACCTCCTGATCATTGTTGGGATAGGTTACAGTCCTCTGAAAATCAACAGCTTGAAACAGTTGAACTGAGTGTAGCATACACCCTCAGCATAGCAGTGTGGTTTTTAACCAGTGGCATAGAACACTTATGACAGTTGGCAGAGAGGCAGACCCATGACTATTCTAAAAGAATTTAGTACAATGGTTAGTAAATCTACACTTAAATCTTGTTTAAAATGTGTTCTTATTCTCAATAGTAAAAGCCTCTATTTTTCATCTTTAAATGATATCCTCTTCAAATTAGGACAGTGTGGTACCTCATCTGATAGACTAGACTCCCTATTAATTAATCCACTTGAGAGTTTGAGTCCAGATTTTAAAGCTCAAAGATTACAGATAACTGAATGCTTCATGTCAGCACTGCTGTGGTAATTACAGGATCTGTGGAGCACAAGGATCACAACTTGTGTCACTAATCTACAAGAAAACTAGTTAACACTGATTTAATTTGCTTATCATTAGCTAAATTTATATCTTATCCCACCAAATTTCTTTTCTGAAAAAGTCACTATATTGAAAAAGTTTCACTATTCCAATTAGTATAACTTCTCTGACCAACTTTTGGAGTAAGAGTGGCTAACAGAATATGTAATTTTTTTTTAACTACCATATCATATGTTGTTCAAGCTTTTCATTTATTATGATATTAACTCTGCCCACAATATATCACCAATATCTTCTCCCACTATAAAATGCATATTTACACAAGTTATTTGCCATATGAGTTTTTAATTTTTTATAAATGGAATAATTCTTTTTCTAACTTGAGTACCCCGTTCTGCTTCGTTACCATCCCAAGACTCTTTTTTTTAATTAATATATTATTAGTACTTAAAAATCTTGAAATCTACTCCTTTTATGTTCATTTGTGAAAGGACATTATGTCTCAAGCTCTCTAGCTTTCCTTGACTTAAAGGGATTCCTAGGCAAGCAACTTCTTCTTAAAATGAGGATGAGTAGACATTTATTTCTTTAAAAGTCTGACCTGCTTCTTGTTTTCAAAAGATCTTACTTTGCTTATGGAGTACATGTTTTTAAGAAGGTTGAATAACCATGCAAGTAGTGTCTCTAAATAGAAATTCTAATAAATCTTAAGATGCTACAGTACACTGACCCAGGACACAATTTGATCCCTAAAGCCTTCTCCAATCTAATACTTGGGGAAAACAGCAAACAAAAGGCCTCAGTATTAGAAAACTTAGTTCTTCAAAGCAGGTGAAGGTCTTGTTTATTCCTTCCAGAAAGCAGAGGAGAATGGGTTTGCAGGTTATAAATGACAGTATATTCTTGTATACCACATAACAACTGCGATAAGGCTTTGTTTCTTTTAGGGTCCTAAATTCAGAAGATATTGAAATCCAAAGGACTGTAACAAAAAGGAAAGCTTGGATTTTGACGCAAAGAATCACATCAGTCCTTGACTGAGGATTCTTAGTTGTTAAAAACGCTTCCTTTTAGTAGGGGCTAACCTTTCATTATCTATAACAACACATCAAGTAAGCAACAGTACAAAGGATGCATGTGATTTCGAAATGCCACAACTGAGCCAACTGTAGTTGCCCTCGGACCTTGTAGGAAGAAGTAACCAAAAAAAAAAAAAAAAAAAGTATATATATAGAGAGAGAGAGCGAGAGCCCAGGGCTTTATTGGCATCAAAAGAAACAGTCCCCTGCGTTGGACTGGGTAGTTTCGTGAAGATAAGTTTCTCCTCCCCCACCCCGCCCCCTTGAAAGTGCCTCTGGCGACAACAATTCTTCCGGAACATGCCTAGGGCCGTGGCATTCGGGCTGTTGAGTCACTGGGTACAGCGGTCATGCGACATAAATATTATGTGATGACGGACATCCTAGGAGCGCAGGTGCCAAGGTAAACCTTTGGCAAATATGACTGTGGTTGTGACTTAGACCCAGAGGAAAGCAGGGTTGAGACTTGAAACGCGACTGCAACCTACAGAAACAGTATTTTAAGTTTGAGGCAAACTTCAAGCCTCCCATGTGACACTCCTAGCTGGTTTTAATGATGAGAAACAGGGCTGTCTCGTGATTCCTCGTAATTGCGTGGTTGGAATCTTCCCTTGCCGGGTCCCTACACTTCACCAAGCTTCCAGCATCCTCCAAGTTTCTCCCCTTCCCTTTCCCTCCCCCGCGAAGAGGATGCTCGGGTTCCAGCATTTCGCCATTCATCAACCGGCTCACACCGGTGGCGGCCGCCGTGAGGTGACGTCCACGGCGGGGGCGGGCTCTCGCCCCCGCTTGTCCGCTCAAGGCCCAGGATCCCGGGCCGTGATTGGTGGCCGGGGGTGCGCACGTAGCTCCGGCTATAAAAAGAAGGGCTTGTGACGCAAGGGCGCCTCGGCTCGCGTATTGGCTCCTGCGGCTGCGGGCCGGCTAGGCGACGCGCTCTCCTCGGAGCCGCTCACTGCATGGTAGTCTGGTGCGCCCGCCGCCGCCTGCACCGCCACCGCCGCCGCCGCCCCGCGACGACCACCGCCACCCCCTGCCCTGCAGCCGCCGCCACCGCCGCCGCTTGTATCGCCGCCGCCTCGGGACCGGCTGTATGATTAGGCCACAATCTTCAATGAGTAAACATATTCCTGTGAGTAGTCGTCACGCCGGCGCCTCCGGGACTGGGAATCTGCGAGCGTCCCCCCCCATCCCGCCTTTGCCTTTGTTCAGGGCCCTAACTTAGCTCCCCGCGATCCCAGGCCGTGGCCGGGTTGGTCCCGAGTGAGCTGGCGGGTTACGATCCCGTGGTCGGCCGGTAACGACCGGCTACTGGGAAGCCAACGCCAGGCCCGTGGGGCTGCGGTATGGCGGTTGGCCGCCTGAAGCATCGACTTCCACGTCCCCGCCGAGCGCCGGGCTGTTGGGACCTTGCGGCCCCACCAGCGCGGCGGGCGGAGGCAGTTTCGACTGCCGCAGCGGGACGGGCGGGGTGGCACAAAAGCCGTTTTGTGACCGCCGCCCGTGCCCTCGGCCCTGGGGCCTGGCCCGCCGGGTTCAGGCTCAGTGGGTTCCGTGGCTCCCGGGGTCCCTTTGTTAAGCTTAAGGAGAGTGGCCGCACTCTAGCGGGAGACGTGGCCCGGGGTGGGGCGAGGGCTGCGCGTGTCACTGCGGAGCCGGATACCGGGAGGGCGCGGTGGCGGCGGGGTCGCCACCAGATCCGGGCCGGAGTGGGGTAGGCGGGGCGGCCCAGCGCGGCTGGTAACGGTCTCGGCCCAGAGCTGTCGGGGGCTGGCGCGGGACAGGAGTGTGGTGCAGCCACTCCCATGCTGCGAGGCCGGGACCGGAGCCTCAGACAAAATGGCCTCGGCGCCCGCGCCTTCAGTCAGGCGCGGCGCGAACCCGTGATTGCGGCGCGGAGAAGGGGCGAGGCGAGCGGGCGGGCCCGGGCGCGCACCGCCGCGTGCGTCGAGTGGCGGCCATCAGGGGCATTCCGGGAGCTTCCCTGCTTCCCGGGCCCAGCTCAGTTAGGTGAGGACACCGGCGCCCCGCCCCGCCCTGCCTTCTCCGGTCTCCACCTGGTAATTCGAGCTGTTCCGGATTTAACGTCCCACCCTCAGGCCCTGGATAATTGGAACAAGTCGAGTCTTGCCCTTTCTCTGGGCCACTCGTCAAGATAAATGACCTGGGTCTGAGCACTTTGGAAAGTGCCAGGGCTACTGAAGCGAAGGCGCCCCGGGCTGGGCACCAGCACGCATTTTTCCTGCCAATCTTGAAAGGGCCCTGGATGGCGCCTTTTAATCGGATACTACTTAGAATTGTTCTTGAAGTCCTTGCTTGTAATGTGTGGGTGACTCCTTTTGGCTTGTGGCAACAGTAGCCAACCAGAGCCAGAATTCTAAAGTTTATATTCTGTCGACGGAACTTGCTACAATTCCAAGAGTATTAAGTGTTTATACTGTAGTTGGAATCCTCGATCGGCTTGAGATCCAGATTCGTGAGAGTGCTTCCTGTTATTCTCTTTATGTGTGTTTTGTCTGATGCTAGTTGAAAACCCGAAAAGTAGATTCAAAAGTAAGTGGCATTTTATACACGCTTTATTAGGTGTGATACCTGAAACCTAAGAACATAGTCTCAACGAATTTTTTGGCAAAGCGGTTGGTTCTATAGATTGACTTGATTCTGCAATCTGATAAACTGACTTAAGCTTCTATACAAAAACTGCTCTCTTCTCCCTCATGTATATTAGATTGAGTGCAACTGAAATGTGGAAGGATATCCCTTTGTTTCTGAACTGACTATCATGGAGAGGTTTTTAGGTTTTTTGGTTTGTTTGATTTCCCTGTGAGGAGGAAATTGAGAATAGGGGGATGTCTTGGACTGAATAGAAAGATGACCGTGGTCACCCTGCTTTAATTGAAGTGTCCCCCCAGCCACTGGGTGGCTCCACAGTAAGAATAACTAGTACAGGAAATGAATTCTATATTGTTTTTCCCACTTTCTTTGAAACTACTTAAAAGCTTTACAGAGGTCTTTAATTCATTGTGTATTATCTGAAAAGTGCCAGAATGCTCCTATTATATCTAATTTAGGACTTAAGGTGAAATTAGATTACTACAGTCTGTGTTCATTGTAATGGTGATGTCTTCCTTGGTAATTTAGACAATTTTTTCTTAACCCAGCTGGCAAATACGTGAAGTAACCTCCAAAGACTTATTAGAACAGTCTTGGACTAGGCATGGTGATATACACCTGTGATCTCAGGGACTCTTGAACCTGAGGCAGGAGGATGGCAAATTCAAGACTAGTTTGAGCAAATTAGCAAGATCCTAAAGGGCTGGGGTAATCTAGCTTAGAGGTAGAGCATCCCTGGGTTAACAAACAAAACTTTGGGAATTTTTAATAAACCCAACTCCTTGTGCTAAATCCTTTGTTTTAACAGAAAAATAAACTAGTTGTTTAACTTGTTCTTTTTTGTGATCACATGAATTCTTTGAAATTTAGCTGTAGTAAAGAAACTAGCACGGGCTCTATTTAAAGGTATAACTGAGTATGGAAGTAGACACTTCCATTTAGTTTTAAGCCTTTTAAATATTTCAATTTAAGCATGGAAAGCTAATTTGAGCCATTTTTGTTATTGTTACAAGGTTTTGTTGAGGTAAATTACTCTTTAATACATTTTGTTTTGGGTCAGTAGCTCTCATTTAGAGCTCTTGTTAGCTTGTTATTAACATTTTCCTTATTCCATTCTTTACTTCCAAGTACACAATCTGCTTGGAAATAAACTAACATTAACATTATGTACATATTAAACTAACATTATGTACATATTCTGAAAATATCCTGTTGAGTATTCATTTAATTTTGATACTGGTATAAACCTGATTTAAAAGAGAACTTTTGTGAAAAATAGACATTATCTTGCTTTGAGACCTATGGAAAAACTCTTAAGGTCCTTTCTACCACCCAACCACTGGTACCTACCTCTGAATTAGATTTGAGGTTTAGGCCAGCTAAGGGAAGTTTTGGTTTTAAAATACAAGAAAGTATTAACATTATGGATAGTTTATAAATACAAAAGGAAAACATTTTGTTACTTCACAGTTAACTTCCCAAGAATTATTTTCCTATAATCTGACATATTGTTGACATAATGGAAATGAGAAGTCCATGAGATTGTTAAGATAAAATGAGATAATGTGTGTGGAAAAACTTTGAAAACAAGTCCCCTTTTAAGAGCCAGTTAATTTTCTTCTAGACAGAGTAATGTGAGCTGTGTGTGAACTATCTCATTTTATTTTTACTTCAGTGTATTTTGAAACTTAAAGAGGAAGAAAGGATAGCACAAAAGGAAAATATAGGTGTGACTTCAGATTTTTTTCACATTTAAGAACTAAATCTTCAAGGGCAATTATTGAGAAATAATTACATAAAGAAGTTTTTTTATATTTAGAAAGGTCCATACAATTGACATCTCCCCCTCACCCCTTTCAAAAATATCTTACTAGGGCTGGGGTTGTGGCTCTGTGGTAGAGCGCTCATCTCACATGTATGAGGCACTGGTTTCGATCCTCGGCACCACATTAAAAAAAGTAAATGTATTGTGTACATCTACAACTAAAAAAAAATATTTTTTAAAAAATGTCTTACTAAATGTTAAATACAAATGCAAAAAATGAAAAGCAACCTGTTTTTTTCAGCACATATGTAAGAAGTTGTACATATAGGTCATAACAATTAAAACAGTCATATATTGAGAAATAATTAACAGAAGAATATATATAAAGAAATTTCGCCAAGTATAACTAATGATTTTAAGGAATCTTTGAAATCTAAAGGGTTTATGAGTGCTTGTTTTAGGCTTATTGGTTTACATTTGATTCAATTAATAGTTGTACACTTAAATACTATAAAAGTGAAACATGTTTCTTCTGAATTGGAAAATAACTTTTTCTTTCTTTCTTTCCTTTTCTTTTAAACAGCAGTTCTGTGGTGTTCTTGGTCACACATTTATGGAGTTTCTGAAGGGCAGTGGAGATTACTGCCAGGCACAGCACGACCTCTATGCAGACAAGTGAACTGTAGAAATTCATTACTACTCCACCAAGAAGCCCCCATAAGAGTGGTTAACCTGGACACAGACGTATTGAATTGAAAATCCACCGAGCATTTTACAAGAGTTCTGACCTGGATGGGGTAAACCTCAGTGCACTTCCTTTCTATTGCCTCAGTATTACTGGATTGAAGAATTGCTGCTTCTTGTTAGGAGGTTCATTTCATTTCCCATTACTCCCAACTTCATACTCAAAGCACTGAGAATATCAAGTGGAGTATATTGAAGTAGACTTCAGTTACTTTGCATCATTTCTGTATTCAATTTTTTAAATTCTTTCATAACCCTATTGAGTGTTTTTTAACTAAATTAACATGGCTCGAATGAACCGCCCTGCTCCTGTGGAAGTCACATACAAGAACATGAGATTTCTTATTACACACAATCCAACCAATGCAACCTTAAACAAATTTATAGAGGTAAGATTTAATACATTATGATGTCTTAAATTGATTGTAGTTTAATAGTGGGATTTTTGTCTATTATTTTTTAAGATAAGAGATGGCATACCTATAGTTCCAGTTCCCAGAAATGAAATATCATTAGTTTGGGATAAATTGCTATAAAAATTTTGAGAAAGAATATACTTAATTTAGAACTCATAAATGAATAGTTCTTCAGGTTGGCCTATGTGTAGATAAACCCGGCACAAATGGTATACACCTGTAATTCCAATGATTTGGGAGATTGAGGCAAGAGGATCACAATATAATAGTGTAGTCTTCACTTTTCTTCTAAGTAATTTTATAGGGGAAGGCTGCCATGTTTGGATTTTTTTTTTTTTCATATGTCCTCTTAGCATCATGCTATAAACCATATAGATTGTCTTGGGCCCCACTTGATGCTTAGAAGCTACTGATTCTGCTGCTTTCTGATGACAGTTTTGTGGTCAGTCCTGTTTAATACCTGTCTCAGCATCAGCTTCTTTTTACTAGGAAGGAAGGAATATAATGCTGGTTAATTTATCTAGACATACACATTTTGTTTCATACATATCTATAGGTGTACAAAAACAGCAAGTAGGCCACTCAGATCATAGGAAAATACCACTTGTTTTTGTAATGTTAGGAGAATTATAATGAGTAGTAATGTATTTTAAAAGCTGTGGTGTTAAGTGATAAGGGTATTTTAAAAAACTATTCTTAGGATTTAAGAGTTTTTGCATATACTTTTAAGACTGATTTAGTTCCATGTTAAACATAGATAGGAGGTTCTACTGTTCTTCATGATGTTTTGTTAACCAGCATTCTCAGTGATCAGAAATTATCAAAATGGCAAATGATGAGTAATAGTAATACAATTATGAAGATCTCATTAGGATTTTTTTAAATGTATATTTTATCCAGGAACTTAAGAAGTATGGTGTTACCACAATAGTAAGAGTATGTGAAGCAACCTATGACACTACTCTTGTGGAGAAAGAAGGCATCCATGTTCTTGTAAGTATTAATAGTTCCTGTGTGTTTGAGATAATGTGCTACAAGTTTTATTCAGGTAAACCACAGACCTCAAGAAGCCTAATTTTAAAAGTTGCGTAAGATTTTATGCAATAAAATTTTCAAATATAAAAATTTTATAGGGCTGGGCATGTGGCTCAAGAGGTAGCGCGCTCGCCTGGCATGGGTGCGGCCCGGGTACTATCCTCAGCACCACATACAAACAAAGATGTTGTGTCCACTGATAATTTTTTTAAAAAAATAAAAAATTTTATAATTTTATAATGATTTAGCATTCATTGACAATGGGAGTTAATAAAATATGTGATTAACCTTTAAGATCTAATATATTTAAACATTCTTTTGACTTAGGATTGGCCTTTTGATGATGGTGCACCACCGTCCAACCAAATTGTTGATGACTGGTTAAGTCTTGTAAAAATTAAGTTTCGAGAAGAACCTGGTTGTTGTATTGCTGTTCATTGTGTTGCAGGCCTTGGGAGGTAAGAGCAATTCTTCATTTGGTTCCAGATAAACATCTGTATTGATATATAAAAACACTGGTATTTGCCGGGTATAGTGGGGCACACCTAAAATCTCATTGCTTGAGACTGAGACAGAAGGATCACAAGTTGAAGACCAGCTTGGGCGATTTTTTTTTTTGGGGGGGGGGAAGGAGGGTACTGGGAATTTAATTTAGGGCACTCAAACATTGAGACACATCCCCAGCCCTATTTTATATTTTATTTAGAGACAGGGTCTCACTGAGTTGCTTAGTGCTTCGCCAAGTTGTGGAGACTGGCTTTGAGCTCACCTTCCTTTTGTCTCATCCTCCTGAACAGCTGGGATTACAGACATGTGGCACCATGCCCAGCTCAGTTTTGTTTTGTTTTTTTAATCATGAAGTCAACATGTAACATAGGTGTAACTTAAATATGATGATGGATAATTATACTTCAGGACTTGATTTTGAAATTTTGACTGATTAAAATTCTTAACCTTTCTAGAGCTCCAGTGCTTGTTGCTCTGGCATTGATTGAAGGCGGAATGAAATATGAAGATGCAGTACAATTCATAAGACAGTAAGTTGTGAAATCTCTCTTTATTTCCTTGTTGAAGGTGTCAGTAAGTTTTAAATGTATTATAAATTGCCCTTCTGATTTTTATCATTTTTTAAAGATAATAATATCCCCTTGTTTATAGTCCATGCAGATTCTAATCCAACAGCATCATTTGAATTATTATTTTGCTTTAAATTATTGATTGAATATGCTATTGTTGATACATATTTTATTGAAATATAATTAGATATAGTTAAGAATACATGAGTCTCAACAGCTCAGTTGACAATAGCCAAATAAGTGCTCTAAAACATTCCTTCATGGCTTTTGTAATTGTCTTCCTTGCCTCCAGAAGCAATCTCTATCACTGTAAAATTAGTTTGTCCTTTCCTTCCAGAAAGCGGCGTGGAGCCTTTAACAGCAAGCAACTTTTGTATTTGGAGAAGTATCGTCCTAAAATGCGGCTGCGCTTCAAAGACTCCAATGGTCATAGAAACAACTGTTGCATTCAATAAAACTCGGGCGCCTGATGCTATTGCCTTGGAAGTGGAACTTAAGACGGGACCTAATTTGTCGTACATATTAGCCAACATGTTGGCGTGGTGAATAAGTCTGATGAAGCTTCCATAGGAGTATTGGAAAGCAGTTTTACCAGGCCACAAGCTTGACAGAATTTCAACCTCTATGTTTGGGTTATGATCAACCTGTTTGGACACTTAGCAAAAGATTCTTGCTGTTCACAATTTAAAATGTGCTTATCATTTGTACCAGTTGACCTTTCCTGAAATCATGCGGTATTGAGTTAATGTCTTTAATATTTCCATGCCAGAATCTTACATGAGAAATTTAGAAAGATTAGGTGCCAAAATACCCAGCACAATACTTGTATATTTTTAGTATCATACAAAACCAAAATTCCAGGAACTAAGAACACTCTAGACCTTATGTGATTTATTCCTTCAGTCATTTCAAACATTGTAGGCCCTATAAGATTATTTGCCTGCTCTTTTTATGTTTACATCTCCCACATTCATACCAGTATACATCAGGTTTGCTTTTACCTATTGGGGTTTTTTGTTTTTGTTTGTTTGTTTTTTTTTTTTTTTCCTTTTACCAAGTCTTACAGCAATTATTTTTATTTAATATCTTTCTATAAGTCTTATTTTTTTTGCTGTTATGGGAAACCTCCATTTTGAAAACCTAAGTTTTTACAGAAGCACATGTCTTTAAGTCTCCAGACAAAAAAAAAGCCTTACAGTTAATTTAATGTTTGCACTCTGAGGTGCAACTTAACAGGGAGGGCCTGACAAAAAGAATGGGAGGGGGCTATTAAATATTTTTAGTAAAATGTTGCCTTTGTCTCGTGCAGAACCTGTAGAATATATGCTCTTTAATTTAGTAAATATTTTTTTAAAAGGTAGAGATGCTCTGTTATTGTAGGTAAAACAATCTTAATCATAAAGTTTCTGAAATTCTTGTAATTTTTTTTCATAATTATCAGAAGTTGTTTACCAACTTTTTGTTTGAAGTGTGATTTTTTTTCTTTTATTCCCAACCTCTTGCAAAAAAGAAAAAAGTGGGTTTCTGCTATGAATTGAGCAGACATCTAATATTTTATATGCCTTTTGAGCTATGTAACTTAATATTTGGATACTTGATAATTTTGTTTTATTATGTAATTGATAAAATGGTGATGTGTATTAATGTTAGTTCAACCATATATTTATACTGTCTGGGAATGTGTGGTTATAGTTCTGTGGGAGAAATAATTTGTCAGTGTTCACCAGCTTGTAAAAACTTAGTGCGAGAGCTTAAACATCTAAATAAATAATGAAATGCATTTATCATCACTGAGATTGTTTTGCTTAAAGTTAAAAATTTGTAGTAAACAATGAATTGCACTTCACTTAATACCATTTGTAACATGTGTCCACATTTTTTTTTTGACAAATGAAGGAGTAAATTAAATCAGTATTTTAGTAATCTCAGAGAATTGTTTTTAGGATCCTGAACACTGTTTAATACTAAACACTTTTCATTACAAACTTTTTAAGGGGCAGATAATTTTGAACCAGTTTATGTATTGTGTACTGAGAAGAAACTATGTATAGTAGAGAAAGGCCTTGATTTAAAGTTCACTTCTAATTATTAGTGGTTTTGTGCAGCTTACCTTCCAAGATTCAGTTTTTCTTTTTTGCAAATTCATACCTTTATAAAGATTTTGGAAATTAACTTGAACCCAAGTATTTGGCACATGAGCGCTTAATAAATGTTAAATTTTTTTTCCAATAATCTGAAATACTTCACACATTTAAAGGGACAGATGTCCTTGTCTTTATAAATGCAAACAACTCCATTTGAGTAAAAAGGTGATATTACACTTTGTGTTTTCAAGAATTGTTTGTCTTCATGCCAGTCTAAAACTTAATATGGATATATCCATTTTTTAAATTAGCAAGGGCCAAGGAATAACAGACTTCTCTAGGCCCTGGTTCTTCAAATCTTACATCATCTATGAGTGGGGCAAGTTATTTTACCTGAGTTATTTTGTATACTGTTTAAAAAAAAATACAGCATATTCTAGATGAAAAGATAATTTTTGTGTAGTCTATTACTGAATAATATGTTATCACCACATAGCCCCATAAAACTTCATTTTTGTTGGGAGAAAAGAAGTACCATCATGATTAATGAAAAAACCTGTTAAATTTGAAAAGTTGAATTAATTTGCAGTGTTGATTGTATATATTTGGTGCTAAAAATCACTTTATAAACATCTGTACAGTATCAAATATTTTGTATCTTGTAAATATGGCTAGTTATAGGAATACCTGTAATATATCCTAACCAATCCCTTATGTCTAATGAGATTTTAAGGAATTGTGAGTTGGTCTTGAATGCAGGAAGTTTACCAGATGGTATTCTAAAATTTGGTTACTTGGGTTTGGATATCTTTAGTGGGATGATATATAGTGACTAGTTGCCTAGGCTTGTCTATTGGAACCATGTTGATTATAGTAAATGTGATTGCTAAATGATAATGAGAAACTGCAATCTCCTTTTAGTGGGAGGAAAACCTAGAAATTGGGTGCCACTGTTCATTTTGCAGTGTTCTGCAACCTTCATTTGTTTTCTCAGTGCCCACTTAGGCAATGCTCTCCTATACCTACACCTTAACAGCCCATCCTGGTATGTGATCACAGCTGATCACATTCCCCTTCAAAATGATGCTGTGGTTCCCAAAATCTCAATCTCTTGGGATCTGTTTTTCAGTGTCATTCATTTGACAAAAAGCTACTGTTTGCCAGGTATTTAAGAGTTTTGCAGACAACATAAAAGATGGTGTCAGCCAATTCTGATCACCAAATTCTGATCGAAATTAGAGAATGCTTTCTGTTGAGTTTCAGGAAATGTAATTTGGTGAGAATACTTAAAATGGAAATAGCAATATATGGGGCAATGATTTCTTTTTTTACATGTAATCAAATTCTTAGAAGTTTTAAAAAGTACATGAAGAATAGTATTTGCCATACATGTTTATACCCCACATTCTTGATTCCTTGAATTAATGTTTGTATTTATGTGCTTTCTTAAACCTGAATTGAAATTAAAGACTGGTTTAAAAGTGTCTGACACAATGTTTCCGCATTACCTTTTGGGATAACCAGCCTTAAGTAGAATCTTAAAAGAAAAAGGATAGAAAATTATATTAACCTTCAATGAACTAAGCCAGTTAACATAACATGCATTTGGAGAGAAAGGAAAAAACTGACCGTAATTCTGTAATTTGATAAATAATACCAGTTAATTGGTATAGTTATAACTACCATTTATTAAGAACCTTACTGTTGGATAATTTTTGTAATCTGAGATCCTTCCAATAACATGTTCTATAATAGTTGTACCAGTTTTATAGACAAAGGATGACTCTCCAGTTAGGTGACTAGCTAATAAGATATAGAACTCAGGAATTCAATCCTGTGTTCAAATCGGTCCACTGAACCACACAATCTAATATGAATATGTGCCTATCTTGTGTAAGCAATTGTTAAAAGCTTTTATGAGTTCTTGAACTCAACTATTAAAATCGCTCATTTTCATTAAAGAAAAAATTTCTTCCTAAAGACTATATAAACCTTCTTGTAATTTTCCACCCAACCCCCCCCCCTTTTTTTTTTGCAGAGAAACTTGAAATTTAAGTAAGAATAAATTGTAACAACTCTGCAGTGTCAGTAACAATATTTTTGACTTGTGAAATATTTATCTCCCTTTTAAATTTCATATCTGTCATAGGAGCCCAAACTGATGGGACATCTAAACAGTGCTGGTTAAGATGGAAGGCAAAAAGGGTTTTGGGATGTCTCATGGTGACTGAACAGAACTGGTCACACAGCCACCCACCAAAGGAAACTTTACTAAGGAGAAAGAAGTACATAGCATTAATTGCTACTACATCAGCATTTGTAAGAGTACATCCACAGCAACACTTCATAACAAATGAAATATCAAGTACAAAGGGATGAAATTCCAAGCACCAAATAGATATGAAATTCAGGCACTAAAACTATACATAATTTTATACTATAATTATATATGTAATTTTATACATAATATATAATTTTTTATCATAAGAACTTATTTAATCTTACTTTAGATATTATTTTAGCCAACTTGGGTAATTTTGATTACCTTCCAGAACAGAGGTGGTAAAAAAAATGCAGGGCACAGGGGGAAAAGCATATGGGTAGCAAGCAGTAAGACACTTAACAGCCTGATTCTGAGGACTAAATTATGAAAATTAAAAAATCACATCCATTTGGAACAAGTCGATTCTATGACTAAATCCTTAGGCTTATATACAATAAAACAATTATTATAACAATTACCCATAGTCATCAAGAACATTAATTATTGTTTTTACAGTAAGGAATTTTATAATCCAGTATTTTCAAGGAATATTCTTAAATGCCAATTTTTTTTCCCTGTAGAGTCCTTAACATTCTAATGAGAATTTAAAATTCAAGAGAACAATATGGTATTTAACCATTGTGTAAACCAACATCCCCCCCAAAAGAAATGATGCGCACTCAGTGAGTAGTTGAGCAGATAACAAGGGAAGTTACCCTTATCAACTCCCAACTTAAAAGGGGGTAGAGGGGAAACTGACCAGAACTGCAGAGAAGTGTTAAGTGAGAGGATGGCCTAGAAGATGCTATGAACTTAGAAGATAAACCAACTATTAGCAATCCAGTACTAAGAAATAAACCTATCCTCATTTCACTGTCCACTTTGATGTCTTGTTGGTCTCCCTTCTGCATCTGCCCCTTTAGCTAAATCTAATAGGAAGAAGGCAAAGGAGCCAGCAGTGTATACAGATAGCCTTTTGGATGCAGAGCAGAAAATACTCAAGTGGGAAACAAAATAATCATGTACCAATGAAGATTCAGATCTTCCTCACAGATGATTAAGGAAGGACTAATGTTCTGCAGAATGCCCTGGGAAACGTTGACATTAAGATATTCAAACTGGGCTAGGGCTGTAGCTCAGTGGTAAAGCACTTGCCTCACACATGTGAGACAGTGGGTACAGTCCTCAGCATCACATAAAAAGTGTGTCCATTTACAACTAAAAAAAATTTAAGTATATCCAAACTGACACATCTGCACACTTTTTAAATATAGTTTAAGGCATTAAAATAGCAAGCCTAAGGACCAGGGCAGAATATAGAATATTAAAAATATGTACTTGTACACAGGACAACTCAGAAAAGTATAGTGAATGAATGTATTCTGTAATAAAAATGCTACAAAAAAATGTAATAAAAATGCTACTATTTAAGACATTTCCTTGTTTTTTGTTTTTTTTTTTTTTAAAAAAAGTCCATGGGGCTAGAAAAGATGGTGGAATGAGATGGACATCATTACCCTAAGCACACGAATGAAAACACAGATGGTGTGCATATACTTAGTATACAACCAGAGATATGAAAAATTGTGCTCTATATGTGTAATATGAATGGTAATGCATTCTGCTGTCATATATAACAGAATGAAAAAATAAATGTCAATGGAGTAAAAGGGAAAAAAAGGTTCAAGTGTTAGCATTGTCTAGAAAAATTTAACAGATTTATTTACAAATATAAGTTGAACTGCTGAAATTTGTTCATTGAAACATTCTGACTTGCATTAGTGAATCAGTATAAATTCACACAGTTGAAAATGAAAAAAAATGATTTCTGTTTCCTTTTCTTCCACTTGCAATAATATATTTACGTAGCCTCAAGGGAGGTGGGGAATATCTAACATTCAGACATTCAGAACTAACAGAAGAGGGAAAAAAATGAGAACGAAATGTTTACCATCATATTGAATTCTTAAGCATGTTCTCCACATACGCGGCATGATAGTTGGATGTCTTGTCATAATTGTTACACGTTTGGCATGGAGAGCACACGTTCAATCTTCTGCAGCGCACCAATAGCTGCGCTGCAGAAGAGCAAATCTGTTTTGAAGTCCTGAGTAATTTCTCGCACCAGACGCTGGAAGTTGAGTTTGCCAATCAAAAGTCCAGTGGAGGTCTCTTCACCACTCCAGTAGAGGGCGCACTCTCGAGCGGCTCTTTAGCTGGTTGCTTCCAGACGCGTTACTGCAGGTCGACTTGAGGAATGTCGCCTCTGTGAAGTGGTGGTAGAAGACCATACTTACCCGCCACCTTAGGCTGGAGCTCCACTAGCTACAGACACCGCTGCGTTGAAGAGCAACAACCTGTACACCTTTTTTGAAAGTAACAATGTAATGGAAGCATCTACATTAATAGAAAAGCATTTCATTTCAATTTAATGGATCAAGTGTTGATTTTAGTTTCCAACAAAATTGTTGATTAAAAAAAAGAATGTCTCTTTCACTTTAGACTTGTGCACCGTGGTCACAGAGTTGGTCTCTTTTGCAAAAATATTCCAGGGCTTTAATTTTTTTTTCTAATGGTCCTTCTTCATATTATTATTCAGGAAATTTTGTCTTGGAGTATCATGTTATGGAATCCACTTAATTTTTTGAACTTTTAAATCCTCAATTGATACTAACATTGTGAATTGAGCAGTTCTCAAACATCTCTTTCATTGACTTCATAAAATCCTGTAACAAATTCCCATTTCACGTTAGTATTGTATTGTTGACTGCACTGATTGGCAAGAAAATGGCAAGAAAAGTTTGGTTGTACTAAGGCATTATTACAGTTATTTGGTGAGAAATAATTTATATAAGCACTTTATAAGTACTTTCACTAGTGCAAGTACTAGTGCTTCATTAAAACAGGTACTCAAATAATGACTATAAAATAAAAATAAAAAAGAGAGACAATCCTGGAAGAATGAGACAGAAATCAGTTGGGTCAAATAGAATTTGGATATGTGGCTCACAGTTCCTTTTATTCAGGTATCTATACTCAAAGACCTGCTCACACTTAGAAGTTCACCAGTAATGTTGAGAAAATGATCCAACAGCGCTTGACCAAGGAAGAATCCAGCCTGAGGGAAATAACTCATGATTTGGTTTCTGTAATTCTCTAACACGATAATACTTGCAACTTGGCTTGCCCCTAGTTTCAACATATTTACTACCTGTTTCCTTTGCAAGGAACAGATTTAGAGAAAGCAAAAGTATTTGCCTAATTGAATGCAATCAAAACAAACTTTCATGTGCTAAGAAAACAGCCCTATGAAATCGTTTGTTTTATTTTTACTGGTCAGTATTTTGTAAAAAATATATATATATATATATATATATATATATATATATATATATATATCATGCAGGCTAGGATTTATTAGGCTCGTACTAAATGTCAAATTTGATTGTTAAATGCTTTTTGTTTTCTCCAATTCAATACACAAATATCTAGGACTGAGGACTCTTTATGAAACACTAGGGAGTCTCCATGGTTTGTTGGCAGGGCTAGGAGCAAGAAGAGAGGCAAAGTTTCAGCCTTGAGTGAGGTATTCAGTTTTTCAGTTAGCTTAGAATCAGGAAATCATGAATTAATTGAATAGATGTCATTGCATGAACGTTATATCCTATGTGTTGGGCACTGAATACAAAGTAGTGAGGATACACTTTTATACTGTTGAGGGGATTATAAATGAGTATCACCAGTATGAAAATCAGAATGGAGGTTCCTCAAACGACTAGGAATAGAATCACCATATGACCCAGATATACCATTCTTTGATACTTACCCTAAAAATTTAAAGTTACTGTTGGGGCAGGCCCAAAATAGCTGTAGTTAGGCTTCCTCAGTGAGACTTCCAGCAGGCTAGGCTATGTTTTTAGGGTGTAGCCAGGGCTGAGAACTGTCTATGTTATGGTTAGTCCAGAAACACTGTGATTCAGCACATAGTCAAGATCATAAACACTAACTTGTGAACATGCAACCCCCCCACACACACACATTTTATGTAACCTGTTGGCATTGTGCCTTCTTTGTTTGGCCTGCATTATAAAAGGGGCCTAAAAAAATGGGCAGAGGGAGGGACTAAAATGGAACTGGCTGCGTGCTGAATCTGGGGGCTGAAGCTGAAGCTGGGAGCTAACTAATGGCTGTGGCCACCACTAAATAAAGCATGTAACTATCCTAACTAAATCTTGGATGTCTTCCACCTGCCAAACCCCAAATCTGTTTCCTGGGTCAGAACTCCCACACAACAGTCACTATAATATAGTAAGACACATATACCCATGTTTGAACCTGAGGCTGTAGCTCAGTAGTAGAGTGCTAGCCTCACAGGTGTGAGGCCCTGAGTTCGATCCTCAGCACCACATAAACATAAATAATGAATAATGATAAATTTTTAAAAAAAAAAACTTTAAAAAAACCTCATATACCCATGTTTTATAGCAGCACAGTTCACAATAGCCATACTATGGTGTCCATCAACGGATGAATGGATAAGGAAAATGTAGTATATATCACAAAGGAGTTTTATGAAGCCATAAATAAAAATGAAATTACATTATTTGCAGGATAATGGAACTTGAGAAAATTATGTTAAGCAAAATAAGCCAAACTCAGAAGTTTAACCATTGTATGTTTTCTTTCATAAAAGGAAGCTAGAGCAGAAGAAGGAAAAGAAAGTTGGGGGAGATCAGTAGAGTAGAGGAAAAGGACTATGAGGAAGGGAGAGAAGGAGGAAAAGGAGAAGTACAGGCAAATGATATTGGCCAAATTTTATTGTTATATTGTGTGCATGCATGAATATGGAACAACACATGTCACCATTATTCAACTATATTGCACCAATAAAATTTTGGAAAAAAAAATAATAAAATGAAAAATAAAATAAAACACTCCTGCTAAAATGTACATGTATTTAAATAATTTTTATAGTTACCACTTGAATGACATTAAAACAGGTTCAAAGAAAGCAAATACTTAGACATTAATTAAATGATTGTATAATTATGCTTGATAAATATGGTGTGAATGAAAATAAACACAGCTAATACTGCTCAGGGGTGCATCATCCCATAAGTGCATCTCAAACTACAAGAACTTGATGGGATGAACTTCCAAGTATAGGGCATTAGCATTGAGTTGTTTGAGCAATTACATATATACATCAGATTCTTCCTGTAGAAGGTCTAGAATTTGCCAACAATTTCTACCTGGAAAATAATTCTGCCCACTAATTCTACTTTATCCTAATAGAATGAGAAAGGCTATTCTGATTAGGGTCTAACAGCCCTGACAACACAATTAATTAAGGCATCTTTTCTTTTTTTTTTTTTCAAAGAAAATTTTGTTTTTTTGACTATACAATTTAGACAAAACTAGGACTAGAAACTTTTGATTTGTTGATTATACACAATGTCAACAATTCTAAGCTTTTTTGACATGTTGGTTACAAATATTGCTTACAAATTCATCTCAATTTAAAATAAAAGAGTTCTTGGTAATTAGTTGAAATTCATTTCTGTACTCACTTTTGATGCAACTTGATGCTCAGTACTTTGCTTTGAAAAGTTAAAGAGAAAGAACTTGCGTTGCTCTTACTGCAGATTCACTTTAAAGAACTATTCATGTGGGGCTGGGGTTGTGGCTCGGTGGTATAGCACTTGCCTAGCATGTGTGAGACACTGGGTTTGATCCTCACCACCACATAAATAAATAAAGTTATTGTGTCCATCTACAACTAAAAAATATTTAGTTAAAAAAATGCAACTTAAAAAGAAGGGGGGGGGAGAGAGAGAGAGAGAGAAGAGAAAACTATTAATGTTCCCATAGTGTAGAACACAGTTAACAGAGATCTAGCAATTGTACCTTATTCCTTTAAAATTTGGTCTTCACAGCACAGTAATCTTTATTATACTACTTTTTTCAGCTTTTTATGATTCTATTTTAAATACACAGAAATATATTCCAAAACCCATAAGAAATTACCTTATTTTTCTAGTTTGTCCAATACATTACTTTTCATCTCTTTAATAGCTTTTCAAATGTTTGATATCTGTCTCTGAAATACAGATTTTTAGAAGTAAATAATAATTTGGGAAATTTTAAAACATGTTGAGACCAGAGGAGTCCAAATATTTATTCTATTCTTCCCTTGTTCACTAAAATGGTGACTCTCAAACTTTAGTTCGCATCAAAATCACTGCAAGTCTTGTTAAAGCACAGATTGTTGGGAACTATTTCCAGATTTTCTGATTTAGAAGTACTGGGACAGGGACAGGAGTGGCTTGAAAATTTGCATTCCTAACAAATTCTTAAGTGCTGCTGCTGAAACTAGAAAAATTGCTTAATGTCATATATCCAACATATTCCATCACTCTTCAAATTACCTTGATTTTCACATAAAACATTTTTAAGATTCTTCAATTTAGTATTCAAATAAGTTTCATACATTGCAAATGGTATATTTCTTTTAATTTATACATAAGTGCTCTCTCAATTAGTTCTTTGTTTTTCTTCTCAATTTATTAGTTAGTTAAAGAAATTGTGTTATTTGCCCTGTAGAATGTTCCACATCCTGGATTTTACTAATTGTGTTCACATTTAATATGATCCTCTGTCTTTCATATTTTCTGTGCAATGGTAGCAACAGAGACTTATTCAGATTAAGATTGTTGTCTTTTGTTTTATAAGATTATATCGTATATGGGCCTTTTATTAGGAAACTCAAGTCTCAGTAGCTCTCTTCTTGTGACATTAATAGCAATGGATGATTATTTCCTAGATATTTTATTAGGAATTGAAATGGTAATATTCTGGGCTGGGGATGTGGCTCAAGCATAGCGCGCTCGACTGGCATGTGGGCGGCCCGGGTTCCCAGGTTCGATCCTCAGCATCACATACAAAGATGTGTCCACTGAAAACTGAAAAATAAATATTAAAAAAAAATTCTCTCTCTCTCTTTAAAAAAAAAAGAAGGAAGTGGTAATATTCTAACTATCATACCTTCTTCCTTCTTTATTTATTAGCTCAATCAACTTTCTTTTTTTTTGGTATCAGAGATTGAACTCAGGGGGACTCAACCACTGAGCCACATCCCCAGCCCTATTTTGTACTTTATTTAGAGACATGGTCTCATGGAGTTGTTTAGTGCCTCGCTGTTGCTGAGACTGGCTTTGAACTCATGATCCTCCTGCCTCAGCCTCCTGAACAGCTGAGATTATGGGTGTTTGCCACCATGTCTGGCTCAATTTTTTTTAAATTTTTTTTTAGACGTTGATGAACCTTTATTTTATTCATTTATTTATATGTGGTGCTGAAAATCAAACCCAGTGCCTCACACACGCCAGGCAAGCGTTCAACCACTGAACCATAAGCCCAGCCCTGAATCAAGTTTTTTTTTTTTTTTAAAGAGAGAGTGAGAGAGGAGAGAGAGAGAGAGAGAGAGAGAATTTTTTTAATATTTATTTTTTAGTTCTCGGGGGACACAACATCTTTGTTGGTATGTGGTGCTGAGGATCGAACCCGGGCCGCACGCATGCCAGGCGAGCCACATCCCCAGCCCCTGAATCAAGTTTTTAAAAAGAAACTTCCTGGGCCTTATGGTGTAGCTCAGCCAATTTTTAATTAACAAATAATAACTGTATATGTTTATGTGACACAATATTCTACTTTGATATATCTATATATTATGGAATGATTAAATAGAATTAATTAACATATCTATCACCTTATAATATATATATATTATATTATATTATTATATATCTATATCCCTTTTATTCTGGTGCAGACATTTAAAATCTGTTTTCATAGCCATTTTGAAGTGTACATTAACTATAGTCATTATACTGTGCAACAGATCTCAAAAACATTTCATCTGAAACTTTATGCCTTTGGCCAACATCTTCATACCCCAGCTTCATAATTAATTACCCTACCTATGTAAATGGTCACATAATTAATTAAAACAAGGTAATTATTATGAGCTTCACAAGGAAACGTTATTTCTTGAGCCTTGCACCGTTTGGTTTGGTAGTTCCATTCAGAAAGACTTGGGACAAAATGGATGGAACAGGAGACTATCATGAATTAAGTGAAAGTTCATAAAATAAGTTAATCCAAAAACTTTTGCTCTCTCTGATATATGGATGCTAACAATAAGGGAGGAGAGAGAGAAGAATAGAAGTTTATTAGATTAGATAAAGGGAAATGAAGGAAAGGGAGGGAGGATAAGAATAAAAAAGACAGTAGAATGAATTGGACATAATTTTCCTATGTTTATTTATGAATACACCACCAGTGATACTCCACATCATGTACAACCACAATGGAATCCTAAGTTATACTCCATGTACGTATAATATGTCAGAATACACTCTACAGTCATATATATCTAAACAGAACAATAAACAACAACAAAAAAGAAAGGCTTAGGACAGAATAGCTGTCCTATTATCATTCACATAGTTATTCAAATAACTTGTATAGACTCCAGTAGTCCTTGGAGATGCTACATGATACAGACTAGGTGGAAATTTTAGTCATTTCTATCTATTCTACTGATCATTCTTAGATGAGATAATCTGGGTGAATAAAACTTGTCTTTCTCTCAGCCATTCATCTTCTTCCTTGTACAGAACCCAGATTTTATCAAGCAATGTGTGAAATTCCTTCAGAGAATGAACCCTGTTTGATCAAAGCAATGATTCTCAATCCTGACTACACATTATAATCCCTGTGAGAGAATTGTACAAACACTAATGCAAAGGCACTTCCCCAGAACAATTAAATTAGGATTTCTTCAAGTGGAATGCAGGTAAAAATATGTTTTTAAAGCTTCCCAGGCTGTCTTGATATGCAGACAGGAGGAAGATCCCAGGTCTAAACCAATTAATAGCAAATAACCTCATGACTCTAATCTGAATGATGAGACATAAGGGGGATTCTTTTAGAGGCTTCTGGTAAAAATTTTCCTCCTTGTAGTAAGAGAAGAATGTAAGGAGAAATGCTTTTTTTATGCCAGTGCCCTTGCTTCCTGCCAGGAGCAGTGTCAAGTGAGTAGGCAAAATCTGGTTGTGGTATAGCTAGGAAAAAATTGTGAATGCAATAAAGAGGTACAACACAAAGACTGAAGGTTTCCAAAGATATCAGGAAAAAACCAAATTCACTGCAAATATATTGAGAATAAAGAATTTACTACAGGAATTAGACCTTATACAATGTAAGCAAAAGTGAATGTCTACAAGGAAGACACAATGGATTAGAAAAACAGGCATTTATCAGTCAACCTAAAGTACTGGTGTAGATAGAATTACATCTGGCAGGGAAATCTAAGAAAATCTAAGTATGACCAGTTGCCAAAGTGGGACTGCAAAGGGTGTACTCATGAAGGGGTCTCTTGAAATCTTCACCTCTGGGGAAATGGTTGTCTTCTGGTAATCATAATTCCTGCAGTCTGCTGCTGAGTCAGGGACTGCTATTGATGAGTGGACCAGCAGGTGGCAAGAGAGGCAAAACACTGAATGAAGAGGGAAAGAGCAAATGGAGACTCCTGAATCGCTGCCTTTATCAGTTACTCAGTCTCATAACATCGTCCTTCTGAGTGTAATGGCTTCAGTCTCATTTGCTTTCCAAATCCTATGCAAATTCCTCTTTAGTCCAAGTCTAACCTGGAACCATATAGGAAAGAGGATTCTGGGAAACGTAGTTTCCTTTACTGTACCTTTCCTTGTGCTGTTAAATCAAACTATATGTTCACAAAACCACGTGTAGAATATATTATTTCAATTGAAGAGATTGAACAATGAATGTTGCTTCATAAATGAAACATTCATTTAAAATATTCTGAAGCCTCTTTGTACTGTTAATGATATAAGTTACAGAATACCAGAAGAATGATAACAACAAAAAGGACCTACTCATAATCTCAATAATCAAAATTTATAGGCCAGTAAGAATGATAAGCTCCTTATGGAGGAAACATAGGGAATAATGGAAAAGTGCCTTAGGAAAAGAACAGATGAAGTAAGCAAAGTAAAGAGAAGGAAATATTTATTCTAAAATTAAAAATCAGGAATGACTTAATAAGACAAGCAATTTTTTTTTTTTTTTTTTTTTTTGTAATGGGAGCCATTAGAAGAGACTCTTATTCTCTGGGACCTACATGAGCCAATAGCTACTAACAGTTATATTTTAACCTTGATAAAAGCAATTTTGGGAATGGTATAGGGACCAACAAGTATAGTAGGAGGAAACAAACCAAGGATTAATGACAGAACAATAAGAGGAATAAAAGTCTACTCTTTCTTTTTGTGGTCCTGGGGATTGAACCCAGGGCCCTGTGCATGCACGGCAGGCACTCTTTCAACTGAGCTATATCATCCCCAAGGCCTATTTTTTATTTTGTTTATTTATTTTTTTATGTGGTGCTGAGGATCAAACCCAGTGCTTCACACATTCTAGGTGAGCACTTTACCACTGAACCACAGCCCCAGTTCCCCCAAGTTCTACTTTTTATCATATGATCATAAAGATATTTGGGTCCCTGGTTCCAGACACCTCTGATGCTAACTGCATTGCTGATTTTAATAGGGTTTGTTTGTATGAATCAACATATTTTCACTTTCTATTTCAACCAGGTCCCTAAATTGGTTTTTAAAATTCTAATTCACGGGCTGGGGATGTGGCTCAAGCGGTAGCGCGCTCGCCTGGCATGCGTGCGGCCCAGGTTCGATCCTCAGCACCACATACCAACAAAGATGTTGTGTCTGCCGAGAACTAAAAAATAAATATTAAAAATTCTCTCTCACTCTATCTTTAAAAAAAAATTTTTTTAATTCACAAACAAGTTATAATGAATCTTATTAGACAAAAACTCTTTTACCCAGTTACTAATTAATCCTGCTTAAACCTATGTTTTAATTTTTTATTTAATTTTTTTTTTAAAGGAGACTCTGGGGTACTTTTTTTTTTTTTAACACATTTATTCTTTTAGGTGTAGATGGACACAACACAATGCCTTTATTTGTATGTGGTGCTGAGGATCGAACCAGGGTACTGCCTGTGCTAGGGGAGAGCTCTACTGCTGAGCTACAATCCCAGCCCCAATTTTTTCATTTTTGATTTGGCAACTTTAAAGTTAATTTTTAATCTTTCCTTTGTGGAAAAATCTTGTTTCCTGGGAAGTAATTCAGGATTTGCAGAATGAGGAATAATAACATATAGAAAGGATTCCTGACACCATATGACATTCACTACCACAAAATCAAATACTTTTTTTCAACTATGCAGAGGGTTAAAAAAAAAAAAAAGACTAGAGAACAAGCAGAGTATTTCAAAGACAACATATTATAATTTATAACAAATAGAAAACTCCGTGATTCAAAATAAGTTAGTAAAACTTTTAAGTAAAACTCTAAAGGAATAGTTATCTGGACTGCTTTACAGTATTTCTTTGTGTGATGTAAAATATTAATTAATACTTTTATATTAATTATACATTAAAATAAAAATATTATAGTTATGTTGATTTGAATATATATTAAAATGAATATCTTTGTGGAAGGAATAATGATTAGAATACTTTTTTAAAAATGTTTGTTCTTTCTTTTCTTTTATTTATTTTTTTATTAGTTGTACATGGACACAATACCTTTATTTTATTTTCATATGGTACTGAGGATTGAACCCAGTGTCTTCCACATGCAAGGCGAGCACTCTACCACTGAGCTACAACCCCGGCCCCAATGACTAGAATACTATGCTATGTAATATTGGTTCTTTCCCCACATCCAGCATCGTTTAAAAAATATTTTTTATTTGTAGATGAACACAATATCCTTATTTATTTTTTTCATGTGGTACTGAAGATCGAACTCAATGCCTCACACTTTACCGTTGAGATATAGCCCCAGCCCCAAATCCAGCATTTTGAAGGTAGTATGAGAATGCTTAGCTATTACAGAGTATTTACCTTCAATAAACATTATTATTATTATTATTTTTATCCTGGAGATTGAACTCAGGGGTACTTAACCACTGAGCTACATATCCAGTCATTTTTTAAAAAATATTTTTTTAGTTGTTGATGGACCTTTATTTTATTTATTTACATGTGGAGCTGAGAATCGAACTCACTGCCTCACACTTCCTAGACAAGTGCTCTATCACTGAGCTACAACCCCAACCCCTAATTGTTCTTTCTTGATAGTCAAAACAAGATGAGGAACTAGATGACAGATTGTGCGGCAAAAAGAAGAAAGTGGAACTTTCCATTTGCTCCTAATAAAATCTGAGAATCTGGCACTGGCAACTGATCCTATCTTCTTTTTAATGCCATTTATTTATTGTGTTACATATCTCAAATATGTATGTGAGGGCTGGGGATGTGGCTCAAGCGGTAGTGCACTTGCCTGGCATGCGTGTGGTCCGGGTTTGATCCTCAGCACCACATACAAACAAAGATGTTGTGTCCGCTGAAAGATAAATATTAAAATTCTCTCTCTCTTAAAAAAAAAAAAACTCACTAGTAATTTTCTATGCTTCGAACCTTTTAAAAAAATATGTATGTGAAACACAGTTTGGTCATAAGGTTTTACAGCTAACAAACATCATAATATTGCTGAATATGCTCTTTTGTTGGAAACTTCATTTTCTCAGTGGCTTCTGAATATCGTTACACTTTCAGAAACATAAGAATTTCTAAATAGGGATTATGGGTGACTTGTTTCCTTTATTCTTCTTTTTGTCTCATGTTCTTTATTTTCTACAATAAAGTTTGTATTACTTTTTAACATGGAAAAAAAGAAATAATGAAATAATGTAAAAGACAGCCCTTGGGATATTTTTTAACTACCTTCTTCTTTATTTTCTTTATTATAAAATACTACATACCTGTATTTGGGGTAAAAATGGGAGTTCATAACCCACTTGAATCTAATGTATGAAATATGTCAAGAGCTTTGTAATGTTTTGAACAACCAATAAAAAAAGATATGAAAAAAAATAAAATAAAATACTACATACATAACAAAAAGCATTAAAATAAAAAGGCATCTATTAATGAAAAAAGACTGAAAGTTAACATTAACCTATTTTAGCTTCTCTCTCTTTTTCTCACAATAAATAGCAGATAATTTTTTTTAAACCACCCCCTCTTTCAGTCTTCTCTAAGTCTGCCATAGAAGACTGTGCAGATTGTGTAAACATTTTAGTTTACATGAATGGTGCCCTGGAGGATCATGCAATTCAGAACACAGTTATGCATGGCAGCCCCAAAATTGCTATGTATTAGTGGTTTTCATTATAACTTTCATTTTCATACTGATTATCTATAAACATTCTTCACATACTGATCTTTTAGGATTTTTATATAGATATTGTAATAGTTTTGCAATTTGATTTTTACTTACTTTACTTATATCAATAAACATGTTTAAATCACCAATAATTACTGTTCTATAGAAGCCCATTTTATAAACAAAGCACAGTTTATGTATTCCTGTATAAGGGTAGTGAATTTTTCCCTCGTTCCCTCTCTATTACTATCAGTACTACAATGAACATCCTTTCACGTGTCTCCCTGTTAATACAACTGTGAGTTTCTTTAGAGAATGTACCTTGGGAGGGGGGAGGGGAACAACTGCTGGCTACTAGGGTCTATAGATACTATGCATTGTCAAATTCATCCCTGGGGTAAGGTGGACTACAGCAATGTAACATAATATTTAATGTTGTATAATACTTTACATGTACATGCATGTATATGTAAATATAATATAAAATGTGTATTTTAGGAAGAATACATGTTATAATCACATTGCAATCAGTAGTGTGGTTCAGATATTTGCTTATTTGTCTTAAGAAACAAACAGAAATCTAATGCATAAACATGTTTGCTGGCTCAGTTTTTTGCAAATATTGTTTAAAAGTTTGTTGTTTAAAGGTTTCTACTATTTTTAAATGTGAATTTCTAAAGCCCAAATATTACTGTTAAGTATCTGAAGCATAAACTAATTTAGCTTAGTAAATGCTATATCTTATTACTGTTCAATGGAAGCCCATTCTATAAACAAAGCACAATTTACCTATTCCTGTATGTATATCTACATGGTTCATTGTTTCCTTAAATTTAAGTTTTCTCTGTTTAAATGATGAATAAATTAAAATGCTAGAGTGATAAATGTACAGAGAGTTAAGTAAAATAATGGGAAAATTGGCAAAAGAAAAAGAACTGGAGCTGGTATTGACTGCTATGCTCTATAATAAAATTTATGAATCATCTTACATTAATTTGTAAAAATTTTTATCTTCCAAGCTCCTTAAAATTCACTTGGCATCACAGGGAATGAAAACAATAATGTAATGGATCAGAAAATGAAGGCTTGTATTTAATGAAAGGATTCTTCTTATTATATTTTTTGGCATTTGGGGAACATTTTATTACTTTCTCTAGAAAGAAAGAAGAAAGAAAAGCCCCCCCCCCAAAAAAAAAAGAGAAAGAAAAGAAACTTACATCATTCAAAGTGACATTATTTAAAAAAATGAACGAAGACAAACATCCAACCCTTTTGGAACTCATCCTTTAGTGAGAGAGATGATTAAACAGTCACAATAAAAAATGATGCATGTATTTCCCACTGCTATGGTAACCACAGATTTGAAGCTCAACCTCCAGAGAAAGTTCAAGAGAACACACTTAACTTCTGATGTCAATATTTTGGAATCTCTGCTCTTAGTGAGCTGGGACAGGGTATTGGGCTGTGTTCTCAATTTCTAAATGTTTATGAACATTTTTAGCTTCCCTTTAATCGTATCCAACTAAATGCACATTTTCGAAAATCTTTCCACATCCACTAAAACAAATAATAAGCTGTGCACTGTGGCACACACTTGTAATCCCAGGTACTCTGGAGGCTGAGACAGAAGGATCTCAATTTTGAAGCCCCAGCTGGCTTATCAAGATAAAGATAATCAAAATTAAAATATCTCAAAATAAAATAATTTTAAAAAGGGATAAAGTGTAGCTCAGTTGTATAGCATTTGCATAGCAAGTTGAAACCCTGAGTTCAATCCCAGTATGAAAAAAAAAAAAAAAGAGAGAGAGAAAAAAATAAAGAAAGGAAAAAAACAAGGATTAGGTCTGAGTGTACTCAGTGTTTCTGTGCATTAAGACAGTTGAGTTGTTTTTTTTTTTTTTCTCTCAAAATATTTGGTAACTCTTCACTCTTTTGGTGTAACTATCACAAACTGATATTGCAAAATAATTTAAAACTTATAAAACCTCACATAGATTTATTGACCACTTAATGTGCAACTTCATTTTCCAAGTTTCCTGTTCTAAATATACACTATATACATACTAAAAGCATAGATTTTAGAATCATGAAGATTCACATTTGAAACCTGCCTGTACCACTAACAAGCTGTGTGACCTTGAAAGGTTATCAGTCTCTTTTCTCATCTGTGAAATAGGAGTAATGGTAAACACTGTGTTTGTTCCAGGAATAGAGACTTAAAGGCATTAAATAAATTATTACATTAAAAAAATTTTGTAGCTGTAGATAGACAGAATGTCTTTATTTTATTTGTTTATTTTTATGTGGTGCTGAGGATCAAACCCAGTGCTTCACGCATGCTAGGCAAGCGCTCTGCCACTGAGCTACTAGCCCCAACCCAAATTGTTACATTTTTGTTGACTTAATGTGCTATTTTGTTTATCCTTAGAACCCACAGGGCTACTCGACTAATCTATATCAACTCTATGAAATTAATCAATCTTAGGTCTGTGAAGCTTTTTTGCTTCAACCATTATACCATCTCATCTTCTCCTTTCATACTCAAACTTTCTATTCCATCAGGCAACTGTGTGATTTAATCTCAGAATACTCTCTTGTCAACACTTTCTTAACATGTTCTCAGAAATTTCCATTCTGCCTTCCTTTCATGTTCAAAATGTGAAGCATGTGTTCAGGGAGTTCTTGTAAGCCCAAACAGCAGGGTATAAACAGTCCATTCAGCCAATGCAGATGTGACCTTCATTGTTTAAAAGTTCACTTTTAAAATCCTTTGAAATACTAAATTACAGGGGCTGGGCATGTGGCTAAGTGGTAGGGCATTTTCCTGACATGCATGCAGCTCTGGGTTCCAATCCCAGCACCACAAAAACAAAACAAAACAAAAAACTGAAATACTAAATTACAATTGATTATATCATAAAATATGAAAATGTCAACTGTGTTCCCAGTGTTCAGAAGGTAAAGAAAGTTTTGCCATTACCAGAGAGAGATGATCAAACACCAATACAGGGTTGAATGTTTACCAATCAGTCATCCCATCTGTAGCATGTGAGCAGTGGAGCTTCCTTTTCTTGGTATCCTTTTTTTGCTCTCCTTCCCTTAGGATCTCTACAAACTTCTTCATCCCCTCTTGGCTCTCCCCTCTCCATCCCCACCATACTACTTCTGTTATTTCACTCTCTAATTCAAATTCTTTATTTTTCTAATAACTGAAGCTGCTGAGGGCCATTACCAAGTAGGAATGACGCATCGAAATTTCCTTGCCAAGCGTACCCCATGCTGCTTAGAGGACATTTGATGGGACATTGCATGCATGCTTTAATGAGGTGACCTTGCTCAAGGACCAAGGCAGATCCGGGTTTAGAGCTGATCAGGTTTGAGGAAGTAACCGGCTCCTTGAGTTTAAGGCGTTGCCAGTTTAAGATAATGGGTTTTAAGGAAGTTGGAAGTTGAAGATTATTGCTGGGATTAGGGTGTTCCTGCTGCTTGTTCCTGTTGAGTTCTCGTGAGATTAAAATGGGATTTTGGAAATAGCCTGGTGGAGTAGATGGATTGTGCGGGTAGACGGCAGAACGCGTTTTGCCCCTGGACCTGTGTGGAGGTGGTGTGAGAGCTGGAATAAAGAATTGCTGTTTGAACCTACAAAGCTGTGAGTGCCTCGTGATTCTGGTGCCAAGCCGAGACATTGGCTTTGGCATGAAGCTAAAGAAAGTTGAGAATGTGGGACACTGTAGTAGCTTCTCCAACCCACCCATAGTGCAGAAGAGGAAAGATTGGACACCTGGTTCAGTCCCAAGGTCAAAATCATCAAGACAAACAAAATTTTCTTTTACTTGAAGATGTATGGGACTAGAAATATAGTTCAGTGGTAAAGCACTTGCAAGGCCCCAAGTTCAATCCCGAATACCACAAAGTAAATGAAAGAACAGATACTCTAATATTGAATATGTGCTTTTACTGAAGAGTATTACATTTTTCCCCCCTCATGTTCTCTTGCATCATCCTGGCTTGGGGTGGGACAAGTCCCAGAAAACAATTGGGAAGAGGTAGGGTCTTTTATCAAAACCACATGGTTACTATCACATTTGATTGATTCACTGGCAGCATCACATAATGTTTCCTTATCGCCCAACACAATTTTGTCAACTCCAGTGATGGGCTTATATTTTTGTTTACATCCTTATTGTCATGGAGCACACAATTGCCAAATTGCTCAATCTTTATAATCTCCTTAGAGCTTGCTTGCTTTATTTGTTTATTTACTTGTTTGTTTGTTTATTTATATTTGCAGTACTGGGGATGGAACCCTGGGCCTCATACATACTAGGTAGGCACACTATTACTGAGCTACATCCACAGTCCTTTTTTAAAATTTTAGTCTCATTAAACTGCCCATGCTGGCCTTGAACTTTCAATCCTCCTGCCTAAATCGAGTAGCTGAAATTACAAGTATGCACCAACACACCCAGCTAACATTTAAATAGCTGTAAGTGTGGGTAAGAAGCTTAGAGGGAGGACAGTTAAAAGTTTTAAGACATATTATATATGTATTGAGTAAATTTCTATATATAATGGCTTAAGATGAAAAGCAAAATAGTTGTGGTGGGGCACACCTGTAATTCCAGTAACTTTGGATGCTAAGGCAGAAGGACCACAAGTTTGAGGCCACTCTGGGCAAATTAACGAAACCTTGTCTCAAAATAAAAAATAAGGACGTAGCTTGGTGGTAAAGTGACCCTGGGTTTAATGCTCAATGATGCAAAAATAAATAAATAAAGTTTAAAAAGCAAAATAGAAAACACAGTCATTCACCACAAAATGAGGCTTAAGTCAACAACAAACTGCATATATGAAGATGGTCACAAGAAGTTTATAATGGAGTAGAAAAACTTCTATTGTCTAGTGCCATCATAATCATCCTAACATTGTAGTACAATATATTTATTATATGCTTGTGGTGGTGCTGTTGGAAACAAACCTATTGCACTGCTAGTCATATGAAAGTATAGCACATACAATTATGTATAGTACATAAAATTTGGAAATGATAACAAACATTACTGGTTTATGTTTTATAAAACTTATGTTATAAAACTTCTTATACTTTCTACATTATTTTATAATGTGCTCTTTCTACTTGCTAAAAAAGAATTAGTATAAGACAGTAAGTATGTGGCTGGGTGTGGTGGTGCACACCTATAATCCCAGTGACTTGGGAAACTGAGACAAGAGTATTGCAGTTTTGATGCCTGCCTTAGCAACTTAATGAGGCCCTCAGGACTTAGGGAGACCTTGTTTCAAAATAAAAAATAAAAAGGGCTGGGGATGTAGCTCAGTGGTTAAGCACCTCTGGGTTCGATACCTCACACCACCCCGCCCCCACAAAAAAAAAGAAAGAAAGAAAAAAGGAAAAACAGTATGCAGTATTGTGTCATCAGCAACCCCCTACAGTTTGTGTTTACTGTGTCCCTTGAGATCATCATTGTCTCTTGTGCTTGATTTAATCTTGTGTTATTTTGTTCAAAATGGCCTCTAGGTATACAAAATCCATTCTAATTTTGAAGGTAAAATACTTCTTTGATTTATATGGAAACAAAATTAAAAGTGATGAAGGAGGACAAAAATGAAAAATCAGGGGTGGTTATTGTTTGCCAGTCAGGCATGTTCCAATCTGCCATAGCTATAATCTTGAAGAGCAAGAAGAAAGTGACAGAATATGCTAAAGGATCTGCTTCATGGAAGGCAATTAAATTAATAAAAATACTATAAAGGTCTATACTAGACTGAGAAACTTTAAATGACCTGGATTGAAGATTGACTAGACCCTGTGATGTTCACGCAAGGATTCAATCCCTGACCATGCATTTCTTAGAACACATACCTGCTGTTCAGCAATGTATGACTGTGCTCTGCTGCCCTGCCCCTAGTTCTTCTACTAATTGCCCTAGAATCTACATAGCTCTAAATAGCTTATTATTTCTGGATTTATCAATCTGAGGTAACATACACTATACATTGATTTCTAATACAAATTATTTTTCATCCTTTCCAATTTTCCCATCCACGTCTTCTAATTAAGTAGTTGTTTGATTTTGACTTGTCAGCCACCATTCCTAGGTAAGTTATTTAACCCTCTGTGGAGCAGTTTTACTCTCTCTCAAATGGAGAAAATCTGAGTACTTCAAAGGATTGTTGGGAGGATTATGTGAGTAATTAACATATTCCTCAACATTAATATCTCGTTCAATCAGGTGACATACTATGTACTGATTTCTTACTGTATAAGTTTCTCTTGGATTTTCTTCCTTCTTTTCTCCCAACTTTGCACCACTAAACTTTTAGGAATTAAATAATGTAATTAAATGAGTTTATTTATTTCAATCATTCTGCAACCAAAATGAAGATTTCTGTGTTACATATAGAATGATTTTGAAAATTGAAACCCCAAGAGTATTTGGACAATGTTAATAATATTTACTTCAGAGTGAAGCAAAGTAAGATTATATTTTGTTATAACATTAATACCCTGCATCAAGATAAAAATATTCTTACATTTAATTAGCTATTCAAATCATTCCCTTATTTAGTTTGCTTGTTATTTAAACCATCATTCTTATAAATCTTTTATTGCTTACAGATAATTCTGATTGCTTTTCTATTGCTTTGCTGATAAAATAATCATAATTCTTTATTACATGCTGGTTTTCCAGCCTGGGGGAAAAAAAAATTTCCAGCCTGTTTAAATTGCTCTCTGTTGCAGTAGTGTTCCAGGACCTCTTTTATTTTTTGCTTACTTCTGGACAAACTTTGTCCTAATTTTTCCCTGTCTTAGTTTAATTGTTTCCATGTTTTCTCCTTATTTTCAGTTTGATTACATGTTTTGCTAAACTATGTATTTAAATAACATTTTCAAAAAAGATGATTGAGAGGTCAGTTTTCTGAATTCTTGCAAGTATAAAAATGTTCTTTGTCTTCACACTTGTTTGATAATTTGGGCATAAAATTATAAGTTCAAAATGATTTCACACAGAATTTTGTAAACATTTTTCTTCAATATCTGCTCATATCCATTATTACTACTTAGAAGACAGATGACAGCTGGGTTATCACTATTCCGTAAGTGAACCTGAATTTTCTTTTTGGAAACTTCTATACTTTTGTCTTTATCCCTGGTAATCTGAAATATAATGAGGACATGTGTGTATGAAATATTTTATTTGTCACTAGGGGAAAGGATCAGGGGTGGGAAAGAGAAAATACTGGGGAATGATATTGGCCAAATTATATTGTTGCACTGTGTGCAAGTACAGATATGTACTAGCAAATCCCACCATTATGTTCAACTATAATGCACAAGTAAAAATATGGAAAAACAATCTGTTTTACTTGTTATATACCTACTTCATACCCCACAGATATTTTAAGTTTAAAAATTCTTTTTTTTGGGGGGGGGGTACCTGGGATTAAACTCAGGGGCACTTTACAACTGATCATATCCCCAACACTTTTTATTTTCTATTTTTAAACAGGGTCTTACTAAGTTGCTTAGGGCCTCACTAAGTTGCTGAGGCTGGCCTTGAACTTGGAAGTTGTGATCCTCCTGCCTCAGCCTCTTGAGTCATTGGAATTACCGGCATGTGCCACCCTGCCCAGCCAGTTTTAAAAATTTATTGTTTTCAGTCTTAAGAAATTTCATCTCTTTGAGGTGAAAGATCTCTTCAAAAAATTATAGAACTCTAAAGAAAAAATTGAAGAAGACCTTAGAAAATGCAAAGATCTCCCATGTTCTTAGATAGGCAGAATTAATATTGCCAAAATGGCGATACTACCAAAAGCACTATAGAGATTTAATGCAATTCCCATTAAAATTCCAATGATGTTATTCACAGAAATAGAAAAAGCAGTCATGAAATTCACTTGGGAAAATATTCTTAATTGGCCCAGAATAGCCAAAGCAGTCTTCAGTGAGAAAAGAGAAGCAGGAGGCATCATAATATCAGATCTTAAATTATAATACAGAGCTATGGTAACAAAATTGGCATGGTATTGACACCAAAACAGACTTGTAGATCAGTGGTAGAGAATAGAAGACCCAGAGACAAACTCACATAAAAACGGTTATCTCATTCTAGACAAAGGCACCATAAGCATACATTGGAAAAAAGATAGCCTCTTCAACAAATGGTGCTGGAAAAACTGGAAATCCATAGCAAAATGAAATTAGACCCCTATCTCTCACCCTGCACAAACCTCAACTCACAGTGGATCAAAGACTTAGGCACTTAAACAGAGACCTGCACCTACTTGAAGAAAATGTAGGCCAAATCTCCAACATGTCAATTTAGGAACCCACTTCTTTAACAAGACTCCTAAAGCACAAGAAGTAAAATCAAAAACCAGTAAATGGAATGGTATCAAATTACAAAGCTTCTTGTTGTGAGCCACACATGGGCTGTGTGTATGAGCTATGCTCATTTGAGTGATATGAGGGGACTAGTCTGGCTTTGTGTGCTGATTGGGCTATGCAACCTAAGTATGCTTTTTCTCTCACTTTGCCTGTGATCCCACACAGCACCTGAGATGCATGTGACTCCAAGATATCAATCAATCTGCTGACAACAAGACATCACAAAGCAAGGCTCCACCTTTTGAAACCCTATCCCTTGCCTTATTTGGATGGAATATTCTAGCAAATGTCTTTTCTCTAATGAATAGAGGGGTTCTGGGTGCTCTTGCTCTTTTTCCAGTGCTGTCCATCATGGAGCCGACCCTTAAGATTGCAGAGCCATACTACCCTCAACCTTAGAAACTCAATGTTTGCATGGTTTCTTTGCCATTTTCTTAGTTATTGCTGCAGCCAGCTCCTTTAAACCCAGCTCATCTCCTCAGCCAAGCCAGCTGGTGGGAGCTTTTTCACAGTAAAAGAAACAATCAAGAAGGTGAACAGAGAGCCTACAGCATGAGAGAAAATCTTTGCCACCTGCACCTCAGTAGAGCATTAATCTTCAGGATATATAAAGAACTCAAGCTGGTGTGGTGGCACATGCCTGTGATCCCAGCAGCTCAGGAGGCTGAGACAGGGGGCTCACAAGTTCAAAGTCAGCCTTAGCAACAGCAAGGCACTAAGCAACTCAGTAACACTCTGTCTCTAAATAAAATACAAAATAGGGCTGGGGATATGGCTCAGTGGCCAAGTGCCCCTGAGTTCAATCCCTGATACCCCCTGCCAAGGTCAATGCTTGGCACCAGAATCACGAGCCACCACACAGCTTTGTAGATTCAAACAGCAATTCTTTATTCCAGCTCTCACACCACCTCCACACAGGTCCAGGGGCAATCGCGTTCTGTCTCCCGCACAATTCACCTACTCCACGAGGCTATCTCCAAATCCCATTTTAATCTCACGAGAACTCAACGGGAACAAGCAGCAGGAACACCCTAATCCCAGCAATAATCTTCAACCGCCAACTTCCCTAAAACCCATTATCTTAAACTGGCAACGCCTTAAACTCAAGGAGCCGGTTACTTCCTCAAACCTGATCAGCTCTAAACCCGGATCCGCCTTGGTCCTTGAGCAAGGTCACCTTATTAAAGCATGCATGCAATGTCCCATCGAATGTCCTCTAAGCAGCATGGGGTACGCTTGGCAAGGAAATTTCGATGCGTCATTCCTACTTGGTAATGGCCCTCAGCAACCCCCAACTTAAAAAAAAAAAAAAAAAAAAAGAACTCAAAAAAACACCAAAAAACAAATAATCCAATCAATAAATGGGCAAAGGAACTGAATAGACACTTCACAAAAGAAGAAAGACCATAGGCCAATAAATATATGAAAAAATGTTCAATGTATCTAGCAATTAGAGAAATGCAAATTAAAACTACACTGAGATTTCATCTACTCTAATTAGAATGGCAATTACCAAGAATATAAGTAACAAGGGGCTAGGGATGTGGCTCAAGTGGTAGCGCGCTCGCCTGGCATGCGTGCGGCCCAGGTTCGATCCTTAGCACCACATACAAACAGAGATGTTGTGTCCACCGAAAACTAAAAAATAAATATTAAAAAAAAATTCTCTCTCTCTCTTTAAAAAAAAATAAGTAACAATAAATGTTGGCAAGGATGTGGGGAAAAATGCACACTCCACATTGTTGGTGGAACTGCAAAGTAATGCAACCACTCTGGAAAGCAGTAAACTTGGAATGGAACCACTCAGGAAACTTGGAATGGAACCACCATTTGACTCAGTTATCCCACTCCTTGGTACACACCTAAAGGACTTAAAAACAGCATACCATAGTGATGTGGCCACATCAATGTTTATAGCAACTCAATTCACAATAGCTAAACTATGAGACCAACCTAGTTGCCTTAAAAAGATGAATGAATAAAGAAAATGTGGTACACATATATACACAATGGAATGTTACTCAGCTATAAAGAAGAATGAAATGGTGGCATTTGCCTGTAAATGGATAAAATTGGATTACATTATCATGCTAAGTGAAATATGCCAATCCCAAAAAACCAAAGGCCAAATGTTCTCTCTGTTATGCAGATGCTAACTCATAATAAGTGGGGGCATGGGGAGGAGGGAAGAATAGAAGTTTACTGGATTAGACAAAGGGGAATGAAGGGAAATGAGGGGGATGGGAATAGAAAAGACAGTAGAATGAATGGGACATTACTTTCGTATATTTGCATATGAATATGAGACCAGTGTAACTCCACATCATATACAACCATAAAAATGGAAAGTTATATACCATGTATGTATGATATGTCAAAATACATTCTACTCTTATGTATAACTAAAAAGAACAAATAAAATTTTTTTAAAACACAAAGAAAACCTTAAACACACACACACACACACACACACACACAAAAAAAAAAAAACCCAAAAAACTATATAGTACCTGTAGGCTTAACTTACACTTACTGAATAAAGTTTTAACCCAAGTGTGATAGTGTGCACCTGTAGAAAAAGAAAAAGAAATAAATTTCACCACTTTGATAATTTCTTTTCCTCTGTTTATTCAAGTCATTCTTTCTGAAGTACATATTAATTGTGTCAAGTTTTGACATTTCCGATTGAACCTCCATTGACCTTTTTTTTTCTTTTTTTCACACTTTCATTCTCTATATCTTTGTTCATTCTGAGAAATATTCATTGTTTTTTGTTTCAATAATTGTTTTTCTTTTCAAAAATTTTTGTGTCTTGTGATGATTCAATTTTTATAGTTCCCACTCTATTTTTTCTAACACCGTTTTAAATTTTTCAGAAGATACTGGTTTATCAGCATAACAGGTTCTCTTCTCTTTCTCAAAATGGCTTCATTTACTCCTGTTTTTGTTTTGTTTATTTTGGCATTTATGTTCAGATTGTGAATATTCTTCATACTTCTGGTGATGTGTTCTTGTTAATTATACTTAAAAAAATAAGATAGGTTAGTAGGTGTGGATGGTGGCATGGATTTCTCCTGCAGTGTGTTGCTTCTTTCATTAATTTCTTCTTTAACCAGCACCCATGTGTGTGTAGATGAGTGAAGGTAATTGGTTAGTCAACTTTATTCAGATTTTTCTGGAAGAGAGCAAGAGGACAGTTTGAAAAACCACCAAAGACTTGGTTTTAGGACATAATTCTTACAGTAGACAACTTACAGTAGAATTCCTACAGAAGTCTACCTAGAAGCTCTTTAAATTTCTTTAGGAAACAGTTGTTACTCTTAGCCCTGCTGGTAATGCCATTTTTCTTCATATGCGTAAGATATGAGGGCCCTGGAGCCCAATCTGAAATCACAGTTGTATTGAAGCAAAATGAGATGGACCTGACTGACCACCAAACCAGCCCCCAATTCCCTCTCTCTTCTATGCCTCCCTTAGTCTCTTTCACCTTTCTCTCATCTGACTATTTCATACCAATTTGGTTTACTACATACTTCAGGAGCATGTAACAAATGATAAGACATTAAGGAATTTTTGTGCCACACTTGAATGTATCAGCACCACATAAAAATAAATAAATAAATAAAGGTATTGTGTTCAACTACAACTAAAAAAAATTTTTTTTAAAAAGGACCTAGAGAGTTACTATTTGGGCCAATATTTCCCAAGGTAGCTATAGAATTTCACATGTTTATGAATAAAGGGAGATAAATCAACCTAGGTCTTAAACAAGGGCTGGGAATCCTCCCTGTAGTAAACCAGGGCTATTCTCTCAAATTAAAGTTGACTTGGAAATAGGATAGCCTATGTAGAATTATAGCTCTGTTGAGCAGGGTTTGGTGATGTATGTCTATAATCCCAGCTACTCAGGAGGCTGAGACAGGAGAATCACAAGTTTGAGTTCTGTCTGGACAATTGATTGAGACTCTGTCCCAAAACAAAAATTAAAAAAAAAAAAAAAAAGAGCTGGGGATAAACCGGGCATGTTGGCGCATGCCTGTAATCCCAGTGGCTTGGGAGGCTGAGACAGGAGTAACGCAAGTTCAAAACCAGCCTCAGCAAAAGCGAGGAGCTAAGCAACTCAGTGAGACCCTTTCTTTAAATAAAATACAAAAAAAGGCCTGGGGATGTGGCTCAGTGGTCAAGTGCCCCTAAGTTCAATCCCTGATACCAAAAAAGAAAAAAAGAAAAAGAAAAAAGAATTGGGGACATGGCCCAGTGGTAGAAAATACCCAGTACTGCCAAAAGAATAAAGAAAAGAAAGAAATGAATTATAACTCACTTGAATCTTATGGACTACCCACAAAAGCTCATGACTTTAAACTTGGTCATGATTCAGGAGTTTGAACAAACTTCAACATAAATGTAAATCCTTTCTGGAGGTAAGAACAGATGATTCCCAACTTCCGATGGTTAAATTTACAATTTGGGGGGCTTTATTATGATACTAAAGCAACATAAATCTAGTAGAAACTGTACTTTGAATTTTGATCTTTTCCTGGGCTAGTGATATGCAGCATGGTATTCATTCAGCTAGTCAACAATAGCTACCAGTTAGCCATTTGATCATGAGGTAAACAATTGATATTCTTTAGTGTATTGTACTGCTAAGTTATGATATTTGATAGGTTAGGTGTATTGAGATATTTTCAAATTACAATGGGTGGATTAGGACACAACTCCATTATAAGGTGAGGAACATCTATATCTTCAAAACATTTTTTCAAATATTTATTTTTCAATTGTAGTTGGACATAATACCTTTATTTTATTTATTTATTTATTTAATGTGGTGTTGAGGATCAAACCCAGGGCCTCACACGTGCTGGGTGAGCACTCTACCGCTGAGCCAAAACCCCAGCCCCTCTTCAATGCATTTTGTTTTCAAACTCTGTGCTCAGCAAACATAAGTAATCAGGTACTACTCCAAATTTGTTTCTGTTATGGTTGGAATCTAGAATGTTCCCCGAAGGCTCTTGGGTTGAAAGTGTGACCCCCAATGCATTATTGTTCAGAGGTGGGGTACAGATTAATCCACTGATGGATTCATAATTTAAATGGACTATTGGGAGGTGGTGGAAACTGCAGAAGGTGAAACTTAGTAAAAGGGAATGGGTTCTTGGGTACTCTAATTTTTCCCCAGCCCCTTTCTCTTGCTCTCTGCTTCCTGGCTCCTATGAGGTGAGCAGCTTTGCTCCACTGCACTCTTCTACCATGACATTCAGCCTTACCTCAGGCCCAAAGCAATGGGGCCAGCTGACCGTGGACTGAAAACCCTGAAACCATGAGTCAAAATAAATCTTTCCTCCTTTAAGATGTTTTTCTTAGGTATTTTTGTCACAGCAACAAAAAGTTAACAGTCTCCAAAAAGCTATCAGAAAAATTCGATATTTGAATTACTAAGTGCAGATTCTAAAAACACCACACTGACCATTTAAAGAAATAAAAGTCAAGACTGAAAATATCTTCAGATAATAGGAAATGATGAACTATACTGTCCAGAGGTAGTTAAGTATAGAGGATGGATCAGTCTTTTAATTCTGAGAATCTAACAGGAGAGGTGGTAGCCTCTCAAGGGCTTAGAAAATGATAGATAATAACAAGAACTGACATACTTTAAATATTTACTGAATACCATATGTACTCATCTGCTAATGATGATGTAACAAAATGCCACAGATTGAATGGTTCAAAAACCCAACTACTTTTTCTATTTTTTACATACTCAACACAAAAAATATAGAAAACTTCAAATAGTAGATATATGGGGAATTTCCTCACACACCAAGCAACTCTTCAGTGGAAATCAATTGTGTGTTCTACAATTCAATTCTAATATTATCTACATAGAGTCAGATTTGAACCCCACAGTTTAAGAACTTAGTTCCAAAAGACTGCTTCACTTTGCTGGGCATGATGGCTCAGGCCTGTAACACCTCTGCTTGGGAGGCTGAGGCAGGAGGATAACAAGTACAAAGCTAGCCTCAGCAACTTAGAGAGAATTTCAGCAACTCAATAAGGCCCATCTCAAAAATAACATAAAATAAGATAAAATAGAAAGGACTGGGGATGGTAAAATGCCCGCTGGGTTAAATCTTCAGTACCAAACAAACAAACAAAACAATTTCTTTCACTTCAGGTACCAATCAAAAGTCTCAGTTTGTGCTTTTGGCTAACTGGCTATAAATTGGAATTCCTATGACTCTGGCCCCCACCACAGGTTTCATAATTTTCTAAGATGACACAGAGAACTAAGGGAAACACTTTTATTTATCCAATTATTAGATTAGCTATGACGAAGGATACAGATGAAGAGCCAAATGTAAGATGTGCATCTCTCTGGGCATGATACCCTCCAAGTACTTCCACATGTTTAGCAACTTAGAAGCTCTCTGAACTCTGCCCTCTTCAGTTTTTATGGAGGGTTCATTACACAGGCAAGATTGATTTCAACATTGGCCTTTAGTATCAGTGTTGAAAGTTCAAGTCTTCTGATCTCACAGTTGGCTCCCTTAGCAACCAGTTCCTATCAAGAGGTTATTCAAGAGTCTGACAAAGTCAGCTTATTAGAGTAGGAGCTATCACCTAGGAAATTCCAAGGGTTTTAAGAGCTGTATATCAGTAATCAAGAACAGTGACCAATGTGTGTATTCCTTATTATTTCCTATGTAAACACATTTATTTTCTCATAGTTTTGAAGGTCGGAAGTCCAAGATCAAGGTGCTGACAGTGTTGGTTTTTCCAGAGACTCCTGCCCTTGATATGTGGATGCCTGCCTTCTTGTTGTATACTCACATGGCCTTTCCTCTCTGTGTATGCATCCCTAGTGTTCCTCCTCCTCCTCCACCTCCTCCTCCTCCTCCTCCTCCTCGTCCTCATTCAAATACCAGCCATGGATGGATGAGGGTCCCATCTTTATAACCTCACAAAATCTTAATTATCTCCTAATTAAGCTCTATCACCAGATAATATTCTTACTGAACTAGACCCATTTTTGCCTGCCACACAGTATGCCAAACAAAGAAACAAGATTTGCAAAAGATAAGGAGTTTATTTATGAGGTGATGAAGGGTGGGGATAAGAGAGCAAGTCTTAAATCTACCTCCCCGAGGAGAGGGTATAGGGATATACATATATATAGGAAAAAGAAGCAAAATCACTTAAGGAATGGGGAAAAGTGATTGGAAGTAAAGAAATCAGTAGTCTAGGCATGTGTAATCACTCTTCATAGCTCTTCACAATAAACATGTTCAGAAATTTATGGCATTCGCATGATCTAAGGGAAGTTTTCAACTCCCTAATGTCAAATAAGTCAACCACTGAATATCTGCACAGGCCTAAGTGAAGTCAGTGGTTTCAACAAAAGTGGCCTTCAAGCCCCTGATAAGTAACCAGGTCAAGAGGTTTATTATTATGATCCTCAAGTCAGAGAAATAACCTACAGTAATTCTAGTAGGAGACTAGTAATACATTGTTTAGTTACATGACCCCCAAAGTTAGTGACGTAAAAGGCAAGTAACTAAAATCAAGTGTACTGAGTTAAGTCTAGAGGGCTTTTTCAGATTTTCCCTTGGTTTTACAAGTATACTGGGATGGTATTGCTCTGAACTACAAACCACCTCCCTCTCTGGAGTCAGTTTCCTACTTGCACATTTGCCTTTCGAGTGACTGAGGGTCTTGCTTGGTATCACAATCCCTTCTGTGGCTGGATTATCTTATCATGCTTCCTAATACCTGCTGCTAGAACTCGAAAATTCTGCCCATGTAGCCATTATCTAATACGACCAAAGAATTCGTGACCATGTTCCCAAGTTCAGATACCTAGCTTTCATCCAACTGTGTGGGTCTATCTGAGCCTATTGTGTACTGAGGTCACAGACACTTTAGAATAAAGCTGGGACTACTGATGCCCCTGACATTGGTATTTGGTAGGCTCTAGCCACACTAATTAAGAAAATAAGTATTTCACAGTGAGAAGAGATTTTCTTAACTATCCTATTGTAAATTTATATCTTCTCCCAATAAGACCCCTTGAGAAAATATAAGTCCCACAAACTATACTTTCCCTCCATTGTAGTCAGCCTCTGCTTTGATTATTATTTCATACCTTCAATTGCACATTGGTTTTGGTTTCTTTGATGGCTATTCAGCAGAATGCTTTGGTCAGCATCATTGTGGGTATCCCTGAACTTGTATAAGACCAGTCATTCTGTGCACACACAAATTACTATTATAGCTTTCATCTTAAATGTCCCCCAAAAGTTTTGTGTTTTAAAGGCTTGGTCCTCAGCTCCTTGTGCTGTTGGGAAGGTGGTGGAGCCTAGTAGAAGGAAGTTATGTCATTGGGAGGGTGCCCTTAAGAAGGAGATTGGGATCCCAGTCACTTATCTTTTTTTCTATGCTTCTCAGCCACCTCGGGATGAACATGCCTATTCTACCACATGCTCCTGCATTTGCTCCTGCCATAATACAGATGGTGCCACAGGCCCAAGGAAACATAATCATATACTATGGACTGAAACCTCTAAAACAGTGATCTAAAATAAGCCTTTCTTTCTTATAAGTTGATTATCTCAGGTATGTTGTCACAGTAAACACTGTATGTGACACCCGTAACATACACTAAGCATGTCATTTGAATGTGTTATTGATCTTCAAATACCCACTTTATTTTATAGGTAAGCATTATAAAAATAGTATTAACATGTTCTTATGGATTTTGTATTCTGAAAGTATCAACTACTTGAAGTATACATTTTGAGCCAACAAATTTTTACAAAAATTTAAACAATAATACTATCATTATCATAATTGTAATTTTTGCACTTATTTTACAAAGTTATTTGGTGTGCTATAATTCATGGCATCAAACAAAATAATCTTCAGGAATTGTATTTCACTTTTAGCTATGTAATTTAATTGGTATAGTGTAGACTTTGAAGGAAAAAAAATTCCTTGAGATATTCTTTTAACTGTCAGGAGGGATTAAAAATATCATATTTGTTTTTCTAACTTAGACATTGGAATTGATTTTTCATGTTCTTATATAAACTATTCAATCAACATGGAATATCTGCTGTCACATTTATGAAAGACTGCTGAAAAACTGAAATGTTTTTTTACTGTACTTGCAGATTATAATATTAGCATGGCAGGACTTACTAACAACTAATGATCACCTGCAAAGAAGTAAATTTTGTGTCGAAACAGATATATGGAGAAAGGGCAAACATTTCTCACATGATTCCAGCCACAAAGATCCTCCTGTCATAACTCCAAGGAAGATTCTGAAATTGGTAGGTGCATAGTGAGAAGGAAATGGAAATTACGAGACATTTTTCCCTTGAAGCTTAATCTATGTCCCACTGCTACATTTTTAGATCTAAAGTTTAAGACATTAAACATATTTGTATAAGACAAAGTAGTTTTTGAAAATTAATTAAAATAAATGTGTATGTATAAAAACAACATTTTTTTTGGGGGGGGGTAGTCTGGGGATTTGACCTGGGGGCGCTTTATTAGTGAGCTCCATCCCCAACCCTTTTTATTTTTTTATTTTTTTTCGGCGGGGGGGGGGGGGTTACTGGGAACTGAACTCAGGGGCACATCGCCAGCCCTATTTTCTATTTTATTTAGAGACAAGTTCTCTCTGAGTTGCTAAGCACCTCACTTTTGCTGAGGCTGGCTTTAACTAGCTATCCTCTTGCCTCAGCCTCCTGAGCTGCCTTTTTACTTTTATATTTTGAGACAGCAACTTAAGAAGTTGCTAAGACTTGCCTCAAACTTGTGATCCTCCTGTCAGCCTCCTGAGTCACTAGATTATAGGTATGTTCCATCATGCCCTGCCAAACTGTTAAAATTGGGCTTCTGATACTTTTTTTATAATACTTCTTGTAATTGATAATATTAAATTTTGATTAAAAATTCAGTTTATTATTTTTAGAAGCTTATTCTTTTATGATAATATTTGATTTGGGCTTCAGTTTTTTGCTGAATATCAACTTTACCAATTCAGTGATTGGACATTTGCCAAAAATGTTAATCTGTGTGTGTCAGTGTGGGAAAGGGATACCCATATTTCACCCCAGCTGGTGATAGTGTGTTACCTTTAGCATACAAAAACTTGTCATTCTCCACTCAGTGATAACATACTTAAGTTAATCATCCTTCCTGCCACCTTTATGGACAGAGGAAGGACAAGAGTCCAGTGAGACCATTAAAGAATATCAATAGCTAAGATATTGGGTAGACACATTAATTAATCTGAAAATGAGTGTGTTTCATATGAGCTCAGATTTCCTTACTTATGCTAATTGCCTATTAAATCACTACTCTTATGTGTATGTGTATAAAGGAGGAGACACTGTGACAGTGATGATGTCTAAACTGAAGATGATGTCTCCCAGTGCTATGAAAACTGTCAACTTTTTTTTTTTTTTGTGGTTGGACACAATACCTTTATTTCACTTATTTATTTTTATGTGGTGCTGAGGATGGAACCAAGGGTGTCATACGTGCAAGGCGAGCGCTCTACCACTGAGCCACAAGCCCAGCCCCTAAACTGTCAACTTTTGAGATACCAACAAAACACCACATTCCCTGAAATCTGGTAGGTGCCAAAACTATTTATCTTCTGCTCTAGAAATGAAGGAAACAGCTTCTCCTCCTTCCATACCACAGTTGGTCTTCTGGAACACAAGAAATGCTTTGTATCTTCATATTTCATGAAATCCTTTAATAAACACACCTTGGCTTCTGCCTGCAGTAACATTGGGAAAAAAAATTACACTGAAACAACATCCATGATTTTCCATCTTCATTCCTTGACCCTTGGTGCCTGGAGTACTAGGCTGGGGTGATTGGCACAAGGGTGGTGAGCACAGGGTGAAAGATGATGACACAACAAAAATCCTTTTCTGGAGGTTAAAGTCCTCAAGTAAATCCATTCTTGGCAGAGGTAGGTCATCAAGCCAAGGAATGTTTATTGAATTTCTACTGAGCTGACAACCCTTATTTGAGCAATACATAGTTTCCACCCTTTTGAAGTTTACAATGGATGAGAAAAAAAGATCATTAAACAATTAATTTGCACATGTTTAATTAATTTCAAGTAGACAGAGTTAAAAAAAAAAAAAGTCAAAGTGTGCTCAAGAGAATACACCCATTAAAGCTGAGCACTGAGACAGATCTCTTGCCTGACTCCCTGTTTTAACTTCGTGTGACCCTAGCCTTTCACAATTGTCAGGTGAAGTATGTTTTCTTTTATTACCACAAGTTTGGTGAGTTTGGATTTCATCTCAAAATAAATAAGAGGAAATTGGTTAGATATACATTTTAAAAAGCTATTTCTGGCCTCAACAAGAATAAATCTAAAGAGGGAAAGTGCTGAGGGCCATTGCCAAGTAGGAATGACGCATTGAAATTTCCTTGCCAGCGTACCCCATGTTAAATGGACTTGCCTTGGATATTGCATGTGTCTTTGAGAAAGGTGACCCTGCTCAAGGACCAGGGTGGATCCAGGATTAGGGTGTATCCTGCAGGTTTTAGGAAGTATCTGGGTTTAAGATAATTTGGGTTTAAGGCGTTCCGGTTTAAGACAATCTGGGTTTAGAGGGAAGTTCCAGGTTGAAGGTTATTCCTGCTGGGAATAGTGTGTTCCTGCTGCCCGAGTTCCCGTTGAGTTCTCGTGGAATTGAGAAAGTTTTTGGGACGTGAATTGGCGGCAGAACTTGGATTTCCCCAGAACGTGTGTAGAGGCCGGTGTGAGTTCGGGAATAAAGAATTGCTGTTTGAATCTACAAGGTGTGTGGTGGCTCGTGATTCTGTGCCCAGCCAAGACATTGGCAGGAAAGTGCTTTAAAATCTGGGCTCAGTGGCACAAGCTGGGTGCAGTGGTGAACACCTGTACTCCCAGGAGCTGGGAAGGCTGAGGCAGGAGGATCTAAAGAGCTCAAAGTCGGCCTCAGCAACAGCAAGGCACTAAGCATTTCAGTGAGACCCTGTCTCTAAATTAAATACAAAATAGGGCTGGAGATGTAGTTCAGTGGTCAAGTGCCCCTGAGTTCAATCCCCAGTACCAAAAAAAAAAGAAAAAAAAGTTGGGAAAGGAATGACCCTGGACTTGGACAGTGATCGTGGGAATGGGGAAAAGAGAGTTTGTTTCCAGATATTGAAGAGGTATAAATATCAAAACTTGGTGAATGTTTACAAATGGGGCTTAAGGGAGAGAGAGAAATCTAGGTTGTCTGGTAGAGAGGACAATGGAGGGAAAGTAAGTTTAGAAAGGAAAGTCATGAGGTTAGTTTGAATATATTTAATTTGAGTGTTCTATAGATTCTTGTGTAATGATTCTGAACAGTTCCTTAGTTTTAGGGATCTAGAAGTTTGTTGAGAGTTTTGAAGGCAAATTAGAGACAAGTTTGAGTATTTTTTTAAATTATTGTTGATGATGAACCTTTATTTTATTCACTTATCTATATGCAGTGCTGGATATTTTTTTATTTGTTTTAATTAGTTACACATGACAGGACAATGATCTTGACATATCATACATTTGAATCAGATGGGATATAATTTCTCATTTTTCTGAGTGTACAGGTTGCAGAATCAGATTGGTCATACAGTCATGTATATACACACAGCAATAATAATGTCTATTTTATTCTGATGTCCTTCCTTCCCCACCTTCTCCTCCCTTCCCTTCCCATCACTTTTCTCTACCCAATCTAATGTGACCCACTTCTTTTTTGTCCCCCTCACATCGTCATACATGTATTCTGTATAACGGTATAGGTCTCCTTCCATCTTCCATGCAATTCCCCTTCTCCCTCCCTTTTCCTCCCACCTCTCTTCCCTATCTAGAGGTAATTTTCTTCTCATGCTTTTCCCTACCCCATTTTGAGTCATCCCCCTTATATCAAAGAAGACATTTGGCATTTGTTTTTTAGGGATTGGCTAACTTCACTTAGCATAATCTACTCTAATACCATCTATTTCCCTGCAAATGCCATGATCTGGTATTTTTTAGTGCTGATGAAAAACCAGCCTCTACCTCAGAGCAAAGCCTGTCCAAGGAAGGAACATGACCTTTGTCCTTAGAAAGACCCACAGAGCACTCCTAGGCATATTCCCACCCTGCTAAGTTGTTTATCTACAAATAACAGGAGAGATCTGCTGTGGCAGGTGTCCCTGACTCAGTCAGGCTAGGTGGGGATCCATAGCAACCCCCTAGCAGCCACCAATCAGCATGAGACAGGGAAATACCTGGGATGCCATATGACCCTCCCAGTAGTTTATGGCAGTTGATAACATGTTGGGAAACCATGTAGTTCAGCACGAACACCCCCTCTTGGCTTAAACCAATCAGTTCAAATGAATAGCCCCTATACTGACCAATCACCCTTACCCAACTTGTTCCCACCAGTGAATGTGCTAATCATGTTTTAGAGTTGTTATTGATTTTCCCGCAGTGTGTGATGATTTGCTAAGAGATGCTATGATGTATGTGGGGGTCCCTGCCTTTTCCAGAGAATGTATAAAACTGCTGCAAACCCTGGGCTCAGGGCCTCTCAGCGTCACTAGTTGCTGTGTGTGCGTGCAGAGGACCAAGCTAGCTCGCAATAAACACCTCTTTGCTGTTTACATCGATCTTGGTCTCTGGTGGTCTTTTGGGGGTCCCGAATTTGAGCATAACACTGAGTAATATTCCACTGTGTATAAATGCCACATTTTTTTTATCCATTCATCCATTGAAGGGCATCTATGTTGGTTCCACAATCTAGCTATTGTGAATTGTGCTGCTATAAACATTGCTGTGGCTGTGTCCCTGTAGTATGCTGTTTTTAGGTCTTTTGGGTATAGTCCGAGAAGAGGAATAGCTAGGTCAAATGGTGGTTCCATTCCCAGTTTTCCAAGGAATCTCCATACTGCTTTCCAAATTTGCTGCACCAATTTGCAGTCCCACCAGCAATTATGAGTGTACCTTCCCCCCCCAACCCCCCCACCCCCGCCGCCCACATCCTCGACACCTGCTGGGTATTTTTATCTGTCTGGTTAATGATTAAAGAGAGTACAGACAGTACCAAGAGATAAAAAGAACAACTTCTTTCAAAATAAAATCATAAGACCTATGTAAATGCTATATACCTAACATCTAAGTTAATTGCAAGTTCTTAGAAAATACTCACAATTGAATAAACGAAGCCCACCTCACTGCTCTTCCTTCTCTAAACTAATATCCCAGATGCTGATGAATAGACACTTATTCTTCAATCTCCCAAACTATACCATATTTCAGGAAACAGGATCTGAAAGGAAAGTGACTACGACACTTGGAGCCACCAAGAGATCCTTATTGCGGTGGTGTCTGATTAACAGGAAAGGGAGAGAGAGAGAGAGAGAGAGAGAGAGAGAGAGAGAGAGAGAGAGAGAGAGAGAGAGAGAAAGAGGGGAGAGGGAAGAGGGGAGAGGGGAGAGTTTTTATAGCCAAAATCTAATGGGGTCTTTGAGTCTGCAAGCTGTCTTGTTGGCGAACAGTAATTGTACAGTAGTTGCTAAGGGTATCATCTTCTGCCTTCAGGCAGATGGGGCAGGGGTCAGATGTGGGTTTCCATTGTACCAGACAGGTGGGGGTCCATTGTTCAGCCTTGAGTAGGGTTGAGTGTTCAGCCTTGAGTGGGTTGAATATTCAGACTTGAGACAAAAAAGTGATAAGGAACCAGATGGTGAGGGTCAAGTATTCAGCCCACCCTACAGCCAACATTTGTTCGGCCTGCTCTGCAACTAACAGGATCCTCCTCTTCAGCATGTAATCAGGATGCACTACCTTGCCTGGCCTCACTTGCCTTTTTTTTTTTTTTAATGAGTGGGTACCAGATATTGAACTAAAGGCACTCAGCCACTGAGCCACATCCCCAGCCCTTTTTTGTATTTTAGTTAGAGACAGGGTCTCACTGAAATTGCTTAGTGCCAGCCCATTGCTGAGCCTGGCTTTGAACTTGAGATCCTCCTGCCTTAGCCTTGCAAGCTGCTAGAATTACAGGCATGGGTCACCAAACCCATATCACTTTCCTTTTTATGTCTGGTACCTGACACCATATGAGGCAAGCCCAGAGGCAGTCTGTATGCTCCATTCTTCTCTGTCCTCAAATTCGTAATGATTTAATTTAGAGACAGGGTCTCACTGAATGGCTTAGTGCCTTTCTGTTGCTGAGGCTGGCTTTGAACACTTTCTGGAACCCCAGAAAGCCATCTCTACTCCCGTTTTGTTCCTCTACTTATATTTACTTTTCAGGTAATGCAATCCAGGTCCATGGCTTTAAAAATTACCTTTTATATGCTGATTGCTTGAAAAATCCATAACTCTAGCTCTATCATTACCCCTGAATTTTAAGCTTTTATATCCAACTACTACTTTGAAATCCTCTTTTGAATATCTCACAGATATTTCTGTTATCAAACCCAGGTTCAGAGGCTTATTGTGTAACAGTTGTTCACTTTATGCTTTTAATATAACCCTGGCTGCTCTGCCACTAAAATTTATTTTGAGAATGGACATATATCTTTCTCTTCCTCTCTCCTTGCTCCTCCCTAAGCTCTCCCTCTCTCTCATCTCAGGGGAAACAGAATTACTTTTCTTTTGTTAAAAAAAAAATATTTTTATTAGTTATTGATGGACCTTTATATATGTGGTGCTGAGAATCAAACCCAATGCCTCATAGATGCTAGGCAAGTGCTCTACCACTGAGCCACAACCCCAGCCCAGGATTACCTTTCTTTCCCAGCCTAGACTGAGGTCTCTGTCCTGAGTAGCCATCACCATAGGAAAGAAGCAATCTAGACTTGGGGATGATACAAGAAAATCTCAGAAATGACCAAGTCCCAAATTAACAAGTGAATTACAACTCCAACAGAGAATGAGTGGAATGTAGCCTTTGAATCACCTCTTTAAAAGCTCCCTGTTCCCCTGACCACAGAATCTTAGCCTTTGGGACAGGAATCTCAATAAACCTTCTTTTTCTTTTTTCTCAAAACCATGTCGTCCTTATTGGATTAGCATCAGGGACAAGGACCAAGCTTTTGGCAACAATCTCATGGAAAAGCCAATGTCCAACAGACTGTTATGCTCGAATTTGGGACCCCCAAAAGACCACCAGAGACCAAGATCGATGTAAACAGCAAAGAGGTATTTATTGCAAGCTAGTTCGGTCCTCCGCGCACACACACAGCAACTAGTGACGCTGAGAGGCCGCGAGCCCAGGGTTTGCAGCAGTTTTATACATTCTCTGAAGAAGGCAGGGACCCCCACATACATCATAGCATCTCTTAGCAAATCATCACACACCACGGAAAAATCAAATAACAACTCTAAAACATGATTATCACATTTACTGGCAGGAACAAGTTGGGTAAGGGTGATTGGTCAGTATAGGGGCTATTCATTTGAACTGATTGGTTTAAGCCAAGAGGGGGTGTTCGTGCTGAACTACATGGTTTCTTTTTTTTCTCTTTTTTAAATTATTACTTGTTCAAAACATTACAAAGTTCTTGTCATATCATATTTCATACATTTGATTCAAGCAGATTATGAACTCCCATTTTTACCCTGTATACATATTGCAGATTCACATCGGTTCCACATCCACTTTTTTACATACTGCCATACTAGTGTCTGTTGTATTCTGGTGCCCTTCCTATCCTCTACTACCCCCCCTCACCTCCCCTCCCCTCTCCTCCCATCTTCTCTCTCTACCCCATCTACTCTAATTCATTTCTCTCTCTTGTTTTTTTTCCCATTCCTCTCACTTCCTCTTATATGTAATTTTATATAAAAATGAGGGTCTCCTTCCTTTACCATGCAATTTCCCTTCTCTCTCTCTTTCCCTCCCCCCTCTCAACCCTGTTTAATGGTGATCTTCTTCTCATGCTCTTCCTCCCTATTCTGTTCTTAGTTGCTGTCCTTATATAAAAGATGACATTTGGCATTTGTTTTTTAGGGATTGGCTAGCTTCACTTAGCATAATCTGCTCTAATGCCATCCATTTCCCTGCAAATTCCATGATTTTGTCATTTTTTAGTGCAGAGTAATACTCCATTGTGTATAAATGCCACATTTTTTAAATCCACTCATCTATTGAAGGGCATCTAGGTTGGTTCCACAGTCTAGCTATTGTGAATTGTGCTGCTATGAACATCAATGTAGCAGTATCCCTATAGTACGCTCTTTTAAGGTCTTCAGGGAATAGACCGAGAAGGGCAATAGCTGGGTCAAATGGTGGTTCCATTCCCAGCTTTCCCAGGAATCTCCATACTGCTTTCCAAATTGGCTGCACAAATTTGCAGTCCCACCAGCAATGTACAAGTGTACCCTTTTCCTCACATCCTCACCAGCACTTGTTGTTGTTTGACTTCATATTGGCTGCCAATCTTACTGGAGTGAGATGGTATCCTAGGGTGGTTTTGATTTGCATTTCTCTGACTGCTAGAGATGGTGAGCATTTTTTCATGTACTTGTTGATTGATTGTATGTGCTCCTCTGAGAAGTGTCTGTTCAGGTCCTTGGCCCATTTGTTGATTGGGTTATTTGTTATCTTATTGTTTAATTTTTTGAGTTCTTTGTATACTCTGGATATTAGGGCTCTATCTGAAGTGTGAGGACTAAAAATGTGTTCCTAGGATGTAAGCTCCCTATTTACCTCTCTTATTGTTTCTCTTGCTGAGAAAAAACTTTTTAGTTTAAGTAAGTCCCATTTGTTGATTCTTGTTATTAACTCTTATGCTATGGGTGTCCTATTAAGGAATTTGGAGCCCGACTCCACAATATGTAGATTGGAGTCAACTATTTCTTCTATCAGACGTAGAGTCTCTGATTTGATATCAAGTCTCTGTGTCCTCTATTATGTACCATTGGTCCTCCCACCTATTTTGGTACCAGTACCATGCTGTTTTAGTTACTATTGCTTCATAGTATAGTTTGAAATCTGGTATCGCTGTGCCACCTGATTCACCCTTCCTGCTTAGTGTTGCTCTTGTTATTCTGAGTCTTTTATTTTTCCATATGAATTTCATGATTGCTTTATCTATTTCTACAAGAAATGCAATTGGGATTTTGATTGGCATTGCATTAAACCTATAGAGAACTTTTGGTAATATCACTATTTTGATAATGTTAGTTCTGCCTATCCATGTACAGGGTATATTTTTCCATCTTCTAAGATCTTCTTCTATTTCTCTCTTTAGGGTTCTGTAGTTTTCATTGTATAAGTCTTTCACCTCTTTTGTTAGGTTGATTCCCAAGTATTTTATTTTATTTTTTGAGGATATTGTGAATGGGGGTGTTTTTCCTCATTTCCATTTCAGAAGATTTGTCGCTGATATACAGAAATGCCTTTGATTTATGCATGTTGATTTTATATCCTGCCACTTCGCTGAATTCATTTATTAGCTCTAATAGTTTCTTTGTAGACCCTTTTGGGTCTGCTAGGTATAGAATCATGTCACCAATACTGATAATTTAAGTTCTTCTTTTCCTATTTTTATGCCTTTAATTTCTTTCGTCTGTCTAATTGCTCTGGCCAGTGTTTCGAGAACTATGTTGAACAGAAGTGATGAGAGAGGGCATCCCTGTCTTGTTCCAGATTTTAGAGGGAATGCCTTCAATTTTTCTCCATTCAGAATGATGCTAGCCTGAGGTTTAGCATAGATAGCTTTTACAATGTTGAGGTAAGTTCCTGTTATCCCTAGTTTTTCTAATGTTTTGAACATTAAGGGATGCTGTACTTTGTTGAATGCTTTTTCTGCGTCTATCCAGATGATCATATGGTTCTTATCTTTAAGTCTATTGATGTGGTGAATAACATTTATTGATTTCCATATATTGAACCATCCTTGCATCCCAGGGATGAATCCTACGTGATCATGGTGCACAATTTTTTTTGATGTGTTTTTGTATCCAATTCGCCAGAATTTTCTTGAGGATTTTTGCATCTATGTTTATTAGAGATTTTGGTCTGTAGTTTTCTTTCTTTGAGGTGTCTTTGTCTGGTTTCAGAATCAGGGTGATGTTGGCCTCATAGAATGAATTTGGAAGAGCTCCCTCTTTTTCTATTTCCTGAAATAACTTGAAAAGTATTGGTATTAATTCTTCTTTAAAGGTTTTGTAAAACTCTGCTGTATACCCATCCAGTCCAGGGCTTTTCTTGGTTGGTAGTCTTTTGATTGCTTCTTCTATTTCATCCATTGATATTGGTCTGTTTAAATTGTGTGTATCCTCCTGACTCAGTCTGGGCAAATCATAAGAAATTTATCGATGTCTTCACTATCTTCTATTTTATTGGAATATAGGTTTTCAAAATAATTTCTAATTGTCTTCTGTATTTCTGTAGCATCTGTTGTGATATTGCCTTTTTCATCCCGTATGTTAGTAATTTGAGTTCTCTCTCTTCTCTTTGTTAGCATGGCTAAGGGTCTGTCGATCTTATTTGTTTTTTCAAAGAACCAACTTTTAGTTTTGTCAATTTTTTTCAATATTTTCTTTTGTTACAATTTCGTTGATTTCTGCTCTGATTTTAATTATTTCTTGCCTTCTGCTACATTTGCTGTTGTTTTGCTCTTCCTTTTCTGGGGCTTTGAGATGAAGTGTGAGCTCATTTATTTGTTGGCTTTTTCTTTTTTTGAGGAATGACCTCCAGGTGATGAATTTCCCTCTTAAAACTGCTTTCATTGTGTCCCATAGATTCCGATATGTTGTGTCTATATTTTCATTTATCTCTAAGAATTTTTTGATTTCCTCCTTTATGTCTTCTGTAACCCATTGATCATTCAGTAACATATTGTTCATTTTCCATGTGATGTAGGATTTTTCCTTCCTTCTTTTATCATTTATTTCCATTATGATCAGATAAAATGCATGGTATTATCTCCACCCCTTTATATTTACTGAGGGTTGCCCTATGGCATAATATATGGTCTATTTTTGAGAAGAATCCATGTGCTGCTGAGAAAAAAGTATATCCACTTGATGATGATTTATATATAATATATATATATATATATATATATATATATATATATATATATATATATCAGTTAAGTCTAGGTTATTGTGATATTGAGTTCTATAGTTTCTTTATTCAACTTTTGTTTGGAGGATCTGTCCAATGGTGAGTGAGGTGTGTTGAAGTCACCCATAATTATTGTGTTGTGGTCTATTTGATTCTTGAACTTGAGGAGAGTTTGTTTTATGAACGTTACAGCATCCTTATTTGGTGCATAAATATTGATAATTGTTATGTCTTGTTGGTGAATGGTTTCCTTTTAACAGTATATAATGTCCTTCCTTATTTCTTTTGATTAACTTAGTCTTGAAGTCGAGTTTATTCTGTATGAGGATGGCCACCCCTGCTTGCCTACGAGGACCGTGTGTGTGGTATATTTTTTCCCAACCTTTCACCTTCAGCCTGTGTATGTCTTTTCCAATAAGATGTGTCTCCTGGAGGCAGCATATTGTTGGATTTGTTTTTTAAATTCATGTTACCAGCCTATGTCGCTTTTTTGGAGAGTTTAAGCCATTAATGTTTAGAGATACTATTGATGTATGGTTTGTAATTCCAGCCATGTTTGATTATTTATCTTTTTTTAAAATTTGGTTTATTTCTACATGATTAGCTTTCCTCCTGCCCTCTGGCTTTAGTGAGGTACTTCCCACTGTTGGTTTTGGTTATTGTTTTTCATTTCTTCCTCGTGTAGTGTTTTGCTCAAGGTTCTTTGCAATGCTGATTTTCTGGCTGCAAATTCTTTTAACTTTTGTTTATCATGAAAGATTTTTATTTCATTGTTGTACCTGAAGCTTAATTTTGCTGGATACAAAATTCTTGGTTGGCATTCATTGTCTCTCAGTGTTTGAAATTCGTTGTTCCAGGATCTTCTCGCTTTCAGCGTCTGTGATAAAAAAACCCGTTGTTCACCTTATTGGTTTACCCCTGAATGTAATCTGTCTACTTTCTCTTGTAGCTTTTAATATTTTCTCTTTGTTCTGTATATTGGATATCTTCATAACAATGTGTCTTGGTGTTGGTCTACTGTGATTTTGTATGCTCGGTGTCCTGTATGCATCTACAATTTGTATATCCGTTTCCTTTTTTATTTCTGGAAAGTTTTCTATAATTATTTCATTCAGCAGGTTGCTAATTCTCTTGGTTTGAACCTCTATACCTTCCTCTATCCCGATGACTCTTAAGTTTGGTTTTTTATGTTATCCCATATCTCTTGGATGTTTTTCTCGTGATTTTTTACCAGCCTTTCTGAGTTGGCTGGACTCTTTTCAAGATGATATATTTTGTCTTCATTGTCTGATGTTCTGGCTTCTACTTGCTCCACTCTGTTAGTTATCCTCTCATTTGAGTTTTTAATTTGGTTTATAGTTTCCTTCATTTCTAGAATTATTGTTTGATTTTTTTTAATAATCTCTATCTCCTGATAAAGGTACTTATTTGCTTCTTTTATCTGTTTATGTAATTCATTTTCTTTCATTGTTTGATATTGCTGTCTCATATCCTCTTTAAGATTCCATTCCATCTGTCTAAGGTATTCCTTGAGTTCTTTATTTGACCATTTTTTCTGATGCCACTAGGTCCTCCTGAATATTTAGGCTGTCCTGCATTGTTTGTACTCCTTTTCTTCCTTGCTTTTTCATGCTGCTCATGTTACTTCTTATTCTGTTTGACTGCTGAGTTACTGTTTACTCCTATAAATTTATTTGATGCTTGGGAGGAAAGGTATTAGAAGGGAAGGGATAAAGTCACTAAAGAGAATGAGAGTAAACAGGTAGAATTCAAGGAAGGGGGAATAAGGAAATTGAAAAGAAATGAAAAGAGAAAAGAAAAAAATAGAAAATAAAAAAAGAAAAAAATTTTTAAAAATAATCAAAAAAACAAAAATAAAAATAAAATTAAAAAATATTTTAAAAATTAAAAAAATAAAAAAATGAAAATGAAGAAAAACCCCAAATAATAATTAAAAAATTTAATAAATGCAATCTTAGAGTTTGATTAACTTCTCTTCCACTAGGTGGAGCTATGCCCACCGGGCCAAGCTTCTCCTCTCAATATGCGGGAACCAATCACTGTGCAGCAACTCCTCCTCCCAGACTGGGTGGGTCTCCAATACTGAGTGCCAAGGGCCTTTTCTTATGTCTAGTCACTTCCCCATTTTTCCTCTAGCCAGGCCCCGCTCACCTGTGACGCTCACCACAATACTGGCTACACGCCAAGTCTGCTGCTCCTGGGAGCCCTATTTTCTTGAACAACTGGGCACACTCTTCCTGTTTGCCATTCCCTCAGACCCTAAGTTTGTAGAGCTTGGGGCTGAGAACCCTCAGCATATTTTGCTTGCCCTCTGGTAGCCACGCCCCCCGGTAGCTGTTGCAAGAGACCTCAGTTGTCAGGACTGGTTGGAGCGGTAGCTGGGTGTCCCGTGCCGTGGGTCCCGCGCCACTCCTGATTCCCTCATTCTGACTATCGCGCCCACCGGAGAGCTGGGAGGGGCCTTTAAGGTTTCCCCGCTGTGTGGAGAGGGAAAGCTAGGGGGTTACACACCTGTTGCCACCGGTTTCAATGAAGTTATCTCCTCCGCGGCATTCTGGTGACGTCAGTTCTCTGCCATGGTGGTATCCCATGCAAATAGCGACAGTTCGTTCGTTCCCTTTGCCGGGTGACCAATGCAACGGGTGGGTCCTGACTGGCTCTCCCAATCCTGTGGCCACTGCCTATGAAGGCTCGGTTGGTATTAACCTCCGCAGGTTCAGAAGGGCTGATCCGTTGTTTCAGCAGGATCGTTTAGTGCTGAGTCACAGCGGTTTGTCTGTGAGACGCAGGCGAACGGGAGCTTGAATTCTTTTTTTTTTTTTTTTTTAATTTTTTTTTTTTTTTTTTTTTTAGAGAGAGTGAGAGAGGGGGGGGACAGAGAGAGAGAGAGAATTTTAACATTTTTTTTTTCTTAGTTCTCAGCGGACACAACATCTTCGTTTGTATGTGGTGCTGAGGATCGAACCCGGGCCGCGCGCATGCCAGGCGAGTGCGCTACCGCTTGAGCCACATCCCCAGCCCCGGAGCTTGAATTCTGAACTACATGGTTTCCCAACACCTTATCAACCACCATAAACTACTGGGAGGGTCATCTAGCATCCCAGGCATTTCCCTGTCTCATGTTGATTGGTGGCTGCCAGGGGGTTGCCATGGATCCCCACCTAGCCCGACTGAGTCAGGGACACCTGGCACAGCGGATCTCTCCAGTTTTAGACAAACAACTCAGCAGGGTGGCTCATGGTTTCAAAGGTTCCAGTCCATGACCAGTTGGACCCATTTCTTTGGGCTTGTGGCAGTACATCATGGAGGAAGCACTTGGCGAAGCAAAGCCACTCATCTCATGGTCCAGAAGCAAAAAGTAGAGAAAAAAGAAAGGGTGGGGTTTCCACTACTCTCTTTAAAGTCACACACCCGGTAACTAAAACTCTCCACTAGGCCCCACCTCTTAAAATTTCTACCACCTCACAATAGCACCAAACTGGGACTAAGCTTTTAACACATGGGTCATTGGAGGGCATTTAAGATCAAGATTACATTACTCTTTATTCCAACTGAAGGAAAAGCGAGGAACAAGAGACGGGTAAGCGAAGCGAGAAATGAAAGATGGAGACCAGGCAGAGTTGCACAGGAGAGTTTATTTGTCAGAGCTGACAAACAGAGGCCATCTTTATATAGGAGAAAGAGGCAAAACGGGTTTGAGTTCTGGGACTTTTATGGGGGAGGCTCAGGAATCAGAGCCAGGTGGATCCTAATGCAAGTGGTTAAGGGTTGGGTTGGTATGAGGGAGTGGTGAGTCTTTCTCAGAAAGGCTCTTGGGCGGAAAGCGAAACTTTTTCCTTAAAATTGTGGCTGTCACTTAAGATGGCCATCCAGATGCTAAGCAAGACCTTATATTCCCTCCCCCCCCCTTTGTTTTTATTGTACCCCTTAGGGAACAGGGATGTAGGTCAATCTTATATAACTGCTTCCTGATGGGAAGGGGCAGCATTTGAATTCCTCATTAGGGGCATGGAATGTCATTGGAATGATGACAGAGTTTGAGTGGTGGTGGAATGCTGTACCCAGTGCCCCAATATTTGGTGAGGGAATGGTATTCTTGTAACAAAAGCTGGTTTATGGTTTGATTAGAGATTTTTTGTATCTGGTCTTGATGCAGGGGGCAAGTATTAACAGAAGGCCTATGAAAAGGACAGGGGTCAGGAAAGGAAGTGCCCACTGGAGAAGGGGGTTACCTAGCTTCCATCCTTCAGTAGAGAAGAGCTGTTGTTTCTGAGGTTCAAGGTTCTGTTGGAGTTGTTTTATCTTGTCCTTTACTATGCCAGATTTATTGTCATAAAAATAGTATTCCTCCTGTAGGTACAAAGTCCGCCTTTTTCAGCTGTAAAAAGATCAAGGCCCCTTTGATTCTGCAGAACAATAGCAGCTAAAGAATCTAACTGGGATTGTATGGTTAGTATGGTTTTAGCAAGTTGCTGTAAGTCTACTAGAAATTGGAATGGTAATTCCCGGTAATGGTACCCCTGGGCGGTGAGTGCAGATTAAAGGAGGAGGATAAAAATGAAAAAAGGAAGGTTGGTACTCATGGTTCTGCAGTGTCCTCATGGTCCTCAGAGACTAAAGGAGAAACTAGCTTGAGAGGGCCTGTGGGTGTCACTGTGTAAAAGGGCTGAGAAAACTATTTAAATGGGAGTTATGAACTCAATATGGGATGCCCTCAAGGCTGGCCACTAAGGGAGTAGTAAGAATGACCTGATAAAGTCCAGTCCATTTCGTGGAAAGTTGAGAGGAGGAAGGGGACTGTTGGGGGAGTGGTTAAAAACTACCAGGTCACCAGGAGACAGAGTGGGAGAAGGGGAAGAGAAAGAACTAGGCTTTGCCAGAACAGTATTAGTGTATTGCCAAAGAATTTTCCTAATGTATGCAAGAAGGGGCCAGAAAAGATGAGGATCAAAGGTTAGTGAAGAATCAGAGGGTGGTGTACTGAGCAGGGAGATAGGCCGTCCATATAGAAGCTCAAAAGGGGAGATGTTGAGTGGCTTCTTTGGGAGGGCTCATAACCTAAGAAGAGCCAAGGGAAGGAGTTTAGTCCAATCTAAATGTAATTCAAGAGATAGTTTAGTGAGAATGTTTTTCAAGGTCCAATTGGTACATTCCATCTTGTCAGAGGACTGGGGATGATAGGAGATATGAAAAATGCCAGGAGATGTTGAGTGCCTTAGTTACAGACTGCAAAACATGGGAAGTAAAATCAGGACCATTATCAGACTGGATCAAGGAGGGGAGACCAAATCCGGAAAGAATGTATTTAACAAGGATGTTGGCCACTGTTGGTAGTAGGAAAAGCCTCCAACAACTCATCCCAAGAAAGTGTTCAAGTGCCAAGAGAAATTGGAACTGCTTGACTGGGGGCATATGTGTGAAATCCAGCTGCCAATCAGAGCAAGGAAGATGTCCTCTTGTCTGGTGTAAAGGGAAGGGGTTGTTTTTTCGGCAGATTTCACAGGAGGCAGAGGGGGTAGAGAGAAATTGTAGGTCTTCTGGAGAGAGTTTAAGGTGGGAAGTGAGATATTGTTTTAAAGATGTGGTGTCAGGGTGAAAGAGGTTGTGAAGGAAGGTAAGATCTGAATGTCAGGTGGGGAAAAGTCTGTTGGGGGACTAGCAAGGCAGAAGACCGCAGGTGGAGTAGGCAGCCTCAGAGTCTGCCTTGTGAATGTCACAAAGGAGGTATCTGTCTGACAGGATTTACAATGTAAGATTCCAACAGCAGTGGGAAGCTTTGAGGCCTGAAGGAGATTGGAAATATAGGGGGCATAAGTAATTGAAGTTCCCTTGGTGGTAAGGAATCTGTGCTCCTTCCAAATAGTACAGTGGAAGAGAAGTATGTGGAAAGGATATTTAGAGTCAGTGTAGACATTGAGGGAGTCTCCCTTTGCCAAAGTGAAGGCTCTGATGAGGGCAACCAGTTCAGCCTGCTGACTGGATGTATTATTGGGGAGGGGAGCCGCTTCCACAACTGAGGTTAGAGAAATTATAGCATACACTACCTGATGAACTCCCTTCTGAAGGAAGGAGGAGCCATCTGTGAGCCACGTGTATGTTGCCTGGAGCAAGGGACCCTCCTGTATATGGGAGGGATGTGGAAGGAGCTCTTCCAGAGCTTCAGTGCTTGAATGGGTAAGAGAAGAAGAGGTGGAAGTGTCCTCAGGAACAGGGAGGAGAGTAGCAAGGTTTAAAGGTGACCAAGTGAGAAAAGTAAGACTGGGATCTTTCACCAAGGAAAACTATGGAGATAAAAGATGACAGTGGTGTAAGGAATGTAAGCCCTTGTAGGTGAGGAATTCCTTTATGTGATGGGGAGCCAGGATGGTGAGTGGGGCCCCAAAGATGAGTTTCTTTGACTCATTAATGAGTAGAGAGGCTGTGGCCAACATTGGTAGGCAAGGGGACCATCCCTGAACAGTAAGGCCAAGACCCTTCAATAGATAAGCGACAGGGGCAAAAGTTGATCCAAGCGTGTGTCTGAGGACCCCTAGAGTAAATCCCTGCTTTTCAGCCACTTAGCCATGTAAAGGTGAAATGGGCATGTGAGATCAGAGAGATGGAGAGTAGGGGCCAGGAGGCGGGTCTCCTGGAGCCTGGTGAAGGGCTTTGTAACAGAGTGAAATAGGGTCTCAGAGAGTGGACCCTGTGCTGAATCATATAGCAACTTAGTAAATATAGAGTAGTTAGGAATCCAAGCTCTCCTGCCATACCTAGAAAGGAGAGAATGTCTTCCTTATTAGAGGACATTGGTATATAAGCGATAAGGCCCTTTCTATCAACCATGAAGGCTTTGTGTTTAGGGGTCAGGAGGAGGCCTAGGTATGTTACCATTGCCAAGGAAAGCTGTACCTTGGATAGAGAAACGCTATGGCCATGGGAAGAAAGAAAGTTAAGAAGTTTACAGGTGTCCTGATGACTAGCCTCAAAGAAGGAGGTCATCAACATACTGTAGCACCATAAACTGAGTGAGATGTATCAATGCTAGGTCCTTAGCCTGTCCGAAGATATGAGGGCTATCTTGGAACCCTTGGGGTAGAACTGTCCACATCAGCTGAGTGGAGTTATAAGACTCAGGGTCTGTCCATGTAAAGGCAAAAATGTCTTGAGAATCAGAATGGAGGGGAATAGAGAAGAAAGAATCTTTCAGGTCTAGTACTGAGAAGTAAGAAGTCCCGGAAGGAATGGTGGTGAGAAGGGTATAAGGATTGGTTACCATAGGATGGATTGGGATCACCTCAGAGTTGATGGAACAGAGGTCTTGGAACAAGTGGTAGAAACCATTAGGCTTTTTTTACTGCCAAGATGGGGGTGTTATAATGGGAATAAATAGGTCTAAAGAATCCCTTCCACAAGAGATCTTGAATGATAGGCTGTAAGCCTAGGAATTTTGTTGGGAGAGCAGGTTTTGTGATTAGGCCAGAAAATGGAGGGTATCTTTGAGATGGATGTGATTGGGCTTGTGGCATGAAGCAATAGAAGGACTTGAAATATCCTAGACAGTAGGGTCCACCTTGGAAGTGGGTAATGGGAAGACACTGGCAGATAGAATAAGGGATGGTCCTAGGTATGGGTGAGGATCAGGGGAGTGGTGGGTGAGTCTGGATGGAAGCATATATGAGGGGAGAAGGAAAGCATAGCCACCAATTTTGTGAGGATGTCCCTTCCTGTAAGGGGAACAGGGCACTGTGGAATGACCAAAAAGGAGTGAGTAATAATTAGAGAGCCAGAAGCTCAAACAAGTATGAGTGTCTGTAAGAGTTGGTGAGGTTTACTCTTTACCCTGACAATAGAGGTCATAGAACAAGTAGTAGGCCCCCAGAACTCCTTGAGGACAGAATATGTAGCCCCAGAATCTAGGAGGAAAGAGATAGGCCTACCTGAAATACACAGAGTTACCCCGGGTTCCTGTGGAGTGATGGTAGTGGTCGGGTGATGGGGACCTGGGCCTTGTCAGTCTTCTGCAGCCAGCCCTAAGAGTTGGAAAGGGGAATTAGAAGGGCCAGATGGCTGGGCCGCTATGGGCTCGGTGACAGTCAGTGGCCCAGTGTTTCTTCTGATGGCATTTAGGACAAGGGTCTGGAGGCTTGCAAAGCTTAGGACATGTACAAGCCCAATGACCCATCTGACTACATTTAAAACAGGGTCCACAGGGTCCATTGGGACCTGTCCACTGGCCAGCCAAGGGAACCAGGGACAGATGCCAAGGCCAGCTGGAGGGCTTGAATGACATCTGATATTTCTGCATTGGGCCTTCTCGTCTCTTTTGTTATACACCTTAAAGGCCACTTCCAGAACCTCAGCTTGGGCAGTTAGGGGATTCATCTCGAGGCATCTTAGTTTGGCCTCAATATCCAGGAAACTCTGACAGAAAAAGGAGGTCATTAGTAGTTGTCTCTCATGTGGAGTGTTGGGATCCAGATGAGTATATTGTAATAAAGCCTTGGTCAGGTGGTCTAAAATGCTGAAGGGTTTTCATTCTTAATTTGGAAGATTTCCTGGAGCCTTTCATAATTGATAGCCTTATGAGCTGCCTTTTAAAGTCCTGCCATGAGGCGAGTAATGGATTGGTTTCTACTAGTTACTTCTCCAGGTGAATTATAATTCCATTTGGGGACCCAATCAGGGACTGCTTGAGTGCCAATTGGTTGTGCAAGGGAGGTCTGATATACCTCATCAGCATAATTTCTAGCTTGCTCCCAAACTTGCCTGCGCTCCTGGGGCAGAAGGGTGTTGGACAAGATCCTATGGATACTGTGGAAGGTCAAATCATATGATTGGGTCAGTTGATTTTATTTTATTTTTTTTGGTAGTCTTGGGGATTAAACCCAGGACCTTGTGCATGCAAGGCAAGTAGTCTACCAACTGAGCTATATCCCCAGCCCATCTCAGATATTGAAACTCTTTGATATATGTGGTGGGGCTTGAAGTGTAGGACCCAAGCTGCTTTTCTATCTGTGAAAGATCTGACAAAGAGAAAGGCACATGAACCCGGATTATACTATCTATCCTAGCCACCTCGAGTAGAGGATATAGATGCAGGTTGGGCAGCAGCAGTCCATGAGTGTGTGTCAGAAGGAGAGAAGGGTAGAGGTGCTGAGGGTCAGTTGCTGTGGAGGCTTCATTAGAAAGAGAATTGTGGTATGGCGGGGGCTCATTTGCTGGGTTGAAGGAGGAGTCCTGGGTAGGATCTCTGTCCCTTTGGAAGCAGGTGTGGAGGAGGTGAGAGCTAAGAGGACTTGTGGGGGAGAGCAAGAGTTGCTTAGAATGTAGAAAGGTGAAGGCCTGAACATATGATATCTCTTTCTATCTTCCCGAATCTATCTTCCTCACAATAGTTGAAAAGATCCCTGATAATATTGGGATCTAGAGTGCGGTGAAATTTCCTATGAGGAAGTTTGCATTTTATTCTTTGGTGGCAACATGGACATTCAGATAATGAATCTTTTATAGTTCCTGAAAAACACCAAATTGTCTGGTATTTCTTCATTCCTGAGAACATTCCCACTGTCAGAAATCCCTCAGGCCAACTACAGGCCAGATAAAATGTGCACTGTTCATTTTTTTCCCAAACTGATTATATCTGCATTGTATGCTGTCTTGCATAGCTTTCATCTAATCTAGGCTCAATTTTCCTGGGTGAGGGTTTTGCAAGATTCAAATTTTGTCAATTTTTCTTCTCATAATTTTTTAGTCAAATACAAACATAAGTCAATTTTAGCCATTTTGTTTTTCTCTCTCTCTCTTTTTTAACCAATATGATATTATTTTTCAAGTAAGTCCTCTAACTAAAAGAGGGTCCTGTGTGCTGTTATAGCCATTCCCAGTATTATTATGCTGGCTCTTACTTTTAGTAACTTTGTTACAAATTAGGTAAACAGTTTGTTCTTATCTTTGGAAGCAACAAGCAAAGATCATTGGTGGACAAATCTGAATCTGGGCCCTTGACTGACTCAAAATAATAGAATCAAAATATCATGCATCATGCTTTATAACAAGTTGCTGATTTTCTTAGAATCAGAAATCTTTGGTAAATTCGAGTCTTACGGCTTTTGTCTTTTTTACTTTCATTTTCTTTATTTTCCCTAAATTTACTAAGACTTCTCTGTTTACTAGGTTTCTCAGCTCTTCCAAGGGAATGTTCCATTTAATAATTTTCTTTATGAGGTTCTACTCTTGAATTCCTTCAGGGTTGGATTTTGTTTATAGCAACAATTTAATCTTATTCTTTCCTAACACTCTTTTCAAATTTTACATTGAAATTCAGAAGAAGAGTAAGGAAAGCATAAGGTTTGTTTTTGAAATCCATCTCCAATATCGCAAGTAAAAGAAATGTTTTTGATTATTTCTTTTTTCTTCAAAAGAAAAAAAAAATGATTGGAAAGCAAAGTCTTGAGGGATTGATGAGTCAAGGAAGGGGGTGGAATGCTAGAAATCTGGCAGAATCAGGATAATACAAATCTCCTTTCTAGAAGCCCAGGGTATCAAAAGCACTTAAAATATCAGAAGAGTAGAGAGAGTAAAGAGCAGGTCATTACGCGCCTGTGACTTATTCTACCTCCTACTGATCTGGCAGCATGAACTGTGGTTGGTGTGAGGTTTATGTCAACAAGCAAAGATTTTTGGAAGAATGCAGGCCATAGCCCCTTACAGTAGTACACGCCTGTAATCCCTGTGGTTCCCCGTGGCTCGGGAGGCTGAGGCGGGAAGATCTTGAGTTCAAAGCCAGCCTCAGCAACAGCATGGTGTTAAGCAATTCAGTGAGACCCTGTCTCTAAATAAAATACAAAATAGGGCTGGGGATATGGATCGGTTATTATATGCCCCTGAGTTCAATCCCTAGTACCCACCCCCAACCAAAAAAAAAAAAAAAAAAAAGTACAAGCCACATGAATAATAAGGTGCTCTGCAGTTCTTATTGAACATTGAAATACTCTCTATCAAAGAAGACACAGTTCCTGTCCTTAAGAGGCTCATTTTGGTCAAAGGAAGAGTTACACCACAGCGCTCATTAGAGCTGGTATGGAGTAAGCCTTAGCTATTGTGGAAGTACTCAAACTTGACTGAGGATTCTCAATCTTGTTAAGTCTCAGGAGCTCTGTAAACTCTCAAAAATTGAGGGATTCCCTACAGCTTTTCTTTATATGATTGTATATCAATATTTACCGAGATTAAACCTAGAAAAAGTTAATCATCTATTATTTAAAAATAACCAGTAGGATACTACCATATTAAGTATGAATTTTTTTCTGATAAATTAATGAACAGTGTAGTTAAGTTTTTTTGCAAACGTCCTTAATGTTTGGCTAGATAAAAAGCATCTAGATTCTCCCATCTGTTGTTCCTTTAATTTCTTTATGCTGTTTTGCTTGAAAGGTGGGAAGAAATTGGCCTTGAACACATGCTATTGTCAGAGGAATGGCGGTTTTTGTTAAAGGTCTTGGGAGATTCTTCGGGACCTCAGTTCACATTTTAAAGACTGCTTTTTGGATACCAGGATACCAAGAATGTTTCTTGGTGCAGGCAGTTTCAGTTTTGAGGTAGATCAGCTATAAGGCGGCAGGGTGAGGGTGGCACTAGTCATTGGTGACTGTCGTGCAGAACCATCAGAGAATATGTGGGCATCGTTTACCATTCTTGAATTCATATGCAATTAATGAAAAGTACCTTGGGGGTAGGGAGCAGCTTTGCCTATCAATATTACTTTAACTGTCAAGTCCTAGTGCTTATTATGGTCCAGAAAAGGCGCCCAACTTGGCTTTATCCTGTCCGCCGCGGGTGAGGTGGAAGCTACAGAAGTGCGCGGGCGGTGCCGCGTCCCTGGAAGACGCAAGCCCAGTGAAGTCGGCAGCCGGGGGCCCCACGGAGGCGCGGCGCGGGAGGACCCAAGCGCGCAGGCGCGGCTGCTACGCAGGCCGCGGCCCCCGGAACGGTAAACAGTGGCGTCACGTGACGCGCCCGGTTCTTGCTCCCGCGCCGCCGCCGCACGCCGATGGCTGCGGGGTCTCGCGGCGCCGCACGATCTCCACTAGGCAAGCGATCCTTGGGCCCAAGGCGGTGGCGGCTGCAACGAGGATTAGGAAGGCGACGCGGAAGCCAGGAATAGTGTCGTCAGCAGCAGCCGCTCGGTCCCGGGAGGAAAAGAGGCTGTGGCAACGACGCCGACGTCCTGCGCGTACCCCCCTCTCCGCGGCACCCACCGGGCCCCCTCCTCCTTCTCAGCGGCGGCGGCACGGCCACCATCTTCCTCTTGCTGCCAGTGGTAGCGCTCGTCTGGAGGAGCTGGGTGAGTTGCGGCTGTGGCCGCGGCCAGGGAGACGGGCAACCCTCCCCTCCCCCCGTCCCCTTCCACACGCACGGCTCCTCCGCGGGCCTCCCCACCCTCCCTCGGCGGACGCTGCCCGCCTTTCTCCCGCGCCGCGGGGAAATCGCCTCCCGGGCCTTTTGCGCAACGTCCACGGCCTACCCGCGCCCCGCCTCGGCCGCCCGGAACCGTTTGGACCGCGGGCTAGGGAGGGAGACGCGAAGGCGCGGTCTCCAGGCGGAAGGTCGGGGCCGCGGCCTCTTCCAGGCCCTGGTCGGCGATTTGCCCAGCCGCCGACGCGCAGGCCGGGAGGCGAGGCACGGCTCGGCGTGCGCTGCTGGGAAGGCCGGGATCGCAGGCTGCCGGATCCGCAGCTCCTGGCAGCCGCCGCCTTCTGGAGCCCCAGCGTCGGGCTCAGGGCTCCCGGGCCGGGAGGCGGGGACTGGCCTTGGCCGCGAGGCCTATCCTTTGCCATCCCGCTTTTGAAGAGCGTTGTGGGTGCTCCATCCATCCTCCTGTTAACGCGCGCTTTTGTGCTCTGGACCCAAACTGTCGGCTCCTTTCGTGTAGTTTGAAATGAGAAGCCTAGAATCATGTCTTCTGATATTACGTGTAATTTAATGAACCACTTGTCGATACGTACGTGTTAATGGTGCTAAATAACTGATCACCTGACACGGCGAGGGGGTGTTGGGAGAAGGGAGAAAGGGAAAGCATGTTGGTGCCGCTCACGGTCCAGTGTCTCTTCTTCCCCTCAGGAATGTGTTGCCAGGTCAGATGACCTTTTCCCATCTTTGGGTTTCCAAATGCCATTTCCAGGATTCAAATGTGTGACTATTAGTGTTATGCAGTAATCATTAGTAGAACGTGATTGTGGTATAATGGAAGTGGTAACAGTGCTTTAAAATCTGCTTATTCCTGATTTTCGTTATATGTAGAGATACTTAAAAAGAATCATCGATAATTGAGCCGTGCCTAAATTCAAACTTTGCTCACTTATTTTAACCAAAATATGAAAATGATGACAGTAAAGTACTTATGGAGTACTTAAATCGTGGTTACTTTTAGTTATTATTTCAGATTGAACTTTTTTGTCTTTTTTCAGCTGGTTGCTTTAAGATCTTCCCAAACTACACCGCATTTGTTTACTTTTTTTTTTTTTAAATTTTGAATGAGTGTTTGCTATTTTGAAAATGTTTGTAGATGAATATGTGTGTTTGCGATAAGAAAGAAATATGAGAGTCAAAGAACCAGGACATTTACTGTTGTGGCATACTTATATTTTTGAATTCATAGCTCCCATTACAGAGCACAGAAGGTGTTGTGTAAAGATTATTGTTATGTCAAGAAATAATTTTAAACTTTGCCATCACATTGACCTTTTCCCCACTTATTCCCATTCTTCTGTTTACTGGTCATATATTAACCATAATGATTCTTTCCCCCAACATCATCATCACTGTTATTATTTTAAAAGAAATACTCTATTTTTCAAATATAGAAATAGAATTTAAGGGGGGTCTTTTAGGAGTTATTACTACTCTAATCTAAGCCTCGCCTTCAGTAACTTCCTTAACAGAAGAAATACTTATACATAGCTGAAATGGGCCACTTTCGTTTAAAAAAGAATTACAACCTTAGATTACAAGGTTTATTTGGTAGTTGTATTAGTGAATATCAAACTGATAACGGATGAGTCAGTGATAGGACCAAAATTTTCCTTATTTCTTGAATATTTTATGGGTCCATTAATTGAAGAGCATAAAAAATGCAATTTATTATAGTGCTTTAGCATACTATTGGGAGAACAGTGAACCTCTGTCTTCCATTGAATTAGTTATGTATTTTGTGTTATTAGAGCTCAGATAACTTTATTATGGTGATCTTACAATATTCTAATGTGTTGCATATTCCAGTCAAATCTAAGAAAAGTGGTGGAAAAGTGAGTGAAAAATAGGTTTGATCAAATAAAAGTTTCAAGATGGAAAAGTTGAAAGCATAATTGTCTTTATTATTAATCATTTAAAGCCATATTATTAAAATTTAAATTATTGAGTATTGGAATCATCTAGGAAAGGTTGGTAGTCTTTGCCTTTTATAAAATGGTATTGATAAAAGTTGGAAGGCAGCAAGTGACAGTTTTGTTTACTGCAAAATTAAGAGTTCAGATTTTTACATACTGTAGGGCCTACCTGGAAAACTGTTGAATGAAAGTTAGACAGACTATTCTGTGTTTTCTGGTGCTAAAACAGATAATGATTTTTCCTTGACAAGGTAATATAGTGTTTGCTTTTTTGATACTTTTTGCTTTCGTACATGTATACTTTAAAAAAATACAGATTAAGTCTGTTACAATATGTCATAAAAGCCTTTTTGTGTATTAAAGTTTTCTGAAAGTAATACTGCTTCAATTTTTAAATGAAATAATGGAGATTTATTGATCAGCATTCAGGGTTTTGTATTACCAATAACTGCTTCACACAGTGTCAGGGAGTTCAGGGTTCTTAGAGTGCTGATTTAAATATTTTCATTCATCCGCATTTCAGGAATTCTTTCTGACAAGTGGCTGTAGATTTATTTCTTTTCAGGAATAGAACATCTTAGACTGTGTTTTATTTCTTCCTGGAGCATCCTCTGAGAATCCTGGAATACTTTTTGGAAGCATAGATATTTTTTAAACTACAAAAATGACTTGTAGATTGTTACACATTTATGATACTGTTACATCTTTGAGAATAGTGAAAAACATTTTCCTTTAATTGTTGCCCTTTGATTACACTTGGATAGATACTGAGATTATTGACTTGATTAAAAATACTTGAGACCCAAGTGCTGTTTTTACTCTTAAGGAATATAGTCTATGCTAAAAAATAAGATTCAAAGACATGAAATGTTAATCAGTGTATTGGAGTCAAAAAAGTGAGATATTTCAAGAATTATAAAGGGTGTATGAAATTTTCAGATGTATAGACTGTACAGTTATTGTTATGAATTATGGCTTTTTTTTTTGTACTAGGGATCGAACCCAGGGATGCTTAACCACTGAGCTACATCCCCAGCCCTTTTTATCTTTTATTTTGAGACAGGTTCTCATTAAGTTGCTGAGACTGACCTCTAAAAAAATTGGTGATCCTCCTGCCTTAGCCTCCCAAGTCACTGGGATTACAGGTGTGTGCCACCATGCCTGGCAAATTATGTAATTAATTAATTAGTTAATTAATTTTGATACCAGGGATTAAATTCAGGGGCACTGAGCCACATTTCCAGCCCTATTTTGTATTTTATTTAGGGACAGGGTCCTGCTGAGTTGCTTAATGCCTCGCCATTGCTGAGGCTGGGTTTCACCCTTCTGTTTTAGCCTCTCAAGCTGCTAGGACTATAGGCGTGCATGACCAAGGCCAGCTAATTTAAAAAATTTTTATGGTCAGAAATTTTAAAGTTTTATGACAATTGGTACAACAAAGAGGGGAAATACAGAAAGATTTTAAAGTATTACCCATTGGTATAATCTGTTGGTGTAATCTAATTTCATTAGACAGTTTTGAGTGGCATTGATTATACAGGAAGGCTAAGTTTAATGTATTTAAATTCATAGTTTATGTGAAGTTTATTTTAGACTATAAAATAAATTGCAAAGTTTTTTGTTGATGACTTTGCTTTTCCTTCACACTGTATTATTCATACATATTGAGGATAGCTATTTTGTTTTTTAATCTGTATAGGGTGGCTAAATGCACATTTCCTGCTTTGTTTTGTAAGAAGAATCAGTTACCAAAAGTGATACTACAAAATTTATAGTATTTTTGTAGATTTCATGAATGATATTGTTACCGCTGTTGACCGGTGACGAGTCCTTGTTTCCCCAATGTTGAAGAATCGATAACACCAGAGAAGCATGCCGAGGCAAGGTCAGAGTGGAAAATTAGAAGTTTCTTAAAGGACAGCAGAAAAGACTTCTCCAGGAGGAAGAAGGGGACCCAAGAGGTGGAATCTGTTGAAGGGCGGATCCCCTTTTTATAGTTTTTGGTGATGGAATGTAGGTGGAAAGGGTTGGGACACAGGTGGGCCAAAGAAGTAATCTGGGCACTTCTGAGTCAAGTTTGCTGCACTTCTGAGTCAAGTTTGCTGTTCATTAACATTTCTTTGGGATGGGCTTTCTCCAGATCTGTTGGGGGCTGTTTCCTGGGCTTCATAAACATTCCAAGAGTTGCTCAACTTTTCCGGAAATTCATTCTCAACATGGCCTCCATTTTAGATTTCACTCAATATCAGACCCGATTTACCTAACTATACTGACTACCTAATTTTAAATCTGGCTTCAACACTAAAATTTATAAACATTAATATGTATTATGGGTGTAGAGTACAGAAAGTATAAAGGTGCAAGCTCAGGGGCTGCGGTTGTGTCTCAATGGAGGAGCGCTGCCTAGCCTAGCATGTGCGAGGTCCTGGGTTCGATCCTGAGCACCACATAAAAGATAAATAAATAAAATATTGTGTCTAACTAAAAGAAGTACAGGCTCAGGAATTATACTACCTGGGCTAAAATTTGAGAATACTAGGTGTGTGGCCTTGGGAATATTGTGTCATTGTTTGTACTTCAATTTACTGTTTTGTATAAGAGGAAATAATAATTGCACCTACTTTACAGAGTCATTGTAAAGAGCTAATGAGACAATGCATACAATACATTTAGCATAGGACCTGGAAAGTAGTAAGTGCTAAGTATCTGTTGGCCTATTACTACTTAGACCGTATAGTTATAATGATGAGCTAGTTTTAGTACTTAGTTAATTCAAATTTCTAATGCTTCTTAAAATATCACTTATAATGCCAAAATAACCATAAACCTTGAAATTAACTCATCTTTCTTCTGTTGGCTAGTAATTCTGCTTTTGTGAGTTTCAACTTCTACCTGTTAGTTCTTTTTCTAAATTCATAAGTCTGCAAGCAGACACCTTGGTATCCTCTGTATTCTTTTTACTAGATACATTCAGAAAAGAAGTTATCCTTGTTTTCTTTTATGAGGTTTGCCAGTATATTGTAACTAATTAATGAGATTGGGTAGAATTTGATGTAGAGCAGATGACTAGATTGCATTGCTTTGTAGAATTGTGTTTTGTAGTAGTGTCATACCACATGGGTTGACATTTAGTAATTTTCCTTGACTTTATCCAAGAAGGATAACCTTTGATTCATTTTTAGTATTTTTATGCCATAGTGGTCAAAAACTGATCTTGGTTTCATACAGAGTAGATCTGAGTCTCTGCTCTGTTATTTGTTCTGTAATGTTGGGTATAACTTTGATAAACTGTAGCCCCTCTCTTGTAAATTCATCATCATCATCATCATCATCATCATAATAATAATAATAATAATACCTGCCTAATTGTGGGATTGTGAAGATTAAATGCATAATACCTATTTGTTGTATAGATCAGTGCCCTGAATAATAAATATTTAGTGAATTTAACTTTACAAAAATATAACGTAGAGTAATGGTAAGGGCAATGACTCCCTGCTCCCATATTTTTGTTTGTGTGTTTTGAACCTAGGCACGTTCAACCACTGAGCTATATCCTCAGCCCTTTTTAATTTTTATTTATCTTTAAGACAGGGTCTTGCTAAGTTGCTTAGGGCTTCACTAAGTTTCTAAGCCTGGCTTTTTTGGAGAGGGTTACCAAGGATTGAATTCAGGGACAGTCAAACACTGAGTTACATTCCCAGCCCTGTTTTGTATTTGATTTAGAGATGGGGTCTCAAAGTTGCTTAGCTTTGAGTTCAAAGCTGAGTCTGACTTTGAACTCAAGATCCTCCTGTTTCAGCCCCCTGAGCCTCTGGGATTACAGGCGTGGGTCACCATGCCCAGCCTGAGGCTGGGTTTGAATTTGCAGTTCTTCTGCCTCAGCCTCTTGGGTTGCTGGGATTCAAGCCCCCCCCCCATATATATTTTTTTTTATTGTTGATGGTGCATTATAATTATATATAATGGTGGGATTCATTGTTACATGTTTTGTTCATAGGGCAAAATGAGATGTTTCTGGATCCATGTTTAGCTCCACCACTTGATTATAGCAAGTAATTTAATCTCTGACTCAAATTTATTTATTTTTGTATAATTGGGATTATAAAATATGATTGTCAAGATAAATGAGTTAATAATAAATGTAGAGCAGGGTTTCTTGGCCTTGATACTGTTGACATTTTTGGCTGGACAATTCTTTGTTTTGGGCTATTTGTGTACCTTAACGTATATTTACTAGGTTTCTCTAGTACCATCTTCAATGGCAAAAAATGTCTTTAAATGTGGCCAAATGTCCTCTGGATGGGCATAATTCTCTCTGATTGATAATTACTGATGCAAAGCAGATTGTCGCATTACCTGGCATGAATATAGGTCATATTAAGTTTTATTCTTTATTGTTATTAACAGTAGTGTTTTTATCTGTGATTATCACTGCTTATTAGAAATTTTTCTTCACTAAGAATGCCTGATGAAATTGACTGTTTAATTTAAACTATGATGTAAGGACTGGAAGGCATTAAGTGTGCTTCATTTCCAGGACCTTTGCACTTCCAGGTCTTTGTCTATGTTGCTCTTACCCAATTTATGAATTAATCATTTTTTCACTTCAGGCTTTGGTTAAAATGTTGCTACATTAGTGAGATCTTCCTTTACCATCATACAAAGAATGTTTGCCGCCACCACTACTATTACCCTGTTCAGTTTTCTTTCAATAGAATTTATAATTGTCCTGATATATTTTCATCTCGCTATTGTTAGGTTCATTTGTGCTTTTTTTTTTTTTAAAGAGAAATAGTATATAATAAGTTTATTTTAAAGATGTTCTTAAAAGAACGGACTTTTAAAAGTAGGTTTGTGGAAGTGTAATTTTTTTCCATTATTATTTAATTAAGCTTTTTCTATTTTAGTCATGCTTGAAACACTAGAAAATAATGTAACTTGATTTTATTAGTATTAATTAAATTGGCTGCAGTATAATTCTCTTAGCTTTATAGATGAAACAAGTATTTTAAAGTAGGAAATAACTTTGGGCTCAGATTAAACTTTATTTAGAATGTTAGTACAATTTTTAATTGGATTCTGAGTCTCTCCATTAGGACTGAACTCAACCATTCATAAGTAGTGTATGCTTTTCTCTTTGCCTATAATATCCTCTGGACCTTCAGGTCCCATCTTACACATCGTCCCCTTAGCTTTTCTTGGCTTCCTGAGTTTCACCTTTCTCTATGATACTATCTGCAGCCTCTAATATGACACTTCTTATTTTGTTGAGATGTTTACATGCTGTTGTATTTGTTTATGTCTGTATTCTGTTTTGGATTGTTAATTTTTTGAATTTTGAGACTGAGGTTTGTTTCATTGGAACTTAAAAGATAATGTTTGTAATAAATGTTTAATAAATATGATTTATAAATAATATTGATTAACCAGATTATTCAGTTCTCTGACTTAGTTGCATACCTTATATTGTCTATAAACATAAGGTACATCTCTAATTCCAGAAATCATTTATGATTTTAGCAAATCTGTTCCCAAATTGTTGATATTGGTTTCACTAGGTATATACTTACCATTAGCCATTTTAAATATACTCCATATATGCTCATTGTGTTTCATTTGTTAAATTTATAATACCAAAAGTAAGGAAGTGTTTAAGTAAAATTTCAGTGTAAGAAAAGGAACTTGTTTATATCTAGCAATCTGTATAATTAACAAGGATACTAATCAGGTATTAATTTTTTTCAATTAGATCTGATTATCTTTGTCTATCCACATTAGATATCTGAAAATTAGTGTTTTTTAAAAAGATTTTTAAATTTTGGAATAATTTTAGATTTATAGGAAAATTGCAAAGAAGTCATGAAGTTCTGGTATACCCTTAATTCAGTTTCTCTGATTATTATCATCTGACATTAATACTATTGCCTTTATCAGAACTAAAAGATTACTAAAAGTACATTAATTTTAACTAAATGACATACTTTTTTCTAATTTTACGAGTTTATTTATTGTACTTTTCCTGTTCCATGATATAATCTACATGGCATTGAATATATTAGTGTGTCCATCGTGAGTTAATATTTCTGTAGTTAGTTAACATTTGTTTTTCTATGTAGTATTTCTATAGTTAGTTAACATTTGTTTTTCTATGTAGCCTAAGAGCTTTCATTTTTGGTACTAAGCAAGAACTTTTGTTTTTGATACCTGAGATGTTTCTTAAAATGACTTGATGTTAATTTCTGATAAATGTTACTTTTATGATGGTCTTGTTGGATGGCTGCATTCAGTCATTTTTGGCATTTTTCCTCTGGAATTGCTTGTGGAACCAGTTGGAACTACATAAGAAAAACTAGTCTTACTAATTTGAACAGTTTTCCTCAAAATGTATTCCACAAAATACTGGTCTTATGACATATTCTATGGAAATTGTCCTTTTTGGACCCATAAGTTGGGGAGGCTTTATACTCTATTCTGTTTTAGAAGATTCCCATACTCTTTGGCCTACCAAGGTGTCTCATACAACGGTAGCTGCTTTTTTCTTTCCCCTTTTGCACTGGGGATTGAGTCCAGGGGTACTTTACCACTTTGCTACACCCCCAGTCCTTTTTTATTTTTTATTTTGAGGTAGGGTCTTGTTAAGTTACAGAGACTTGCCTTGAACTTGATGTTCTCCTGCCTCTTCCTCATGCAGGGTAGATTCTTAATAAACATTTGTTGAAAAATAAAAGGTATTGTTAAAGAAATGTGACTTTGTTTTACTTGCTCTGACTCCACTTTGGACCATATAAACCATTTTCCTTGATAATGTCTGTTATTTAAGTCCTGGGAAACTTAATGTGCCATACTAGTTTTGACTAAAAAAGTATACTGGACAGTTGGATTTGTGCATTTTTTTATAGTATGCTTTATTCTATTTTATTATTATTTTTGTATCAGGGATTGAACCTAGGGGTGCTTAATCACTGAGTCACATCTCCACCTCTTTTTATTTATTGAGACAAGGTCTTACCTCACTGAGTTGCTTTGAGGTTGACTTTTAACTTGGTGATCCTCCTGCCTCAGCCTCTGGAGTTGCTAAGATTACAGGTGTGCACCACTGGGTCTGGCTGTTTGTTTTTTAAAATTGGTCTTTAAAGACTAAATTTTATCTGCTGTTGAAATTAAAAATATGGCATAAACTCTGTAAGCACTTTCAGTAAAGGAGTTTGAAGAGTAAAGGAGTTTGAGGATTTTTTTGCAAATAGCAGTATATTATGGGAGGGAAAGTTGTAAAGATTTAGAATGGGCTGGTCTTCCATATGGCTTTGTGATCTTGAACTGCATGACTACAACTTCTGAATGTTCTGAATGTCCCACTTGAAAGTACTGTGTGTTTGGTGCCACAGAAAGATATCAGGTGAAATTTATAGAATTTATTAGCCTTGTGTCACTATGAGAATGGGTTATTTTCAGTAGAGTCAGAGTACCATTTTTAGAAGAAAAATGAACAGTTTGTTTCTAGAACTAAAATTGTCTTTTTTTCTTTTTGATTCATCTGAGAAAAGAAGATTATTAATTGGGATGCAGCCCTCTGAATACAAAGTAATTTTGATTTGTAGTGTAAAGTTTAGATTTGAGCACATTCAGATAAATTCATTGGTAATTCTCTAATCTGCTTAAATTTGCAAACAGTAAACCTTTTTAGTAAATTATTGTTGATTGTTTGGTTTATTATACTAGAATTTCTTTGGAACTCAAAAATGTATTATCAGAATATTGGTGATGTATTATTGAGGCTTTCTTATGTACTGAGATCATATAGCTGTAGGGATTTCTTTCTTAAACTTTTTATTAGTTTTTATCAGCATTGCTAACTATAATTTTCTGTTAATTTGGAGAATAACCAGTAAATAAGTAAAATAGGTAACATTTTCTTTCAGAGCTTTATTACTATTTCTGTGTAAACAAATAGCAGAATTTTAGTAGAGAATACTAAAACTTATTTTGAAGGGGATTAACTCTTAAGACCAAGGGAAGGGATGGGGTCATAGCTCACTGGTAGAGCATGTGCCTAGCATGTGTGAGGCTCTGGTTTCTAACATCAGCACCACATAAAAAATAAATAAATAAAAGGCATTGTGTCCATCTACAACTAAAAACATATTTAAAGAAAAAAAAAAGACCAAGGGAATTTTCTTAGCTTTTTTCTTTTTTAATTTGAGGTGCAATAAATTATGCCCATTAAAAATGAACCAGTTTCTGAAACCATTACTAAAAATCAAGATTCAGGCATTTCTATCATCCTTCAAAGTACCATAATTTCTCTAGAGCCTGTCTTTTCCTTTATTTGTGGCCCCAGGCCACCACTGATTTGTTGAAAATGGTGGAAAATTGTTTTAAAAGACTTAATGAGAGTTGGAGGGTGTGGCTCAGTGGTAAAGTGCTTGCCTAGCTTGTGTGAGGCATTGGGGTTCCATTCTCAGCATTGCATGTAAGTAAACAAATAAAATAAAGGTCCATTGACAACTAAAAACATATATATATTTTTTTTTTTAAAAAAAAGACTTTAATGAATCAAATCTTTCCAGTGCCTTAGTGTGAAGGGGTAATGGTTACCACCAGGCTGGAGCTATGGAGACTGAAATCTGGGTTTGAACCTTGGCTATGTTTTCTGACTTTGGGGAACATTTTTAAAATTTTAAGTTCATTTTATTTGTAACACGGGGATAATAATGGATCTAATTTATTATTGGGGATTAAATTATATAATGTAGGTAAAATGTTTAATAAAGTATGTTGTATACCAGTAAATGATAATGTGAACCTCTTCCCTCATTTTATAGGGGGAAGAATTGAAGGCCAGTTTGAGAAAATTTTGGTAGATTTGGAGCTAATTTAAAAACCTTGAAATATGGAGCACAGTGCATTCTGGTTAATCAATAGGATTTTCTGACTAAACAGTTTTTTTTTTTATTGACTCCTCCTACCCCCCAAATATATATTGGTTTGGTTTTATCTAAAACCAGTATCAAAAATAATTCATCTTGTGATATTGAGGCCCCTTTAGATATTGAGATGACTTTTGCTGAATATCTAATTCATAGGAACAGTTCAAATAGGAGATAACTTGGTAATTTGCATAGATTACACATAAAATAAATTTTAAATTCATGATATGATTGTTTTCCTGTTATTCTCATTTTTTACAAAAAGGGGACCTCAGGGGGAAAAATGTTTATGTGCACATCTTCGTGTGCTTGTGTAGTTTTTTAAGTTGTGATTTGTTTGGTTTAGTTGATATTTCTATTTTTCTTTTTGCCTTCACAACAAAACTTTTTGTCTATATGTTACTTTTCTTTAGATAATTTAAATGCCTTGTAAATAAAGCGAGGATCCTTTACAGTTTTACTAGGTATGGAACAATAATTTAAATGACTTGATTTTAGTTCATATACTTGGACTTATTGTAAAAGTGTTTGATTCTTAATTTATGGAAACATTATGGTTAAAAACATATGGTTTAAGCCATGTAATTCTTTTAAATGTGTCAAATTATTGAACTGTATACATATATTTTTTCCTAAAAGTAATGAATTGAGTAAACATTTAGGATTTCTGGTAAAATAATATTCTACATGCATGATAAAGAAAGATTATTTAGTAAAGATTCATTCCACATTTCCAAATGTATATTCTAAAAACAGGATTTTTTTTGAAACAAAAATTCAGAAGTGTGTTCTTAGATTTCAAAACTATTAAAATAATTTGGTATTAGGTGATTTTCAATTGATAGCTTTATTTCTTATGGTATTTTTTTTGTCTTTCTATAGGGCTGAAAGACACACAGAAGTCTTCATGGATATAGTTGATACATTTAATCATTTAATTCCTACTGAACACTTAGATGATGCCCTATTTCTAGGATCCAACCTGGAGAATGAAGTCTGTGAGGATTTTAGTACAAGTCAAAATGTCTTAGAGGACTCGCTGAAGAACATGCTCAGCGATAAGGATCCTATGCTAGGATCTGCAAGTAACCAGTTCTGTTTGCCTGTTTTGGATAGCAATGATCCCAATTTCCAGATGCCTTGTTCAACAGGTAATTCTTACTTTTTTTTTTTTCTTTTTTTAGTCTGCAATTTAAAATAAGAATTTTCAGCAGCATTTTTGTTTTTTTTTTTTTTTTGGTTGTTTTTTTGTTTTTTGATGGTGAGGGTAGTGAATTTAGGGTTCTTTCCTTTGAATATAGAGCTTCTTTTCCAGGCATCAGAATTAGAATTTAAACTAAATTTTCTTCCAAGGAGTGTGGAGTTATCTTTAAGGATATTGCAGATACAGTTTGAATGACCATGTAATTTGTCATCCAGATTGCGATATTATGAGAATCATAGGATGTGCTGTTAATTATTATGTCATCAAAACAGCTGTGAATTGGGAGTCTTACTAGCAAATAGGGATTGCCTGGCAGATTGGGACATGTTGTTACCCTAGGCCTGCTGGAGTCAAGGGAGGGGGAGGCTGAATTGACCCTTCCTAATGTTCCTCCCAGTCCTTCAAATTTAATACATTCTTTGCTCCAGTTTCAGATTCTTTAGTATTGTGAATGTGTCTCAAAACCAGGAATAAACCTCTAGACCTGTGCTCTCCTGTATAGTAACAACTAGCCACATATTACTGTTGATTTCCTGAAACGCATCCAGTACTAATTGAGATGTACTATAAAATGCATGAGATTTTGAAGTCTGTGTGAAAAAAAGATTATATAAAATGTTATAAAAATAAAAATGACCATTTTTAAATGTTCATCATGTGTTAAAGTGATATTTTTGGTTAAAAAATTATTAAAATAAATGTTGTGTGATTTCTTTTTCCTTTTTTTTTTTTTGAGAATGCTTTTGCTATGTTGCCTAGGATGGTTTCAAACTCTTGGTGTCAAGCCTCCTGTCTCAATAAGCTAAGTAGAAGAACCATCCTGCCCGGCTTATTTTATGTTTTGTTTTTGAAAGAAGTGGCTACTTGAAAATTTAAAATCACATTATGTGGCTTGCATTATGTTTATATTGGACAGCACTGCTCTAGGATCTACAATTGAACTAGCCAAGAGCGAGATTAATTAAATTTCTTTAAAACTAAACTATATTTAATAAGAAGTCACTTTGGCATTATGTTAATATGTAGAAAAATAAGTAGTTTTTCTTTTATAAAGCAAAGGAAATATTACCCTAAACTTTGAGGCAGTTAGTTCTCTGTAAGCTAAAATTAGATAAAGGTTTAAAGCCTCACATGGAAAGGTAAGACTTTCCTTCATCATTTCCTGAAGTAGTGCACAGGTTTATGTGATCTTGGTTTGTGTCTCATGACTTTAGACCTCTCATCAAGTATAGTTTTCCAGTATATTTTTCATTTTATTTTAATATTTTCTGCCAAATATTTAAAATTTTATATAGCATTACTTAACTTTGGAATGGGTGATCTGCTGTTAACCCATAAATTTGTCACATTACTCTGCTTGAAGACCTCAACTCTGGATGCTGTGAATCTTGTCATTTGAACCATTCCTTAATACTGAGGTTTTGAATTGTTGCTAATGCTGTATCTCTGAATTATTTTCATTGTGTTGTGTTACCACAGAGGTTTACATTGTTCTTGTTGTATTTTAAATGTTTTAAAGCTTTAAAAATTGTTTTATGTATGCATTGTTCAAGTTTTGGTGCCTGTGTCAGTATAGTAGTTCTAATTATCTTTATTGTTAATAAGCACTTTGACAGTGTTTGGTTGTATGCAAACTGTTTCTCAATTTAGTCCAAGTTCAGGAAGAACATTTATTTAATATTTGTTTACTTGTTGGAATTATAATTATCTTCAAAGGATGTTGTATTGGGTCTGAAATTGACTCATGTATTATCTTTTTAGACATTTTTACTTAGAAAATCCTATTCTTTAGTAACATCAGTAATCCTACTTGCTATCCCCTTTAAAAAAAATTGGTTCCTGTTGATATGAAAAGATTTTTTTTATGTGAATTGTTTTCATTTCTTTCTTTTAGAAGTTTTCTTTAGTGAAGTATTTAAATTTTTTTGAGGTTTGATTTATTTATACTTGTTCATGATTCTTTTATCTTTTGAACTTCAACTTGAATAGAATTACTTTCTGAATCTTCCTACCTTAAAATTTGTTTGCTACAATTGTTTATTTTAGATTCTGTAGCAGAACTGTTGCAATCATATACCTGTAGTATGTATGTTTTTAAGATGTGTCAGGGAGTATATGGGGAAAAAATAATGATAAAGCTTTTCTGTCCAGGATTGCTTAAATTTCATTGTGCCATCTGGGGGATTTATCTTACACACTTCAAAGTTCTTTTTGCATTTTGGGATATTTGGTTCAGTAAAGGCCCAAACATTTTATAACAAGAGCAAAATGGAAACTATTTTTTAAAATAAAACTTTTGACTTTTTGTTTTGGAATAATATTAGATTTACTAGTGCATTTCAAAGAAGAAATCTTATTGTAACTGTTAATGAAAGCAATATGTGGCCAGTAACTTTTCAGCTGTTTGTAAGTTATTTCAGCCTTTGTTATAAAAATGACATTTCTTAGCTAGATGTTTTTACCCTGACACTATAGGTTATTACTTTGTTTTGATGAAATTATCCTATTTGTATTCTCAGGAGAGTGACAGCTATAGATTGTGATTTCTTTGTAACTTTGTTTTCTTAGTGTTATAAAATTTGCAAACAAAATAGTTTCCATATCTTGTTCTGTTAGGCTGAACCAGGTTGTTTTCTGTATTTAGTAAAGACCAATTTTTCATTGACATAGTTTAGTGGTTTGCGTTATATTTCAGTTGTCTCCAGAAATCATATAGTAGTTTTAAAAAATAACAACAATAGGGAATAGGGAATATTACATTTAGCAATTGTTTGGGATGCTAATTGCTTGATTTTTTTTTTTTTAAGAGAGAGCAACCAATGGACTTCTGATCTTTTTTTGAATGCTTTTGACTCTGTAAAGTATTAGTTTACCTGCAATATTTGCATATGGCTTTTAGATGTGCCGCCCACTAATACATTCATCCATCCATCCATCCATCTATCTATCTATCTATCTATCCATCCCACTGAGTGAGGAAAGCCAGGAAATACTAGATACTCAATCTTGATCATTAAATCACTTATTATACTTATAAAAAATCTTTTTAGTTTTAAATTAAAAACAATATTTTCTTTTTTTTTAGAGAGAGAAAAATTTTTAATATTTATTTTTTAGTTTTTGGTGGATGCAACATCTTTATTTTATTTTTATGTGGTGCTGAGGATTGAACCCAGCGCCCTGTGCATGCCAGATGAGCGCGTTATCGCTTGAGCCACCTCCCCAGCCCTTAAAAACAATATTTTCCAAGTAATAAGTTTTAAGATACTGAATATGATTTATATATACCACTTAAGGACTGTATTCAAAATCATTGAAATGCTGTTTACTGGCATTATCAGTGTCATGAAGAAATGTTAATTTTATTTCTAATTTTATAAACGAATGATGGCATCCCCCTTTTACATTGCCAGTGATAACCCATTCATTGGAAAAAAAAATCTTGTTTTTATGATTTGTTTCTTTATGTAATGCGTTGAAGAGAAATGTTTGATGTTTGTGTTTTATTTGTTTTTACTGTGTTGATCAATATTACCTAAAGTCCAGGAAGACAGACACAATGTAGATACATGCATGGGTATTCAGAGTAGTCTTTTATTCATATAGCACTTGTAGTTACTATACTCCTTCCGTTAAACTAAGATGATGTTTCCAGGCTTCATCATGCCTTGTAAAATCATAATTCGCTAAATTAAATTATTTAAAAAATCCTTCCTATAACATGGCTTTTAGAGATGAGGCAAATTTAAAAAAATTATTTGACTCCTATAGATAATACTTCATATTTGCTGTGAGTTGGTTCATATTGTGTGCTTATGTGGTTTTTCAACTGTAAAGTGTCTAACATGCACTTGTTAATTGTTTTCTTATCATGAATACCACTGATACTATATGATAACCAAGCACTATTGTTTAAAAAAAGAATTTTGTCTTGTACTGCTTTCCTTTTGAGAAAAGTATTGTAATACATCTTAACTAAGTTTACAAATTTCTCATCTGTGTTATGATTTAGTCATGTTTTGGCACATGTTTTTTTTTAAATTGGCACATAATAATTGTACATATTTATGGGGGTACAGTGTTATAATTTGATACATTAATCAGGACAATTAACGTTTCCTCAGACACATCATTTTTTTCCTTTGTGTTGCGAGGCTTCAAATTCCTTCTAATTTTTAAAAAATACATAATAAATTTATTGTGAACTATAGTCACCCTACTGTGCTATAGAATATTAGAACTTATTCCTCTTTCTTAACTGTATTTTGATATCTGCTATCCTATCTCCCTCCAAATTCCCTTCCCGCTACCTTTCCTAACCTCAAGTGACCACTATCCTGCTCTGTACTTCTGTGAAATCAACTTTTGTAGCTTCTACATGAGTGAGAATCTGTAGTATTTGTGTTTTGTAACTTTTAATCATATCGCTATAATTCATCATTAGAAACAGAATTCATCTGTTTAGAATTGGAAAAAGATTATGTTGCACTTGTCCTGGAAAAATGATTTGTGATCCATTGTGTCACTGAGATTAGTTTGAAAAGTATTTACAGGTTTTATGGCTTCATGCTTTTTTTGGACAACATTTTTTTTTTTTTTAATACCAAGGATTGAACCCAGGGGCCCTTAATCATTGAGCCACATCCACAGCCCTTTTTTATTTTAAGACAGGATCTTGCTAAGTTGCTTAGGACCTCACTAAGCTGCTAGTGAAGTTGGCTTTAAATCGTAATCCTCCTGCCTCAGTCTCCTGGACCACTAGGATTATAGGCATGTGCCATCATGCCTGGCTGCACAACAGTTTTCTATTAGAAAATACATTGAACTAAGTAAGCATAGTGGTACTGTAGTCCAATAAAATCCAGTTTTGAGATATTTATTATTGTAGTCTTTATTTGTACTATTTCTAGGGGTAGGAGGGAGTTATTTGTCCAAATTATACCAATGTACATGCAAATTAATTCTCTACTTGCACTGGAATCTTCACTATTTTTGTTTATTCTGAGTACTAGTATTTTATTTGCTAATTTTGAAAAACAACTGTATTTTAGTGACCCTCTTAGACCATTTTTCATACCTTTTTTTTTTTTTTTTTTTGGTACCAAGGATTGAACCTCGAAGCACTTAACTACTGAGCCACATCCCCAACCATTTTTTGTTTTTATTTAAAGATAGGTTAATGCTGAGTTGCTTAGGGTCTCACTAAGTTGCTGAGGCTGGGTTTGAACTCCTGATCCTCTTGCCTCAGCCTCCCAAACTGCTAGGATTACAGGCGTGACCCACCATGTTTGGTTCATGATTCATCAACTTTTGAGAATCACTTTTAAGCAGGAGAAATATAAATCTAATTCAAAGTAATCATGCAAATATGATGAAAAAATTGATCAAAATACATTGTGTTGGGCATGGTGGGTAATGCCTATAATCCCAGTGACTAGGGAGGCTTAGGCAAGAGGATCACGTGTTCAAATCGAGCCTCAGCAATATAGTGGGGCCCTAAGCAACTTAGCAAGACCCTGTCTCTTTATTTAAAGTATAAAAAGAAGGCTGAGGATGTGGCTTAGTGGTTAGGTGCCCTTGCATTCAGTCCTCCAAATCAAAAAGAAAAAAAAAAAACACTATACTAAAGATATATTGGGTTGTGGTTCAGTAGTAGATTGCTTTCCTGGCAGGTGTGAGGCACTGGGTTTGAGACTCAGCGCCACATTAAAATAAATAAATAAAATAAATAAAGATACTTAAAACACATACACACCAGAGGAATGAGAAGTTGTGCTCCATTTGGTTACAGTGTGTCAAAATGCATTTTACTGCCATGTACAACTAATTAGAAAAACAACAAAACCCCATTGAGTAACTCCTCATAGAATTAGAGGTGTTACTTTAACATCTGCAAGTGGAGAGAGAGAATGTTAGAATCTGGTGGAAAGAGTAGAAAATAATAGTTGCCATAGGTATTTGAAAGTTTGTCATATTGATAAGGGATTTGACTTTTTTTCATATATTTTATTTTTTAGTTGTAATTGGACACAATTCCTATATTTTATTTATTTATTTTTGTGTGGTGCTGAGGATCGAACCCAGGGCTCTGCACATGCTAGGCGAGGGCTCTACCGCTGAGCCACAACCCCAGCCCAGGGATTTGACTTCTTTATGTACAAATGGAAAAAAACTAGATTAAATTGGTAGTAGAGGGAAGCAGAGTTTGAGTGGTTAAAAGGAAGAACTTGAGGATTCCCCAAATGGATTACTAAAAGGGAACCTACAGATATGGGATTTATACTTTTGCTGGATATGATCCCTTAATTGGGATGTTTCACTGGTGATTTAGGCATCAGATAGTTGTTTCTATTAGATGCCCCTTTGCTTGAACCTAAAATATCAATTTTTTATTTGTTTTTAGTAATACTAATAATTGAACCCAGAGCCTTGCACGTGAGAGTCACTGAAACTGTTATTAATTGAAAATTAGTCTGTGTTTATTTTGATTCTAAATGATTTTGTAGGCTTGATGTATTTCATTGTTTATGTGAAATATAACTTAGAAACACAGTGATAACTTTTTATTTACATAAACAGCTTCAATTGCTATTTAGTTTGTTTCTGCTGTTTTCTTATACTTTGTGTTATACTGTCATTCAATTCAGACATCTCTAATAGTATATGCCTGTTCTCCTCAAATAGGTGTTTTTCATTAGTCATTTTTTAAACTATTTTTAGATGTTGTTGAACTTTTATTTTATTCATTTTATTTATATGCGGCACTGAAAATCGAACCCAGTGCCTCACGCTAGGCAAGCGCTCTACCACTGAACCACAACCCCAGCATCATTGGTCATTTCTACAAGTCATCTTTAATATCAAAAATAAAAATTGCGCTCATAGATAAAATACAGATATTAAAGTATCATTTTCTAAATTCAGAAAATCCCCAGAGAGGGAATTTCTGGACCAAGACCAGAGTTTTCTAATTCACGTCTTCATTTTGTATATTATTTAGTTTTTCTGTTTCACTTCTACTTGGTTCCATTTACTTTTGCTTTCCTTAGCTTAACATACTATAACACCAAGCATATTTTAATTTTACTTTGCATTGACTGAATATCAAATTTTCTGGCTTTATAATTTAAAATATGAAATAAAAGTAACTTTCTGTCACTGTGTTTTTCTATTGCTGTATTTTATTGTTGTCATGTACTAATTATTTTATTTTATTGTTATTCTCAAAGGCCATTGCTTTTTTCACTTAAAACAAAAAAACAAACCTTAAACCAAAAAACAAATCTTGGTTGAAGATAAGTACAAATTTATTCCTTGAGTAGCTGACTACACATTTTTTTTTTTTTTAAACTTAACAGTTCTGTGATATTATAACAGGGTTCTTTTCCCAGAGTCTTTGAGAGTACTACTGGTTCTGTTGAGTTGTTTTCCCTATCCTCCCAAACTCTTTGTCATTGTTCTGTCTCTTCTCTTTTTCTTTTATGTATATATATATAAAGTTTCAGTTGGACACAATACCTTTATTTTATGTATTTATTTTTATGTAATGCTGAAGATTGAAGATTGAACCCAGCACATTGGCACATTGTATATATGCTAGGTGAGCACTTCCCTGCTGAGCCACGACCCCATTCCTGTTCTGTCTCTTCTTTGTCATTGTATTATTGTCATTTTCTTTGCCTGTTGGACATCTCTTATCCTAGAGCTTTTCTGCTCTCCTTTTTTCTATATATTTTCTTTGCTTACTATATCCTTAATAACCTTGTAATACCATTATACTTGATTAATGATTTTTTTTTTTTTTTAAGAAAGAAGGGATTTATTTTATTTACTTTTTAAATATTTATTTATTTATTAGTTTTCAGCAGACACAATCTTTGTTTGTATGTGGTGCTGAGGATCGAACCCGGGCCGCACGCATGCCAGGCGAGCGCGCTACCGCTTGAGCCACATCCCCAGCCCAATGATTTGCTTTTTTAAAAAAAAATATTTTTGGTTGTAGATGAACACAATACCTTTATTTTGTTTATTTATTTTTATGTGGTGCTGAGGATCGAACCCAGGGCTTCACACATACTGGGCAAGCTCTCTTCTACTGAGCTACACCTCCAGCCCAGTGATTTTCTTTTATATAGAAGTTGAATATTTAAAAATTTAAAACATTGTTTTTGGCCTGCTGACATCTGGTATTACTAATGGGTTGCCTTGTATTTGTATTTGTTGTACTGTTAGGTAGCCTTCTTTCCACGCCATCTTTAGGATTTTCTCTTTTTGATATTATGAAATGTAGATGTATCCTGGTTTAGTCTTTTTTTATTTTTCTGGGTACTTCAGGAGCCTTTTTTTTTTTTTTTGCTTTGTGTATTTTGAGAGATTCATTGCCATAGTTTCCATGTTTTTGAATATTTAATTATGAAAATTATTTTTCTAAGAACTCTGTTCTTTTTATTCATGCCATTTTAAAATAGCAATCTACTTACATAGGGACATATAACAATCTCTTTATAGTTTGAATTAATTTTTCCATTTGTTTATTTTGTTCTTTCCCTTAGTATTGTAGGTTTTCCCCAAATGTCTGATTCTTATTGGTTGTTTGTAGATGTTTAAAATGAATCCTATTTCATATTTCTCAGTGGGAAATTTAGTTCAATTTTACTAAGAGATAAGTGGACTTTATCTAGATATCCTGCAGTTTTTTGTGGAACCTCTGAATATCAGAATGAGAAGTATCTTATTTAGATAGTAATTCTCCTACTGAGTCTAGTTCATTCAATTTCAGTTAAGGGTTAGGAAAAGATTTTCTTGCTTGGAATCAGTGCTTAGTTATGGGCATTGCTAGATAATGAATTTGGAAGAGAGGCATTTGATCTTTTAGGATTTAGGCCTTCAGGTATTTTTTTTTCCAGTTAATTCTTTATTTCTGGTCCAGTTCAATACTTATGCCCTCCCTATCGTTCCATTGCTAGAGACTAAAAATTTATTGGACAGAGTTGTCCTTTTCATACCTTTAACTACCTTTGATTCTGAACTGATTTTTTTCATACTATTCCATTAGACTTTTCTATTCAGTTTCTTTTCATCTGTAGAGATGTGTTGAAATCTTATCTGATTTTGGTTGTCATTTTTTTAACCTTTTATTTGTTTTCATTGAATGGAATTTAGTGGGGAAGAAGTGGTAAAAGACGTATAAAGTTTGCAACATTGAATGAGTGACCTAATTAATCTGTAATAAATGTAAAATTATTAATATTTGGTAATAAATAGAAAATTATTAATATCTGGTAATTCTTAAGGATTTTGGAACCCTGTACATTATTATCTTGTCTTTGTCAGTGTTGAGTTTTAAGCTGTTATTTATTTTTTTCAGGGTTATGTTGCATTAGTTTCCTTGCTTTCAAGATCCTTTCCTCCTATTAGTTATATCTTATTTGTTAGTTTTGTGTTGGTAATACAGCTATTAAACTTTTCAGAGTTTGTAAGTGTATTAGGGTTCTCCAGATAGAACAGCCAGTTTGTGGGGTGCATGTGTGTGTATTTACAGTAAAAGTGATATTGATTTTTTATTTTTATTTTTTTAAAGGAATCAGTTATGTAATTACAGAGACTGGCAAGCCCCAAATCTGTAGGGTAGGCCTGCAGGCTGGAGGTTTATTTTTATTTTATTTATTTTTATGTGCTGCTGAGGATTGAACCTAGTGCCTCACACTTCCTAGGCAAGCACTGTACCATTGAGTCACAATTGCAGCGCCTGGCATGCTGGAGATTTAGGGAAGAGTTGCATGCAGCTTGATTCAAAAACAGTCTGGTGGTAAAATTCTAACTCAGGGTGTCTCTTAAACCCTTCAGCTGATTGTATGAGAGTGTAATTTGTTTTACTCAAAGTCTAATTGTTTAAATGTAAACCAATTAAGAAAAACAAACACTTTTACAGCCACCTTTAATGTTTGAACAAATATCTGGATACCGTAGCATTGTTAAGCTTATATAAGATTAACTATCAAAAAAAGACACCAAAATCTTTGAACATGTTATGTTTTTATTTGAATGGCTAGTTTACATTTGTTGTAAACTAGCTATATTCTCAGAATTTTGGGGAAAATTATTTCAAGGTGAATCTGTAGGCAGGCAGCTTATAAAGAAAGCCTCCAGGTCTTTTCTCACAAAGGATTATATTTAAAGTAAATTTCTAAATTAATAGTTAATATGTGTGGGCATTAATGTATGTACTAAGTACAATTCAAAAGTTCTTTGCCTCCATTTTCTCATTAAATATTCAGAGAACTTCAGATCTGTAGATAAATCCCATTTTATAGCCTTGAGGATTTCCAGAATGATTAATTTTCTAAGTTCACTAATAAGTTACAATAGTCAGATTTGAGCAGTAAAATTTTCTGCCACTAAGTACATAAGTACTATTAAATTAGGGCTCTAAACTGGCTCCCAAATTTATTTAGCTTTGAAGTTTTAACAAAATAAGGATCAGTTTTTTTTTTTTATTAAACTCAAAGAACAAAAAAGAATAGCTCTCTGTTTTCCTTTCTAAAGAATGTTTGTGTCTGTAGAAGAGATTTATTAGTATGCTTATAATTACTAAAACCCAAGAGGTTTAGAGAAGTAATCATTGGCCAGAGATTGAGTCAATCATGAATACTAAAAAGGTGGTCTAAGGGTATGCTTTTAATAAAAGTGCCAGCAGATTGAAGTATACAGTGTATCTGAAACCTTTTTTCAGGTAAAGTCATTGTTTCAGGATGGAATTCAGTTTAGGTACAAGAAAAAAATCTGCCCTCTCCCCTCATTTTGTAATTGAAAACATTAACTTTGAAGTATTTTTGTTAAAAATGAGTTGTTTTTTTATTTATTCGTTTTGTGTCAAGTAGAGTGCCAGGCAGCAGTTACATAATGTTGAGTAAAACCTTGTCTCCCTTATCATGGATCTTTAAAGTTTATATAGAAATAATTTTTTTCTGATTTTTTTTAAAAGGGTGTTTAATGAGATTAGTTATGCATAACATACACTTGTGGGGAGAGGTAGTTTGCCATGGGCCGTGAGTTCTTGAACTTACTTTCTGGGAATGTTAATAATGCAGTGTCCTGACCACTTTTTTCCTGAGTTGTGACTGTAGTAAGCAACCTTGGGGGGATGAGGTAATAAGGTTTGCTCTCTCACCCTGACCTCTTATGTCAAAGAGTAGGCTTGCTTACTCTTCACTGCAAAAGCAATAAATTTCTTGTCCTGTTCCTTTCTTATATTTCAGTCCACTGTGTATGTAGATATTTATTAAGGTACATCTGTGTGTTGTCTCTAGGAAACTGTAGGAGGCAAGGGAAACTGACACAATATAATCTTCCTGTTTTCTGTGCTATGAATGACAGAGTTCTTTGTCTCTGTACCAGTAGTCTTGTGTATTTTGTCAGCATCTATGAATAAGGAACAGGCTGGTTTGTCAGTTTGTGAGTAAAATCCAAGACCTTTTACAGTTCTTGACATTATTGTGTTTAATCTCACAACTAATTCATGGGGATTTACTAAATAGTTTAATTAAGATCAAACATTAATTTAAATTAAAAGATTTAATGCTATAAAGGCAGGGCTTACTTCTAAATAGGTTGTTTATTTGGGCACTAGAATAGTAAACATTTAGAACATTTTGACTGAAAAAAGTATAAAAGGAATAAGTGAAAGCCAGTAGTGGGACCAGATGTTCTGATAATGAATAGAACACATTTTGCAGGTGGGCCTCAACTTTGGCTGTCAAATTTCTAGCAATCATTTCTGGAGGAGAAAAACATTTTGAGGAGAAAAATATCATGTCCTAATTGTGAAAACAAACCTAGTGACCAGGGGAAGGAAAATTATTTTTATATTACAACTAGAATGAAAATTCATACATAGTTTTATCATGATGTGTGATATATTAAAAGAAAATCCTTAGTGACTTTTCAATGCACAAGGGCTTTAAAAAATGTCCCCCAATAGGTATCCCCTTATAAAGCAGTATTATACAGACTAATATAATGGTCTGACCCAGTTGAAACAAACAACCTGCCTTGGATATAATTTGCCACCAGATTTTTAAAATATATTGATATGAAGATAAATTACATAATACTGAGAACTGTAGTGTAATTATCTCTTTTTCTTTTTCCAACAAAGTTCATGGGTATAAGTATTTTTAATCAATGGGGCCAGTGTGAGATTCTATAAATTTTAAAAGCTCTGTTAGAAGCATGTGTTTGTCCTTTGTTCCTGGTAAAGTTAATGTTCTGTAACCAAAATTTGAGATTAGGGTGTAACCATTTTATTGGCTGGATTGCACAACTCCCATAGGTACCTGTCTCAGACTATTGTGTGTGAATGGTGTTCTCTTGTGTTGAGAGAGCAGCCTGAGATAGTTTAAGGGAATGAACCAAGATAGTTTTATTTAAATTTTTAAAAAATAATTATTTGGTTGTAGTTTGATAGTTTAAATAGCTTTAAATTTTCTTTGGGAGAATGACACACCTGAAGAAATAATATTCTAAGATTATTAGTTTGAACAACTAAAACTAGATTTCTGTCTGCTTGTTAGGACTACTACCACCTGGTAATTATTTGTTCCAATTGCCAGGTAAGAGGAAAAAGACAAAATTTCTGTGTTTTGAGTCAGAAAGGCAAAGTATTTTTTTCCCCCACATCTATCTGATCTATCTGATCATTAGGTAACTGCTATTGCAGTTTAGAAAATATTCTTTTTATGTTTGCAAATATAAAATTTATAAAATATGGCACTATATTTTAAAGGGAATGTAAGTCATATACTAAAAGACATCTTAAATTGTATTAAAAGTAATTATAAAGAATGTGATGAAGTGAGTCAATTCTGAAAAGTATGAATTTGAATTTACTTTTCTTCTTAGAGAAGGTTGGAAATGGTTAAATTTCTTTACTTTCAAATGTATTTTTAACCCATGACTCTTTTAATTTATAATAATAGAATGAGTTTGGTTTCTGGGTTCTGGTTTTAGGCAGAAATAAGAAAGAGAATTCTTTTGACACCTCGTCATGGGACATTTTGAAAATATATGATGTGCTTGTCAGGTGGTCATATTCTATTTTATTTTCTGTATTAGTTCATTTTCACTTTCTCCCTTTTCCTTCCTTTCTAGCTGAATTCCTGTTGGGCCCTTCCTCTCAAATTAATTTACCGTATCTATAATCAGAATTTGTTTTTATAACTTCTCTGTGATCTCAGCTTGAAATCTGAATAAGTAAGTTCATCACATTAGTACATACTAAACATGATTTATAAGTCTTTACCATTTCTAGGACTATTTGTACTCTTAAAAGACGATGTGTTCTAATTAAATAATTTTGCAATTAATTATTTGATGCTTATACATTTAACATAGCTTAAAAAGTTTAATGGTAATGTTTGGATAAGCTAGTCTTTTGTGCAGAACAGCCAGTATTTAGTGATTTTTGAAACTTTGAAGACTAGGATTCTTAATTTGGTAATTGGTTAGTGTAGTACCAACATGATCAAGTATGTCTCTTTTTTATAAAAGTCTTAGCACACTCTTGCATATTAGATTTACAGAACTTACTTACTAAACACAAGATGGCTTACAAACAACTCTGCAGTCCTTAAAGTAGTGGATTAGTCTACTTTGTAATTTAAAAATAATTTTGGAGTTGCTGGGTACCATGGCACCTACCTATAGTCCTAGCCAATTTTGGAGGCTGAGGTAAGATGATTGCTTGAGCCCAGGATTTAGAGGCTATCCTGAGCAACATGGAAGACCCTGTTTCAAAGAAAAAATCTGTTTAAAAGAATATTAAGGACCTGTGGGCACTTTTTTTTTTGGAGTACTGGGTATTGAACCGAAGGGTGCTTAACCACTGGGCTACATCTCCAGCCCCTTTTCATTTTTTATTCTAAGACAGGGTCTCACTAAGTCATTTAGGGCCTCACTAAATTGCTGAGGCTGGCTTTGAACTTGTGATCCTCCTGGCTTAGCTTCCCGAGCTGCTGGGATTATTACACTATGCCGTGCTCCAACTCATGTATTCTTGACCTTGTATTTTTTTCTGCTTTTTCTTTGTGTAATTATACCATAGTTATTCTTACCTTTTTAAAATTTTCTGTCAAGAAGAAAAGTCAGCAATAAAATCTCTACCCCACCTTCCCTTTTTTTTTGTTGTCTTTGGGGATGTTGACCAGAAAGGAATTCTGAGAACAGAATTCTTTTTATGAGTTATCCAAGACTATTTGACTGACTTGTAGTGACCCTGGAGGGAGATGATTTGTTTTAGGTACTTGTTCCTGGTTTACCTTCTCTGTCTTAGAGATGAATATACCTGCCAGCCGGAGGACTGACTTTTATAATTTCTTGGTGTTGTGTAAGAGCCCTGTTTTTAGAGAAGAAGAGAAACCTGATTGGTTACCTGGATTTCCCTAAATCATAAACCTCAGCTTCCTTCCATTTCTCGTTTCTTCAGCCTCTCAGATAACTCCAGAAACACTTTATGGATTCCAGAACAGTGTTATTTCCTTAGATTCTCTGTGATCTTGACTTAGAATTTATTATTCGGGTTTAGTTAGAATTAGTCTCAGCTGAGTGTGATAGGAAACTCCAGATAACAGTAATGTAATGGTTCAGGGTGAGAGCTGGTCTCGAGTCCCACAGTGCCAGGGACCTAAGTTCCTTCTACTTTGCATTGCTGTATGTGATCACTATTTCTAGGTATACCTCATTTTCAGATGTCTTCTCTAGCTACCCACTGTGGATCCCAGTCAGTAAAGAATAAGAAAGAGAAAGTAATATGCTTTCATTTAAGATCATATCCTGAAATGCATGCATAATTTTTACTTAATATCCCTTGGATCAACTTAGATAGTAGTCACAAATAGCAGTAAAGTACATTGCAAAGGGTAGTCTTTATTATGGGTGATCATGTACCCAGTTTTAAAAAAAAAGAATTCTAATAAATGAGAAGGAATGACTAAATAGATATAGAGCAACAGTGTGTAGTTTCAAGCACATCTTTTGTGGTTAACTTGTATGGGGAGGCTAAGATTAGTACCTCATTGGAGCTTAGAGGTCATCCTAGGATTTTTGGAAACTTTTTTCAGAGCTGATCCTGTCTCGTTTGTCAAAGATTTTTCTAGGCTGCTTATTCATCCCCACCTCCCCACCCCCAAGGCTTAGTTCATAAAATCCAGATCTCTGTTCATAGAGGGTGATCATTTGTTCATATCAAAAAATTTATAGGGAGGTTTAATTCTGTGGTATTTCATCCTGAAGGATATAGGTATAAAGGTTACTCTTTGTGTATCTAAAGATTTATTTCATTAAAATAGCATTATTTAAACTTGACTGTATATTTATAAGTAAGACATTTTGAAGTACACACCAATATTTTTATGTGTATTTTATGTATGTGTCCTGCTATACCATTAATGTGTTTTTTATGTAATACATATAATAGATATTTTGAAATGATGAGTTATAGATAACATTTATACTTAGAGTTATTAATTAAAATTAGTGATCATATAAGAACATTTTTGGAAAGCCAATGAATACATGTTTAATTATTCTTGAAAATTTTACCTGAAATAATAATTTTTATTTTCATTTTTACTTTCTGGCACCAGTATTAAACCCAGGGGCTCTTTACTAGTGAGTCACATCTCTGTCTTTTTTATTTTTTAATTTTGAAACAGGGGTCTTAGTCTTACTAAGTTGCTTAGGTCCTCACTAAGTTGCTGAGACTGACTTTTAACTTGTGATCCTCCCAAACTGCTGAAATAATATTTTATGTGTACAGTCCTAAATTGAGTTTACTTTGATATCGGATTTGAATCACTATCATAGCTAAAAAAGGTAATTCAATAATGATAACATTTATTCAAATGGAAGAAATTCACTGTAGTCTGCAGTTAATAAGTTATAATCCTAGGAGTTATTTTTTTGTATATCAAGTTCATGAAGGCTTTTATTTGGGTTAATTGGAATATTTCTGTCATCTTTCAGTGTGTTTCTTGTTCTTTTCAACTATTGGAAGATTTTTACATAATTTTTTTTTTTTTTTACCATCTGAGCTCAAAACTCTCCCTCTCTCTATGTGTATACACACACACACACACACACACACACACACACACACACACACATATTTGTAGTTTGACACATTACCTTTTATTTTATTTATTTTTATGTGCTGAGGATCAGACACAGAGCCTCATGAGCTCTACTGCTGAGCTACAACCCCAGCCCCCAAACTCAACCTTTTTATTTGAAAAATTTTTAATGTTCAGTAAGAATTTTTTTCATAAGTACTACATTTCATTTCTAGCTAAATTCACATAATGATGGAAACGTACCTCAACATTGATTTTCTTAGCCCATGTTCTTAATTAATTAATTAATTAATTTTATTTTAAGAGAAGCAATTACTGTTTTACTCCTTACTAAAATGTTATCTTGGGCTGCGGTGGTAGCTTAGTGGTAGAGTGCTTGTCTAGTGCATGCAAGGCACTGGCTTCAATCTTCAGTACCACATTAAAAAAAAAAGTATAAAATGTCATCTCATTGAAGGGACAGACTAAGGTTATTTATTTCTAATATGACATTTCACAGCTGTTTATGACAGAAGAGGCCAGAATGTTTGTAATACTTGTTTTAGTTTTAAACATTTGTAAAATAAAAATGTGTAACTCATCGTTAAATACAACACCTCTTTTAAGACCCTTGCTGTGAATTAGTGGAGAAACTTGATATTATATAAATATTTTAATAGTCATTTCCCATTTCACTGAAGTTATTATGAACAGTCTACTACTTATAACTTTTTTTTTTTAACATAAAAGAAATGGTATTGCTGGCCATGGTGGTGCATGCCTATAATCCCAGTGGCTCAGGAGGCTGAGGCAGGAGGATTGTGAGTTCAAAGTCAGCCTCGGCAAAAGCAAGGCACTAAGCAATTCAGTGAAACTGTGTCTCTAAATAAAATAGAAAATAGGGCTGGGAATGTGGCTCTGTGGTTGAGTAACCCTGAGTTCAATCCTCAGTTCAAAAGAAAGAGATGGTATTAATGACATTCTGTAATAGTGCAAAATATAGACAAATTCATTAATGTTGTCAGTTCCTCCAACTTATGGAATTCTTATTGTCTCAGAATCTCTTTTCAGCTAAATTATGTCGTGAATCTACCAAAGATACTAGTATGAGTCTGATTAAATATTGGTAAGGTTTAATTTTTTTTAATATTTTTTAAGTTGTTGATAGACCTTTATTTATTTATTTATATGTGGTACTGAGAATCGAACCCAGTATGTCACACATGCCAGGCAAGTGCGCTACTGCTGAGCCACAGCCCTAGCCTTTTATTTATTTTTTTTTAATATTTATTTTTCAGTTCTTGGTGGACACAACATCTTTTGTTTGTATGTGGTGCTGAGGATTGAACCCAGGCTGCATGCATGCCAGGCGAGCACGCTACCGTTTGAGCCACATCCCAGCCCTTAGTTTATTTTTTGATACCAGGCATGGAACTCGGGGGCACTCAACCAATGAGCCACATCCCCAACCCTATTTTTGTATTTTATTTAGAGACAGAGATTCACTGAGTTGCCTAGCGCCTCACTTTTTGCTGAGGCTGGCTTTGAACTATCCATCCTCTTGCCTCAGCCTCCTGAGTTGCTAGGATGGGTTTTAAGTAATAGTTTATATACATAATATTTTATTCCAGGCCACAGATTATTTATGTATCCCCTCAAGTTTATACTCGCCCCCTTTGGAAACTATCTGCTTAGTGTAAACTTAAAAGTCTGATGAAAGCTGGTGTATATAGGTGTCCATTGAAATGGTATTTTATTTTGAGACAGAATCAGTGTCTGTGTGTGTGTGTGTCTGTGTATGTGTGCGCGCGCCTCTCTCTCTCTCTCTCTCTCTCTCTCTCTCTCTCTCTCTCTCTCTCTCTCTCTCTCTCTCTCTCTCTCTCTCTCTCGGTACCAGGGATTGAATCCAGTGGCATTCCACCACTGAGCCACATCCTCAAGCCCTGCTTTCTATTTTATTTAGAGACAAGGCCTCACTGAGTTGCTTAGCACCTCATTTTTGCTGAGGCTGGCTTTGAACTCACGATCCTCCTGTCTCAGCCGCCTGAGCCTCTGGGGTTACAGGTGTGCCTGGAGAGACAGAATCTTTTTAATGTACACAATTTTTCATATTTTTTTCCCTAAAGTGTTTTGCTGAATACCTGACAAACTTTGAAAGTCAGGAAACTTCTGAGAAAATACAAATGTTTGTATCTCTTTCTGGGTATTAACATTATCCTTGACTTCATCCTGTTTTTTTTCCTAATTTATTATTATTTTTTTTGCTTTGTTTAACTTTTCTCAAACTTTCTTTTTCCATTTTAAAATATGACTTTGTATTGTATATCCTTTTTTAAAAAAAATTTTTTTTTGCGGTACTGGGGATAGAATGCAGGGCCTTACACATAATAGGCAAGTGTTCTGCTATTGAGCTATATATACCCATCACTTTTTGAAATTTTTATTTTGAGACACAGTCTTGGGTTTTTTGCCCAGGTTGGCCTTGACCTTGTGATTCTTCTGCCTCAGCCTACTGAGTAGTTGGGATTACAGGCGTGTACTATCTTGCCCAGCTTTATATCCCCTTTTTGAAAAATTTTTATTTTTTAGTTGTTGATGAACATAATATCTTTATTTATTTATTTTTTTGTGGTGCTGAGGGTTGAACCCAGTGCCTCACATATGCTAGATAAGCGCTATTCCACTGAGCCACAACTCCAGCCAGCCCCTATATTCTTTTTTTTAACATTTATTTTTTAATTATAGTTGGACACAATATCTTTATTTATTTATTTTTATGTGGTGCTGAGGATTGAACCCAGGGCCTTGCACATGCTAGGCTGGCGCTCTACCGCTGAGCCACAACCCCAGCCCCACCCCCCCCATATTCTTTTTTAAAAGCCATTTTAAATTTGTTTTGGAATAAAGTGGATTATAAATCATTTGCTATTTAGATATCCTGGTTAGGGATACTTCTATTTTAGTTTTTATTTATTTATTTTTTTAAATACCAGGGATTGAACACATCCTCAGGTAACAACCCCCCCCCCCCTTTTATTTTGGCACCAGGGATTGAACTTGAGAGCACTCCACTGAACCACATTCCCAGCCCTATTTAGAGACAGGGTCTCACAGTTGTTTAAGTGTCTTGCCATTGTTGAGGCTGGCATCCTACTATCTCAGCCTCTCAATCTGCTGGGATTACAGGCATGTGCCACCCCGCCCAGCTCCCAGCACTTTTTATTTTATATTTTCAGACAGTCTTGCTAAGTTGGTTAGGGCTTCGACAAGTTGCTGAGGCTAGCTTTGAACTTGTGATTCACCTGCCTTAGCCTCCTGAGTCGGTGTTATTACAGGCTTGTGCCACTGGGCTAGCCTTTTTATTTTTAAATTTAACTTTGTATTTTGAAAATTTAAAATATACTGATAAAAATGGTACAGTATATGCACATATACCCTTTACCAAGATTTAACACCTGTTAATGTTTTGCTGTATTTACTGACTTAATTTATTACTTTACCAGTTCACCTGTCCAGTCTATCCATTTAGTTGAACTTCACTATGTATCTCAGAGGACATTTACACCATATCATAATTATAATGAAAAAATAATTTCTGAATATCATCTGATATTCTGTCCAGTATTCAGATTTACTCCTTGTTCCCAAGATATAATTTCATTTAGTTTGTGCAAATCAAGATGCAGAAAATTAGTGTGGCATTTGTTTTTTTTCTCTAAAGTCTCATTATATCCTTTTCCCTTAATACTTTTTGGAGGAATGTCCCAAATTCTATATTTTAAAAAATGTGATATCTATTCCTTCCACTTCCTGAAGATGGGAAGTTAGGTTTAAAAGTTTAGATTAGATCAGATTCAACATATTTTGCAAAAGTCCTTAATAGGTAAAGCTGTACCATTAATATTGTTCATAACAAGTTTTATGTTTGAGTGTTCAACTCCTTTTGATGTGAAATTTGGTTACTAGGTTAAGGTGGTGAGAGCTAAATCTCTTCTTCCTTAAATACTTAAGATCTTAACAAGGAATCTATAGGAATAGTTTCTCATCAACTTTTCTCATATTTCTATGTATCCAGTGACAGTACTTGCTAGAATCAGTAGTAACCAAATTATTATTTTCTAATTTCATCTTTTGCATTTACTTGCTGGTGTTCTGGCAAAATTAAGGTTTTTTAAAAAATATATATATTTTTAAAATTATCTCTTTGGTGAAGAAGCAGATGAAAGGGGGAAAAAAATCAACACTTAATTACTATTTTCCAGGGTATGAGGTTGGTGAAGTGGTCACGTCTAGTTTAGTCAAAGGTGGCAAATGACTTTTGGTTCTTTCCCTTTGTCATAGGAGTTGTACTTGTACATTTTTAGGAACATATTATGTTATACTTCTTTTTTGTGTCTGATGCTCTAATTGTCCTTTTTCATACTTCAGTCATTCCACACACATGTTGTCATTGATCTGTATGTCTAATACTGCTTTTAAATTAATTGTGTAAAGTTTGTTGTTGCATTATAAGCACAGTGCTGCTGCTTTTTTTTTTTTTTTAAGGTACCAGGGATTGAACTCAGGGGTACTCAATCACTGATCACATCCCTAGCCCAATTTTGTATTTTTGTTAGAGATAGATCTCATTGAGTTGCATAGCACCTCACTTTTGCTGAGGCTGGCTTTGAACTCATGATCCTCCTGTCTCCTGAGCCACTAGGATTACAGGCATGTGCCACTGCTCCCAGTGGCACAGTGCTTCTTAAAGTACTTGTTGATTGTTCTCATTCTGAGATTTCTGTTTACTTATTTGTTTGTTTATTTAGGTACCAGAGAGTGAACTCAGGGTGCTTAACCACTGAGCCACATCTCCAACCCTTTTAATATTTTTTATTTAGAGACAGGGTCTCAACAGATTGCTTAGAGCCTTGCTAACTTGCTGGAATGGCTTTGAACTTGCAACCTTCCTGCCTCAGCCTCCTGAGTTGCTGGAATTAAGGCTCATACCACCATATCTGGCTGGCTCTGAGAGTTTTATTTAATTTTTGTCTCAGAATCATATTTTTCTTCTGTTTTGTTTATAATCAGTAAGTTTTAGTATGGAAAGTTTCCTCATAGCATATTCTCAAAAGTACTTCAAACATGTGAAGAGATCAGGTTGGAAATGTAGATAGCACTTACTTGAAAAGTTTTGAAAGCTGAGAAATTTTTCCTTAAAGATTAACGTTAAAAATAAATTTAATATATACAAGCACCAGGAAAATAATCAAATGACTTTCGTTAATGGAGCAACTTTAGTAAAGGTGATTTATTCAAGGATATTGCACATGAATTTTCAATAAATAGTAATTTCAGAACTATGGTTGCTCTTCTTTGTTTTCAAGAATCATATAGTGAACATTATTTGGCTTTTTACTGTTAAATGTAGTTGTTTTAGGAAATAAGTTATATCATTCTTTATTAGTGACATCATAGGTACTATTTTAGTAGGCTTTTGGTCCCTGCACTAATTGGGCCTGAGTCAGTATACTTAAAAAGAAATCATCTTGAATGATATATTTATTTTCTTTTTTATAATAATGACTTAGGATCTCAAATATCTATTCTAGTATTCATATGATTCAAAGGCCAGGAAACAGATCATTAGAAAATGAAGTAAAAGTAAGGGAGTGCAGTTTGAATAATGGTGTGTATGTGTGTATGTATATAAAACACATGAGTAGAAATAAATCTTTATTAAAGTAGGTTTTTCTCTGAGGGCTTCTATTTACTTTCTATTGTTCTTAAGGAAAGACTCTAGATTTAGAATCTTACCTGAAATGGTAAGATTTGGTAAGATTAGGAATTACCAAAATATTCATGAGGCCAGAAAGACTTTTTATTAAGGACAAGAGGAAGTAATTTACTGACTTCTAAACATTTATTATGGAACAGAACAAGATACATTTTATTATATAGTGCATCAAGGCTGAACACATGTAATATTTATTTTCTCATAAAGCTATGTTCTTTTCTCAAATATATTTACTAATATATTTTGGTTATTAGAACTCTTATGTTCTCCAAGTTCTAATAATTCTGTTAAGTGTTCCAAATTTATTACAGAGTTGATACTTTTTTTCAGTCAAGGTTCATATCTTTAATCTCTTTTAATATGCTCATTCAGAATTCCTTTTAGATAGAGATTTTTAGGCCTGTGTTCTGGAAAATGGAAATTATCTTTACAAGTAAGCATTTTTTGTGCTTTTGATTGGTTGTTCAAGGTATTCATGCCTCTTCCAAATCTGTGTTCTTAAACTATTATCATTCTAACTTTTGAGTTTTGCAGGGGTCAGCTGTTATTACTGTGATGGAATAGAGGTGTTTTATTTTGGTGTTTTGATTACTGAATTTATTGATTTGTGTTGGGTTAACACAGGTTTTAATCTTTTGGATAGAAAATTGGATTCTATGTTATATTTATATTCATTCATGCATTAGTTAATTCAAGCTATGCTTAAGATAGAACATTGTATGTTCTGACTATTTTTCTGGACACTAAGGATATATCAGATATACCTCTTCCTCCTGCTCTTCATACTAGAGATTGAAACCAGGGCTGCTTTACTGCTGAGCTATATTCCCAGTTCTTTTATTTTTTGAGACAGGGTCGCACAGTTGCCAAGGCTAGACTCGAACTTGAAATCCTCCTGTCTCAGCCTCCCAAGTTGCTGAGATGATAGGAATGTGCCATTGTGCCCAGTTAGCCCCATTTCTTAAATGTTTCTACTACCTCCATATAGTGCCTCCCTTTGGATCAGGCCTCTAATACATGGGCCTTAGGAGAACATCTCAGATCTAGACTTAAAGCAGAGCTAATGAAATGTCACAGAACCACGTGCTGGTTGAGAGCTGTTTTACTGGAAACTGAAATTCAATGAATAATGGTATGATCCATATTTTAATAAGAGGGTTGAATTGCCCCCCTCCCCCTTTAAAGAAAACAACTATTCATATTTTATGGTAACATGATTCCTTTTAACCAGCATTGCAGGCATCAGCAATTTACAGCTTGGGTTCCACACTTATATATAAGATAATATACTTTGCTTTGGCCTAAAAGTATAAGTAGGTACTGTACTGTTTGCTTATTTAACAAAAAATTTACTGCATACCTATCATGTGAAGCACTGTTTTAGTGCTGGAGGATAATAATAATTTTGCAAATACTAATAAGCTTGCAAGTAAACAGTAAGATGATAGAGAATATCTAGTTGTTTCTTTGGCGGTTTATTTGAATTGGGCTTGTCTCTCTATGGTGGTAACATTAAGAGTACGGCATTCTTGGGCTAGGGTTGTGGCTCAGTGGTAGAGTGCTCGTCTAGCATTTGTGAGGTCCTGGGTTCGATCCTCATAAAGATAAATAAATAAAGGTATTATGTCCATCTATAACTAAAAAATATTTTTAAAAAACCAGTACAGTATCCTGAGGGGCATGTAATAGTCAGGTTTTTGAAGATCCTGGACACATGAAGTATATTCAAAGCAAAAGCAAATTAAAAATATACTTTAAAGGTGACCAGTTAGTGCTTTTGTTAAAGTAATTTGCTGTTAATAAATAGTTCTGTTATCCCCAAGAATTGTGTTTACATTTGTTTTCATATTTGATAGTTTTAAATTTATAACTAGTAGACTGTTTAAATGAACTGTGAAACAGCGATTTTCTCATGTTTTATCTCATCAAAAAGAAAAACTAAGTATTAAAAATTAAATTTAAATAATCAAGGGATAATCATGCAACTAAGTACTCCTTGCTCCCAACACAGAAGCCTGTATTGACAGTTTATTCCTCATATGTAGGCTTTTCAGAGTTGGCCTATGGGTAGCCAAGTGTCTGTTGTCTGCCTGTTGTTAGAATCATGGGGCAGATGGAGCAAGTCCAAATAAAAACTTGGAATGTACATTTTGGCATTTTTCTTAATTTTATAATTAATGTCTCCTGGTAGGCTGAAATCCTGGTTGGTTCCATAGTTTAGCTGTTGTGAGTTGAGTTGCTATAAACACTAATGTGGCTGCCTCATTGTAGTATGTATGTAGTATGTAGTATGGTGATTTAAAATCCTTTGGGTATAAACTGAGGAGTGAGATAACTGGGTCAAAACATTCCAAGTTTTCTGAGGAATTTGCATACTACTCTCCAGAGTGGTTGCACCAATTTGCAGTTGGACCAGCAATGTATGAGTGTACCTTTTCTTCCACATCCCTGCCAACATTCCACGTCCCTATTACTTGTATTCTTTTTTTTAAAAAAATATTTTGTTTATTTAATTGTAGTTGGACCCAATACCTTTATTTTATTTTTATGTGGTGCTGGGGATCGAACCCAGGGCCTCGAATGTGCTGGCAAGCACTCTACCACTGAGCCACACCCCCAACCCACTTGTATTCTTGATAATTGCCATTCTGACTTGAGTGAATGAGCTCTCAGTGTAGTTTTGATTTGTATTTCTGTAATTGCTAGAGATGTTGAACTTTTTTTCATATATTTGTTGATCAGTTGTATTTCTTCTGTGAAGTGTCTGTTCAGTTCCATAGCCCATTTATTGATTATTTGTTTTATTCATGTTAAGTTTTTTGAGTTCTTTATATATCCTGGAGATTAAAGCTGTATCTGAGGTGTGTGTGGTAAAGATTTTTTCCCATTCTCTAGGATCTCTCCTTAGTCTTTTTTTAAAAAAACTTCATTTTCTGACCTCTAAACATTAGAGTGTTGAAGGTTCAGATTATTAAATAATTGTTCTTTTTCTCTTCCCTGTTGTGTTAATATCATTCCATTTTCTAACTTAAAAAATTAAAAAAAAAGTCTATAATTCAACTCCCAGTATATCATTATTAACTTCAACTTCTTGCCTAATTACGAGATTCTTATGTTTACTTGGTTTGATGTCTACTGGGAATCTTAAGAGTTTAAAATTGAACTCTTGATAACTCCCCCACCTTCAGGATTAAACCCAGGACTTCATGCATGCTAGACAAGCACTCTGCCATTGCACTATATTCCCTACCTTTTTAATTTTGCTACAGTGTCTCCTAAGTTGCCCACAGTAGCTCTGAGCCATGTGATCCTCCTGCCTTAGCCATTACAATAGCTGGGATTACACATGTGTACCACTGCACGATTTACCCTCTCTGTATTCTGCTATCACTAATTCTACAGTCTTTCCTACCCCTAAATGGCGATTTCTTCCTTGAAGTTTTCAGCAAAAAAACTTCCAAGGCACCTCCTATTTTTCTCCCTTTTCTTTATACTTGATATTCAGTTCATTAGTAAATTCTGTTGGCTTTATATTCAAAATGTATCTAGAATCTAATTACTTGTACTTTTCACTTTCTTCACTGGTAACTGTGGTCTTAGTGGCATCTAATACTTGATCATTGCAGCATTCTTTAAGGCTTTCCTGCTTCTGCTCTTTGGGATTCTTTATAACCTGTTTTTAAAAGAACACAAATGATAGAGTGATTGAGTGATCTTTTGAAGAGTTAGACTATGTCACTTTTGGATTTATCATGCTCTGTTAAGACGGCGTTTTATACAAACAGACCAAAATTCTTATGGCTTACAAGACCCTACTCAAGATACTTTTCTGATCTATTCTGCTGTTCTCCCTCTCTGCTAATCTGGCAACACAGACCTATCTCCATAGTATTCCTTTAACACATGCGGCATATTTCTACGTCAGTGTCTATAAATGTATGTACCTTCTAATTAGAAATCTGTTCCTTTGTCTGGTTCAGGATTTTTTTTTTTTTTCCTGAAGAGTTACCTCAGCAATGTCATCTCTAGGCTCCCTCTGGACCGAAACAGTGCCATTTTAGGAGTTATTAAAGGGCATCTCTTTTTCTTGTGCACAGTTTGGAGCACAGACGGTGGCCTGGATTTTAGTCTCCACTTTCCCCCTGGCTAGAAGAAGCTCTTGTACAATAAATAACCAGAATAATTATCCCTAACTTTCTCTGACCACTCTATTTATAATTACAAACTAACCCTTTTCCCTTTCTGCACTCTCTCCACACTTCCTATTCCTTTTATTTATCTATTATTATCATACTATATATTTTGTTTCACCATCATTAAAATGAAGATTCATGGGAACAGTTTTGAAAATTTTCTTTTATGAGAAAAACATCAAACATTTATAGAAGCAGTGAGAATAGCATAATAAATCCCTGTGTAGTTGTTACCAGCTTAAGCAATTCATAATTTGTTTTGTTTTGTTTTGTTGGTGCCCTACTCTTCTTAACACCTCCTTTAGTTCAGGATTATTTTGAAGCACAGATCAGAAATGCTATGATTTTATCTCTAAATAATTTCAGCATGTATCTCTGAAATATAATTTTTTTTTATATTTGGAAAATCATAAACACCATCATATTCTGCCAAAATATTTGAAAATTGTTCTTGATATTTTCAAATATTAAGTATGATTTTAGTTTACCCAGTTTCCTTTATATAATTTTTGCAGTTAACTGAAATAAGTTCAGTGTATTCAATCAGTTGACATGTCACTTAAGTATATTTCAAGTCTATGTAAGATTCCCTCTACCCCCACCTGTGTTTGCATAAGAAAACAGGTCATTTGCCTTGAGTCTGCCTCCCTAGGTATCTGCAAGAGTCTAAGACAGTGTATGACACAGTAGGGTTAGATGCTTAGTGAAAATTTTTAAAGGAATTAATTTAAAGGTAAACAATTTATCGTATTTTAGGGCTGAATTAAAATGTTAAATTTTTGGAGAGCAATTACTGTCTTACTTTACATTAGCTTGATAGAATAATTTGGCCACAGGAATAGTTGTTTAGATAGTTGGGTAATAGTAAAATGACAGTGCCCTTCAGGCTATAGAAAAAAAGTTTTAAAATAATTCCCATGTTATACTAATAGTGTTTATCATTCATTTAAGATCTTATTACTTCCTTTTAGACACTGTATTTGAAGCTACATTGGTTTATTTTCACAGCAACCCTTCAATGAAGAGTGATTGTATCAGTATTTTCCCAGTGAAAAAACAAGTTCTAAGAGGAAAGTGGGTACTGGATATTAGTGTTTTTTTTTTTTTTAAACAAACTTTTTTTAAAACAAACTTTATGGAACTAGAGATACCTTTAAAACTGTGTGTTTGTATAACTTTGGGAATTAAAAAAAAATGTGGCACAAATAGCATTTTCCTTTGCATAGAAAACCTTGTTGGGTATGTTATCTTCCTTCTTTCTCTGGGCATGCACAAATGAATTTAAACTATGTTGGAAAAATGTTTTTTGAAAAAGTTTTTAACAAAATACTTTTAATGCAAAATGAACTAGAAAATGTGAACAAGGAAAAGGGAAAAATCTCTAAAATAACATTTTGGTGTATTTTTGCGGGGAGGGATAGGAGGATAAAAAGCTTGGGAAATCATCATACTATGTATCACATATGCTTATTTTCTCATAAAATGCTTACACATTGAGGACTCTGGACTTTTTCAGTGTTGTGCCTTTTTTTGTACAGGGATTGAACTCCAAGAGTGCTTAACTACTGAATCACTCCCCTGCTCTTTTTATTTTTTATTTTGAGACAGGGTCTTGCTAGGTTGCTGAAGCTGTCTTTGGACTTAGGATCCTGCTGCTTTAGCTTCCCAAGCTTCTGGGTAGTTTCTCTTTTAACTGAATATTTTTTAGACTTGTTTGATAAAAAAGCCTCCTTTCCTTGAAAATACCTGTAAATTCCTCCTAAACCATGAAATTGAGATTGGCAAAAGTTGAAATATTTGTGAACATGAAATCATAAAGCTTTGTAATATGTTAAAGTAACTATAAATTATAGCAGAAAGGATAATTTAATAGTGTTGAAGTGATTGAAGATATAGCATTCTGAAGAAAAATTAACTTTATGCCAAATACTAAAGATAAACAAGAAAACACTTTAAATAAGTAACACAGATATTACCTTAAGAATTTACATAAATTGTTGAGAGCAAAACATTAAGACCTGAATAGAACAGTAGGCAAAATTAAAGACATTCAAAAAGGCAATCTCAAGTTCTTTGAACTGTAAATTTTTGTAATCTTTTGGAAAAGCAATTTGATCTCTATTTACTTATCACATTAAAATAAATATATTTGCCTTCTTAGACTCAGTAAACCTATGATTTACATTTTATCATAAAGAAGAAATTGAACTGGGTACAGTGGCACATGCCTTTAATCCCAGCAACTGAGGAGACTAAGGCAGGAGGTTCATAAATTGGGAGATCAGCCTGGGCAATTTAGTGAGAGCCTATCTTGAAATTAAAAAGGACTAGGGAGGGCTGGGGATGTGGCTAAAGCGGTAGCGTGCTCACCTGGCATATGCGAGGCCCCGGTTTGATCCTCAGCACCACATACAAACAAAGATGTTGTGTCCGCCAAATACTAAAAAATAAATATTGAAATTCTCCCTCTCTCTCCCTCTCTCTTTAAAAAAAAAATTAAAAAAAAATAAAAAGGACTAGGGAATGTTAGCTCAGTCGAAGTGTCCCTGGGTTCAACCCCCACTACCACCATCCCAAAAAAAAAAAAATATATATATATATATATATATATATAAATATATATATATATATTAAATTGAAAGGGGGGAAAAGGTGTTCACATATAGTAGACTTGATTATGTTTCAAATTAGGAACATGATAGCATCTAAAAAGTTACATCCACTCCAAAATAGTAAATAGTATTGTACATAACATTTAATTTGATAGAGTATATATCTGCTCACCTGCTTTTTTTGGAGTGAATATGTGAGTTAGCCATGAAGGAAAGAACTCACTAAAGGGAGGACCTATTGAGGTTGGTTGGTCTTCTGGAATGTTAGAAGAGAAAATGAATGAGATTAAGGTGTCCATATTTTTTCCTTACTCTACTTAAAAAAAATGACAAGCCCTGTAAAGTAGATATCTAACTTATTGTAATAACTGTAAAGATATTATCCTTTTTTTCCTCATATTTGTTCCTTTATGCCAACTTTTATAATACAGAAATTATTCTTTTAGAAGTGGTTGAACTGAGTTTGGTCTTTCTACTACCATCAAATTAATATCAGATGTGAAGACTTCCTTAATATTCCTGACTTATAATTTTATGATCTCCCCTGTGTATGGTGTTAAAGTGATTTAAACAAATCCCAGTTGAGAAATGCAATAAATTTAACTCCAAATGGTTTGATTATATTATTAATGATCATTATTATTTTACAACCTCATTTACCTCAACTTCATAAAAAGATAGATTGAAATTAATAGTCTGGAGTAAAGTAGTATTAGTGTCAGGAGGACTTAGATTTAGCATATGAGAGCAGCAAGTTTAATTAAGGAAATTTGGGGTTATGGTGGGAAGAATTTTTATTTTTTAATTTTTTTGGTACCAGGGATTGAACTCAGGGCACTTGCCCATGATCCACATCCCTAGCCCTATTTTGTATTTTATTTCGAGGCAGGGTCTCACTGAGTTGCTTACCTCCTCAGTTTTGATGGGGCTGGCTTTAAACTGGAGATCCTCCTGCCTCAGCCTCCAGAGGTGCTGGCATTATAGGCATGTGCCACCGTGCCTGGCAAGAAGAATTTTTATATGATATTAATTCAGGCTTACGAAAATTTCTAAATGTGGTCAGATTTTAGGCCAACATTTCAAATGAGAACGATAACCTAGATCTGGGAGGAAAAAAACTGTTTGTTTTTTTTTTTTTTTTCCTGCGTGACATGTTTAGTACTCTTGTTTCCTAAAGAATCAAGACATTATTGTAGTTTTTGTTTTTTCTTCTTTTTTTAATTTTTTTTTCTAACTTGTAGTTGGACACAATATCTTTATTTATTTTTATGTGGTGCTGAGGATTGGACCCAGTGCCTCACACATGCAAGGCAGGCACTCTACCACTGAGCTGTAGCCCCAGCCCAGTTTTTGTTTTTTCTATTTAATTTTTTTTTTCTGTTTTCAGAATCCAAATTCTTATTTTAGTAGATATATTGCATGGTACTGGCCAACTTTTAAGATATCAGATATTAAATACTGAATTTTAGTTTGCCTTGTGTTGGTGGAAGGGGGAGATAAGTACCCAAGAATAGGCCAGTGTTTCTTTAAAAAAAAGAAAAAGAAAAACAACTGATTATTATTATTATTTACTTATTCAATTTCTCAGCAGAAGTAATCAGAACATCAATATCTTTTAAATACAGTAGTACCTGATGGGGAGAGTTTTAACCAGTGATTATTAATTTTGTATTTTAAATTACTTTTATCAAATGAACAATTTTAGAAGAAAGAACCTCTCATGTACTTTTTTTTTTAATTGGTTGATTTGTGTCAGGAGGAGTATAATTTTTGAAGGGGTACCCGAGGGAGAAACTGTGAAACAAAATAGTTAATAACAGGACTTTCTAAGTACCATAGGATTTTGAGGACTTTGTATGTTAATCTTCACAGCAGCCTTTCTAGAGCACTAGTTTTATCTCCATTTTTTTTTTTTTTAATAATTTGAGACACTGAGAGATTAAGTAGGAGCTTCAGTTGTAGAGGGCCTTGTTCAGCATGAGAGTCCTGGAATCTTTGGAGGCATGTATAGCTTGATTTATTGTGGAGGTAGACTGTGGGAGATGAAGGGATTGTGTGCCAGGAGGACAAGGAATACAAAAAAGAATGGATTCTTTATTTTATATATATATATATATTTACTTTTTTAAATGGACACAATATCTTTATTTTGTTTTTATGTGGTGCTGAGAATCAAACCCAGTGCCTCATGCATGCCAGGCGAGCGCACTACCACTTGAGCCACATCTCCAGCCTCCAAAAATAATGGATTCTTGTAACTCTTTGTGTAGTCTTAGTTGTTCTAATTGTAGATTTTTGACCAAAAGATTTTCAAAAGATTAGTCCCGGTTCACTTTGTTTTCCATTGTTATAACTGAATTCCATAGGCTGATAATTTACAAAGAATCAGGTTTATTTAGCTCACAATTTTGAAGGCTGGGATGTCCCAATAGCATGGTGCAGCCTAATCTAGTAAGAGTTTTCTTGCTGTATCATAATATCACAGGGATAATCACATGGAATACAGAATAAGCATTCTAGCTTGGGTCTCTCTTCCCCTTCTTATAAAACCATTGATGCCAGCATGGGGAGCCCCATTTTCTTGGCCTTATCTAGTCCTTATTAGCTTACAAAGACCCCCACCTCCAAATACTATTACCATGTGAATTTGGGGTTAAATTTTTACCGCATGTACTTTTAAAAAGCCATAGCAGAAGGCATCATTTACCTTCTAAGTTATTTCTTAGTACATACAAACATGGGCACTTCTTTGTTGATTTTTTTCCCCCCTTCTCTCCTTCCTCCCCTTACCTCTCTCCACTTCCCTCTTCTGCCGCACTCAAATTTCTTTTCTCTTTCATTCATCATTTTTGTAGAGGGTAATGTCCCTATCACACTTATTTCCCTTCTGCTTTCTTCATCTGTTAATTACATAGAAAACTCATCTTTGCCACTTTAACCTCCTTCAGCTGGTTGTCATTTACTTCTAATTTTGTTCTTACAATGTCTTTCTTTGGGCTGATGAAAATGTTTCTGTCACTCACCAAAGGAAACTTTTCCCACTAGTCCTTTTCTATGATTCTTTTATTCAGCAAATATTTCTGGAGTACCTACTAGGCACTAAGTTGTTCTAGGTTTTGGTCTTTGAGCCACAAATAAGGAGTGTCTCTGTGTGGAACTTACAGTGTAATGGAGAAGACAGTCAAAATAAATAGATAAGTAATATCAGATGGTGAAACATGTTTTAAAGGTAAAGTGTATTAATGATCAGTAGGCAGTGATGGGAGTATGTATTATTTTGCATAATGTGATTAGAGAAGATTTCTCAGATTTGAGTTAAACCAAAATACAGTGAGAGAGTGAGCTATGTGGATATTCAGAAGAAGAGCTCTCCATGCAGAAGCGAGTACTATGCTAACTTGTGTTCTGGAAAGGCCAATGTGAGAATAAAATCAGCTTGGTAGGAGTTGAAGTCAAGGAAGTTGGCAAAGGAAGATCTTGTTAACCTGTGGGCTTGGATCAAAATTTAAATGTGACAGGAAGGCTTTGGAGGATCTTGAACAGAAGAATTTAATGTTGTCTGATAATATTTTAGAAGGATCACAGGAATAACTGAATAAACTATATGTGGTGGGAGGGGTTGCAGTAGAAGAACCTAGTTGCTAGGAGACTTATAGTGTTCTCTTGATGAGAAATGATGGTCATTTGGAGAAGTGTATTAGCTGTGGAGATGGTAAATGGTCAGATATGTGATGTTTGGTTGGATGTAGGGAGCAATACGGGGAGAGGAGCTAAGGATGTTTCTCAAGTTTTAGGCTTGAACAACTGGGTGAGTGGAGGTTCTATTAACTTGAAGTACCCAGTGAGGAACAGTTTATGGGGACTAGGAAAATTCGAGGAATTTATATATATTTTCAATATGTTAACTTTTAGATACCTGTTGGACAGTCTAATTGAGGTCAAGCACTCTCCTGGAGATTAGCTCTGATGTGGGATTGGAAATATACATATTGAAGTCACCCAGGAATTGATGGAACTGGGTAGGATCACTATGGATGAGTGAGTGTGAATGATGATAAAAAAGAAAAATGAGAGGACTTAACTGTTAAGTTCTTGAGCATGTAGACATCTGCAGAAGAGAAGGTTCTTTCAAAGAATATTGAAAAGAAGTGACTAGTAAGATAGGAGGACATGATATCCCAGAAACTGAGAAGGAAGGGATTCAAGAAGGGGGAATTATGCCAGATACTCCAAGGACATGGAATAATTTAAAACTTGATAATTGACCTTTGATTTTGACTTGCTAAATCCTGTTGATTCTACTTTGATCAATAGGGCTGTAAACTTTATAGCAGTCAAAATAAATAGATATGTAATCGATATCTATTTATAGCAGTCAAAATAAATAGATGTGTAATATGCACTCCCTGCCAGCAAGAGTATTAGTCTTTTCGCCTCAACTATTTTCCTCTTTTGGATTGTTGTTCTTATTACAATATAAAACATATGGGCATTTTAGAAAATTTGGAGAAAATAAAGTATAAGAAAGATGAAACAACAATATTCCTTATCCACCTTACCTTTAGAGATAATTACTGATAATAACTTCTTCCAGTTTTTTCTATGCATTTTTGTACATCTTTGAAATGCATATAATGTTTACGCTTTTATATAGAATTGAGGTGAAAAAGTTCGCTTTTGAAAATAAGTAAGTGGATCAACTTAGCAAATGTCAAGACATTTTTGAGAATGTGTAGCAGCATAGATGAAAAATCCTAACTGGAGTTCCTCTTCTGTGTCTACCCTAATTATATCTTAAATGAGTCCTGATTAATTTTCCTAGAGCATGTTCTCCTAAGCTGTTAGTGCATAGAGTGAGGTTAAATTAAAAGCATGAGCTCTTTTTTTTTTTTTTTAAGTATTACATGCTTATAGCAGGACATTTGGAAAATAGAAGGTGTATTCTTATCTTTTTTTTTTAAAGAGAGAGTGATAGAGGGAGAGAGAGAGAGAGAATTTTTTTTTTAATATTTATTTTTTAGTTATCGGCGGACACAACATCGTTGTTTGTATGTGGTGCTGAGGATCGAACCCTGGCCGCACGCACGCCAGACGAGCGCACTACCGCTTGAGCCACATCCCCAGCCCTGTTCTTATCTTTTGGAGATAAGAATTGCTGCTTATAATTAATGTTTATGATTTTCATCTATTTCCTGCCCTTTTCCACTTGTCTAAATGTACATGCACATGCATTTTATTTATTTATTTATCTCTAATGAGGATCAGACTTATGTTTTCTGGTTAGCATTTTCTTCACAATCCATTCTTCCCTCTGTTCTTTATAAATTATCATGGTCAGAGTGTATAAGCAGTTTTGTAATTCTGTTTGTTGTCAAATTGCTCTTCAAAAAGATTGTACCATTTGAAAGCATATTTATAAAGAATTTTGTTTTCTTTAAATTTTAGGGTAGACCACTATCTTGTTGAGCTATTTTAAATGAAGTTCTACTTGGATACAAAGATGAGGACTAGATAACTTCTTGAGGTTCCTTCTAACCCCTAGGATGAAGATAATAACTAACATTTGTGTAGTGCTCTAAAGTTTACAGAGTGAGTTTCCATACATCATCTCACTTGACCCTCACAACAACCCTGTGAGGTAGGTAGGACAGGTATTATTATCCTCATTTTAGAGATAAAGAAAATTGATAGAGAGGTTAAGTGATTTAATTAAGTTTAAATGTTCTGACAGGGGCTTAAATCCAGGTCTTTTGATTTAATCATATTCTTTGTATAAGGTTTCATACAAATGCACATTCAGGATTATTTACACATATTGGCTAGTTAAATGATATTTATTCTCTACAGAGAAAAATTCTAATGACAATCTTCCTTCCTCTTATCAATTGAATGGCTTTGTTTCTTTTGATTAAGTAATTTAATTATGTCACTATATTAAGCATCTACTGTTTTTCTCACCATTTGTGGGAAGGGGAAGTTAAGTTTTTCATTTTTTCTCTCTTTATCTTTTACTCTTTATTTTCTCTGCCTTGCCCCTTTGCATCACTCAAAAGTATAACTATATTGCTTACTCTCACATATGTAGCATAAAGTCTCTTAAGTAATAGGGTCTCAGAATATCTGTTCCTGACATGAATCAAATGTAGAATATTAAGACTTTTTGAAGGTGTTGAGCTCTTTTGTATCTTAAATAAAATTGAGATTATTGAGCCTTCCAGGTGCCTGTGACACTCTTAAAGGGACAGCAAATGATAAATGAAAGTGATAGTTGAGTTGAGGACAAATCTGGAGTGATTATTCTTCTCTTTTGACTAGTTACCTTAGGAGGTAGAAGTTTCTCAGACTCAATTTATGTGAGAACTTAGCAAAGACAGTGTCACATATGTTAGGAATAGACCTAAACTTTCATGATTGTAGTTTTTTATGTTAAAACCATCTCACAGTTTTTTGTACTACCTTTAAGTACTTATAACTTCCAATATTTTTTAAAATTAATTTTTTATTATTGTTTTTGTTTTTCTCTAGTTGTTGGTCTTGACGATATTATGGATGAAGGAGTTGTTAAAGAAAGTGGCAATGATACCATTGATGAAGAAGAATTGATTTTACCTAACAGGAATTTGAGGGACAAAGTAGAAGAAAATTCAGTGAGATCACCAAGAAAATCACCTCGTTTAATGGCACAAGGTAATTCTTTTAAAGAGGTCCAGCCAGAAGGTCAGAGCTATAGGAATAGATGTATTGGGTTGTAAACTTGCCAGAGATCATTTTTTTTATATTTGCTAATATTAAATCTTTTAATATTCAGATTATGAGATTATGTCAATTTGTTGTATAAAGTCTCCAGCATCTACTATCCCAATACTCATTTGTCTATCCATGGTAGAAATCACTATTAACTCAGCTAGCTACCTTTTTTTTTTCCTTTTTCTTTCTTAGTATTTACCTTCATATCTTTAAGAAGCATGCAGATATTCCTACTTTATTCTGATTTAGGTATTTATCACTTGACTTCCCACTCTGGATGATAAAGTTTTTCTTTTCTTTTCCCTGTCACATAAAAAGCACATTTTGTCATCCTTCCAATATATAATTTTATTAGAATTAATTATTTGTTACTATGGCTACATGTTGTTGACAATGATACTTTTAGTAAATGATAGCTACTTTTCTTGTACAACTTTTTTTCTTCTGCATTTGATTGTTTTCACTTTGCATTTGCTTTATTTATTGTGGATGTTCCAGTGATTACTCCCCAACTAGTTTTGTTATTTGTCTGAATTTTTCTTCATGAAATTTTGTATATCAGGGATTCTGTCATTTTCATTTTATTGAAAAAGTAACCCTTGGTGCCTTCTGATTATTGCCTTGGGTAGACTATTGTTAACCTTATAAATCTGATAAAAAGCCATTATTCAGGAGTCTTTTTTTTTTTTTTTTTTTTAACTTTTTCTGAGGAGTCTGTACTTGGTACTTTGTTATAGTTCCTGTTTCTTTCTTTTTGGTCGTTGAGTGCCTTTATTTTGTGACACACCTTTTCCAGAAGTTTTGTGAGAAAAGGAATTGTGGAGATACACTTCTTAAATTATGTGTGTCTGCAAGTCTATTGAATCTGTTCTCACTTGGAATCATGGTTTGGTTGGAAATGAAATTTGAGATTCGAAATCAGTTTCTTTGGAAATTTAAAGGCGTTTTTCCATTTTCTTCTAACTTAAGTGTTATTGAGAAGTTTATTTTGATTATTTTTGGAGATATATTACCTGCTTTCTTATGGAAGGTTGTGGAATTTTCCTCTTTAGTGCTAGTGTTTTGATGTTTTGTGATACTCTTGGTGTGAATGTATCATGATAATGTACCTTGATGTGAGTATATTTTATGTATTGAGCTAGGATTAATTAGAGCTTTAGTCTAAAAACTATTGGTTTTCAGTTCTAGGAAAATGTCTTGAATTATTTCATTGTTAATTCTCTTGTTTTCTCATTTCTTGCTTTCTGAAATTCCTATTAATGCAAGTGTTAGAAGGCATGGATTAGCCCTTTCATTTATATTTTGCATACTCCAACCTTTTGCTTTTTTCCTTTACTTGCTGAAATTTTCTGTTTCCTCATACTTTACTGTTTTGTACTTTTAAATTCCCAAATATCCTTTTGTTTAATTTTGAAATTGGCCCTTTTGTTAACATTCTATTCTGGATTTGCGCATATAATATCTTTCTTATTAAGGTACTCATGGTAAATTAAAACGTTTTTTTTTTATCTCCTTTCATAATTTTCTTTCCCTTCATTTTGTATTTTAAAAGTATTGTGGACTTCATGTTTCATGTTGGAGGCTTTCCTAGAATGTTAGACTCTTGACTGTTGCTCATGTTTAAGGATAGAGAACAAAGACAGCATGGAACCTATAAGCACGAGGACAATTGTGTGGTTATCTGGCTTTGCTGTTTTTTGACGGAATCCCTCATATCAAAGTTTAGGTTATTCCTGTAATAGCATATTATGGGAGTCTTTGAGGGATAATGTTTGGGGTGTCTCAGTTTTCAGTGTATACAAATTGACTTAAGTCTTACAAATTTCACTGTATTGTCCTCCACTCTCATATATGTATGTGATACTCATTAGTATAATACACTTTACTCTCTCAAGAGGATAAACCACCAGTTTTGGGTTAGGTGTTGGATTTTGCCAAACCTGCCAGCTTAGTGTCTGTCACATTAGGTCTTCTATATCAGTTTTTTTTCTCTTGTGGTACTGGGGATTGAACCCAGGGACACTTTATTCCTGAAATATATCCTCAACTCTTTTTTATTTTTTATTTTGAGGCAAGGTCTTGCTAAGTTGCTGAGGCTGGCTTCAACTGTGCAATCCTCCTGCTTCAGCTTCCTGAGTAGCTAGGATTATGGATGTGTATCATTGCACTCAGCATTACATCAGTTACTTTTTAATCACGTCTTGTTTTGCTTCAAGAATTTGTCATTGTTTTGGATTCATGCCTTTTCAAAAAAGATCCCTTTGTGTAGTATAGTGTTGAAGTGAATAAACTTTGTTGCAAGTATTCACCTGAGTTTTTCTGTGATTTGCATTTTTGATCAGATTTAGTTATTGGCCTGTGCATATTTGAGACTTCGAGAAATGAATAAAACAAATAATGTAGAAAAATAATAGTTTTTATCAATAGAGTCAGGCTCCAAACTAAAACAGTTTATATTTAGAGACAAATGACTTTTATCTTTTGCATAACAAATTACTTTCTATTAGAAACTAATATTTTATCAGTATATCTTCACAGTTACCGTGCTATTTGTTCTTTTATGATTTTTAGCAATCACTTGAGTGTTAAAAGTCTTCATTTATTTCAAGGGTGGATAAAATGGGTTTCAAAGCTTTAAAAGTCATCTAAATTATGGAATAAAACCTCATTAACATTTATTATTTAAAAAATATATAGGTGAGCTTTGGATAAACTCATAATCCACTTGATAATTTTTAAAAGTTATTAACTGCTTCCTTAATGTTCACATACATTAAGTCCTGAAGGAATTAAGAAAGGGTCCCTGAGGAATGTACAGGAAGAATTAATGAGATCCTCAAACTGCTGACAGGAGGATGCCCAGACTGTGTGTACCATTGTAAAGATCAGAATAAATAAAGAATAAGTAAAGAGAGGATTTAAAAAAAAAAAAAAGAAGAAGAAGAACAAATTCTAAAGAGAAGGAGCAGAGTAGAAAAGATAAAGTCTCATGTGAGATAATCTTACTATTGTAATATGAAGATTGCTTACTAACATTCAAATTACTGTACTTGGGCAGGGATGGCCAAGCAATTGGATGGGATCCACTCACTGATAGTGCGATAAACAAACTGCAGCTGTGATTCATTCTTCATCAAAATCAGCTCTTTAAGCTGGGTGTGGTGTAATCCTGGTGGCCCGGGAGGCTGAGGCAGGAGGATCTCAATTTTGAGGCCCTAAGCCACTTAGTAAGTGGCTTAAAATAAAAAATAAAAAGGGCTGGGGAGGGTTGGGATTGTGGCTTAGTGGTATAGGACTTGCCTCGTATGTGTGAACTACTGGATTCGATCCTCAACACCACATAAAAATAAAGATTTTTTTTTTTTTTAAAAAGGCTGGGGATGTGGCTCAGTGGTGAAATGCCTCTGGGTTTAATCCCCACAACAAAAACCAAAAAAACAAAAAACAAGCAAACAAAAAGAAAGATAAGCTCTCCCTCCTAGAATCTGGAGGTGGGGGTGAGGATGGGGGGAGATGACAAGAAAGTAGCAGGGAATCTGTTAGAGAAGAGGAAGGTGATTGAGTGGAGAGGGGAGAGAAGAGAATAAGAGAAGGTCATAGGGTAAATAGAATCAAAGTATGTTATTTGCATGTATATGAATAAGCAACAGTGAAACTCATTCCATGTAATAATTTTTTTCTGTTTAAGAAAGGGTCCCTAAGATTAGGATGACTATATAATTTAGTTTTCAAACTGGGTGAAAGTTTGAAGAGTGTACTGTTAAGCTGGGTGTGGTTGTGCACACGCCAGTAATTTGGGAGGCTGGAATTGTGAGTTCAAAGCCAGTCTCAGCAATGGGGAGGCACTAAGCAACTCAGTGAGACCCTGCCTCTAAATAAAATTCAAAATAGAGCATTGGTAGAGAGCCCCTGAGTTCAATACCCAGTACCTGTACCCCCCACCCCTGCCCACCAAAAAATAAATAAATAAATAAATAAAAAATGTGCTGATAATTTTATCAGGACTATAAGCATCACCTGGAATAGTTCCATTAAAAAATAGTTCCAGATAGTTTCTTCTCACAGTTTAATTATAAATGACAAATTAGGGAAATTTTAGAAATATTGGGGTATAGTAGGATTTTGTTTTGAAAGAGAGCTTTTAAAAATGGTATTGTTTATCTGGAATTGGTTTAGAAGTATAGGATATGCAGTCTTAGAAATAGCTTTGTATTTTGAATTTTAATTTATGAGTCTTTCTACTTACTGAGTTAATCAGTTCTTTTCACTTTGTTTCTCCTGGAGGATTTATCAGGATAAGAAAAGAGGAAAAACTCAAGACTTTTTACATTTTCATTTTGATACATTTACTTGGTTTAGATATTTTAAATTTTAATTTTTTTTTCTGGTAATCTGTGTATTGTACTCTGGCATATATACTCTTACTTAGGAATAGCTTGAATGTTAAATTGTGATGTAAGGTAAATACATTGAAAAAAGGAATTAGACTTTGAGGTTTTATCTCAACTCATGTAGGTCCTATTTGTGAGATGGTTTTAGTTTGGATTTTATTAGTGTTTGAATTTATTCAGTTTTATATGTTTGGAAATGTATGATGTTTAAAATGTATGATGGTCTTTCTTTGGGCATTAATGTAAAGGAAGCTGATTTGTTTTTACTTAATACTTCTTATGGAAGAGAAACCTGATGAAAATGTTTCTTGTATTAGGTTATAGTATTAGTCCGAGTTGCATAGTTGCTTTTTTTTTTTTAACCCTACCAGAATTCAAAGAACTTTGATAGAGTTGATGAATATGTTAATGTATATATGAGCATTTTTATTAAAATGTTCATATAAATCTAAGAGCTCAGAATAAAGAAGTGATATATTATTATATAAATTGTACTGAGATAAAAACACATGGCAAAATAGCTAAGTTATTTTTATTTATTTTTTTCCTTGTGATAGAACAAGTAAGAAGTTTGCGACAAAGCACTATTGCCAAGCGTTCAAATGCAGCACCTTTAAGTAGCACAAAAAAAGCATCTGGGAAGACTGTATCTACCCCTAAAGCAGGGGTGAAACAACCAGATAAATGTCAGATTAAAGAAGAAGTTTGTACATCACTAAAACCTGAGTATCATAAGGAGAATAGAAGGAGCAGCAGACACATTGGACAGATTGAAGTGGTACCAGAAATATCAGTTTCTTCAGGTCATTCTTCAGTGTCATCTTGTCTTGAAATGAAGGAAGAAGATGGATTAGATTCCAAGCATAAATATAATAATCAGGGAGAAGCAAATGTGCCATCTCATGAATTAAATAGTCCACTTCTTTCAGAGACTTGTGTTAGTATTGAAGAAAAGAAAAATGAAGCTCTGATGGAAGGTAAAATTAAGACTGTTAGTAGCCCATTGTTTCAGTTTTCAGGTAAAGAAGATGATGAACAGAATGATTCCATTTCAGATAAAATGGATGAGACTGTTGAAGAAAGGAGGGCAAAGGGAAAACTTGAACAAGAATCAAAGGTGGTAGCAAAATTATCTCATGCGGATGACCAAATTATTGAGGAACCTGAATCTTCTTCTGGTATGTCTGGTGATACTGCTTGTATAGATCCAAATAAGACAGAGAAGAACCTTGTAGATTTGCCTAGTTCCGTGGATAAAGTGACTGAATATAATTTGGAATTGAAGAATACCATGGATATTGTTGATGAAGCTGAGAATTCCCTTCAAAGAACTAAAGTGGAACCGTTAGGTTCTGGTGAAGACACAGAGTCTAATGATATTCAGCTAAAGACCACTGAGTTTAATAAATCAAATTCAGAGGTGGTTGATACTAGTCCTTTTGAACCAGAAACTAATATTTTAGAAAATGCTATTTGTGATGTGCCTGACCAAAATTCAAAGCAGTTGGATATTACTGAAAATATTAAAATGGAGCCTCATGATACAGCAAACCTTCAGAATGATAGGAGCAGCCAGTCAAGTAGTGTATCTTGCTTAGAATCAAAAAACACAAAATCCAAACACACAAAACCTATAACTCATTCTAAGCAAAACATGACCACAGATACTCCAAGGAAAACTGTTGCAGCAAAGCATGAAGTAGTGCATAACAAGACGAAAGTTAATGTAAAAAGTATGAAACGAAATGCTGATGAACCAGAATCTCAGCAAAATTTTCATAGACCAGTCAAAGTGAGAAAAAAACAAATTGATAAGGATGCAAAGACTCAGAGTTATAATTCTGGGGCTAAATCTATGAAAAGCCAAGCTCATTCTATATTGAGAAAAACATCACAGGATCAAAATGTAGTGCAAACTTCCAAATCTTTAACTCATTCTTTGAGTGATAAGCCTCTTCCTGGTCACCCTAGTTGCTCTAAAGAACCTCATCATCCTGCACAAACTGGACACTTACTACATTCCAGCCAGAAACAGTGCCATAAACCTCAGCAGCAGGTATCAGGAGTGAAAATCACTAGTCATGTGAAAGAAGAGCTTGAACACCCAGGCCTTGAGCATTCTAAGGAGGATGATAAACTGAAACTAAAAAAACCTGAGAAAAACCTACAACCTCGCCAGAGAAGAAGCAGCAGAAGTTTTTCTTTGGATGAACCACCATTATTCATTCCAGACAACATAGCTACCGTAAAAAAAGAAGGCTCAGATCATAATTCTTCATTTGAAAGCAAATATGTATGGACTCCCAGCAAGCAGTGTGGGTTTTGCAAAAAACCACATGGCAACAGGTGTGTGTGTGTGTGTATGAGTGATGTATACATTGAAGAAAAATTGGTTTTGTGGCGGGTGGGATTAGTGTGAGAATTTTTTTATATATACAGAAATTATTTAATATACAAAGACTTTTGCAAAAACCAAAAAACCCCTCATCAATCCTGGATAAATGATAGAAAGATGGAGCCACTGAAATTACAAATATATCATCCCAGAACATTTTTAAAAGCATAGTCTGACCAATAGCTGATATATACAGAAATGTTATATTGTAACCAGTGAGAGAGAGTGTAATTTAGTAATTACATCTGAAAAAGATACTGAAAACTTTGGTTTATCAGAAAATTGTTATACTGCCTTGGGACTGTAAGTTATATATCATTCTATTTGGCTTGAGAAGAACTAGTAATAAAGTATAAAGGTCATAATGGAAATTTAATTTTCTTTTGAAGTTTATTTTTTTTAAATAATGCACATTAAAGACTTAATACTATCATCTCAAAACTGTCAAACTTGACTTTGGAATGAAATTTGATAGCTGAAACAACTGTTAAATTACACAGTGAATTTTGTATGTAACATGAAATAGAGTGAGAACATGTATTTCTTTTTGGAATGTTGTAGTGATTACAGTAATTTTTTGTGAGTTCTAGTCTTTCAAAATTTTAGTTTATTTAGCATTACTTTTCATTATTCTTTTTTAGAATTCCATTAATAGTTTTATGACACTGCCTTCCCACTCCAATACATTTTTTTATTTACTGGCTTTTTTTTTAAGAAAAGGAAAACAAGATGAAGTGGAATTTGCAGCTACAAGATTGTCCTGGTCAAGTGTTCACATTGCCGTTGGAACTTCTGTCAACACTGATATGATAAAAGGAAATTATAACTTGTACATTATTATGTCATCTTTATTCATGAAAGTTAATATTAGGATGACTTTTCCTAGCACTGTCAGACTAAATAAAAATGAAACTAAATTTGGAGAGGGACAATTTTAGTAAAGTATATACTTTATTTTGATGGGAAGGAGTTGTTAGGAGAGTGGAAGAGGAGAAGAGTTGGAGTTCTCTAAAAAATAAGTTTTATGTCAAAGAGTTTCTTCATTTATGATTTATGATCAGTACAAGGCTTATTTTCAGCATCTGGGGTTATTTCATAACAATATATTCCAGTTTTTTCACATTGTGATTTTTTTAATATAGTGCTACATTTGTCCCTACTTTTATGGTCTTTATAGTTTTTTATATAAAACACCTTATTCTGATATTTCAAAATGAGCCTAGTATTTTTAAACTTAAGAATTAAGAGTTAGATGATGCTTTTAAGTAGCCTTTTAATAAAAGCCAGCCCTTTTGTGTCTGCTAAAACCTTCTAAAAATCATCACCTTGACATATGGTCAGAGAAATGGAATAGAAGCCTTAAGTGAAACCTGGGCATAGAGTTGGAAGCTGTGTTTAAGTACATTATAATGTAGATTTATTTATTTTTTTATATGGTGCTGAGGATCAAACCTAGTGCCTCACGCATGCCAGGCAAGCACTCAACCACTGAGCTATAACCCCAGGCCTTCTATTGTAGCTTTTTAATAGATAAACTTTTGTTCTAATGACACAGTCTTCATGAGTTTGTCCAGGCTTTTAAATATTTCATCAACATCAACAGTATTTTCATAAAATAAAGAAGTGTTAGTTCTATTAAAGAAAAAAATTTTTTTAAACCTAATGCCACCTTTGAGATCTACTTTACATTGTCTAGAGTATCTTTCCTGCAGGTGGAAAATGACTTAGAATATTAGATGTATAGGAATTTTGGGTTCACCCTGTGTAATTGACGTAGATAATATATTAAAAAAACATTGGAAACAATCAGTTTTGGAAGGAGCTTTGCAGAATTCTTCAGTCTTGTGAATAAAGAAGACTAAGTGATTGCTTTTTTCTTTACATATCAACTAGCCTTCTGTGCTTTATTATATTGCATTTACTCAAAATGTACATTTCACATAGTAATTTTCCTATTTTAATCCACATGTAATAATATGAACTTATTTAAGGGAAAATGTATAGAAATAATTTTAGTCCTCTTTGATGTCATGTATTAGCCACACTGAAAGTTATTTGTTAATATACAGATCTGACATTGTTAGCCCTTGTGACAACTTTGCTTCTGTAAAGACTATTTTAACTTCAGCATTTTACACACACTGCATTTGGTATTAACCTCCTGATATGTGCATCCAGCTGGAAATTATATTTTGTAGTAGAGAGATTCATGGCATAGCCAGATGTGATAAGCAACTTCTTCATTTATCCTAAAGACAGTAGGTATTAACTCTTTAAGATGCTGTGTAAGGTTTTTTGCTGCTGCTTCCTAATTCAGCCTAAAACCAAAAGAATGTTGTTTTAAAAACTATTTAACGCTTTGTTTTTCAATAAATGCAACTTTTGAATTTTTTAACATCAGCTAGTTAGCATTTTGAAAGAACAAAGTCTTAGATACCTTGTGGTTTCTACTTCCTTAATTCTTCAAAAGATGCTTGTATCTTTAATTTGCATTGTACTTTCATGGCCCTCGTTATAGATTAGTATATTGGATAAAGTTTTTAAAAATGAAAAAAAAATCTTCTTAGTAAAATGTATTCATAGATTTATGTTCAAATAAGAAAACATTTCTGAGAAGGTAATTCTTTTCTAGAACTAATGATTCTGATTTTTCTCAGAATTTTGTAGACAAAATATTTATAGACATATTTTCCCCTCCATATTAGACTGTTGTAATAACAAATGATTTAATGTTTATGTGAAATAGAATTCTTTTATCTTAGAATAATGAGTACAAATCTACTCTACAGTAACATGGTCTAGGCTGACACTAAAAATTATTCAGAGCTGAAGGCCCATCTTATAACACATAAAAGTGTTAGTGATTTGTGAAGAAACTTGAAAATTTTCTAGAATGTGTTTTGGCTCATGCCAAAATGATTCTTAACTAATTTATACTAATTTGGTTCAGTTAAATGATCCAGAGCTAAATCCTACACAGTGATTTTAGATCAATATTGATTACCATAGCATCTGTGGTACAATATTTTCCTTAATTTCTCTTCTGGGTAACCAAAAATGCAGGGACAGGGCAAAAAAATGGGAGAGTAATTATTAGCTACTTCACCTCTTGCTGTACTGTGCACCCCTACTGTGTCATCCCCCTTCCTCATGTTTTTAAAGTACAGTAACCCAGAAAGGGAAGAAAATAAACTCCTTATGTGTGTATGTGTATGAAAAATCATCCATTTTTAAAAGTATAGCTTAAAAAGTTCATGGTACTTCTAAGTTTTAGATTTTAAAATAATCACTATTTACATTTTTGGAGAATTAGTTTCATTTAAAGTGCATTTCATTTTCCCCTGTGGAAATTATTTTTTTCCAACATCATTTTTTCCCCTTGATTAACTGTATGTTTTTAACATAAACCTAAACTATTAAGATATCATCTGTAGATGGCACTAGAGGTTAGCTTTTCGGAGCCTCTTAAGTTTGAGACATAATAACTTTGTCCAAAATAACTTTGAAGTAAGGCACAGTGAAATAATTACTTGAAAATTTTATGATCATAACTTATTCTTCTCTGGTTAAGTTAAATAAAAATTTGAAAATACTATGTGTTTTATAATTTGACATTTAGAATAGGATTTGACACAAAAGCATAGTCCAAGTTTTCAAGTTGTGTGTTATTGAAATAATTTCAGACTTCATTTGAAGAAATCATAAATCAGCTTTGTGGAAGTAAAGAGACATCACCATTAGCTTTCCTTAAGTATTTCAAATCTGTTCATATTAGTTGATTTCAGAAATAATGCTTTTAACTTTGCAACGTGAAATGAAGACATTGAAGTACCTGTATTATTAAAACCTTTTTTTCCCCTTTGGCTGGAATATCTTTATCACTGAAACATTATGAAGCCATCAAGGATTTCAAATCTAGACATCACCTCTGTTATCTAGAGATCTTCTATTTCTGTCTTAAAAACAAATATTCCATTGTTTGCAATTTTTTCATGTCTTGTGAATTCAAAACGTGTTTTTTAAATTTTTCAAACCAAATGCATCATTGGAAAGATGAAGACTTAACCTGATAAAAGTAGCACAGCCATAACCAATGAAGGTTAAGAATGATAAACGTAGATATGAAGAAGTCAAGGCACAGAAGTAGTTGGCAAAGGCACATGAGTCAGGAGAAAAGAAAGTGCTGTTATGGAGGAATGAGGTATTTGGTGTGACTTTTAAAACACCTTGTGAGGATGTATAGTTAAGATTTTAATTTTTGTATTTTCAGTGTTAAACAGGATCTCCAACCTGCTCTATTTAGAGCAGGTTGACTCTACAATCCACTGTATTGCCTTTACAATTTCTCCTTCCTGTTGGACTACAAGTCTGCCCCTATCTGCCTCCCACTACAGGGTATTGAGCACAGAGGCACTCTACCACTGAGCTACATCTCCAGCCCTTTGAAAAAACTTTAAAAAGACACTAAGTTGCCTAGGCTGGTACCAAACTTGTGGTCCTCCTGTGTCAACTTCTCAAGTTGCTGGAATCACAGGTGTGCCCTAAGGTGCCCTACAGACTAAAAGTTTTAAAAGAGTTTTGGCACTTGGAGATTGCAGTGGTGTCAAAATCAGTAGACTAGACAAGTCCTTAAATGATTAAAGAAGATAGAAGTCTTTGAAACATACCGTGAAATGCTAGCCTGAAGAATGAAGAAGGAAAATGTTAAAACATGAATATTTGAAGTGAGCTTTGTAGTTTTCCTAACATTAAAAAGTATGTAAAGGAGATAATGTCTCCCTTACATTGCTGTTTATATATCTGATTTGCCAATTTATTCTAAAGTAATTAAAATTATAATTGAGGAAAAAACATTTTTGGAATGATGAATCTCATGTCTTTAGACTTACTGGTAGTGTGATTAGTGATTTATTGTTACTAAAATGCAGTACAGGGAAAGACTGACCAGAAGAATGGAATTAATATAGAATCTGAATGTTATTACCTTCATGTCAAGGTTGCATACTAATCCTTTGGAAAACAAGTTTTTTATCTAAAGCACTTGGGCATTAGTAGGAATATCTTTCTCACCCACCCAAAAGTTTATAAACATTTTTCAGCTGAATCTTATACAATGAAAGCATATTTTGAGCTTAAGTGATACTGGTTAATAAACAGTTTTAGAGACCCCTTATGTTAGTTTTCACTTACATTTCTGTTGCTGTTTTTTTCCTTTTCACTTAAAACAATTTGGATAAACAATTCTTCCCCAATTTTATGCATGATTTCAAAGACTGTAGCTGTAACTTGAATGGATTATGATGAAATTATCACAGAAATCACTTTCCTCTGGAGAAATTCACTGAGTCTGTAATTTGTTCTATGTGGCATTCTTTATGGACAGATCTGTTGTCCTTTGTTTTTATTCGTGATGGTGTGTTGTTTGTGTCCTCCCCACTCTAATATTTTCTCATGCCAGAGGAAATAATTTGAAGTTTTAGAAATTTCATTTTCATCATGTTCTTTGAAATTTGCTCCATGTTGAACTAATGGAATGGGTAAAGATGAACATGCAAAATATCAGAAAATCAAATATTGAACATTTAATTTAGTCTCACTTTTGACATTGATTTATTTTAAAAAATCACAATTTTTGTTGTTTTTTTGCTTTTTTTTTTTCCAGGTTTATGGTTGGCTGTGGGAGATGTGATGACTGGTTTCATGGTGATTGTGTTGGGTTAAGTCTTTCCCAAGCACAACAAATGGGAGAGGAAGACAAAGAATATGTGTGTGTAAAATGTTGTGCTGAAGAAGATAAAAAGACTGAGATATTAGACCCAGATATTTTGGAAAACCAAGCTACAGTTGAAGTCCATAGTGAAGATAAAACAATGGAATGTGAAAAGCTTGGGTTATCAAAGCACATGACAACGAATGACAAAACCAAATACATAGATGATACAGTGAAGCACAAGGTCAAAATTTTAAAACGGGTGAGCTTTTTATTGGTACATTTTGTTATTTTAAGAATTTTGTGTGAACCAACCGTGAGAATCTTGAAATTTCAAGGTTTTGAGTTTTTCTGGTGTACAGTTTTAAATTTATGTTTTCTTAAAAATGAAATTTATTTAAGAATATTTGGATAATCATGGTGAAACCAGATGGTTGCATCTTCAGAATATGCAAGCCTTATTTCTAATGGTTCTTTGTGCTATTTCTGTAGAGGCTGCATTTTCTTTTTAAGGCATTTTAGAGCCTTTCAATTTGAATAAAACAGTGAAATATTTACTTGATAAATTTTGAGATGATAAAAACTCTTTGATTAAGTCAAAATTTGAAGACTTTAATATGTACTTTATAATTTGACATTTAGAATTGAATAGAATTGTCTGTTAGGATGCTTGTGTGATCTTGTGGTTTGTAAGTGTAAATTGTGCTTGCCAAGTTTTTTAAAAAGCTTTTTAGACCATAAATGTCAATTTTTTAAATATTTGGCATTATTATTTTCAAGTTGGAACATTTTTTTTCTATTGTTTTTCTTGTAAGGAAAAAATTACTTTTAAAATAACTTTTAGTTTTCATCCCCGCCCCCAGCCCCATATTTGCTTGGAACTCTCACCTCATTATTTTTCTCTTAAAAGGTTGGTCAGTTTTCCCTGATCTTATATTTTTAACTTTTTTCTGAAGTGTTTCTTTTCTTCTGTTTTTTTGTTTTTGTTCTTTGTTTTTGGTACTGGGGATTAAACCAGGCTGAGGCTCACCTTGAACCATGCCATCCTCTGTCACAGCCTCCTGAGTCGCTAGACCTTCTGAAATAGTTTTCTAATAGAAATTTCAAGATGCTTGGGGCTGGGGTTGTGGCTCAGCAGTAGAGTGCTCGCCTAGCAAATGGAGGCCCTGGGTTCGATCCTCAGCACCACATAAAAATAAATAAGTAAAATAAAGGTATTGTGTACAACTACAGTTAAAAAATGAATATTTTTAAAAAAGAAATTTCAAAATGCTTAACAGGAGCAATATAAAGGACACAATATTTTGTCTCATTTAATTTTCTTGTCTTTTCATTACCTTTGATTTTTTAAATCCTTAATTTGTTATAGAATACTGCAGAGAAGGAAATTGTAGCAATAAATACATAAGAATAGACAAGTATGATAATCTAAAAGATAGTATGAATTTTAGAGTTGGAAGGAACCTAGGGACCTTTTAGTCCAACCATTCTGCTTTGTTAATATTTTTTACAATTCTAAGTGAAAGTCCTGTTTTTATTTGAAAAGCATTGCAAGGGACTACATCTTCATTTTAAACAGCTCCACTTGTTATAAAATACTTCAGTTTGAGTTGAAATTTGCATCCCTGATGACTAATCTTTCTACAATATAATAGGGAAGATAATAGATTCAAGTACATGATTGTTTCTCCAGAATCTTCCCCTTATTTTACCCTGATTTCTAAACTCAGGTTTTTTCAGACACTACTTATGAAACAAATCTGGATTAACTACCAGTTTTTAAAACCTTGAAGAATCCAACATTATCTGTCCTACTTTTTGAGAATCAGATTCTGTCCTTCTGATATTTTCTATTAGTTTGGTCAGCATCAAAATAATTTATAATACAGACCTGGGAGCTCCATTAAACAGTTTATAGCATGTCTTTGGAAAGTTTCTTAATTATCACCTCTATATACATAGCCTCTATTCCAGTATCTGTGTCCACAAAGGAACTGAGGTTTGTCTGATTTTGTAAATGTATGTACCATCCAAGTGATCGTTGCTTTCTTTCTTTTTTATGTTGATGGTGACCTATTGAATCTTTGAACATGTCTGATGTTAGTTTATGGAATCTGCATTTCAGAGAGAGAATTTTTTTTTAATATTTATTTTTTAGTTCTTGGCGGACACAACATCTTTGTTTGTATGTGGTGCTGAGGATCGAACCTGAGCCTCAAGCATGCCAGGCGATCGCGCTACCGCTTGAGCCACATCCCCAGCCCTGGAATCTGCATTTCAAATCTGAGTTTCTGTTGTATGGCATGGTACTATCAGATTTAGGCATATAACATATCAAAATGTGTTATTGTTGTCAAGGAAGTGTAGTTGGAGGGGTAAAAAACAAAAACAAAACAAACAAAAAAACCCAAGTAAATAAAAAATTAGAAGATTCCCATTCTAGAGAAAATAATTTTTTTATATGTATACTCTTAGAAACTTACGTTCATATGTTTGTCAGTGCACAGCATTTTTCTGTCTTTCAAGCACATAGGTTTGATGTGATTAATTTCTACCAAGGATCTCAGAATTCAGTTTCATTAGTAATTCTTTGTGGGTTATAATTAGAACCAGAGAAGCAAGGATGGTTTATTTTGCCCCTGGGATTTAAAATTGTTAGTAGGCATACTAAGAACTCAGTTGATGCACTTATGTAGGCAAGTGTGACTTCATTTGCTTTAGAAATATAGTGAAAAATGAAATGCTTGTTTCTCCACAATTTCTTTTTGCATATCTAAGCTAGCTAAGAACTTTTTTTTTACCTTATGCCTAATTTTCTTTCTGTTAACATTATTGGGAACATAATCTCTTGCCCTTTTCTCCCTTCTTTTATAGGCTATTGTGTTTTGCAAAAAATAGGTGTATAACAAATGGATTTTGAATGAAAGGGAATCTTTTTTAATAATAAGGCTTATTTTTTGTACATCTTTAAATATCTATCTATCTATATATATGTATCTATATTTATTTATTTATTTTTTTGGATGCTGGAGATTGAACTTAGGGACACTTTACCCTTGAGTTACATACCCTGCCCTCTTTTTTAAATTTTTTTTAATTTATTTTGAGACCAGACCTCTCTAAGTTGCTGAGGCTGACCTCAAACTTATCATCCTCCTTCTTTAGCCTTCCATGTTGCTAGGATTACAGGCATGCTTCACTGTACCTATCATAAAATATGTGTTCTTTTTAGTGGGGGGCAGGTACTGGGGGTTGAACTCAGGGTCACTCGACTACTGAGCCACATCCTCATCCTATTTTGTATTTTATTTAGAAACAGGACCTCAGTGACTTGTTTAGTGCCTTGCTTTTGCTGAGGCTGGCTTTGATCTCTCAGTCCTCCTACCTCAGTCTCTTGAGCCACTGGGATTACAGGCATACACCACCACACCTGGCCAAAATGTTTGTTCTTAAGAGGTAGTAATACTAGTTAGGTTGAATTTTTTTTATCCATATACTATTGAGGCTTGTTTCCTGTTTAAAGATTATTTAGTGGTATTCATTTTAATGAATTAAGTGCTATTTTTCCAGGAGTCTGGTGAAAGCAAAAATTCATCAGACTGTAGAGATAATGAAGTTAAAAAATGGCAGCTAGCGCCTCTTCGAAAGATGGGACAACCAGTTTTACCGCGGAGATCTTCAGAAGAAAAAAATGAGAAAATACCAAAAGAGTCTACAACTGTTATTTGCACAGGTGAAAAAGCTTCAAAATCAGGTAGTGTTATTAAAATAAATTATTATATGCTAATTTATTTGTTTTATTTTGTACACAATTAATAAATAGGGGATTTTTAAAAATTTGTATTTTAATAGCAGTAGTGATAGTTTATATGGTTGGCCTTATTTGTAATTCAAAAGTATTACTCTGAGATCTGGGAACTTAAGGCCCCTTGCCTTCATGGCACTTGGATACTAGTTGGAGAAGCAGAAAATAAGTTGACAAGTAAGAAGAGAGTGTTATCTTAAAGGCTGTGAAGAAAAAGTATAGTAGTGGGATAGAGAGCCACAATCAGGGAGAGTGCAGGGAACTTCTGTTTTAGATAGAATGAAGGAGGTAACTTGTAGATTTGAGGAAATGTATAGAGTTTTTGGAGAGATAAGTAAGGGACACAGTAAGTGAAATCTTTGAGGCAGTAACAAGCTTGGTATTTGAGGAGTAAGAAAGTCAACATGCAGTCATTTGAAGGTAATGCATGCAGTATAGAATATTAGTCAAGGATGAGATTATAGAAAATTATGTATTGTGGGACCATGAGAAAGGTTTATATTTTGTTCTGAATGTTATGGGAAGCCTTTAGAGGGTTTTGTATAAGGGAATGATAAGTCAATCTCATCTGTGAATATTGGATTATAGGAGGGTACAAGAAAAATCATATACCAGTTAGGAATCTGTAGCAGTATCTTGTGAAATAAATGATGGTAGCTTGTAGCAGATGTATAATGGAAATAGGGAAAAGTGGTCAAATTAAGATATATTTTACAATAGAGTAGACAGAACTTGCTGATGAAGAAAAGAAAGTCTTAGAGGATGATTGAATAAAGTATTGGCATTGTTTACTGAGATGAGGACAATGCTAACATGGTGAAGAAAATTGAAAAGTTATATTTTGGCCATTAAAACTGAAAAGTCTGGAGCTGACAGAAGCCTTTGGGGATCAGTATATAAATTTGAGATTGATCAGTACACAGTTGTTATGGAAGTTAGGAAGAGGCTAGGAGGAGAGAATCCAGCAAAAGAGACTGAGAGATGGCCTTTTAGGAAATAGGACAATTGAGAGACCGTGGTGGCTTGAGGACAGATGAAGTTTTAGGAGGCAGGAAATATTGAATTGTCATATGCTGTCTGGACATCTAATAAGATGAACATATACTGTTAAACCTATGATTTAGTAACTTAGAGATCATTGATGAGAATGGTTTCAATGGAGCAGTAAGGGGAAAACCCAGTAGTTTGTGAAAGAATGCAAAGGTGAGGATCTGCAGCTATTTATTACATATAACTTTTTCAAGGTGTTTTGCTACTAAAGGAAATATAAATGATATATGATAGTCTCTTAAATATCATATTTATATTTATTATATATTATATATATGTTTATCATTATATTATATATATTGTATCATGTATTCACCCTTATATATAGCTAGAGGTGGATGTGGGATCAAGGAATTTTTTTCTAGAGGATACTTTATGACATGTTTGTTTTCTAGTTTTCCTAACACTCATTTATTGAAGAAACCTTTCTTGCTGCCTTTGTTCAAAATCAATTGGTTGTAAATACGTAAATTTGCGGGGGAGAGGGGATTTCCCAGAACATTATATGTTTTTGTTGGACTGGACTATATCCATTTCTATGCAAGAACCATGCTGTTATTGGTTGCTATTATTCATGTTGTATATTTTGAAGTCAGTATCATAAGCCCTTCTGTTTTGAACTTTCTGCTCAGAATTGCTTTGGCTAATTAGGATGATTTGTGGTTCCATACAAATTTTAGGAGTGGTTTTTCCTACTTTTGTGGAGAATGTTGTTGATAATTTCAATAAGCATTGCATTGAATTGGTAGATTGTTTGGAAGAGTATGGACATGTTAGCAATACTCCATTTCTTCTGGTCCATGAACATGGAAGGTCTTTCCTTTTGTGTGTCTGTATGTGTATGTGTGTCTTCAGTTTCTTTCACCCAGCATTTTATACATTTTATTGTAGGGATCACCCATTTTATTGATTAAATGTATTCCTAGATGCTATTATTTATTTATTTATGGTTCTTGGGAATGGTATTGCTGACTTAATAATTTCTCAGTAATTTCATTATTAGCACATAAAAATGCTAATGACTTTTGTATATTGATTTTTGTATCCTGCAAGTTTAGTAAATTTATTTATTGTTTTAGTTTTTTTAGTGGAATCTTTGTGTTTTTCTATGTATAAAATCTTGTCTTTTGCAAACAGGGATAATTTGACTACCTCCTTTATTTGGATGCTCTTTCTTTCTCTTTGTCTTACTGCTCTTGCCAAAATCTGAAAAATTTTTAGTATAAAGCTCAAAATTTTCAGGTTTTGGATGTTTTGATTAGAGATGCTCAGTTTATAGTAGGGAACATGGTTTGTGTTATGAGAGAAGACCGATAGGTCGATTTGATGATGGGAAGACTTGTAAGATGACATTTTTCTCTTTTGTTAGTGAAATATGAAGTGATCAAATCTTGTTGGTTAGAGAAGATTCAGAAAAAGAATGTGAAATAGATGTCTCGGAAAATGGGAAAAAAATTTGCTGGGAAAATATGATAAGATTAGGGTGGAAGCTCAAATTACTCAATATTTATGATTATGAGTTTAAAATGAGATCTGGAAATAATAGTGCATATTTTTCTCCAGTTACTTTTAGATGTTTGTAACCTGCTTGGGTAAAAGATGAAAGTTGGCTTTCAGCAGAGTTGTGGTTTCCTGATAGAGATATTTATTTATTTAAAATTTTTATTTTGTTCCTTTTAGATACACATGACAGTAGAGTGTATTTTGGCATATTATACATACATGGAGTATAACTTATCCTATTTAGGGTCCCATTCTTGTGGTTGTACATGATGTGGAATTTCATTTGCTGTGTACTTCGAGTATAGGAAAGATATGTCCTGATCCCATCCCCTGGTAGAGATATTTAAAAAGATAGAATAAAAGTAGTAGGTAAAGGAGTGGTAATAGTGTTGTACTATCTAATAAAATTTGGCTGTGGGAAATTGAGGCCATGCCTTACTGGATTGGAAAAATGGTTAGCACCACTAATCAGGGAAATAGAAATCAAAACCACAGTGAGATATCACCCAGTATTCATGACTGAAGATAACAAGTGTTGATGAGGATGTAGAGAAATCAATTGCAGACCTTAACATTCAAATTAATAATATCAAACACAAGTAGAACAAGAGATTGACTAGTTTTGTGATATTAGGTAGGGTCACTTAATTATACGCTAACTTAATAAGTTCAGGTCAAAATTTCAAAATAGCTTTTTAAAAGCTAATTAATACATACACTTGAAAAGTAACTAGCTTTGAAAAATCATTATTTAAATTGGGAAAAGAGTATATATAGTTTGTAACTTTAGGGCCACTTTTTTAATCACTATTAATTTTAATTAGAATTTCAGTGTCAGGAATATTTCAATATGGACTTTGAGTTCTTGTTTCTAAAATAGTGACTTTTAACTAGTCAATTTTGATTATAAATTTACATTATCCATTATAAAGGAAAATGTGTTTTTTACAGATAATTTAAAGTTTTGATATTTGTTTAAATTAGGTACTCATGAGAAGCAAGAGATAAAGAAGAAGAAAGTTGAAAAAGGAATGCCTAATGTGCATCCTCCTGCTGCTTCAACTTCCAAGCCTTCTGCAGATCAGATTAGACAAAGTGTGAGACATTCCCTTAAAGATATTCTTATGAAAAGGTAACACACATTGTTATTACAGAATATTTCATAATATATGCTTCATATATTTGAAAAATAATTAAATTGTTCTAATTTTTAAGACTTACAGACTCAAATTTGAAGGTACCAGAGGAAAAAGCAGCAAAAGTTGCCACAAAAATTGAAAAAGAGCTTTTCTCTTTTTTTCGGGACACAGATGCTAAATATAAGAACAAATATAGAAGTTTGATGTTCAATCTGAAAGATCCTAAAAACAATGTAAGTGTGTTTTGCTCATACCTATGAATATTTATGCTTCCAACTTTTTTGAATACATAGTATCTAAGATTGTACTATAGTAGATCTATAATTTATTAATTGAAGTGAGATTATAGAATTATCTCTTAGTTTAGAACATGTGGATTTTTTTTTTTGTTTTGTTTTCATTTTTGTTGTTGTGGGAATGGAACCTGGGACTTTATGCATGTTAAGCAGACACTCTGCCACTGAGCAGTATCCCCAGCTTACAACATGCAACTATAATAGTGTTCATGCTACTGCTTTATGAATTTTTCATAGTACTGAGTACTTAGTGTTATATAAGCAGTATGTTAAAATACTACGTCTTACTTTGTTTTATGTGAATTTTCCTTGCATAATTGAAACTATTAAAAATTCTTTAATATGTATTCTTCAGAAAACTCTGTTAAGCTAAATTTCATAACACTGTATTATTACTTTTGATTTAAATCTGAAAATAGAGCCGCACACCTTAAAAACATAAATAGTATTTCGATTAAAAAAAAATAAAACAACAAGAAAATAAAGCTGGTTATAGTAGTGCATGCTGGTAGACACAACTTCTCAGGAGCCAAGGCAAGAGGATTGCTTGAGCCCAGGATTTCAGAGTTGTACTGGGCAACATAGAATTGATCTCAGAAAAGGAAAAAAAAAAAAAAAAAAAAACAACCCTATTGCATTTGGATAAATGGATGGAATTAGAGAAGATAATGCTAAGTGAAGTTAGCCAGTGCTAAAAAAAGCAAATGCCAATGTCTTCTTTGATATGAAGAAGCTGATTCATACTGGGATAGGGAGAGGGAGCACGAACTCTAGATAGGGGTTGGAGGGGAAGAGAAGGAGCATGGGGTTATTAATGATGGTGGAATGTGATGATCATTATCATCCAAAGTATAGGTATGAAGACAAGAATAGGTTGAATATACTGTGTATACAACCAGAGATATGGAAAATTTTGCTCTATATATGTAATAAGAATTGTAATGAATTCTGCTGTCATATATAAATTTAAAAAAATTAAAAAACAAAAAAAACCCCTATTGCAGGGTGAGCAACACCCTGCCTGGGTAGATTCCTGCTTAGGAGGTGTGAGCCGTCTGGGAAATAAATTCTGAAATAATTGGTAAGAAATAAAGATAGAGCCAGAGATTAGATATAAAAAGTGGAGCATCTGATAGATCTTACAGTCCTGATAGGAACTGGAATTGAACAACTGAACAAAGACTCTGATTCTTTCTTTAAGGGGGAGTACATCAAAGGCAGGGATAAGGTTTCATGAGTCTTGGTAGTCTTGGTTGGGTACTTCTCAGTGTGGCAGGGGTCTTACAGTAAACATGTTGATTGGCATTTTGGTAAGCCACATTAATCTTTGAGAGGCTATGTGTGGCTCCAGTGGGTCACTCCGTCTCTGGTGCTGTGCTGAACTTGTGATGGAGCTAAGTAGGAAGCCACATGAGCCAGGTGTTCTCAAACCAGCAGGATTGCTGTTGGGAGTTCCCAACACCTGGTTTTCCTGCCTAATGGGTTCAACATCGTTTTAGTTCATAGGGTTCGTATATAGATGGCTTCCAGCAAAACCCCAAAATAATTCCAATGAAACACAATAAGAATATAACAACAATAACAACAACAAAAAAAAACTAGGGCTGGGGATGTGGCTCAAGCGGTAGCGCGCTCGCCTGGCAAGCTTGCGGCCGGGGTTCGATCCTCAGCACCACATACAAACAAAGATGTTGTGTCTGCCAAAAAATAAATATTAAAGAATTCTCTCTCTCTCTCTCTTTAAAAAAAAAAAATCTAAACCATTTTTACCAAATTCAACATAACTTTAGTTCTAAATATCTTTATCAGTGGAGTAACATTTGTTGAATCTTGTGTTTTCTTGAGATTTCTTATTTGAGACTTAGGGAAAGCTCAAACCTGTGTGTGTCAGTGTAAAAGGTATACCTGTGGTGAGTATACTAAGCAGAAGTGATGCCAGTGAACACTTTCAAAGTTCTAAACATGATTGATCTCTTTTGTGTTACATTTACCTAAGTTTAGCAGTAATTGTGTTACAGATGACTCTAGGTAATGGAATATTAATTAAATGTGACCTTCTTATGTAAAAGTTTGAACATATGTGATATAAATTTCTAAAAGGATATTTACTGCAATACAGTCAACCTTCAATATCCTTGCATTCTGATCCACTGATTGAACCATTAGCAGGTCAAAAAATACTAAAAAAAATTTTTTTACAAAGGAAAAAATTGACTCTGTACTAAACATGTACAGACTTATTTTTCTAATTTATGTCCTCTAAATAGAGTTTGGTAATGATGTACATGGCACTTACATTGTATTAGATATTATAAGTAATCCTAGAGATGGTCTAAATTATAGTTATGCATCCCTTAACAACAGGGCTGCTTTTTGTAAAATTTAACATTGTGAATTGAACCATTGTGTAAACTTCAAAGAGCATATTTACACAAATGAAGACAGTTAATGACATCTTTTTTTGTCATTAAATGATATAATCTTGTGTCCACCATCACACTGATGCAGCCCATTGTTGACTGAGATGTTGTGACATGTCACATGACATGTGTGCAAGCAAGTACATAGGTGACATGCAAATAGTATATTATTCTTTATAAGGGACTAAAACATCTGAGGATTTTGGTGTCCATGGGAAGTCCTAGAACCATTCCCCCTGCAGATACTGAGGGATAACTATATGTGATTTAAGCATTTTCTTGAACTATACTTAAAGTCTACATTATGCAATCTGCTATTATTGCCCAAGAGAAATAAAATATTTCTCTTTTTTTAAAAAAATTTTTATTTTTAGTTGTAGACAGACACAATAACTTTATTTTGTTTATTTTTTTTTTACGTGGTGCTGAGGATTGAACCCAGTGCCTCACACATGCGAGGCAAGTGTTCTACCATTGAGCCATAAACCCAGCCCCAGATATTTCTTGAATAATCTAGCTTTTCTTTAGTAATTAAATAAAGACTGACTTCCTTTAGATTTTTCTTTTAAATTTGATTCTTTACACTGTGTCCCATCCGAGACTATCAGAATTTAAACATGTAAAATATTAAAATATGGATGATATTGAGTAAAGCTCTTTTAGGTAGTTCCCTTCTATACTATGGATTGGTTATTATGACAGAATATGTCCCTGGATAGACTTAATACAATTTTTGAATAGGTCTATAATGGTCCCTCTATATGTGCTTCTCCACTGTGTTGATTTTTATATTAAATGTATATTTTGCTGCCTTACAATATAAACTTTTTGTATAACTTTGTGTAATATGTAACATAGAAATCATTAAGTATTTGTAAATGAATTTTCAACATTATATCTTTATTTATTACAAGCTTATATACAGCAGCTCCTCTTTTAAAAATGTTTCTCTCTCTTTTTCTTTACATTTTCAAATCCATTCAGATACTGTTTAAAAAAGTATTGAAAGGAGAAGTAACTCCTGACCATCTTATAAGAATGAGTCCAGAAGAACTAGCTTCTAAAGAGTTAGCTGCTTGGAGACGAAGAGAAAACAGACATGTAAGAATATCTATAAATATGTGTTTGATTATCAAAACCTATATTTTTCCATCATTAGGGAAAAATATAGAGAGATAAATTCATTATAGAATACGCAGTAATGAAGATTTTTTGTTCTGTGTTCTTCTAATTGTTTCTGCTATATTTTTCTAGTTTCTTTTTTTTTTTTTTTTAAGAGATGGTGATCTTGATATGTTGCCCAGACTGGCCTGAACTCCTGGGCTTACCTCCTGTCTCTCAATTATCTGGGACTGCTGATGCATGCTTCCTCTGTTTCTCAAAATTCTTCTGTTTTTCTTGATCTCTGCAGGGTTTTTTCATTTCCTCTGATTTTAGGCTATAGAATTGCTTTGTGATTTATTGTTGTATTTTCGCAATCAGAAGAATGGGAAAATAGGTAATTTTTTCCTTAATCACATATGTATTTTTCATAAACATAGTTTGAAGGTATTATGAATATTGGTAGTCTATAGAGCCAAATGAAATAAGTCCAAATAAAAATTTTGTGCTAGTTTACAGTTCTTTATTATTTGACGTTTAAATTTCAAAAACTCTGAAAAAATAAGGTTTTTTTTTTTAAATATGGATCTAATTTATTGATAAAACCTGACCTGACCTGAGTGTAAGTGTTCACATTCACAGAAATACTGTGTATTTAATTTTATGGTAATATCTCAGATTTAACGGGAATATTATTAAAACATATAGTGTGTACTCCATACTGCATTTTTAGAACTGAAAAAATTCTGAAAGTTAATAGGTGCCAATAATTTTCAGTTGAGGATTGTGAACTTGAAGTACCTTTAAAGAGTAAGTGAGTATATGACTTAGAGCTATTGTTACAACGAGATATTGGACTGTATTACCTAACATCTTACCTCTTCTTCTTTGCCTCCATATCACAAATATGCATATGCCTATCCTGTAGAATTTTCTTTTTTTTTTTTTTTTTTTAAGTTTTCTCTTTGTTTTTCCCCTGGTACTGGGGATTAAACCAGCTGGGGTCACAGCTCAGTTTACCACTGAGCTGTGACCCCAGCCCCTTTCTATTTTATTTTTTAAAATTTTGAGACAGAGTCTCAGTAAGTTGCAGAAACTGATCTAAGTTTTACTATCCTTCTTTCTTAGCCTCCTGATTCCCTGGCATTTTAAGTATGTGCCACTTTGCCTGGCCTTTCTCATGCTTTGAAATTGGCTGCAAGTATCATCGACATTGAAAATGAACTTATTTTTTTCCTTAGGCCCCATATCTGATTTCTTCCTATAATGGATGATTTGCCCTTAACAAAGGCAATAAAAATGAGCAGACCCATCTTTACCTTCCTTTACTCCATTCTTTTCCCAGCTACCTTTTACTAATTTTTGCAGTATATGCTATGTTTTTAGGTTTTGTTGCTAAGCTTGTTCAACTGTGAATTATCATTGTTATTAAGTAGGCTCAGTCAGGAGACAACTAATAGTGGACTGCTGAGTTATTTTTGATCTTTGCATAAACTGCCATTGTTGGGAAAGTTAGAACATCAAATTAGGAATCTAGGGATAAGATAGTTCCTATTTCCCTGTGGTAGCTGCCAGAAAGTACAAAATCAGGAAACAGATTTCAAATATAAATAATGTTTCACTGATGTACAAATTTTATTGCCCAAGTGGCATCCTTTTATAAGATACATGTGAAATTCTCATGGCTGGGTTATAGTCTACTTCTTATAACTTCAACACTTAAAACAATCTCTGGCATATATAAGCTCTCAGTATATGTATTTTGTATGAGAGGACTACTTAAAGATTAAAAAAAAGAAAAATCATGTATAATGAATTGTTGATTTTTAGGTAAGCTTTTATTATTATTTAAAGCATACATTTGGAAATACATATTTTTAAATTAAATCTTTCCTGTAATATATTTCCTGTTAGACCATAGAAATGATTGAGAAAGAGCAGAGAGAAGTTGAAAGACGACCAATCACAAAAATAACTCATAAAGGTGAAATAGAAATTGAGAGTGATGCCCCAATGAAAGAACAAGAAGCAGTCATGGAGATTCAGGTAAAGATAATAGATGTATGTTTTATAGCTTATTAAAAAAAAGTAGAAAGTAAAATAAAGTAGAAAGAAAAATTTTGAAACTGTCTACTTTAAAATACTTATTGATTTAATGATTTTTGAGATTGTTTGGAGTATTATTTCTGTTAGCATACAGGTTATTTGCATTATAGGCACCTTTTAAAAAACTTGTTATGATGTAGATTATTGGGGTACTTTGTAGTAATTTTTTTATAGGCTTAGAAATCAGGAGATTCTTAAGACTTATGTGAGAGATGATACACCTTTTTTATTTTCAGATTTCAAATGAGGAAATAATTTCAAATCTTAATAAAAGCTTTGAAGAGTGAGGAATTTTCAGCTTTGGCTTTATTTTACCTAATAGCTATAGTTTTCAAAAGAAATAGTAAAAAAAAAAAAAACTATAATAATTTTATTCTGGAAAAATATCAACAGAAATATAAATAGTGTTTTGTAATTGAGGTCATATTTTACTGGATAAAACTAATTTTTGTTCTCACTTATACTAGGAAACTACAGCTACTAAGTCATTGGAGAAGCCAGAGGGATCTGAAAAACAAAAAGAAGAGCTTGATTCCATGTCTAAAGATACCACTAGTCAACACAGACAGCATCTTTTTGATCTTAACTGCAAAATTTGCATAGGTAATTGAAATTTTTCTTCCTAAAATGTTGTATTCATTGTTAAAAGGGAATACTTATGTATTAATATTTGTAATTTAAGTAGGTTTTAGTTTATCAGTTCTTGGCTACAGAAATAACAAATGTTGAAAATTTATTTGGCAAGAAAACATAGACTGCACTGGGTTGTCTAGAATGGTTGGCTGAAGAATTGATGTTGAAGCCAAGATGTGAAGGTTGAGGTGTTCCTACAGAGAGGAGGGCAAGAACATTAGTGGGAATGACATGAACCTGCATTAAATTCAAGAAGAGGAGAGAAGCATATGATTTGATTGAAGATCAAGAGATCACATTTTCAAGTGTCTTATAACCATTTTTTCAAGCTTCACATTTAATAGTAGCAGTGAAATTGGTTTAATAAGTAGTGACCAGCATTTCAAAACAAACAAAAATATCACTATGGATGATGTTTATTGTGGTATGATTTTGTGAAACTTTAGTTCCAAAATCAGAATACATATATACACAGGAATGCACAGAGATATATAAATTTAACAATAGCACAGAAGAATATTTGTCAAATATTGCTAGACTTGACCTATTTTCAGAAAGCTTTACAGTGATTTCTTTTTCCTTCTTGATACTATAATCTAAAATCAATGTCATCTTCTAAACTTTACTGATAGTTTTCATGTTTTAGTAACTTAAGTAGTACTGAATTGTGCATGTATAGTCTGAACCAATGCTATATATGGCACCAAGTAGGATAGATATGTACAGGTCTGTATGTTACTTCCCAGTACTGTTGGATTTTGATATATTTAGGTAAAAAATTATCAGGGGACCAAGAAAACTATTCAGGGTTCTTGTTATAATATTTTTATTTTAGCATGTCTAAGTTGCTTAACATTCTTTTCCTAATTTTTCATAAGAGTAAGAGAAAAATTATATTCTCTGTTTCATTTTACTCATGATATATTTTACATTTAGGAAGTAATGGTAAAATGATTCAAAAGTGAAATTAAATATAGTACTGGTAGATCTTCCACAGTATGCTGTGAATTGCATTTCATATCAGCTAGTTTCCCTAGGGTTGGCAAGTGGGGATAACACTGGTAAAATTTTTTGTTGATTCTTAAATATAGGTATAACATAATCTATTATATTATAATGAAATGATAATAATTTAGATATTACTCCAGGAAATGTATGATTATTCAATAATGGAATCAGAGAAACTAAATAAATTATAGAAAGTAAATGCAAATCAATTGCAGTTAATAACAATGGTTTGTTTTGTTATCTTTTGGTACCTTCTGGCATTAGGTCGAATGGCACCACCTGTAGATGATCTCTCTCCAAAAAAAGTGAAAGTTGTTGTTGGAGTTGCTCGGAAACATTCAGACAATGAAGCAGAAAGTATAGCAGACGCATTGTCTTCAACTTCCAATATTTTAACTTCTGAATTCTTTGAAGAGGAGAAACAAGAGTCTCCAAAATCAACATTCTCTCCTGCTCCACGGTAGTTTTCTGTTAATTTCTTTAATAATCAATAGATTTTTTGCTAAATTATGCTTGAAAATCTTCAGAAACAGAAAAGTGACGTATTTCTTGAACCTTTCTTTTGAGAAAGTAATTATACCTTATTGTACTGTAAACTGAGATAAAAGAATAAAACTTTGAAATTTAAATTTATTTTGAGTGGTTAGAATGAGATAGTTGAGTATGCAGGGAAATGCTTAACAACTCTAATGATGCTGTTCCTGAGAGGCAGGAGATAAATTTTTAAAGGAAAATTGTTCTGACTTCATTGGGCCTGGCCTGTCTGCCTAAACCAGCCAAATGGATGACTGTGTGAAACATGACAGTAAATATGAATGTAATTTCGCAGAGTGAAAATGTAAAATTTTTGATAGCCTTTATATATTTTGGCCTTCTTGACCTACTAAAATAGCAGTAACTGATGACAAAGTAAGAAGTGGATTTGTTCATTGATCTTTAGGCTGCTGACTTCTTAATATCATTTTTAGTCCAGAGATGCCTGGAACTGTTGAAGTTGAGTCTACCTTCCTGGCTCGATTGAACTTTATCTGGAAAGGTTTTATCAACATGCCTTCTGTGGCAAAATTTGTTACCAAAGCCTACCCAGTGTCTGGCTCCCCTGAATACTTGACAGAGGTACTGTGAACTTTTCTGTCGTTCTGTGCTTGAGTGACATGCGTGTTTCCAGCATCTAATAATAAAAAATATTTATTAATAATAATTATTCAATAGTTCAAGTAATGGAATTATGAATTCACAAATGGATTTATAGCATTGTAGAATACTATACTATGAAAATTTTGGACCCACATGTCCTTTATTCTTTTTGAGATGTACTTCAACATATCAGAGAATTAAAAATCAAAGAATGTGTCTGTATGGATATCCAAGTTTGTCTTTAAATATAGACTTACATAAGTTATTGGCATGGCTTATGGCCTTCAGTGTTAGTCCATCAGGAAGATTTCTTGTTGTTAAGTAAGTCTTCTAATTCTTCCACTACTTATTTTTCCAGCTTCATGATTATAGATCTTACCTACTTATTTCTGTGAGCATGATGTAGACTGGAAATTGATGCTTTACAATTAATTGACAGTCCCATGAGACTAGTGTCCATACTTGCAACAATGATACCTTTGTTGATTTTATACTTGGGGGAATAGGAAGAAACTATTACATAATGTTTATAGAAAATAAACAACAGTAGCATCATAAAATCATTATTAATGACAAAGTATGACATTTTAAAACTATTTTGAAGGTAATATATTTGGGTGCAAAAGGAAAACAAATCAGTACACATGTACTATATTTAAGTTGAGATTATATTTTACTGTTATGTTCGTATCTGACATTATTCTTTTCATTCTTTCTGAATCCGGTGAGCATAAACAGATTCTTACAGTATTTCAAAAAGCCTAAATCACATGTCTTTTCTTTCTAAGGCTAACATAAACTAATCTTTTGGCTAGGCTGAAATTAGTTTAATGTAATATTGTCTAGCTAATGTTGATCCGTTTGTTTGACAGTTTTGTGTTTAGGTTATAAAGAAACATTTACATAAAATTTGCATGATACAAGATATTTTAGAAATATGAAATTATTTAAGGAGAAAATTTAAATGGGCCAGTGATATTGTTTTTTTGCGGGGGGAAATCTGTTGAGAAATTTACTCTTTGATTAGGTCATGGTGAAGATAAATCTTTTGAATAGAGAATTAGGTCCTAAATCAAAACTCCTTTGATTTTATACAAAATTATGTTCCTCACTAAGTGGTTGCTGTCCAGACCTCTACTGCTGCTTTCCAATTATTTTTAGTTTGATTGGAACTAAACTAAAATCCTCCCCAAAATATTTAAAACAATATAAACTTAAGTGAATTTAATATCAATTAATTATACATTTGTGATTTTCATTAAACTTCATGGAAGAGATAGGAATAGAATGAAGAAAGTTATAAATATTTATTATTATTAATATTTTTATTGATTTTATGTATAATTGTTTATTTGTAGAATATTATGCTTTCTTTAAAAATGCTCTGCTTTATTATAATATTATTCTTCTTTGAAAAAATATATTTTATAATTAAATTTGATAACCTGAAATACAACTGGTAATGATTAAGGAATATCTTGGCCTACTACCACCAAAAAGAAAAAGGGGGGGGCAATTGGGAACCATCTCTCATCTCTCTGAATATTTTGAAATGTCTTGTACTCTTCTTGGGTTGTAATGTGGTATGTTTGCCTTTTTGGCGGGCAGGGAGCATTGGGGATTGAACCTAGGGACACTTTACAGTGGATCTACATCTCCAGCCCTTCTTAATTTTTGCCAGCATCTATTTATTTATTTAGTTTTGAATTTTCGTTTTTAACTTTATTTATTTATTTTTATGTGGTGCTGAGGATCAAATCCAGTGCCTCACATTTGCTAGGCAAGCACTCTACCACTGAGCCACAACCCCTGTCCTAATTTTTTCATTTTTGCGACCAGGATCTGTCTCTGAGTTACTTAGGATCTCACTAAGTTACCAAGGTTGACCTCAAACTTGTGATCTTCCTGCCTCAGCCTCCTGAGTTGCTAGGATTATAGATGTGTACTACCTCTCCTGGCACTAAGACTCCTAATAGTTGTTATTTTAGGTGTCATTTCTTTGGAGTTGACATTTGAAATAAAACCTAATTGTTTTCTATATTGTATTGTGTTTTCTGATACATTTGTATTTACTTTGTGGGGAAGTTGAACTTTGTGTAGTATGTGTGTACATCACTGAGCTATTTTAGTCCCAGCCCTATTTACTTATTATTGTTAGCATTTCAGATTGGTCTTAAAGCTAAGTTTGTGTGAATTATGAATAGTATAATGAAAATTGATCATTTACATTTTTTTATTATAGGATCTCCCAGATAGTATTCAAGTAGGTGGCAGGATATCACCTCAGACAGTTTGGGATTATGTGGAAAAAATAAAAGCATCAGGAACCAAGGTGAGAATACTTTTTTTCACAATATCAGTGTGGGAAAATATTTGCAAAATAAATTACTCAGAGTTCTTATGCAAGTATGTATGGTCTCCTGGGAAAGAAAGCCAGTATAAATTCCAAATGTTCATAATATACCTCATCAAAACTAACTAAGGCTGTTTGATAAGGCGCAAAACAGCCTAGCATTCCCTTTTATTTTCTGCTTTTTGGTATGCTTTCTCTGTGGCTTCTGTCAGCGTTTCCAAAGAAATGTTTTACAGTAAGTATTGAAATTCATCTGGAATTCTGCCTTTCTTCAATTATAGATGTTTGTTTTAGTTAGGGGATAGCTAAGCTTTTGCAATAAAGAAACTCTAAAATATGTTGGTTTAAACAAGACAGACAGGTCCCCCCCCCCCTTCTGTCAGGCCAGTCATTCAAAGTGGTTAGACTTTATAGGACCATTTAGAAACCAGTTTTCTTACTTCTTGTCCTTTTTTTTATTTCCAAAAGTGTTTCCTTCATTAGTTGGACATAGTAAAAGCTGACTCATCAGTATCAAATGAGAACTGTTTATTGAGTTCTGTAAAAGAAAGACCCAGAAATTGTGTTTGTCACTTTATTTCCCTTAATTTCCACTGGTTAGAACTTAGTCACATACATAGTTGCAGGGGAAGCTGGGAAAGGAATTTCTTTTGGATAGTCATGTGCCCAGCTGAAAGTTAAGGCCTTGTTAGTGATAGGGAGAAAGAAGGAGAATACATACTAGCAGATAATTAGTAGCGTTTATTGTGATAATACTTTTCTTTTTCCTTTATATATTTTATATCTTTTTTTTTTTTTTTGGTAACTCAGAATAAGTACTACACAGGAATAATTTAATCATAGAAGTTGTTTTTCCCAGTAAGTGATCTCATAATATCTAGCATATTAGAGGCATTTGATGAATAAATCTTGAGTAAGTAAACATTAATTTTTTGCCTTTTCTGGAAATTTTCAGTTTTTATTTGAAGTGATCCAAAATGCATAGTCTTAAACTGAAAAGAGTAATTTTTTCCAATTTATAGATATTAGACGTTAACTTGATACAGTGTTAGAAAGTAATTAAGCTTGGAGACAGTATAAAAAATATTACTGCATTTATTTGCTGTCACTTTCTCATGATAATAAAAACAGGGAGTATCACTCTTGAACATTTTGAGAATTACTCTTGAATCTACCCATGTATTACTGCCCTATACTTCATTACTGCCCTTCATTGTTGCTTCATTGTTGAGGCAACAACATTATGATGGTTGTTATTAATACAGCTTAAGTATTCTTAATCTGAAATGCTTGAGACCAGAAGTGTCTGAGATTTTAGATTTTTTGGATTTGAGAATATTTGCATGTACATAATAGACTTGGGAATGGGACCCAAGTCTAAATATAAAATGTATTTATGTTCTTATACCACCTTATACACCAAGCCTGAAAGTAATTATATATAGTATGTTTAGGGTACCTTTGGTTTGTATCCTGTCATGTGAGATCAGGTTTACATGTTGGCACTCAAAAATTTCAGGTTTTGGGGTGTTTCAGATTTTGCATTATCAGATTAGGGATGTACAACCATATATGTATGGTGATTTCTAATCTAAAGTCAGGCAGTTTAGATGATAGGCATTGTATAAAAAGTAGAACCAGAGTTCATCTCATTCACTTGTTTCCCCTAGGCAAACAGCAAAGTATACGACTTACCCAAATGACTTTACAAAATTTAAGGTCTGTGTGCATTTGAAGTCTTTTCACATAGTCCCTTTGTGTTCCTTAATTCAGTTCCTGTAAACTGGAGTATCAGTAGGTTTGTGTGTTTGGGATATATGTTAGTCTTCTTTTATGTGACAGCTTATTTTTTTTTTTTTGAGTTTTTAACCTGCAGCCAACTATGGTTCAAAAATATTAAATGGAAAATTCCAGAAATAATTTATAAATTTTAAATTGTACATCCTTCTGAGTAGCATGATGAAATCTTGCTCCATCCTACTCTTTCTAACCTAAGATATTAGACATTCCTTTGTCCAGTGTATCCAGGATCCGTGCCGTGTACATTATCCACTGGCTAGTTCTTGTGGTCACAAAACAGAAGAGTATTGATACTGATATATTGTAATAAGATCGTTCTATTTTATTATTATTATTGTTAATCTCTTACTGTAAGTAATTTATCAACTTTACCATACATATGTACCTACAGGAAAATATTACAGCAAAATATTACAGCATTTGTAGGATTGAATAATATCTGCAGTTCCAGGAATCCACTGGGAATAGTGGAATATAAACCAACAGATAAGGGGAAACTACTGTGTAAATAAATACATGGTGGGGTGGTGGTGGTGTATACTATTAATTCACAGTGTACCAAAAATATAGGCAGCTCTCCGGAGGTTATAGCATTGGAAGTCAGGGTGTTGTATAGATATCAAAGACTTGAATTTCAGTGTCATCTGTGCTACTAACAAATGTATCACATTGAACAAATTGATTAATCACCTTGGCACTCAATTTCTAGTGGAATGCCAGCAGATAAAGCATGCTCGTCAGTGGATCAGCAGAGATCTTAAGAGTTGCTTCCTTTTAGTCTTCTCATTTGTATTTAAGTTGGCAAGACAATCATCATTATAAAATTCACTGTATTACTACTAATTGAGAAATAGTATTTAAAACCAAGCTAGTTTTAGGTTATTTAAAACAACTATTTGTTACTTTCTTGAATAGGAAATATGTGTGGTTCGCTTTACACCAGTAACTGAAGAAGATCAAATTTCTTATACTTTGCTGTTTGCGTACTTCAGTAGCAGAAAGCGCTATGGAGTAGCCGCTAACAACATGAAGCAGGTTAAAGATATGTACCTTATTCCTTTGGGTGCTGCAGATAAAATTCCACATCCTCTTGTGCCTTTCGATGGACCTGGTAAGTACATGTATTAATAACAGAGTAAGATTGTGTAAAGTGAGAATTAGGACCAGAGTGAAAGAATGACTGTTTGCCTTCTTGGGATCTAGCCCTCTAGAGATGACTTGACAGGGCTAAGCATCCTTTAAATATTTTGTAATAAATTTTATGATGCAGAATTTACCCTTTTTTTATAATGATTAAAAATAACTGTTGGTGTTTTTTATTTTATATAGGGCTTGAACTGCATAGACCTAATCTATTGTTGGGCTTAATTATTCGTCAGAAGCTGAAGAGGCAGCATAGTGTTAGTGCTGGAACGAGTCATATAGCTGAAGCTCCTGAAAATGTACCTATAACCTTGCCACCTGACAAAAAAAGTAAAATAGAAACTTCTACAGAAGAAGCACCAGAGGAGGAAAATGACTTTTTTAATTCCTTTACAACTGTATTACACAAGCAAAGAAATAAGCCTCAGCAGATTCTTCAGGAAGACCTTCCAACAGCAATTGAACCTTTAATGGAAGTCAGCAAACAAGAGCCACCCAAACCATTAAGATTCCTTCCTGGGGTGTTAATTGGCTGGGAAAATCAACCTTCTACTCTTGAATTAGCAAATAAACCTCTTCCTGTGGATGATATTCTTCAGAGCCTTTTGGGCACCACTGGTCAAGTTTATGAGCAGGCTCAGTCAGTGATAGAACAAAACACTCTTAAAGAAATTCCCTTTATAAATGAGCAAACCAACCCAAAAGCAGAGAAAGCAGATAAAATGGAAGTAACTGATGGAGAAGTCAAGGAAGTAAAAGTTAAAGTAGATAATCTTTCAGAATCTACAAGTAATTCACTAGACGGGGGAGAAGAAGCATCATTAGTGGGATCCTCTTCTGTTTCTCCAGGGCCTTTGACAAGTCTTAGTCTCAGAGGTAAACCACCAGATGTTTCTACAGAAGCATTCTTAACAAATTTATCAATTCAGTCAAAACAAGAGGAAACCGTGGAGAATAAAGAAAGAACATTAAAAAGACAGTTGCTCCAAGATCAGGAGAATAATTTGCAAGATAATCAGACTTCTAATAGTTCTCCATGCAGGTCTAATGTAGGGAAAGGAAATGTAGAAGGTAATGTGAGTTGCAGTGAAACACTTGTTGCCAATACAACAAGATCCCCCCAGTTTATCAATCTGAAAAGGGATCCTAGGCAAGCAGCAGGACGGAGTCAGCAGATAACTGCTTCAGAAAGCAAAGACGGAGATAGTTGCCGGAATGGAGAAAAAAACACCTCACCTGGTGTGTCACACAACAAGGAACACTTAGCAGAACAAATCAATGTGGAGGAAAAATTGTCTTCTGTAGAGAAAATCTCATGTGTTCAGCAGAATGATAATTCAAAGGTTGCACAGGACTCATCATCAGTAGAAAACGTACCTTCTTCCCAAGCAGAACAAGGAAAACCCGTACAGGAGGATATTTTAACACAAAATATTGAAACTGTACACCCATTTAGAAGAGGATCTGCTGCAACGACATCTCATTTTGAAGTTGGAAATACATGCCAATCTGAATTTCCTTCTAAAAGCATCAACTTTACCTCTAGAAGCACTAGCCCCAGAACAAGTGCAAACTTTTCACCCATGAGGCCACAGCAGCCAAACCTTCAGCATCTGAAGTCTAGCCCTCCTGGATTTCCATTTCCAGGGCCTCCTAATTTTCCTCCACAAAACATGTTTGGATTTCCGCCACATTTACCACCTCCGTTACTTCCTCCTCCGGGCTTTGGCTTTACTCAAAATCCCATGGTTCCCTGGCCACCAGTTGTTCATCTCCCAGGACAGCCACAACGTATGATGGGTCCCCTTTCACAAGCATCAAGATATATAGGCCCGCAAAATTTTTACCAGGTTAAAGACATTAGGAGACCAGAAAGGCGTCATAGTGACCCTTGGGGCAGGCAAGACCAGCAACTGGATAGGCCATTTAATAGGGGTAAAGGGGATCGCCAGAGATTTTATAGTGATTCACATCACTTGAAAAGGGAGAGGCATGAAAAGGAATGGGAACAAGAATCTGAAAGGTACAGACGCAGAGACAGAAGCCAGGACAAGGACAGAGACAGGAAAAGCAGGGAGGAAGGGCACAAAGATAAAGAGAGGGCACGGTTATCACATGGTGATCGAGGAGCAGATGGAAAAGCAAGCAGAGATAATAGGAATGTAGATAAGAAACCAGACAAACCTAAAAGTGAAGACCATGAAAAGGACAAAGAAAGAGAGAAAAGTAAACATAGAGAAGGGGAAAAGGACAGGGATAGGTACCACAAAGATAGGGACCACAACGACAGAGCTAAAAGCAAAAGGTAAAATTTGCAGGCTGCTTCAAGATTACATTTAAATAACTGTTAAATGTTGTATCTTTATAAGATTGCCTGCTAGGATTGTGCCATCTTTAAAATTTTTACTATTGGTGGTTTGCAGAATAATAAATTCTGTGTGTTGGTACAGAGTGCTCTGTGCCAGTACTCATCATCCCTTTCTTCATACAAACTGACCCTAGTTATAGGAATTTAATATTTTTAAAGTTTTACATTGCTGTATATTCAAAGATTTGTTTTATTAATATGCAATAAAGGCTTAGAAATTTTAGTTTTTATTTCTTAATTGGTAAATATGGTTAACTATGGAATATATTTACTGCCTCTAGTGAATGTCCTTTATATAATGACTAATTTGAGAGTAATGTGTGCTCTGTAACTTTGTTTTAAATTGCACTGTTTTTAAAGAAACTGTAGAGGAGCAACAAAAAGCCAAGCAAGTTCATAATCAGATTGTACTAATCATTTAATGGAGCAGTTTTTGACTGAGAATCAGAAGTCCAAGGAGTACTTTCATTGCTTTAATCTCATTGAAGGCATTTATTATTACATACTACAGCTTTGTTGTAGGCTATTATTTTCCTTTTCGGCTCTTCAGAAACTTGAATACTTAAGCTTGTACATGATCTTGTGTTTTGCTATCCTTTTTACTGTAAAATGTAAATATTTTAAGGGATATTTTGATTCTAAATATGATAAAAGAATTTCTCACCTATTTTGTGTGTGTGATTTAAAATTCAGCAGTAAAAGAATTTCTTTAAAGCTTTAAATCTTTAGACATTATTCTTCTCTTAATCAGCCAATAATGTCTAGACATAGCTACCTGTGTCCGGCATTAGATGGGAGGGAACAATTATTTTTATGTCTTAGATTATAAGCTGAGGTAAATTGTGTAGTTTTGAAGAGATTATATGTAGACCTGCCAAAGAAAAATTGCAGTTATAACCCACTTATTTGATGTTACTGAAAACTTATATACCATCAAATTTTGTTACATTGACTTACTAGTCATTGTATGACTACAAATTTTTTTAAGAGAGAATTTTTTTAATATTTATTTTGTAGTTTTCAGTGGACACAACATCATTATTTTATTTTTATGTGGTGCTGAGGATCAAACCCAGCGCCCTGTGCATGCCAGGTGAGCGTGCTACCGCTTGAGCCACATGCCTAGCCCACTACAAAATTTTAAGTGAGATGTGTTGTGGATCTTTTTGTAATATGCATAATTATCCCTGATTTGTTTGTAGGGCACCTGTATGATTTAATATGCCAATTATACTTGAAATATAAAGCACATGGAAGCTAATGCTCATCCAAATCTAATTGTACCCTAAAACATATACTCTATTGACATCTATAATTTCAAGCAATAGCTATAATTCTATAATTTAATGCTGACACTTCAGACCCCCCCCCAAAAAAAAAAAAAAAGCACTGGGTTGCGGGTAGGGAAACCATATTTTTAGTAATCTACTTACACCTCTGAAGAAAAATATAAATAACTTCAAAGACTCTAAGATTCTAAAGAGTACAGTTAAAATTTGGTTTTAAAATTAAATTAGCCTTGCAGTTTTTATTGAAGAGGAAATTCAGAACCAAGAATCAAACATTTAATCTTAAATTGCAACACTCTTTAAAAAAAAATCTTTTATCTTCTCAAATTTATTATCATGAATGTTCTAAAATAAGGGACTTTTCTTTATATAATGTCTGTTTAACTTTGGTCACCATTTCTTTTGGAAATTAGCTTGTTTGGGGTGGGGGGATAGTCCTCAAACAAAGCCAAAAGTCAGTCATCTTTTGCATCTTTATGAAGAAATTGCTGTTAAGGGTTTACAAATGTGTATGTTGTCAGTAAATTGACTTAACCCATCTACATGGTTCAGGGGTTAATCTGATACCAGATTGGTAAGGTACAGTTAAAATCAGTAAGTTATTGAATGGGAAGATCAAGCCTTTAAGTCAGTGTTTGGACACCATTTAGCTAAGTTTTTTGAACATAATTTGATGCTTATTCTGAAATTCTTTGCTCATATCTCATTGATTAAAAAAATTGTTTTTTGGTACCCATGATTGAACCCAGGGTGCTTAACCAATGAACCACATCCCAGCCCTTTTTATTTTTTGAAACAAGGTTTTGATAAATTGCATAAAGCCTTGCTTAGTTGCTGAGGCTTACTTTGCTCTTATGATCCTCCTGCCTCACGCTCCAAAGTCTCTGGGATTACAGGTGTGCACCACCATACCTGCCTTATATCTCATTGAATCTTGATACAAGTTTTTTTGTTTGTTTGTTTTTGCTTTTGTTTTGAATAGGCAAAGCCTAAATAGCCTCTAGCTAGTGTTGGCCATGCCATCTCTTAGAATTACAGGACTGCCAAATGTTAGAACCAGGTTTTTTGGTTTTTTTTTCCAATGGTGCTGGTGATTGAATCCAGGGTCTCAGGCCTAGAGTACATGCTAGGTAGGCAAGCACTCCTAACCACTGAGCTACTGCTCTGTTCCAGAACTAGGCCTTTTAACAAACCCTGGTTTACTGGAATATCGTGGAGAGGTGGGAAAGCCACATTAAGCATGGAGTTTTCCTTGTGAAGAAAGAATGGGAAAACGAAACTCTGTGTTGAGTAGTAGATCCAACGCTATTCTTAGTCTCTTGAGTCTCACCTACAACTAGCCTTAAACTAGTGAAGTCTGTAAATTTAATTTTTCAATTTTTCCTGTTTTAAGAAAAACTTGCTCTTTACAAAATGTTTGACATTTTTTAAAGATATAGAATGATCTTACCACGGCTTGTATTATATATATTTGGTAAGTAAAATGTACGAGGATATCTCATTGCATATAAAGTTCACCCCTTGTAACCTTATAGTGATACAAAAACTTGTGAGCCTCTGTGTGCCAAGCCTTGTGTTGAATACTTACATGAGTCTAGTTTGTCCCTGATAGGTAAAGACTTATTTTAGAGCTGAGGAAAGTAGAATTTAGAAAAGTTGCTCAAGGTTAGACTGCTGTTTTCAGAGTTGGAATCCTAGCTAAGGTCTGCTTTTTCTCCAGAGTCCATGTGCTTAGCAGTTGTGCTTTGAGAATTGAAAATGAAAGAGTGAGGAGCAAAAAGCCTGAATATTTTATATAGCTTTCATACCCCTCTTCTTCCACCAACCTTTCTGAAATCCTTCACTGATCAGCCCAACTCCAAGTGAATAAAAAAACAACCAAAAAACCTTTGGGTTTTTGGGTGTGTGTGTAGAATTGCAAGGTATTTATAAATCACAAATCTTAATTCTCTAGTCCTCTAAGTTTTCTATTGCTGCTATGACAAATTACCATAAAGCCACACAAATTTATTATTTCATGGTTCTATAGATGAGTCTGATCTGAGTCAAGTCAGGAAGTCATCAGGGTGCATTTCTTTTCTTTTGTGGACCATTGTTCTATCCAGACTTGCTAATTATAGCTTAGTTGTTGATGAACTAATGTTAGATTTTTGGAGTTAAGGAATATCTAAGGCCATAATAAATATTAGCAACAATAGAGAAGAAAATGGAGTGGTGTTAAGCTGCTTGAGTATTGCAAATGTTTTTATACTCGTGTACCATGTAAATAACTATCCTGTGTTATAAGACTGCTTTTAATAGGTAAGTATACATTTGTCTCCTAAGTTTTTAATAGTAGCTGTGTAAAGTATATCAGGTAAGTTGAATTCATTATGAGAGCTTGATGATGAACTCAGTAAAAACAATTTTACTTAATTTTAACATTTGAATGTGCCACTTGTACTATTCCCATCTCAGATTCCTCTAAAACATTGGTCAGGTTACCAGTTACTAGGTATTTACAAAGTACAATAAACAATATTTAAAAATAAAAAATAATAAGCCATATTTAGTTTGTGTCTCCCAAAACAAATCACAAGTAAAATTGGTGCTGCTTTTTAAAATTTTTTATTATTGCATTATACTTATACATAATATTGGGGTTCATTTTGGTTCTGTTTTTTAAAAAGTTCCAAGCACTCTGATTCTTTAATTGCTATTTCATAAAGCATTTTAGTAATTCATGTATAGAGCAAGAAGGTATTAGGGTGAGTTGAGGACAAGTGTAACAAGTCAACAGCTAGAAAAAAGTTGTCTTAAACACTCAAATCCACTCTTAAGTTGAATCTTAATAGTTAACAGCCATTGAGAGAAATGCTAGCATATGCAATTAATTCAATATAACTAGGCAATAAATTCAATATAACTCCAAATATCTCTAAAATACCTCTACCTCTAGGAAATAATTCACTGTGTATACATATATATGTGTATCATTCCAAGTTGTCTTTTAAGAATAATTTTAAAAGAAATTTTTTTCCAAGTAGGGGTATTTTTCTTTTCCAGGAATTTGTTGTTTGACTTTGCTTTATAAGTTTGTATTCATCATTTTGTTTCAGAAACATCAGAACGTTTAAAATGAAATTATCTTAAAGATCTTTTTGTATCAGTCACTTTTATTTTCTGCTGAAAAAGCACTTATCAGAGGAAATCATCAATACCATCACCAGTAAAATAGCAAAAACAGGAATGTTGATTATTGACCATATGAAGGGTTTAAGACGGAAAAAAAAGTTTTCACCAAGTCATTCTGACTTACCAGATAATCTCTAGGAAATATTTTCCAATTCTTAAATATTTACTATGTATCTATTTGGTATGCATTTGCGTAGTTATTGGAATTCAATGAGCAACATGGAAAGGGTCCAACTTTATTGAGCTTGCTGTATAGTATAGAAGATAAGTGATAACATCTGAATGCAAAATTGAAGCTGCAAGAAGAAATTCCAGATTTTTGATTTGAAAAACTTATAGTTTATTGAGAATACTGAAGCTTTTGTTTATATGGGTTATATTGTTATTTAATTTATTAGAAATTAAACTGATAACTTCAGTATTTTAAACTTAATAATCCCATTGTGTTATATATTTGTATGAAAAATAACTTCCAGACTAACTCAGTTTAGTGAGAAGAGTGTCATTGTTTTCATTTTTGCATATTTGCCTTAAGACAACTGGATTATGTTATCTGCTTCTACATTCGGTGTTTGCAATATGGCATTTTGTTTGAGTATATGAAGAAAATATGGCTTCACATAGAAGACATTGGACCATACTTGGAAGGATTGCTTTAAAGAAAGATTACACATGGCTTGATATGATGGGAGTGAGATTTGGATGAAAATTTCCAGGAAGCTATTTTAACTGTCCATAGAACAGCTTTCTTGCTTCACATGTAGGATGTGTATTTTGAAAGGTTTGACTACGAGCTTCCAAAAAGTTTTTTTCAGAATATTTATCCTCATGATCTCAGTATCTCCAAAGTTCATTGCAATGGTGTGCACCAAAGCAAGTTTAGGTCAGAGGTTTCCTTCAAATATTGGAGGAGTTATCATGAGTGGCCTCTGTTTAAAAAAAAAAAAAAAAAACCTTTGAATCATTGTGCAGACATTCTGCAAGTCTGCATTACAATATATTCTACTTTTCACACATCTTAGTGTTAATAGGAACAATATGTGTAGAAACACTTTGTACCCTATTCATTGATACTGAAGTTCTTAATTTTGCTCCTTGGTCCTTCCAGGAATTCCTATAGATGAGAGTGACCCAAGTAACAAGACAAAACAAAAAGCAAATCTGTAAAAATTCTTTAAATGATAAATTAATTACTTAGTCCATTGAATATGCTGAAGTATGCATAGATATTAACTACACACTCATCATTCTTTATCTGTGTAATGTTTTCTCCACTTACTTGAATGATAATTCCAATTTTCCTTTTAAACTTTACATGCTCTTCCCCATCCTTGTACCTTCCCTATAACCTCTTCCACATGTTGATGCTCCAAGGCAGGTCTGAATGCAGTCATTTGTTTTGTTCTTGCCACAATTGTCATCCGATATTAATTGCTGAAAATGCTAAGTAACAACAGTAATAACTACTTTCTGGTATGCACTGATGGCATGGGAGTGGAAGGTTGTGGAAATGCTGTTCCCAATTATATCAGTGTCTTGTGTTTGAGCAAAATATTTCTCAAGCTTTCGATGGTATGTATTATTAGGATAATAGGATAAAGTAATTTTCAGTGACATTCAGAACGTTTTATGGCCAGTTTTGAGGTTTTAGAATATAAAAACATGTAGTTTAAGTTTGATCAGTTAAATAGGCAGATGGTTAAAAACTCAAGTAGTTGTTCAAGATTTATAAACAACCCTCAGCACTACTCTAGAGGCAACCACTTTAAATTCTTAAGATTGCCTTCATGCTTATATGTGACATGAATATGCCATTTTAAAAATTACAAATACTGTTATGTCTCAGTGTCTTAGCATAAAGACTTAAGCTCTTACCAACCCACTCTTCCGTACTCTCCCCATTCCTTCCCCATTCCTATGTGTTTTAAATTCATATTCAGGTTCATTGTTGCAATTACATAAAGATTTATGACTGTGAGCCAAGTAGTAGAATGTGGTTATATTTTGTATAATTTTTGTTAACAACTTTTTCTTAATTCATTTCTAAATTTTATTTAAGAAAAATTCTGAATGAACTAAAGAAGTTTAAACTTAAAGAATCAACACATTTGTAGATACTTAGATGTAGGAAAAGTAACAATGTATAATTTACAAATTTACCAAGAAGATGTATTAGGACTTACTTAGACTGCTTATTTTTTTTATTATTTTTTTAATTATTCATGACAGCAGAATGCATTTGACACATTGTACACAAATGGAACACAAATTCTCATTTCTCTGGTTGTACATAGTGCACAGTCACATCAGTAGTATAATCTTACATATATATATAAGGTGATAATATCTAATTCTACTGTCCTTCCCATGCCCACAAACCCACCCCTCCTCCCCTCACTCCCATCTGTAGACTGCTTATTAGTGGTAACATTTTCATTTATTCATTAACAATGTGACAGAAAGGACTATCAAAATAACTGCATTTACACATATTTTGTATATTAAAATGCCTAATATTATATACCTAATTTTGTTCATCTCCATTATAAACATTGTATCCCTCAGATTTAATTAAGACAATTTTTTGTGGATCCTGAAAAAATACAACATCTTTAATTTTGCCAATGAAGTCTCTCTTAAAAATCTCCTGAGTAACAACATTTACCTTTCGACCATATTCAAAGCCTCCGAAATAGGAGATACCATTGTAGTTTAGGGCAACAAACTTTTTGTGTGGATCAATGTCCTCAGAAATGATTAGACTGTTATCTAGGTAAGCTTTAATAAGAGTTTGATTTTGAATTATAAGTATATGGTGCCATTTGTTGCAACAGAATGTGGCTTTGGTATAGCTCATGGATACAGAGACTTTTTCTCCTAGGTTAACTGCTATTTTCAAGGCTTTATTATAAAGACCAATAGCTAGAAAGTCATTGTCTTCGTTTTGAGCTTTTCCCATCCATATAATTAAGCCTTCTGTTTCAGTAGTACTGAAATTTAAGGATACAGTTGTGAACTGAAGGTCTCTTGTTCTGTAATTTGGGTCAATGAATTTAATGTAAGAATTACCTATGAACTTTGCAGTTGAAAATGAAATTTTGTTTTCACAGTACCTTCCCACCCAACCTAAAGTACACAGACAACTGTAAGAAAATGATTGGTTAGGTATACATAGAGATTGGTGTCGACAAAGATTATTCAAACAATACACAGACTGGTTACATGTATTTCCAGCCCAATGTGGTGAACATCTGCAAGAAAAGGTTGTACCATTAACTATGCATTCGCCCCCATTTCTGCAAATGTTATACCCACAAGCTGTCCCATCACAGTCACCCACATTAGAGCCATCTTTTGCCCTTAATTCAGTTAGCTGCAATTCTTGATTATTTATAATAACTTCTCGAATGCAACCTTGAAAACCCACAGGTTCACTTGCTATGGCCATGGGATTTACAAGATGTAAATATGATACTCCTCCAACATAGAAGTCTGTATTCGTATCCAGATACCTCATTTTAGCAGAGGCTTTTTCTGTTACATTTATTCCATCCAGGTCCAAGTAGCCTTGAGCACCAATGCGTCCTGCTTTAATCACATGCCAAATGCTTCCATTAATAATTACTTTTTGGAGACTTTCCAGAATGAGAGTTCTGTCACCAAGGTTATAGCGAAGCTGAACAAAACCGTTTATTAGGGAGATACATAAAAAGTCACCTGTAAAGAAAAAGATTTAATAATTTCACTAGTTTCATTAATGACTTTATTTTTGTGGCCAATCAGACCAAGGTTTGGTTGGGGGCGGGTGGAGGAGTTAGCATAGAGAATTTTAATTACTGAGTTGATGAATTGCACTTAATTGAATTTTTTTCTTAAATGATTTAATTGAAGCAAAAGTGCAAAAAAATAAATAACTTGAATGTTTTATTCCAAATCATTGGTCCTGTTTTTGATCGGATATTGGGGAGGTAGGCAAGGGAATGGGAATGAGAGAAGTTCATAGTGGTACTATCAAAACTAATAGTATATGCTCTACGAACAGTTTCTCTTCCAGTTCTGCCTACGAGTTCATGGATCCCAAGTTGGAGATTTTCACTTGTGTGTTTTATTTTTTAATATTTGTTTTTTATTTGTATATAATACATTTATTTTGTTTATTTTTATGTGGTGCTGAGGATCGAACTCAGGGCCTCACACATGCTATGTGAGCGCTCTACCGCTGAGCCACAAGCCCAGCCCCCTCCACTTGTGTGTTTTAAAGGTATCTCAAGCTCCCAAGTTTATACTGATTTGTGGATTTCCTTCCATAAACCTGGCCTCTTCCAGTCTTCCCGAGTTCAGTGAGTCACTCCTCCCTCATTCATTTAATTCTTGAAGCTAAGCCTCAAAAACCTCCACTTTTTTCTTTTCCAATTGATTGTCTTATCTATACTAAAGCTAAAGTGATATTTTCAAATGATTGTTAGGTCATCTTTTAATGCTGCTATTGAGAGAGATGCCAAAACTCTTCAACTTAATCTGCAGTTTCCCATTCTCTACTCTTCCACACTCCACTTCAACAACGACCTTGTTAGAGGTTCCATCCTTCTGCATTGGAGCTTTGTGCATATTTTCTTGGAACACTTCTCCACCCTAGCCCATCTCATCAGGAAACTCATCCCTCAGCTCTCAGATCAAATACCAATTCCTCAGAGAAGTCTTCCTGCATTTCCTGGAGTTGGTCAGGTCCCACTAGCCCTCCAGTGCTTTTTCCCTCCTTCATAACACTTCCTTCATTTTATAATTACATCTGAACAAATATGATCTAGCATCTGAGTGCAGGGAGATATGCAGAGAAAAAGTAAAAACATCTCTACACACATGGGAAAGAACATAGTTCTTCAATGTAAGATGGCTTCAGGAGTAGCTAAGTGGTTTACATACGAAGCCATACAGAAACCTCTCCCCAAATGTTCTCCTCTAGCATTCTCACACTCCCTTACTTTTCTAAACCAGGAATATTTGACACTACGCTAGTCTTCTTCCCTCTTCCTCTGGAGCGTCCTACTGCTTCATCTCCCTTCCCAAATTAGTGTCCTTACATTCCATTCTCCCTTCTAGGCTACACCAGACCATTCTAGAATGGTTGAAAGACTTGGCAATTCTACAGTTTTACACCTATCACACTACATATAATTCTCTTCCTTTGATCATTTTTCTCAGAATTTTTGAGTATTCAATCTTCTATGTCATTACATATGTGATGATTTGATTAATAGCTGCTCCATCCACCAGCTTCTAGGTTTTGTAAGAACAGGATCTGTGAATTTGGACCAGCACTTTAGTACCAAACACATAAGTAGATGCTGATGAATAACTGGAATAAGGAGATATATCTTTGTAGGGTTATGGGGTGAGATGGTTGAGAATACTTCTTACACTAATTTGATTTAAAAGAGAAGTGTGTTTTTCCTGTAATATGAAAAGTTTCTAAAGTTTCTCAGCAAAGGAAGTTTATTTAAAAAATTTGAACTTGGAAAAACATATTAAGAAAAAAGAAAAGCAACATAACAAACATAGCTTATATTAAAAACCCTACACACTGGATTATTTAATGATTCAAAACCCAGGAAACTAAAACAATGAAACAGTTGGTATTAAAGGGAAAAATGTTATACACCTTGAATATGCTTTGTGGTTTGCAAGTGAACACAATTGTGGAAGAATTTTCTTTCTACTTGTGGTAGTAAATCCTATAGTAAAAAGCTATTTTTTACTATAATAAAAATATCTTAATGTGATTAGGAAATCTATAGTATCACCTGCCAAGTTGCCCATGTGTTCTGCCATTGCCTGTACCCCATCCTGTGCCACCCCCAGAAACCTAATGTATGAAGAGACTTCAGAAACAGCATACTGGAGAAATTTAGTATACTTTTTCTCTAGAAAAGGAAGTCAAAGATAAATATGTTATTTAACTATTTGAATATATTTACATAAATATATTTAACACTGTGGATGACTAGACTTTAAAAAAACACATTTGGAAGAATTATATCAAGATGAATTCAGATGATTGATTGGTTCTTAACAAAATATTGATAATTTTATATATAAAAAATCATTTTGAGTGTTAAATTTTTAACATACAGATGAATAGAAACCATTGTCTTATCTCTTTAAGATATCTTTTCCAAAATCTTCGATCAATACAAAATTATTTTATTGAAATAGGCTAATTAAAAATGTTTTTACATACTATTTGAGACTGCTCAAATTATTAACCTCTAGAGACACAGGAAACTTGTTAATTGTGAATTTAAGTGTTCTACCTATGAAAACCCAATTGATCACTGATGTTGAAATTTGTGAGTTTTGACATTGTTTATTAACTATTTTACTAACTTTTAGCAGAGGCTTGACTATGAAGGCTTGGTTAATGTTTATATCAAACATAGCTTTTTGAAAATATAGAAAGTACAGGACAATCAGTTATATCTTATGTACTTGAATAAATGAAACATTCTAAAATAATGACACATTAAAGTAATTTTATACAAAAATATTCTAAAATATGCTACTTGATTGCTAAAAAATAAGCTTATGTCTTTGATAATTATTTTTAAGTTAATCTAAGAATGTAAAATTTAGATTTGGGGAGGGGGTGTCCCAGGGATTAAAACCAGGGTACTTAACAACTCAGGACCCAGAGCAATGAAGTCAGCAGTCTGTGGACTAAGACCTCTGAAATTGTGAGCACCAAATAAACTTTTCCTCCTGTAAAATTGATCTGTCAGATCTGTTGATCACAGCAGCAAAGCTGACTAAAACACAAAACTTGATATTCTTATGTCAAAACGGACAAAATATGCATATAAAAATATGATAAATTCCAGAAAGATTTGTCTTCATTTATAGCTCTAAAAATTCTCTTTAGATCATTCCTTTATCCAAACAATAAATCTAGGATTTTATGTTCCAAAGTCATTCATTGCTCTGGGCCCTAAGTGAGGTAGACCATCATGGTGGAAGGGTATGATGGATGAAAGCCACTCAGGACATGGCACCAGAAGAAGTGACTCCACCTGATAAAATATATATCCCAAAAGCATGTCCCCCCATGACCCACCTCCTCCAGGTACACACTTCAGTTACCACTTAGTAATCCCTATCAGAGGATTAACATATGGATTAGGCTGATTCTCTCATAACCCAATCATTCCACCTCTAACTTTCTTGCATTTTCTCACACATGAGTTTTGTGGAGACACCTAATATTGGAACCATAACACATGACTTAAACTTTTATTTTATGAGATTTTTATAAAATTGAGCATATACTATATATTTGGATTTTTCTAGCTTTAATTTCCCAAAATTTCTTGCTATTTTATTAGCATTTATATTTGGGGGGAAGCTGGATTTGTAAGCAGTGACAATCAAACATAAACATCAAGTGTTTACATATTTTACAGAGTAACTTAAAAATTAGACAGCATTATCACATATTATTTAATAGGCTCTTTGAAATTTACTAGAATTTTAAATTTTTTCTGCAAAGATTCTGTCAACCTTACCTGACTGTGCTTTTAAGTGTTGTGCAGCATAAAATAGGATGCCATCTGCAGCAAGAGGCTGAAACTGCAATTTAATATGTGTTTTTTTTCGAATGGGAAAAGAAGCAAAAGACATCCAGGATAACTCATTACTTCTGAAAGATGGATCACTTATAGATAAAGCTAAAAGAAAAAAGACAGAACTCTTAGAAAATTTTTTAATTTAAAAGTGGAATGTAGGTGAATACATTGAAGCTTGGTAAGTTTGTGAGTCTGCCCTGCTCCACTAATTTTGGACTTTTGTAATGGGGCCAATTATTGAAAAGTCTTCTACAACTCTAGTAACTGCCCCCTTTGGCTGGCATACTGTGGCATAAATCTGATCTAGATTGTATTATAGAGAGGCATCATATGCATAACTTAGATTCTAGGAAATGTCAAGAAGATGTCTCAATTAGTGAAAGATAGAAGGGATCTCTATATAAATTATAGTCTTCAGTTTCTATGCTTCTGACTCAAATGTAGAGTATAAACAAGTCAAGATACATTTTTAAGTGGCAGTAGGAATGGATATAAAAATCAGTTTTCTTGATGATTATTTAAGTCCTGGTCTCTTTAGAAAGTGCTCATTTTTAGGTCTGTACCTCATTGTTAAGCAAGAGAAAATTCATTTCAATATTAGAATCATTAAACAGATTTACAGTTACTGAAATATAGTTGCTTCTGTGTATAACCAGATGGGAATTATGAGAGGGAGAAAGGAAGTTAGGCACATTTGGTAGTTTTTACCTCTACATAATTTAATAGTCCTTCCTTCCTTGCCACAGTGTTTCTTTAGAGTGTGCCATGGTTCATGACATGACTTCAGCCATTGTTTTAGATATTTAGCTATTCCCTTCTTTGGACTAAGCTTTTGCTAACTGTCGTTTTTTTCAGTTTTAGACTGACAGGCAACTGGTAGGTGTTTATCTAGGAGGTTGTTGATATTTATTGATTTTTAGGCAACTGTATTTATTCATTTTGACTTAATTGCACTTGAGAATCACCTGGTGCTGTTGCTAATTGCACATGAGAATCACATGGGGGTGTTGGCATGTAAAGCCTTATATGTCACTTGTACAGGTCCTGATGCATTAGAGTTGGAATGGAATCGAGGGAGTATATATATTCTTAATAAACACCCGAGAGGTTGTTTATTTTTATTATTTTTTAGTTGTAGATGAACACAACAACTTTATTTTTATGTGGTGTTTAGGATCAAACCAAGTTCCTCACACAGGCCAGGTAAGCACTTCACCACTAATCTACAACGCCACCCCCCACTCCAGGCATTTCTTGGACCATATTTTCATAAACACTGACTTAAAATAGATTTAAAAAATACAAGGATAGTTTAAAAAGTGGGCATCCTTTTGAAATTATTTTGTATTACTACAGTAAAAGGTTTATTGTAAAACATTCAAACTATATAGAACATTTATATAAAGCAAATAAAAAAGTGAAATTTTATTTTTCTTACTCCACTCTTACCACAAGGAAGGAACCAGTGTTAACAATATATATAGCCAGACTTTTTTTGGTGCACATACATTTAATGTTTTTGCATATCTAGTACCTGGTTTATATTATATAAGTAAGACCATATTATACATAAACTCTTCATAATAAGCTTTTTAAATTCAATAATCCATCTTCAGGAAAATGATGTTAGCATATTTTGCATACTGCTTTTTTTAAAAATAGTTGCATAGTATTTTAAAATAGATCATTTTTTTTTAGAGCAGTCTAATATGGAGTTACCCTGATTGTGTATACAAATACAATGTTAGGAAAGTTATGACCAACTAATTCTACTCCGTTTCCTTTCTGATTGAACCCAGGGCCTTGCACATACTAGGCAAGCACTCTACCACTGAGCTATACTACCAGTTTTTTAAAAAAATTTTTAAACAGGCTCTTGCTAGCTAGGTTGCCCTGGTTAGCCCTGAACTTGCGATCCTTCTGCCTCAGTTTCCGTGTAGCTGGAACTACAGGTGTGTACCACCATGTCTGGCAGATTGGCTTCTTTCACTTAGTAATATGCTCTTAAGTTTCTTCCATGTCTTTTCACGACTTAGTAGCACATTTGTTTTTAGTGCTGAATGATAAGCTATTGTTTGGATGCACCAGCGTGTGTTCACTGGTGAATGAGGTATATAGTGGTTGCTACTGTTTTGATAATTATGAATAAAACTGCTAAAAATATGCATCCATAAATTTTTGTGTAGACACTAGTTTTCAACAGATTTGGGCAAATATTAAAGAACACACAATTGCTGTATCATATAGTAAGAGTATGTTTAGTTTTATAAGAAACTTCCCAATTGTTTTTCCAAATGTCTGAACCATTTTTTCAGTCCTATCAGTAAGGGACGAAATTTCCTCATGCTCAACATTCTTGTCAGCTTTTGGTGTTGTCAATGTTTTGGATTTAGGCATTCTAAAAAGTGTCTCACAGTGGCATTTTCTTGTTTTAATTTGCAATTCCCTAATGACATATGGAGATAAACATCTTTATATGCTTATTTACTATCTAGATATCTTTTCTCATAAGTGTCTGTGCAGATCTTCTAATTTTTTTTTTTTTTAGTTTTTCATTTTCTTATTGTGTTTTAAAAGTTCTTCATGTATTCTGGGTCCTAATCCTTTTTTGATTTTTTACAAGAATGTACTCTTATCTGTCATTTTTCTTTGATGTTTTCAATAGTATGTTTTGTTATTCAAAATTTTTAATTTTTTATTTAATTTATGGTTTATACTTATATCTTATTTTTAAAAGGCTTCTTTGGCCAACAGTTTTATATAAATATGTATTTTTTTACCATATTGCTATATTGTAAATTTTTATATTTCATGTACATAGGCCTTTAACTTATGTGGATCCTAGTGAACAGTCTGAGGTAGGGATCAAGCTTTGTTTTATAATCAGATAGCTAATTGTTTTAGTTAGATTTTCTTTGACCAAAACAGCTGACAAGAACAACTTAGAGGAAGACAGGTTTATTTGGGGCTCATAGTTTCAGCAGTTTCAATCCACAGATGGCCAACTTTATTGCTCAGGGCCCAAGATGAGGCAGCACATCATGGGGGATGGGCTCAATGGAGCTGTTCAGTTCATGGAGAGGTCAGGAAACAAAAGTGGGGTGGGAAGAGGCCTTGGGGCAGATGCATCCTTCAAAGGCACATCCTCAGTTACAACATCCTCCAGCCATACAATACTTGCCCACAGTTACCACCAAGTCAGTCCATTCAAACAAGGATGGACCAATTAAGTTTCAACTCTCATAATCCAATCCTTTCACCTCTGAACATTCCCACATTAATAGAAGCTTTTTTGAGGACATCTTATATCCAAACCATAACACTAATATTTTATAATAATGAATTGTTTGTCTTTTTGTCTATAATTGTTATCTGTCTTTAACATCTTATCAGTAGCATTCATTTTCTTTACCTTCTTCCTTTTGAGAGTTTGTGAGAAATACAGATCAGAATAAAGAATGTAGATGATATCTGCCTGGCTTTACTACTTTACCTTGGCTGGATTGAATATCTGGGGCATGGTCTCTGGAATGGAATAGACCAGTCAAGAGCAGCATGAGAGGGTCCCTTGTTTCCAAGCAGGGAAGGCCTGGGATGGTGCCTCAGAAGTAGGTTTCTGCTAAAATCACTGATGTTACTGGGTAAGTACAAGAGCTAAGAAATACTGTACACACATGAACTCATGAAACAACTGACTTATCCAGTCCTTTTCCAAAGAAGTAATGCTTTTGAAATAATGTATAATGATCTTTGAATTAAAAAAATATATAGTGGAAAAAATAAGAAAAAGGAATGGATTTTATTTGTAGCTCTGACATTGTATGTTTTAGGAAATTCTCAGTGCATACTCATTTCTTTATATTCTGAGAAAGACTTCAACACTACTAGCTTATTATTTAATTAAGTAACCTTGGGATAATTAATTTTCTAATAATTATACACATTTAACATATTGGTACAGGATATTATTTCAAAAAGAAGAAGTTTTTCTTATTTGCCTGGCTTCAAGGATAAAATTGAACAGGAAAAATGACTAAATTCTGTGAGATTGAGATGTTTCTTTTGTGAATTAAAAAAAAAAAAAGAAAATCAAGAAGAATTGAATGTAGTAATTGAGAAATAACCAATTATTTATCATATGCACACCAACTCCTGAAAATAATCATTTGTGGTGTAAACATTCCATATGTCTTTTGTTTCATTTGTTTGTTTGTTTGTTCTGAGATGGGGTCTCTCTATGTTGCCCAGGCTGGTCTCAAACTTCTGGGTTCAAGAAATCCTCCTGCCTCAGCCTCCTGAGTTGCTAGAACTATGAGTTTCTATGTCCAGCTAAGGGCACAGGTATTTTGAAAACATAAATTAATACTTCCCAGTAGGTTATCAGGAGGATCTCCATCTTCTATACTTACAAACCATTGACAGCTCTTTCTAGCCCACCACAGGCAAAGATTCCCAAGTAGAATTAAAGAATTTAGACTACCTGATAGGAATATAACAACAAAACAAAACAAAAAATCCTTTTTATCTTTGCTTGTGGAAATAGTAAACCCAACACATATATATTAGATGTTGATACATAAAGAGGGAAAGAGAAATGAGTGTATGTATGTGGAGTTAGGAAAGACCATAGTAGGAAGGTGATATTATAAATTAAACACCTCAAGGAGGTAAAGGATTGATCCAGTGGAAAGAGGAAATTACAAGTGCAAAGGCCCTTGGTGCAGTAGGGTTCCTATACAAATCAAGGAACAGGAAGGAGGGCATTGTTGCTGTCGGGATATTAAAGAAAGGGAGAATTTTAACAGAATTATTCCAATTGAGTGAGAAGTTGGTAGCTGATTTCACAGGGAGTCCTGGAGAGGGAATGACCCCACAGAGTAATTTAATTGAGGTATGTCTTCTTCCCTCCATCTCCACATCATGTAGTCATAGGACTCAGGCTACCACAGAGGAGGAGGCCTAAGCTTGAGCAAGTCTGAGGAGGGACTTAGCTTTGGGTTCTCTTAAGGTAATATTTCCAACAGTAAAGGAGCAAGTGTCACCATTCTTTTTTTTTTTTTTTTTTTTTTAATAATGGGATTGAACTCAGGGGCATTTGACCTCTGAGCTACATCCCCAACCCTATTTTATATTTTATTTAGAGACAGGGACTCACTGAGTAGCTTAGCGCCTCCCCATTGCTGAGGCTGGCTTTTAACTCTTGATTCTACTGTCTCAGACTCCCAGCCGCTGGGATTACAGGGGTGCATCACTGCGCCCATCTGCAAGTGCTACCATTCTGAAAGGGACTGTAGGACTCTACATTATGCACTTTAGCTTCTACTTCAAGATGATTCAACACAGGCATTTGTTGACACTATTACTTTAGAATTAGAAAATAAATTGCTTAATTTTCTCATAGAGCTTTAGATTACATGGAAGTTTTCTGTACTTTGGAACCACAAAAAGATAGTTGTTTATAATGAGTATTAATTAACTAATTAGATGTTAATACCTAACCTTCAGTTTTTGTTTTTCTGAACACTTTGCTTGACATGCTGCACAGAGGCTGGCACCTCTCATTTTTAAACTGATTTGAAATTCTTAAATCTTTGTGTTCAAGAATTTTGATGTTCTGTGTTCTTTAATGAGGGGCAGATCTATTTTAATAGGTAAGACAGGTGAAGGGGCTGGTGTTGTGGCTCAGTGGTAGCGCGCTCGCCTAGCAAACGCGAAGCCCTGGGTTCTATCCTCAGCACCACATTAGCACAAGTAAAGATATTGTGTCCAACTACAACTAAAAAATGAACATTTAAAAAAAAAAAAGACAGGTGAAGATTCTATTTTTAAATAGATTGTACTTTCTGAGCAATGCATAGTTGATATCTTTTACTGATGAATTATGATTATTTTATGCATTAAGATTTTACAGCTTTTATAAGGAATTGAAAGTTCTAATGCTCTTTGAATGTGAGTGGGTTTACCGTTGGAAGTTACAAATAGGACTTCAAAGGATTTTGATTCAGTTATACCTATCATCACTAAATAAGCTGCCAAATATTGCCTCTACTGTTCACTTGAAGGTAGAATTTGGAAAGGTTCAGATTTTCCAGTGATTCATACAAAGTAATTTTCAATGAGTCATCTTTGGGAGACTTTGCTAATCAAAATAGGTTATTTTAAGAAGAAAACACCAGAACCCCTCTCCTTGGATAATTGATCTACCAGGTTCTGAACAATAACCACAGAAATGGTCAGTGTAAGGGGTTATTTCAGAAGAGATGGTTTTCTAAGAGGAATTATAGTTAATAATTCAGGGGATATCCAAATTACACAAGCCTCACTCATGATTATCACTTTTATGATCTTGTTTATTACAAATATTATTATCAACACAGTATTGACTGGCACTGGGTCAGGGCAATCTAGTGATAAAAAAAATAGATGTGGAAACCAGTTGGATGGAAATTATGACCATCTGATTTACAAAATTCAGAAAACTCTAAAGCAAGCAATTCTTTGAGGAAAGACATTATATCTCTTCAAAACACTTGATTAGGTGATATGGAATATCAGAGGAAGATGTAGTTAGCATAAACAAAGAACCAGTTCAGAGATCAAGGGGAATTGCCATGGTTATTGAAAAGGACTTGGTGGAAGGCACTTAACAAACAGCCAGATTTTTCCCTGTGATTGCCCTTCAAATATGTCTGTGGGCTCTGTCATTCTCATTCCTGATAATATCTTGGTAGATCCCTTAGCTCTTTGGTCATATTCAGGTCTCAGTGACAAATTTTCATTTTTAGGAGTTAAGAAACCCAATTCAATCTGAATCAAAACCCCCATCTCTCGCCTAATTCTAAGCATCTATCTTTTGCTATCCAAGTTTGGAAAGCTGTGGTTGTGGAGTGTATGGCTTTTTTTTTTTTTTTGTATTTGTATTTGTGCTGTTCATTGCCCTCCTCCTTCCAATCTGCTGCTTTGTGGCTTTTGAAAGACCACATTGGGGATCAGTGATAAAAAGAAAACGGAGAGATCTTTCTTGTCTGCAGCCTGTTTGTAGCTCTCTCTTAGCTATCCTCTGTCATGGCAGATACTCCTTTGGTTCTTTGACCTTTGGCTTCCCACTGTTGACTCTGTCTTGTGGTTCATGACAAGGCTAATTCCTTTTCTTCACCTTTTAGGAATCCCACTCAGCTTCTTCTTCTGAGACAGTTTACTTTTTTTTGTGAAGGTTCTTTCAAGAAAGCTCATGCTTATCTTGGTTATACTCACAGGGCTCTTGCCCTGTCTTCTGTGGAGGGGCACCTCAGCTCCCCAGATGACCCCAAAGGGAAAGCTCCAGCCAATCTCTTCCCTTCAGGCTCCTTCATGTGTGGGCCAGGCACACTGGTCTTGTCTTCTCTCACTCCAGAGGACACAGATCCAGGTTTTCTGAGAGCTCTTTTCCAAGCTCCACAGGCAACTTCAGCTCCGCAGAAACTGACACTCAGGAAGGGTAGTGTTCATCCTCCCTTAATATATATTTTATTTTATAAAAAACTGCCAAAATTATTTTCTGGAGTGACTACAGCATTTTATATTCTCACCAATAATGTATGATGGATATAGGTTCTCTACATCTTCACCAGCATTTGGTACTTTCATTTGTTACCGTAGCCTTTCTAATAGGTACGTAGTGTTATCTCCTCACTTATAAACTTTTTTTTTTTCCACTTGTGGGTTTATATGATACCTGTTATTCTCAGTTTTGAGACTTCTGATGAAACTCATAGACAATAAGAAAAGTTAAATTTGGTGTCACATTGCACATTATTCAGAAAATCTCTGACTTAATGTTAGCTAAGATTTTCCGGGAAGGAATGAAGGTGTTAGAAGTTAAACATAGTTTGGCAGGAGTATCAGCTTGAGCCTAAGCTCTATGTTCTGACCTGATTCATATTGATTTGGTAGATCTGGGTGCAAATGGTGGAGTGTCAGCTAGAAATCTATGCATGTGGGTTTCCTAGGTGATTACTCATTTCAAAGAAAAGACTGGGCAGACAGGTTTGCCTACTAACCGAGCCTCCAAGTTTGCACATGGAATGGCAGGGAAGATTTTGTAGACTGCATGCTATTTGCCAGTTGAATTGGTCTGCTAGTTTTATGCCCAAGTTATGTGGAGGAGGCTACATTTGAAGACACTAGAAGAGTAATCCTTACTAATAGTCTGGGAGTCTCTTCCCGGTTTAAAGATCTGACTGAGTACTCCTGAACCAAGTACAATCTCAATAAGGAAGAGAAGTCTTCACAATTCTCTTGAACTCTTTTTTTTTTCTTCAATTTGTTCTAAGTAGTTATACATGATAGCAGAATGCATTTCAATTCATTGTACACAAATGGAGCGCAACTTTTCATTTCTCTGGTTGTACAGGATGTAGTGTCATACCACATGTGCAGTCATACATATACCTAGAGTAATGGTGTTCATCTCATTCCACCATCTTTCCTACCCTCATGCCCATTCCCTTTCCCTCCCTCCTCTTTGCCCAATCAAAATCCCCCCCCCACCCCATATGGGTCAACATTCATTTATCAGAGAGAACATTCAGGCTTTGAACACCCTTGAACTCTTTTTTAAAAAAAATATTTATTTTCCAATACTTTTATTTATTTTTATGTGGTGCTGAGGATCAAACCCAGAACCTCGAACATGCGAAGCAAGCACTCTACCGCTGATCCACAACCCCAGCCCCCACCCTTGAACTTGATGTCTCCAGCAGTAGAGAGTGAGGTGCCCAGCAGGAGTGCTTTCTGGAGTTACTGAATGTCACCTAGCTGCAATTACAACAGCAGCAGTGAGGGGCGTAGTATGAAAAGACTCACAGGCACTAGAAGGAAGCAAGTTTTGTGAAAAAATCATCATTTTCTTGCTTTAGATTTTAAAAGTAGTCATGTGCTTCCAAACTGCACACACAAAATAGTGAAATATGAAAAAAGCCTGGATTACAAATATAATTTAGCACCTTTTTTATTTTTCATTATACTAATTTTTTCTCTTATGTATAATTCATATCTTTTTTAGGTTCAAGCATATGCTAACTTTTTGTGTGTGTGTTTTGAAAATATATTCTAATTTGTTACATATGACAGCAGAATGCGATTCAATTCATATTACACATATAGCATACTCTAATCTTCAACTCATGAGTTGTCTGTGAGTTACCATGATATTTGGCCTACATAATTTTTTTTTTTAAGATCAAATGCAGTTTCTTTTTATTTTTCTTCTTTAATGAGGCTGGTGGGGTAGGGTGAGGAAGGTTTAGGATATTAGTTATAGGATATTAGTTTCCTTTCCCTACCACCAACATCAGCAACCAGGTTCTATCAGTGTCTGCTCATGAAAGCTCAGGACCAAATGATGGTGTTCCATTTCTGGTGCCATATTATAGCACTCTTAATTTTCTTCGATAGTTTTTAATGTATTATGTGAACACATGCCAGAAGGGCTTCTTTTGTTTCCAGCAGTATGGTGGACCATTAACAGGACTAACCCCACTCCAATCATGAAACTGGAGGTCATGATGTTACTAGAAACAAATATATAAACATACAAATTTATGGTGTACGACATGATGTTTTAATATATGTGTGTTGTGGAATAGCTAAATAAAGCTAATGAATATACATGTTACCTCACGTATCATTTTTTTGGTGTGTGGTGAGGATGCAAAACTGACATCTTATGTCCTTTGACCAACAGCCCTGCATGTCACCTGCTCCCAGTCTCTGGTAACCACCATTCCACTGTCATATTTATGAGTTTGTTTTTTAAAATATTCTACATATAAAATGTTGTGTGCCTCGTTTATTTCACTTAACAAAAGGTCTTCCAGGTGCATCCATGAAGTCACAAGTAAGAGGATTTTCTTCTTTTTTAAGGCTGAATAGTATTCCATTGTGTATGTACATTATGTTTTCCTCTAGGACTGGTTTTGGATCTTATGTTTAGATTTTTAATCCATTTTGAGCCATCCCTTAGATTTTCTTTGCTTTTCTTCTTTTTGTTTATCCAACTAGATAATTTCTGTTTTTTTCTTGACTTGTTGATTCTTCTGCCAGATCAAGTTTGCTGTTACAACCCTTTAATGAGTTGTTCAGTCATTTTACTTTCAGTTCTAGAATTTCTGTTTTTCTTTAAATTTTTTTTTTGTTGTCATTGCTGATACTTTCATTTTGTTTTTGCATAATTTTTCTGATTTCATTTAGTTGTCCATGTTCTCTTTTAACTCATTAAGTCCTTATATTAGTTATTTTAAAGTCCTTATCAAGCAGCTCATAGATCTGCTTTAATTAATTAATTTATTTTTTTGTAGTTGTGTATGGACAGCATGCCCTTATTTTATTTGTTTATTTTATGCAGTGCTGAAGATGGAACCCAGTGCCTCACACATACTAGGCAAGGGCTCTTCCACTGAGCTATAGCCCCAGCCCTAGATCTGCTTTTTTTTAAGGACTGGTTTCTGGAGTTATATTTTTGTTTCCTCCATTGAGCCATAGTTTCATGTTTGTGTGCTTTGTAATTTTCTTTCTTCTTCTTCTTCTTCTTTTTTTTTTTTTTTTTTTTGCTGGGATTGAGCATTTGAAACAACTCCTCCATGTCCCAATCTTTGCTTACTGACGTTGTGCAGGGGGAGACCCTTTGTGATCAGCGAGGCTGGAAAACTTCTCAAATGTTTTCTGATCTCTTCCTCCCCCTGGTGTCGTTTGTGGAACTGCAGTTCCAACATTCTGCTCTCCTTTGTTTTCAACGGTTTTTGAACTCTGGTGCCAATCCTGTCAGCACTCTTGAGTCCGATGAGACAGAAACAAGTTCCCTGTCAGGTGCGGGGAAGACTCCTGGCCCTTTCTTCAGTGTCTGTCCCAGAGCGGGCGATTCTTGCAGTTGCTCTGCGTTAAGCTGAGGGAGGGTCTCGAGTGAGTGTGCCAACTGCTGTGAATTCTCTTACTGTTCATGGGATTTCTGCCTTTGTTTCATGAAGAGCTGGGTGCTGTGGCTTCTCCATTGATCTCAGAGTTTTCACTGCGGTGTTCAGGCCTCAATATTGTTGTGAATGTGGTGTCTTTGTCAGGCAAGGAGAGCCTGTAGTTTCCCATTCGTCGTCTTGCTGACCCACATCTCTGCTTTTGAAGCACAGTTCTCTTCCCATGTTAAGCTCTGCAAGTTCCCGTCCTGCTTTGTAAATGTCATCGCCTCCCTACCTCGGATGCAGTAACTGCTAAGTTCAGCACATCTATTTAATCACTTTAAGTTGAATAAATCCTAGTGAAGATTGTTTCCTACCAAATCATCCTGCTCTCATTGGTGTACCTCAAGGTTTCTAAAACAGAAGACTTTAATTCCCAGAGTATTTGTTCTTCAAGAGGAACTCAAAGCATGTTTTCCAGTAAATAAATAGCTCTGATCTGCACACACCATGTCTATGAGTTTAAAAGGATAATCCTCCCAGAGGCACATCAGCTTTGTTCTCAGGGAATTACAGGGTTCTCAATTTTATGTTCTCTTCGTTGTGTTTAATGAAGTAATTTTTGCTTTAGCCACAGCTGTTCTGCTATGCCATAGCTATGTTCTGTTCCATTGTTAGAGAAAGAGTAAGAATAATTTAAGATTTTTGTAGTATCTGGTAATCTATTCTTTGCTCTCAGGTCTGGGGATAAGTGTTTATGGTTTCACTGCAGCTTCTTGGCCCCTTCTTCAGTTTCTGTCCCAGAAGCTTTATTGCCTTAAGAATCTAGTGGCTAGAAAAGAGCCTTTCCTATCTTTAACTATAGGAAGCCTTAGGACTTTACCTTTCTTCATTACAGTCTAAGCAGTTTGACAAATTCTGGATAAACTAGGTACATATATTTTTATTGTAGCAAAAAGGGAAGCAAAGAATCTTCTCTCTTTGTGGAGGCATGTAGTATTGTCAGAGTCTACTGGGAGTTGTGTAAATGAGCAATTGAACCTCTTGGCTAATTGCTAACAGAAGGAATGGTGAAGTATCAGTTATTGAAAAAATAAAACCATCCCTTTAGGATGACTTTCTTCAGCACCCAGATGGATAATGCGGAACAACTCTATGTAACAGTTTAACTCGTTTAGATATTTGGGTGGCTATTTTGTTCTAAGTGATCTTTGGAGGCCCATCAAGACTGAACATTGATGAAAATTAAGTATTCTACAGAATTACATGATTGTTTTATGATAGTCAGAGGCATCTGGTAATTCCTACTATCAAAATCTTTTAGAATGAGATGTTCTACTCCTTGTTTTACGGAGCAGAATTTGAAGATTTGAGCAGGTGATAAGTTAAACTTTAAAATTTTCATAATAAATTATCAACTTGTCACTGATAAATCTAGAAAGCAAAGCATATAATGATCCTTTCAACTAATAACTGGAAAACCTGGACTTCTACAAGGACTTTACTTTTTAATGTTTTTTGCTGTGGTCTATCAAAAACTTGGCTGACATAATATCTAAGAATAAAAATATTCTCATAAAATATTAAACAATTAAATATTTAAAATATTCTAATAAAAATATTAAATAATTATTTTTCAAATAATGGATTGACCATTATTTGAATAGTCTTCAAGAACATTAGAGAGCTACTTAATTTATCTTATGGAATATATTTATAGAACTGTGATTTAATACTATAAATTCTTAGTTTTAATTGTGTCAATATAAAAAATGACCAGATACATAATGTCTCCTCATTTTTTTTAGAAAAATTTCCTCAATGGTAACATATATTATATTAGACTTGTTCTCCTTCTCCTTTTCCTCCTTCTTCTTTTGTTAATTGGTGCTTGCTCAATACATTTTTATTAGAGTTCAAAACCAGGACATAGTTCTCTTCTTAGAGTGATGACTGATGTGCTTTTATCATTATTTTTCAAATTAGGCAACTTGTGTACTTTATATTTTTCTTAGACTTCTCAGAAACCCAAAGCTAGTTTTCTAATGAATCTCATGTCATGTTTCAGACCTTGTTTTTTCTTCTTTGTCCTTCCCTTTCAATCCCTTCTTTATTTTTCTCTTCTCTTCCCTTTCCTTTCCTTTTATTGATATGAGGGCATATTTAATTTTTCTACCACTATCTTGGCTAATTTAAAAATATGTGTATTTTTTACTGTGAGCTCTCAGGCTATTTGGAACCGTCACATTGAAGTCGGCTGTTGTATCAGGCCAATTTCTTAGGAAGATTTATGGCTATTTTGAGAATCTCAAAAGCCTATTTACAGAAGTTTCCGGGAGATATTCATTATGTGCCTGTGCCTTCTGGGTGGACAATCATTGTCCAGATTATAAGTGTCAATTGAACACTATCTGTGTAAAAGTTGCCTTCTGGGGCAGCATGCTACTATTGCTCATGACTTTTTAACCTAGCGTTCTTCATACCTTTCTTCCCACAAGCATATTAGTACAGGCCTTTCTTGGCACAAATTTTCTTCTCACATGGAGGGGTTTACTCACATATGTAAGTGATTTTAAAGACAAAATTATACATATTTATGGGGTACTCGACCTAAGCAAACAGGTGTCTGAATCCAAAAAGCTGTGTTCCCATGGAGTCTTACAAGTACAGCCAGTGAGGATGAAGACACCATGTACCATGTGATGTTTTGATTCACATATACATTGTGTAATTTCAAATCTGGGTAAACATCTCTGTTTCCTTAAGCATTTGTTAATCATTTTGTGGTAAAAATATTCAATAACCTTTCTTTTAAAAAAAGTTTTATAAGCTCTTTTAATTTAAAAATTAAATATTTGAATAGTCATCTATTTTCAAAATACTCATTTTTTTTCAGAATCCTTCATTCACAAAAAATATAAATTGCATTCTTTTCTTGAGACCCAACATTTGTATAGTTTTATGGAGTAAATTATGGTAACTTTGTATAAGTATACAAAGTGTAATAGTCAAGTCAGGGTAATAATCATTTCTGTCTCTTTAACCACTAGTCATTTTTATGTGTTGGGAATTTGTACTCTTTTAGGCTTCTGTCTCTTTAACCACTAGTCATTTTTATGTGTTGGGAATTTGTACTCTTTTAGGCATTTAAAAAATTTTTTTTTAGTTGTAGATGGACACACTACCTTTATTTATTTATTTTTATGTGGTGCTGAGGATTGAACCCAGTGCCTCACACATGCTAGCCTGTGCTCTACCACTGAGCTACAACCCGAGTCCACTCTTGTAGTCATTTTGAAATGTACAACAAATTCTTTTAACCAAAGGTTACCCTACTGTGTTAGAGAAGAACCAGAAGTAATACCTCGATTTTGTTTTGATGGTCCTTTATTGAACTTCTTTCGTTGCTCCCTCCCTCCTTCCCTTCCCAGTCTCTGTTGACCACTCTTCTATTCCATGTGTCCTCAAGGTTAACTTAGTTTCTACAAATGAGTGAGAACTTGTGGTATTTGTCTTTCTGACTGACTTGTTTCAATTAATATGAGGACCTCCAGTTCCTTCAGTATGGCTGCAAATGACAGGATTTTTTTTTTTTAAAGGCAGAAAAATATTCCATTGGGTAAACACACCATTTCTTTATCCATTCATTCACTAAAGGGCATCTGGGGTGATTCCATATTTTGGCCTGTGAATAGTGCTGCAGTAAACTTGGGAGTGCAGGTATCTTTTTGGTGTAATGATTTCATTTTATTTAGATATATACTTGGTAGTGAAATTGCCGAGTCATACTGTAATTCTACTTTTAGTATTTTGAAGAATCTCCATACTGTGGTCCATAATGGTTGTACTTATTTACATTCCCTTTTCTCTACATTCTCACCAGCATTTGTTGTTGTTGATATTATTATTATTATTTTGTGTGTATTTTTGATGATAGCCATTCTAACTACAGTAAGATGATAACTCATTGTGGTTTTAATTTGAATTTCTCTGATGATTAGTGAAATTGAGCTTTTTCATGTAATTGTTGGCCATTTCTAAGTCTTATTCTGAGAAGTGTCTGCTTAGTTTGTTAGCCCACTTTTTAAATTGGATTTTTGTGTTCAACTTTTTGTCTAACTTTAAAAATATGCAGTACATTATCATGATCTGTAGTACCCCACTGTGCAAAGAAAAAAATTAGAACTTATTTCTCCTTCCTTTCCATAATTCAGTACCTGTTGGCCAATCTTTCCTCATTTCTCCTTCCACCCTACTCTCTCCAGTCTCTTAACTTCTGTGATATCAACTTTTTTAGATCCATATATGAGTGACCATTGCTATTTGCCTTTCTGTGCCCACTTATTTCACTTAACATAGTGTCCTCCAAGTTCCACCCATGTTGTCACAAATGATAGAATTTCTTTTTTAACTTTTAAAGGCTGAATAGTGTTTTGTTGTGCAAATGTATCACACTTTCTTTATCCACTTATCAGTTGATGAACACTTTTGTTGTTTTCATTTCTTGGCAATTATGAATAGTGCTGCAAATAATCTGGAAGTGCAGTTATCTCCTGGACATATTGATTTCATTCCTTTTGTATTTCCAGTAGTGGAAAGTTACATAGTAATGAGATTGCTAGATCATATGGTAGTTCCATTTTTAAAAATTTGAAGAACCTCCTTTACTGTTTTCCACAATGGATTACTTATATTCTTTATAATTTATATTCCCATCAACAGTGTGCAAAGTTCCCTTTACTTCCTATTCTTACCTATTCTGTTATATTTTTGATGGTTCTGGGGATTGAACCCAGGGCCTTGTGAATGCTAGGCAGGCACTCTACCAACTGAGCTATATACCCAGCCCCAATACTTGTTATCCTTTGATAATAAACATTGTTATTTGAGTGAGGTATATCCTATTGTGGTTTTAATTTGCATTTCCTTGATGATATTGAGGATATAGAGTAACTATTTCTATTTTATTGCATTTTCTCCTCTTTCTGTTTTATTATAGGGATTTTTAAAAAATATGCATTTTTTTAGTTGTATTGGCACAATACCTTTATTTTATTTACTTGTTTTTATGTGGTGCTGAGGATTGAACCCAGGGCTTTGCACATGCTAGGCAAAAGCTCTACTGCTGAACCACAACCCCAACACTTATTATAGAGATTTTATACTTCATTGGTTACACTTTTTCCTAGAGTTTTATTATTTTATAGCATTTGTAAATGGGATTAATTGCTTGATTTCTTTTTCAGATAATTTGCTATTAATGTGTAGCAGTACTACTGATTTTCGTATGTTAATTTAATATCCTGCAACTTTGCTAAATTCATTTAACAGTTCTAATAGTTTTTGGTGGTGTCTTTGGAATTTTCCATATAAAAATCATACCACCTGCAAGTAGTGACAATTTGATTTCCTCCTTTCCTATTTGGATGCCATTTCTTTCTTTCTATTCTTGCCTGATGCTCTGGCTAGGACTTCCAGTACTATGTTGAACAAAAGTGATGGAAGAGGTTTCCTTGGCTTGCTCCAAATCTTAGAAGTTTTCAGCCTTTCTCCATCCCATATGAAGTTGGGTGTGAACTTGTTATATAGGGCTTGTGTCATGTTGAGATACATTCCTATGTATCTAATTTGGTCAAAGTTTTTATCGTGAAGAGATTTTATCATATGCCTTTTTTGCATCTATTGAGATGATTATGTGATTTTGTTCTTTATTTTTACACACACACACACACATTTTTTTTTGTGTGTGTTTGTGTGTTTGTGGAACAATTGTTGTAGTGCTATTAAGAATCCCCACTTGGTCACTATGAATGATCTTTAAAAGGTGCTGTTGGACACCATTTAATTTTCCCATTCTTTTCTAAATGCTTTTTTGAGGCAGTTCTCACTTTTAGGAAAGATTACCTCACTCTGCTCCATCTTATATGAGACTACTCAAATCTTACCCATCCTTTGAATCCTAACTTAATTCCGTTGCTTTTGAATGCCTATTTGGGTCCCATTAGCCAGAAATCGTGCGCTTGTTGTATCATTAATTTAGAATTAAAGCTTTAGTACCTGGATATTTCTTGCTCTTATATTCAGTTTATTCAAGTTTATTTATTTTCATAGATGTTTGCCTGATCTCCATCTAAATTTTTAGCTCTTTGAAAAAGAAACAACACTTTATAGTGCTTTGGATAGCTCCATATTGCCCGAGAGGTTTCTCCATAAATACTTTTTAAAAAATTTATGGAGAATTTGATTTAATTTGATATGACTCTATTGAGAATAAATATTTTAAAAATATTTTGTTTGGTTACTTTGAAAAGTTTGTGTCTACTATCTTAATATAATAGTATGAAAAATCTTTATAACATTTCTTAGTAAAACAATATTGTCTCTTTAAAATACGAGGTTTAAAATATTTTAACTTAAGAATCAAAGCTAAAGTTACCAAATTATATTGTTATATTGTGTGCATGAATTAATATGTAATAGCAAATCTCACTATTATGTATAATTATAATGTACCAATAAAATATATGAACTTGAAAAAATTTGAACTACCAAATATTAAAAATGTATCTATTAAAACTAACCAATTTTTTAAAAATAAAGATGATTAGCTGGACAGAGTGGTGCATACCTGCAGTCCCAGCTACAGGCTGAGGCTGGAGTATCACAAGTTTGAGGCCAGCCTGGGAAACTTAGTGAAATCTTGTCTTAAGATAAAAATAGAAAGGTCTATGGATTCAGCTCAGTGGTAGAATGATAGAGCACTTGCCCAACGTGTGCAAGGTTCTGGGTTCAACACCTAGCAAACCCCCTAGATTAAATGTCTGTGTGATCATGGCCTTCCTTTAACTCAATGTTTTTTTCCCTTCCTGTCTAAGAGGGAGTTAATATTTATGGTGTGCTAGTTATGTGCTAGGCACCGTGGAGTCCTCTTCATTTCATTGACTCCTCATTATTGCCTTTATTGGGATGTGCTAGGAGATTCCTAGATAATTCTGCCTCTGAGACCATAAGGCTTTCTTGACATTTAGCCTTGTAATAGTCCTTGGTCACTAGAATGTAATGTTGCTTTTCCTGTTTTTCTTAAGATGAATTATGAAGATTTTAACAAAAGGAGGAAAGGAAATAGAGACATGTTATAATATTTATATCTTCCATTATTGTCATAATTTTTTAATGTGCTATCATGTTGTGATATGTTCATTAGAAACTATGGAAAGCCTGCCTTTCAGCATTCCAAATTAGAAAATAAAGTTTGTGGTTGGATTGCATCACTGTCAATCATTCCAGGTTAAAAAAAGATGGGTTGAACCAGCCATGGTGGTGGACACTATAATCCCAGTGACTCAGGAGGCTGAGGCAGGAGGATCCCAAAATTGAGGCCAGCCTGGGAGATTAAGTGAGACCCTAAGAAATTAGTGAGATCTTGTCTCCAAATAAGAAATAAAAAGGACTTGGCATGTAGCTCAGTGGTAAAGTGCCTCTGGGTACAAACCCTAGTACCTTTACCTCACCCTCCAAAGAAAAGAAAAGGAAGATAGGCAGATCTGCCTCAGGGAAAGTAGTAACTTTTTTTTTGGTCTACTTTCCAAGAATGATGGGTGAGGCATATTGTGACTCAACATATAAAACATTTTGAGGGAAGAAACTTCAGCAATAAAGAACTGAAAATCCATTGTAAATGCTTTTTGCTCATTAATAGTATCTTGAATAAAAAAAATTAAAAAAATTTGTTGAATAAAAACCTCATAGATATCTTAGAGTTCTTATATTTTCACTCACTGCCTCATAAAAATATTACTTATTGATTTAGGACTTGACAAGAAGAATGGAGTCTTACTGGATGTTGGCCAGAAATCCCCCTAAAAGAGATTCTTAAATACATGCTTTTCACATAAGAGAACCTGAGGTTCAGGGAAATTAAGTTGCTTGTCCAAAGTTCAAGGTTAGGAAATGACAGTTATATCTGTTTCTCTGTTTTCAAGTTCAGCTGCTGTATGCATGCCTTTAGGTTCTCAGAAAGCTTGAGAGTCACTAAACTTCAGAACTATTACTTGTAATTCACTTTGTCTCTGAATTTCACTTACGATTTGACAAATATTGAAGAACTCAGGAAAAAAAAACTAAAGTAAAATGTTTATTTCCAGGAATCCTAGCTAGTGCCTACTCTCTATTACTATTCATGACTATTATAAAGTTATAAAGAATCTAGTAGACATGTAACCACATTCTTATTAAATATCCCTATGGGTTTGAAATTGGGGAAATAAATGAAGACTAAAACTAATTTTTTTCCTATGCATAAAGTTTGTGCATTACCTGCTGTAACTCCACATGGCCAAATACACCTGAAAATGAGAATCTGAAAATAGCAATGATTCCTGAAACTGTCATCTGTTGTGTTTTGTACTCATTTCTGTACTATTATGAAAACAAAGAACTTGGCTAGAAAACACCCCAGGTGTTCGAAGAACTTGAATAACTGAAATTCTCCACTAGCAAAAATTAATTTCAATGGAAACCAGAGGCTGCTTGGACCATAAAATATTCTTCCCATTAGGAAAAATGTGTAAGTAGCTTGAATATTGCCTGTTTCATTAAAAAATGCCAGCATGGACATGAGTTCTTGTCCTGAGGGAATAGAAATGAATGAAAGGAAAATTACACTATGGATGGAAAAATGTAGGAAAAATGGATATATTTCCAATATCTGCTAGTCTGAAAATTAAAACACACACAAATTATGGAATCTAACTTGGCTAAATGTCAACAATGTTCAATAGCTAGAATTTAGTAGTATTAAAACTAGTTCAAGTAAAAATGCAATTTGCCAATAATATGGGGAAAAAGAAATTGAGAAGAGATTTATAATTTAAGAAAGTTTATATATAAGCTTTGCAATAATAAATTATAATCAATAACATATAGTAGTTATTAATCATAAACTACTTTAGGAAAGAGTTTTGATAAGGAGAAAAGAGCAAATAAGCAATTTGCACATATAAGAAAAGAAACTGGGGCTGGGGATGTGGCTCAAGCGGTAGCACGCTCACCTGGCATGCGTGCGGCCCAGGTTCGATCCTCAGCACCACATACAAACAAAGATGTGTCTGACGAAAACTAAAAAGTAAATATTAAAAATTTCTCTCTCTCTCTCTCTCTCTCAAAAAAAAAAGAAAGAAAAGAAACTGGTTATATTATTTATCTTGAAAAATGTTTGTGAGCCAGAATTCTGCTATAACATTTTAATGACTTCCCTGGATTGCAAAATATTCTAACCGAAGTCCTATTCTATCATGTACCAGGGTGTATCTTTGCTTAACTTTGTGTTCAGAATTCTATGAAATTTTCTGGCATCTTTTATCAAACTTTCTGAGATTTTATTTTGCAATCTTATTACTATAGCTATTTCTACCTATCTATCCACCTGTTTTTATCTCTATATAAGTTATTTATATGCATATAAGTATTATCTATCTATATAAATACACATCCATACAAACTTTGGTTTAATCTCCCAAATTTTTATCATTTGAGCTTTACACTTTAAAAACTTAGCTTGCCCTACTTTCACATTCACTAGCCTTTATGTTACTTGCCCTATTATTTCTTTCAGTTCCTCATTGCTATTGCTTTTGCAGTAATACAGGTGCTCTGCTCATCTTGGTGAAGTGATTTGTTGAAGTAATACAGGTGCTCTGCTCATCTTGGTGAAGTTTTGAGCTGTGTTTCCTGGATTCCCTGTTGCTGTTCTGGAAGTCCCAGCTGGGATTAAAGGAAAGATAGCTCAAATCTTGAAGCACTCTTAGCACTAGTTATTGCACAGGTGAGGAGTACCCAGGACATCGTTGAGCTCCCTCAGAGGAAGAGCCATGGTTTCGCTAATTGGTTGGACATTATTGCTCTTTATTGCTCCCACTGGACTTGGGAACATTTTACCTTTTAAATTTCTCTCTTCTCTCTCTGTAGCTGATAAAATAGGCTTTATTATTATTGTTGTTGTTGTTGTTGTACTGGGAATTGAATTCAGAGGTTCCAGTCCTTTTATTTAGAGACAGGATCTGAGTTGCCTAGACTGGCCTTGATCTTGGAGATCTTCCTGCCTAAGTCTCCTGAGTCACTAGGATTAAAGGCATTTGCCTCCACACTCAACGGATAGTTTCGAATCAGATGGAAAAGCACAAGGATACAGTATTGTTCTAGAAGGGAGTTATGAATCAAACTTCATTTGGTTAACTACATTTAGCACAAAAGATCTAGAACACATAGACTAAACAGACAGGGAGTTTACAGTTAATACGTTAAAGCAATCCTAAAAATAAAGCTGTATTTTTGTACTAACTGGATCTTGATTACTATCCTGTCTGTAAAATACAATGTCCAGTATAGTAGGAACAGAAGAAAGCAGACTCTACTTTTATCATATGTATTTCTTATCTTTATTTTCTGTAAAGAAAAATTGACTTTGTAGTTCCTAAATTTAGTTAAATTGATGGACAAAAAATGACTTGAAATTCAGCCTCACCTTGTTCACAGTAGATTCCAGTGGTTCCTAGAGGACAGTAACAGGTGTATCCATGAAGCAATGAAATACAGGTTGCTCCCATGCTGCAGCGGTGTGGGGGGTCGTGTTCAGGATCACAGGAAGTGACTGTCTCTGTGCAGAATGCTCCTTTCCACCCTGTGGGACAGTTGCAGCTGTAGGTTGAGAGAGAAATTAGCACGTGAATAGGGTTGGATATACTCTTGTTGTCACTCTGATATAAAGTTTGCAACGTTAATTAGGTCCCAAGATTACCTAGGTGCATTGTGATTCAAGCAATCAAGATCAAAATTGTCAAAGGAAAGCATTAATAACTGGTTATAAGATTACTGAACTCCATATCAAGTATTTAAAAAGGTTCAAAGCATGGAAATAGAACATTTTATGAAAATCATTTCTTTCTTTTTATTTTTTGGTATTGGAGAGTGGGGTGCTCTACCACTGAGCTATATCCCAGCCCTTTTATATATATATTTTTTATTTTGAGACAGGGTCTCACTAATTTGCTGAGGTTGGTCTCAAACATGCAATTCTCCTGCCTCAGCCTCCAGAGTTGCTGGGACTACAGGCATGTGCTACTGTACTTGGGCAGAATAATTTCTTTTGACAAAACCACACTGTAGGTCCCTCTCCTTTTCTGCACACCACCATGGGGAGGAGTTTCTGCCTCTTAACCTTAAATCTGAAGAAAGGAGATTCAGCAGCATTATTTGGAGAGTTTCCTATATGTTCCCTTGTATAGGAGAACACAGAGGCCTAGCTCTTGAGGAATCTTGCCAGGGGTGTGTCACATATAAGTGAATCTCAGGGAAGGTATGCAACACTCTTAGAAATGTCAGACAGAGGGCATAAAATAGGGATCATGCACAAGAGCTGTCCTCCTGGCCAAAAAGACTTCAGTAGTAAAAGGCCCTCTATCAGCTTATGCTTGATGCAGACTATGAGGGCTGGCAGGGAGGACCCAGTTGGAAGAGAGACCTTGCCTGGGTTTACAGTGTCATACTGGGAGAGGCCCAAGTAAGGGAGTTGCTAACGGACGGACCAAAGGTAGGAGTTACCAGGCAAATTCAGGGCACTGACTAATTTGAAATGTCTGATAAACATTGATTTTTTTTGTGTGTACATGTGTAAGCATATCTGATACTGTATTTGAATTTCAGGTAAACAGTATTTTGGATATGCTGAAAATTATTTGTTGTTTATTTGAAATTCAAATTTATCTGGGCACCATTTATTGTCTCCTTTTCCCCCTAAATCTGGCAGCCCTCATTAAATGACATAGTAGAGTAAGTGTCAGCTTTAAATCCTTGCCAGAGAGGACTAAATCTATCTAAAATAGTACCAAAGAAGCACATTCTAAGATAGGGCATGGGGTCTAGGGTTAGAAACCAGCAGGCTGAGGAAAAGCAACAGTGGATCACACCTCCTTCCCACCACCTTCCATTCAAACCAGAGTCCCTGGCTGGGTTTCAGGCACCAGTCTTGAAGAGGCAAGTATTGATCAGTATATTGAAGTGGGTCCTTTAAATTAATAAGTTGAGAGTATATTTAACATGTTTATTGTCAAGTAGAAACAGAAAATTCAGCAGGCTTCCCCATGTTCCAATTTAGCAGCACATAAATGTTGAGTCCCCTATGCAGGTACAAAAAAGATAGTGATAAACACAAGCAAATTTATTTTATGAGTACATCCATGAGTTCTGTGTCACTCTTTTTTTTTAAATGCATGACAATTATTTTATGTAACACATTGAGTTTTGAAGGAACAGTAACATAACTATTTCAAATCAAACACACACATAAACAAAGGGTCACTCTTTTTTGTTCTCAATGTATTACAACAGTCATTATTTGCTGGCAAACTATAGATACAGTTGACACCAAGAGCACGCTGGGGGATTTGAAAAGCATCACCAATATATAATTTCTACTGTAAACAAGTCAAGATAAGGCAGGTAGAAAATGGAAGTGTCTGTAATTTTGTGTTTTTCTTTACCCCAGTAGTTAACCCTCACAGATTCTATGGGTTGAGGGTAGTTTACAACCTTTCTAGTTGGATCAAACTATATGACACACATTATATACCATATAGAAGGGAAATGAAGACAACTGGCACTCTTTCTGTAAACAGTGTTAACATCCTTTATCACTTTACAGAAACAACAGATAAAAATATTATAAAATTAAAACAAATCACCTGATCCACCTCTGATTATGACAAAGCTATTTTTTTACCACTTAGCATGTATCTTACTACTATTTTGTTTAAGCACGTTTTACATTTGTTTTTTTATTTTTTGGCACTGGGAATCAAACAGAGAGGCACTTTACCACTGAAGTATATCACCAGTCCATTTTATTCTGAGACAAGTTCTCCCGGGGTTGCTGAGGCTGGCTTTGAACTTGTGATCCTCTTGCCTCAGCATCCTGAGTATTACATCCTGGGATTACAGGCACATGCCACCTTGTCCAGCTAAGCAAATTTTAACATTAAAAATGCTTTGCATAGTGTTTTACAGTCTCTTGTTTAAAATCAATTTGAAGTACATTATGCATAACATGTATAAATACAGTTTAAAGTTAATGATAAAATGAATGTCTTTGAACCTACTTTACCCCCAAATCTCCCAGAGAATGACCAGGACTTTGAAGGTCACATGTGTGCTTGCCCTGAGAGCCTCCTGACCTATCCTACAGGGAGCTGACATTGTCCTGAAATTCGAGATAATCACTCGCTTCAATTTTTATTCAGAGTTGGTTTTAGGATTCACCTGTGTAGACCTGGTTCATTGTCATTGCTATATAACTTGATGAATAGAGGGTCTTAATTTCTGTGTCATTGAAATTTTAATATTTCCTTCTATGGTTTGAATTTTGTGAGACCCTTATTTGTGAAATTCTTCCATATTACAAGATCAAATCGTTGTTACATGTTATCTTCCAAATCACATTTTTGTCCTTTACATTTAAGTCTTAATATGCCTAAAGTTATTTTTTTTTGTGTTCAACGTGAGGTGCAGTTAGTTCTCCATGTGGACAACCAGTAGTCCTAGCACTCTGTTAAACAGTTCACCCTTTTCCACTGATGAACCATGTTCATTTATGAAAGGCCTAGATCTAGTTTAGACTAATATTTGGGTCAATGTCACAGTCTTCATTTCTCCAGCTTTAGAAGTCTGGATGTCTAGAGCAGCCAGTTCTGCTACTTTGTTTTTCTCTTGAGAGGTATATTAACTATTTTTAGCCTTTTTCTCTTTCAGCTATTTTCCCTTCAACTAGTTCAAAGTGTAAGATAGGCAAATTTACCCAATGTCTCTGTGTAAAATGGCATTTGTTTCTCATTTATTTTTATACTGTGCATGTCGCTGTTTTTGGTGTTAGTCCTGTGAGGAGTTTCCTATTAGGTTCTCTATCTCAGATAATTCCATGGTAACCTATGTTGCCTTGAAAGGGTAAATTTAAAGTCTCCAGGTTTCAGTAGAATTCAGGGCAAAGCCAACTCTGAGGCTTATTCCTCAGGATCTTGCTTTCATTTCATTTGGGCTCTGTTAATGGATTGTTTTCACTTCAGATGAAAGGAAATATACTGAAATATATACATTTTATATTTATTCAGATTTGAGTATTTTCATTTGGAATAATCATTCAGTATATGTAATTTTCCACAAAATCTGCAAAGAGAAACTTCCTACAAATAAGCCTAAAAAATCTTTACAATATTTATAAACATCTTTCCATGTTTTTTAACTTCTAATCCACAGCCTTACATTTAATAATTGAATATTATGACATTAAATTGATGAAATAAAATTCATTCTCATTGTTATTTGTGAGATATGTTATGTTTTTAATTTTCCATTTTCTATTAACAATATTGTGATAAAACTCCTGTAGCTAATAGATCTTTGGATACCTACAATCATTTACTTAGGAAAAATTCAAATGTCGACATGACTTCTCAGCTTTAAATGCATATCCCAGCCTGCCCACCATAATAATTGTATCAATTTACATTCCCATTATTAGCATATGAAAGTGCCCCTAAAATAATAGAATTGTATGTAATTGAAAATGTGGATCATTTTTACAGGCTTTTTGAACTGTGCTGACCTAATAATGATTTATTAAAGTAAAAATTATTAAGGGTCTACAGACACATATTTATAAAAGATATACTTAGTTTGAATTCCTATTTTCCTTTACTACTTGATAGTATAAATCAAATTTATGCCTCATAAGGATTCATTTCTATCATATATATGTATATATATTTATTTTTTATTAAAAAAATTAGTTGTAGATGGACACAATACCTTTATTTTATTTATTTGTTTTTATGTGGTGCTCAGGCTCTAACCCAGTGCCTTACACATGCCAAGGAAGCATTCTACCACTGAGCCACAAACCCAGCCCCCGTATATATAATTTTGGTGTCTATTATGTACACTGCATTAGGTTAGGTCATAAGACCTGTAAGGAGTGAACTCTAGCTCCAGGAGAGGGGAGGCTTGTAGGGTAAAGGCCAGCCAGATTGCAGTTGCTCAGGTGTCCAGTGCATAACACAGAGATGTGCTGCTCGAATCCAGGAGCCAGTGGATGAAACACGAATAACATGACCAGCAACTTGTTCACCAATGCACTGATAGTCTTTGGTTCCAGAAGGAATTTAAAGTGCAAATTTTCATCTATTTGGAATTTATGTCTAGGAGCATGAGGCACATTTATAATAAGACAAACAAATATCTTGGGGGCATTAAACAGTATGTTTAGATGGGTTGTAATGAAAGAAAACATATACTTTTGCATATAAATTAATAGTTTTTAATAAAAAACAATTTGAAAAATTGCATAGGATTTTCTAAAGTGAAGACAAAATGCTGAATACCATAGTTACATATGATTTTGATTATTATTTTAAGATCACAAAGAACAGAAATGTGTAAAGACCTTTTATACAAAAAAATAGGAGTTACCAATTTCACAAAAGAAAAAAAAAAACTATAGTAAAAATGCTACTTAAAATTCTTAAAGAATTTAAAAATAAAAATAAAAAATTTATTTTTAAATGATGATTGCACCCTCTAGTGGTTCATTTTTGTCATTTGAAAAAAAACAAAGCTAAGAACAAAATGTCTCACTGTCTTACTTATAGAGACCTTGCCATGGTAAAATATTTGTTTTATTTTATTTATTTAAAATTGTTTTGAATATTTGAGATATAATACATAATGTTGTTGAAATAAAATATTTATTCTATTTTTTGCAATAGCTTAAATTATGTTAGGCATAATATAATATAGATGCTGTAAGCCTATAAAATAACATTTAAATTAACTAGAACTTCATATAATTCTTCTCAGAGTTTTAATTTCAGATGGTTAGTTATAAGAAGAAAAATTCAATGAATAAATGACTTAACATTACATCTAAAAGCCCTAGAAAAAGAAAAACCAACTCAACACCAAAAGCAGTAGAACACAGGAAATAATTAAAATCAGAGCTGAAGTCAATAAAATTGAAACAAAAGAAACAATTGAAAAAATTGCCAGAACAAAAAGTTAGTTCTTTGAAAAAAATAAATAAAATTGACAGACGCTTAGCCATGGTAACGAAGAGAAGGAGAGAGAAAACTCAAATTACTATGAAAATCGAAATATCACAACAGACACTACAGAAATACAGAAGATAATTAGAAATTATTTTGAAAACTTGTACTCCAAGAAAATAGAAAATACTGAAGACATCAACAAATTTCTAGTCATATGACTTGCCCAAATTAAATCAGGATGATATACACAATTAAAACAGATCAATTTTAAGTGACAAAATAGAAAACACCATCAGAAGCCTAACAACCAAGCAAAGCCCAGGACCAGATGGATACACAACCAAGTTCTACAAGACCTTTAAGGAAGAACTAATACCAATACTCTTCAATTTATTGTAATAAATAGAAAAAGAGGCAGCACTTCCAAACTCATTCTATGAGGCCAATATCACCCTGATTCCCAAACCAGGCAAAGACACATTAAAAACAAAAACAAAACAAAAAAAAACAACTTCAGACCAATATCTCTAATAAATATAGATGCAAAAATTCTCAATAAAATTCTGGCAAAGTATAATAATATATCAAAAAGATAGTGCACCACGATTAAGTGCGATTCATCTCAGGGATGCAAGGTTGGTTCAACATACAGAAATCAATAAATGTAATTTATCACATTAATAGATTTAAAGATAAGAACCATATGATCATCTCAATAGATGCAGAAAAAGCATTTGACAAAATACAGCACCCCTTCATGTTCAAAACACTAGAAAAATTAGGGATAACAGGAACATATCTCAATATCATAAAGGCTCTCTATGCTAAGGCCCAGGCCAACATCATTCTAAATGAAGAAAAATTGAAGGAATTCGCTCTAAAAACTGGAACAAGACAGGGATGCCCTCTTTTACCACTTCTATTTAATATAGTTCTTGAAATACTGGCCAGAGCAATTAGACAGATGAAAGAAATTAAAGGGATACACATAGGAAATGAAGAACTCAAATTAGCACTATTTGCTGATGATATGATTCTAAGAAGATTCAAAAAATTCCACCAGAAAACTTCTAGAACTAGTAAATGAATTCAGCAAAGTAGCAGGATATAAAATCAACACCCATAAGTCAAAGACATTTCTGTATATCAGTGACAAATCCTAAGAAAGGAAAATGAGGAAAATTACCTTATTTACAATAGCCTCAAAAAACAAAACAAAACAAAAATAGTTGGGAATCAATTTAATGAAAGAGGTGAAAGATCTATACAATGAAGACTACAGAACCCTAAAGAAAGAAATCAAAGAAGACCTTAGGAGATGGAAAGATCTCCCTTGTTCTTGGATAGACAGAATTAATATTGTCAAAATGACCATACTACCAAAAGCATTGTACAGGTTTAATGCAATTCCAATCAAAATTCCAATGGCATTCCTCATAGAAATAGAAAAAGCAGTCATGAAATTCATCTGGAAAAATAAGAGACCCAGAATAGCTAAAGCAATCCTTAGCAGGAAGAGTGAAGCAGGTGACATCACTATACCAGACATTAAACTATACTAAAGACCAATTGTAACAAAAGCAGCATGGTATTGGCACCAAAACTGACTGGTACAGAATAGAGGACACAGAGACTAATGCACAAAACTACAGTTATCTTATATTAGACAAAGGCACCAAAAACATGAATTGGAAAAAAGATAGCCTCTTTAACAAATGGTGCTGGGAAAACTGGAAATCTATATACAACAAAATGTAATTAAACCCCTATCTCTCACTATGCACAAAACTCAAAAAATGGATCAAGGACCTGGGAATAAAACCAGAGATGCTGTGTCTAATAGAAGAAAAAGTAGGTTCCAATCTCCATCATGTGGCATTAGGTCCCAACTTCCTTAATAAGACTCCTATAGTGCAAGAATTAAAATCAAGAATCAATAAATGAGATGGATTCAAACTCAAAAGTTTCTTCTCAGAAAAAGAAACAATCTGTGAGGTGAATAGAAAGCCTACATCTTTGGAGCAAATTTTTACCCCTCACACATCAGATGGAGCACTAATCTCTAGGATATATAAAGAACTCAAAAAGCTAAACACCAAAAAAATAAATAGCCCAATCAATAAATGGGCCAAATACCTGAACAGACACTTCTCAGAAGATGATATATAATCAATCAACAAATATATGAAAAAATGTTCATCATCGCTAGCAATTAGAGAAATGTGAATCAAAACTACTCTAATATTTCATTTCACTCCAGTCAGAATGGCAGCTATTAAGAAGACAAACAACAATAAGTGTTGGCGAGGATGTGGGAAAAAAGGCACACTCATGCATTGCTGGTGGGACTGCAAATTGGTGCAGCCAATATGGAAAGCGGGATGGAAATTCCTTGGAAAATTGGGATGAAACCACCATTTGATCCAGCTGTCCCTCTTCTCAGTCTATACCCAAAGGACTTAAAGACAGCATACTACAGGGACACAGCCATATCAATGTTTATAGCAGCATAATTCACAATAGTTAAATTGTGGAACCAACCTAGATGCCCTTCAATAAATGAATGGATAAAAAAATGTGGCATTGGGCTGGGGATGTGGCTCAAGCGGTAGCGCGCTCACCTGGCATGCGTGTGGCCTGGGTTCGATCCTCAGCACCACATACCATCATGTTGTGTCCGCCGAGAACTAAAAAATAAATATTAAAAAATTCTCTCTCTCTCTCTCTCTCTCTCTCTCTCTCTCTCTCTCTCTTCTCTCTCACTCTCTCTTTTAAAAAAATATGGCATTTATACACAATGGAATATTACTCAGCAGTAAAAGAGAATAGAATCATGGCATTTGCAGGTAAATAGATGAAGTTATAGAAGATAATGCTAAGTTAAGTTAGCTAATCCCAAAAACCCAAATGCTGAATGTTTTCTCTGATATAAGGAGGCTGATTCATAGTGGGGTAGGAACGGGGAGAATGGAAGGAATAGACAAACTCTAGATAAGGCAGAGGAGTGGGAGGGGAAAGGAGGAGGCATGGGGTTAGAAATGATGGTGGAATGTGATGGACATTATTATCCAAAGTACATGTAAACAACCAGAGATATGAAAAATTGTGCTCTATATGTGTAATATAAATTGTAATGCATTCCCTTGTCATATATAAATTTAAAAAATAATAAAAAACAAATGGTTAGTTATATGTGCAAAGATTTAAAAACTTACTTTCAAATATCGATTTTATTATCTTACATCATTTTTTTCTGTTTGTTGGTGGTGCATGATAATTATGCATAAGAGTGAGATTCATTGTTACATATTCCTACATGTACACAATAGAACAATATAATTTGCTCAGTTTCATTTCCTAGTGCCTCTCCTTTTTCTCCCTTTCTCCTGACCTCTAGTTCCCTTCGTCTACTGGTTTCTCTTCTATTTTCAAGAGATCTCCCATCCCCACTTTTTTCCCCTCTCTTTAGCTTCCACATATGATAGAAAACATATGAACCTTGACTTTCTGAGTTTGACTTATTTTGCTTAACAAAATGGTCTCAAATACTATACATTTTCCTGCAAATGGCATAATTTCATTCTTCTTTATGGCTGAATAAAAGACCAGTGCTCCTCAAATTATTCCATGAACTAGAAGGTGGATTAACACTTCCAAATTTATTCTATGAAGCTAGTATTGTCCTGATACCAAAACCAGACAAGAACACATCAAGGAAAGTAAACTACAGATCAACATTCCTAATAAACATAGATGCAAAAATACTCAATAAAATATTAGCAAGTCAGGGGGCTGGGATTGTGGCTCAGTGTTAGAGTGCTTGTCTACTATGCATGAGGCACTGGGTTTGATCTTCAGCACCATATAAAAAATAACTAAATAAAGTTATTGTGTCCATCTACAACTAAAAATATATTTTAAAATTAGCAAATCCTATCTAATAAAACATTAAGAAGATTGCACATTATGACCAAGTTGGTTTCATTCCAAGGATGCAAGGATGGTTCAGCATATACAAATAAATAAATGTAATAAAGTGAATTAAGGAAAATCACATAATCTCAATAGATGCAGAGAAACCCTTTAACAAAATTCATGATAAAAACACTGAAGAAACTAGGGACAGAAGGAACTTACCTCAAGATTATAAAGGCTGTCTATGGCAAACCCAAAGTCACCATCTTAGTGAAACTGAAAGCATTTCCTCTAAAATCAGAAACAAGAAAAGGATGTCCAATCTCACTACTCCTATTCAACATGGTACTTGAAATTTTAGCCAGAGTAATTAAGCAAGAGAAGCAAATAAAAGAGTTTCAAATAGAAAAAGAAGTCAAATTATCACTGTTTACAAATGATATGATCCTATATTTAAAAGATCCAAAATAGCTCCACCAGAAGACTTTTAGACCTAATAAAGACAGCAAAACAGTAAGATACAAAGTCAACATATAATAATCAATAGTTTCCTATACACCAACATGAATTTGTTGAAAAGAAACTAGGAAAATAATTCTATTCACAATAGCCTGGGGGGGGGAACCTAGGAAAAAAATCTAACCAAGAAGGTGAAAGACCTCTACAATAGAAATTATAGAACCCTGAAGAAAGAAATTGAAGACACAGCATGAAAAAGTCTCCTATGTTTACAAATATGCATAATTAATAGTGTTACAAGGGCCACATTAATAAAAGCAATCTATAGATTCAATGTAATCCCTGACAAAACCAATGACGTTCTTCACAGAACTAGAAAAAACAGTCCTAAAAATTCATTTGGAAGAATAGAAGACCTCTAATAACCAAAGCAATTATAAGCAAAAAAAAAAAAAAAAAAAAAAAAAAAAAAGAAAAAGAAAAAAAAATGCTGGAGGCATCGAAATACCTGATTTCAAATTATACTACAAGATATAATAACAAAAACTGCATAGTATGGTCATAAGAACAGACACACAAACCAATGGTGCAGAATAGAAGACACAGAGACAAGCATACACAGATACAGTCATTTGATCCTTGACAAAAACATACATTGGAGAAAATATCCAGAATAATATATAAAGAACTCAAAAAACTTACCTCAAAACAACTCAGTCAATAAAGAGGCAAATGAACTAAACACACACTTTTCAAAAAGAAGAAATACAAGTGGCCAACAAATGTGTGAAAAAAATTTAACAAGTAGGAGAATGTAAATAAAAACTACACTGAGTTTTCTTCTCACTCCAGTTAGGTGGCAGCTAAAATGAATACAAATAACAATAAATGATGGAGAGGATGTGGAAAAAAAGGAAGACTTATACACTGTTGGTGGGATCATAAATTAGTACAACCAGTATGAAAACTAGTATGGAGTTTTCTAAGAAACACTAGGAATGAAGCCACCACATGATCCAGCTATACCACTCCTCCGTATTTATCCTAAAGAACTGAAGTCATCATAGTACAGTGAAACATGCATACCCATATTTACAGCAGCACAGTTCACAATAGTCAAACTATGAAACCAGTGTAGGTTTTCCATCACAGATGGATAAAGGAAGTGTGTATATATACACAATGGAGTTTTACTCTTACACTTATATTTTAAGAGAGAGATTTTCATTACAATGATTTTGTACAAGGTTGGGGGCAGTTTTCTTTCTGTTCCATGGCTTCTTTAGCGCTCTGTGAAATGTAGACAATAAAAAATTTTAAACCTTCATTCCTTATTCTTTAATTTACTTCATATTTTCCTAACCATTGAAGTTAATTCATTAACATTCTTCCTTTAACCACATATCTGCTACTCTGTCCTGAGAAAGAGAAAGTGTTGACATGATGTGTGTGAGGTGGGGTGGTCATATAGCAGGAAAAGTAAACACAAAACAAGGATAAGCCTTCATTTATTTAAAGAATATTTATTGTTGTTGTGGATATTTCTTACATGCTAGGTATTTTCCACTGTGCTTAGCGCTCTAGATTCTAAAACATGCAAGGCTCCACTCTGCCTTATGGATTTGCTGGGTTCGTTGGTTTTGTGGAAATTAATAGGCAGGTGATTTTTATACAATGGGAGAAGTGCCATAGTAGGTACTATGGGGGCCCATAGAAAGGACTGAACCTTAGTGAATTCTGAAGTGACATTTGCTTACATGACTGCCTGCACCCAAGGGTAGGCATGGTAGAGGATTACTCTGGAAAAGGACACCAGTTCCCATGGACTTTGAACCAGAGGCTAAGGCGGTTCATCCTTTAAGTGACAAGACTATGGGAAATGACATGAATGATGAGGCACATTTTAAAAAGAATAATCTGGGGGCTGAGGGTGTAGCTCAGTGGGAGAGCTCTTGCCTAGCATGTGTGAGGCACTGGGTTCGATCCTCAACACCATAAAAATAAAAGTATTGTGTCCATCCATAATTAAAAAAATATTAAAAAAGAGAAGAGTAGTCTGGTATGTAACGGCATGGTGTAACAACAATAAGTTCTGTAGTGATATAATTTTAACCTCAGTGAGACTTCACTAATTTTTTTTTTCTGCTAGAAAAAGGGTTGGCAACCTTTTCCTGTAAAGGGCCAAGCAGTAAACAGGTTTGCCTTGTAGTTCTTTGGGGGAAATCCTTGGGTGTGACTGTATCTCAATAAATTTTATTTGTCTTAGTAGGTGTTGGGCCAGATTTAGTCCATAGGCCATAGTTTCAAGACCCTCATACTAGACTAAGATCCACTGGAGCAGGTATAGTTCTGTTTGGCTGTCTACTACAGTCCCATGGACAAAACCAGTTCTTGGAATATTATAGTTTGTCATTGACTCTTCAGGAAATAAATAGGTAAGTGAATGAATGAGTCATGGCTGGGATAAGGATGTAGTAGATGCAAAAAGAGCTGAATTAAGAAATGGCTGGCTGTGGGGCTGGGGATGTGGCTCAAGCAGTAGCGCGCTTGCTTGGCATGCGTGTGGCCCGGGTTCAATCCTCAGCACCACATACAAACAAAGATGTTGTGTCCGATGAAAACTAAAATAAATAAATAAATAAATATATATATATATATAAAGAAATGGCTGTGGAACTGAAAAGACTGAAATAGATGTAAAGCATTTCCAAAGTTTTGGTGAGTATGTTGGTGTGGAAGAAGAAAGATTATAATAGCAGCAAATATTTCTTGAGGCTTCCCTTATACCAAAAATTCTTTTCAGTTTGTTGAATGTTAGCTCTTTCAAACCTTCCTATAGCCTCATAAGGAAGGAACTGTAATCATCTTCCTTTTGCAGAAAGGAACTTTGAGAAACAAAGAAGGGAAGGATGGGAAAGGGGAATGGCACCCACATGTGAGTCTCCATTCTGTCTCTCCATCTTGGGGAAATCCTTTAAGTTTTAGAATTAAATGAAAGAACATGGTGCCATTAGCGGGAATAGGGACATTTGGATAGATAGGCAATTCAAAGGGAAAATAGAAACAATCTCGAGGTGAGAGTAGGTAATAAAAGGGATTCCCCCCCCACCACATAAGAATGTAATAACATGGCTCTTACATTTGATGAGAGTTAAGGACAGAAGACAGGTTCATAAACTAAGCAGACTAGCATGAAAAGAGCTGAAGCAGGTGGCATCCATTACACAATAGCTAAGAATATTCAAAAGATACCAAGGAATCATGGACATGATGCTGAGAACTGTTTTCTTAAAAGACCATTACAAAAATGCTATATGTCTTTAATTCTTAAAATATAAAGAACAATTTGTGGGTTTGTCTGTCTCCAAACATGAAAAAAGCATGCCATGGAAGAAAATAACAAATATATTAGAAATGGTATAACTAATTACGGTGACAACAGAGAGTAGAATATTGGAGTATATAGTTATATATACTTATAAGGTTAACTATTTTAGTTTTTGTATATTTGATGTGAAAGATTTAAATCCTTAATTGCAGATAAATTGTTTAGGTCTTACCCTCAAAATTTAAAGCTCAGAAACAGGTTTGGGTTAAGTTTTTCTCATTATAATAGAAATTCAACATGAAGAATTTAATTTTCTCATAGTTAGGCAATTCTAAAACTGCTAGAGTTTGGGATAAACATATAAAAATGAAGTGAAAAGGAGATGATGGGAGATTTAATATTCTTCCTTTGAATATCACTTATGTATCATTTACCATCTTACTAAATGTTCCCCAAAGAGGAAGTACTTGCATCACTGAACTTTGCAACCAGGGCAGATACACAATAGAAAACGGATCTTGCCCCTCAAGGACTTGACACTTTATTTAGAACAATGTATTTATATGAAATATGTATGACATATGTGAAATATAATATTCAGCATTTATTAGGACTAAATTTTAGTTTGCCCATTTTAAGTACATACCTTTTCCCCCAGCCCCTCTTCCCAGTTGCTCTTTAGTAGTCATCTTAAGTACATACTTTTAATGTAGTAACTCATTTAATCCCTATGTTCAGCTTCTGAGGTAATTATAGTTAGTAGTACTCAGGATACAGATGAAAAACTGAGACTTAGGAAAGGAACCTCTACATAACCCAATTTTTTAGTTTACATATCAAATGTGGATTTTAATTGCTTTGGATAAGAGAGACTCTTCTTTATATGTAGAGGCTGAGAGAAAAAAAAAAGTTCTAGAGAAAATTTACCATGAGCTACATCTGTAGGAAAGTTATGGTTAGAGATTTGTGGGTTTTCTATGCCTAAGTAAAAGCAGAAACACAGTATTTAAAATGAAATCTGTGTGAATTGATGATAAAGTCAAACGACTAATGGAATAAAATGCAAATAATATGGCAATCAGTGATCACATGGTCTAAAGGACTTCATTGCCTACACAACTTATTTCTCTGCTATTTAAAGAGAAAAGGAAACAGCTGAATTACCTTCTCATTAGACCATCTGTTGTGTTGGATGGCTTCATTCATATCAAATTGTTTTCCTTTACAGGTTATTTCCATTTGAGTAACAGATTAAGAGAATAAGGTGGGATATAACAGATACCATTTTACCTACATAAATTTGCTGAACATTAAGTGACATAGTCAAAATTTGTACCTTTAAAGAAATATGCAAACAAATGCTAAAACAAATTAAGCCCATCATACACTTTAATGTGACGACATGTCAAAACTCAACATGATGACCTGCTAGGAAGAGACACTGTAGTCACTCCACCTGCCAAGAGTTACCCCATGACCTGTCTTTCTTTGCTAATGAGATCACTTTTATGATACCTTAGGAAGTGTAATAAAGGTGAGATGAAGCTACTGTTTACATACTAATACAACTACTGGGAGTTGTTTTGGGGCCTTATTTTTGATAGTTGTGTTCTCTAGGTGTAAGGGCCTGAGGATGGTACTATGACTAACAGTTGGACTCAAAATTTCTCTTACAGAGGAAACAGTGGGAAACTGTTTAAATGAGCTGCTTGGAGTAGACAGTGAAACTTGTTTGCGTTAGGATAAACCTAAGCCTGGATTATCAAAAGATGGAAAATTACTCTGCTTTAGATTAGAAGGGAAATTTGTCTTATTCTAGCCTAGAGAGTCAGTTGGAGCAAATTGAAGTGACAGACAAAAAACAAAGAGATGGATGGAATGGCCATGTTTTTTACTGCAGCGGTATGACCAAAAGACAAGCTGGAAGTTGCTTAGGTGGCCATGATACAATCCTTTCCCTTCAACATCTCCACTGTTCCCCATCCTGGCACTAATGTAAGTAGTTAGATCTATCATGAGGTGTGAATGGCTTTGTTTCTTTGAAAGAAATTTAAGAAGTGGAGACTTTTAGGCATCTATGATATGGACTAGTTTGTATGGGTGGGAACAAGACTGAGGAACCAAAGACGCCTATGAAAAACAGGGCTTCACATTGGAATCTGCATTAATCTTGGAAAGTCTGGGGACTTTCACAGTTTGTGGAGATCACAAGGGTCTGTAGAAAGTACCTGACATCTGAGTTCTAAAATAACCAGGGGGGAGAAGATGTTCCCCATAAGCCACAGCAATAGGGAGGCTTGATGAAAATCTATCCTGAATTCTTACCTCTGACTCTTACTTTACAGCTGTTCAAATAATAAAGGAACAGAAGGTGGGAACTTATTTTCAAACCTAAACCCTTCAAAAACATGTCCCAAAGGTGGCATCAAATGATGTACACTCACTGTTTTGGCAGCCAAAACTTGAGATGGGGAAAAATGGAAATGAAATATTCCCAGATCCTGAAAGGGGTTATAATGACTGGTGGAATCCTGAATGTAATCTTTTTATTTGACATTTTATTAACTTTATAAATTAGACAAAATATGTATTAAATGTAATAATTTTTAGATTAAAACAGATAGAAAATTAGAAAAAAATAGTATCAATGATTATTTTCAAAGTCATTGACTTTTCTAGTTTTATTTGTTCCTTACTTCATTTCTTTTTTTTTGAAACAAATTCTAATTTATCTGTAAATAACTCAGAATATATCATTAACAGATAAGAAACTTTTAAAAACACAACCACAGTGTCATCATCAAACCTGACAAAATGAACGTTAATATTATCTAATTTCTGTGTTCAGTTAATTATAATTGTCCCAAAGAGGTTATTTATTTATTTAATTTCGATAGTTCATCAGGATTCAAAAAGCTTCACAATGCATTTACATAGTGTATGTTTTAACTGTTGTTACCTAGATAAAATTCTGCCTCTGTATTTCTTTCCATTATTGCTAGTTTTGGGGTCTTTGGTCCAGTAGAATTTCTCGTGTTCTGTATTTGGCTGTTTATATCTTTACAATGTCACCTGAGTTATTTTACTCTATTGTTAGTATTTACCATAAACTTACAGATAGTAAGGCTTGATTAGATTCTGGCTCATGTTTTATACTTCTTTATAGGTGGTGCTTTGTAGTTTGAACTGAATCACACCAGCAGGAATATGTCTGGTTGTTCATCAATGATATTATGATTGACCAGTTGTTTAAAGTGGTGTTAATTTGATCCCACCATTATATAACTTTCTATTAACCTTTAACATTGTTTTTGTCAGCTTTTTTGCTGCTGTGACCAAAAGACACCAAGAACAACCTAAGGAGGAAAAGTTTATTTCCAGGCTCACAGTTTTATAAGTCTCGATCCATAGATAGCTGGTTCTATTGCTCTGCGCCCAAGGTGAGGCAGAACATCATGGCAGAAGAGTATTGTGGAAGAAAATGTCTCAGGACGTTGTAACAGGAAGGAAAGAGAGGGATGGGGAATGCTTCCCTCATCACAGACAAAACATAAATTCCAAAGGCATGTCCTCAGTGACCTACCTCTTTCAGCCAACCTGCCTACCATTCAGTTAATCCCTATCAAGGGATTAATGCACCGATTAGGTTAAAGCTTTCAAAATCTGATCATTTCACCTCTAAACTTTCTTGCATTGTCTCACACATGAGCTTTTGGGGGATACCTCTTTTCTAATTCATAACATATATAATAGCTAAAGTAGCCATTGTTTTGTTGGGGGTTACACAATAGTGATGTTTCTTATTTCCATTGTTTATCCTACACTTATTAGTTGAGTGCAGTAAAGAATTATTAGTTATCTGGTTAGGATTAGTTATCTATCACTGTATAATAAATTACTCTAAAACTTACTGTCTAAAAGGCAACAATAAACATTTAATATTACGATGGCCTTATAATAGGTCACTTGCTTTCTGGCTTACCACCTGTAATTTATTATCTGTACAGCTCCCAGAAGGGATATATAAAATACAGTCTCACAACTCTCAAAACTATTCTTTGCAAAGCATCATTTAAACCTTAAATGTGAAAAATCAAGAAAGGAAGAATCTGCAATAATTTTTAAAATTAGTTTTGGAAGTGACAAATTGTCATTTCCATAATATCTTACTGTTTGCACAGATCAGGCCTATTCAGTGCAGGAGAAGAATAGGGAAAGAAGTGTCTAGTAGGAGGCAAGAATCACTGGGGATTACTTGGAAGTTGGATGGCATACTTCAAAGCACAATCTTTGCTGGAAAGCAAGGACGAACAAACCTACTTTGCCCTTTATCAAATTTCAGATTAGTGAATAGTGGTCTAACAGCCTCCATGGGTGGCAAGTTTTTTTCCCTCCATATTGGGGAGGATACTATTACAATTATGTGAATTTTCTATATTGATATGTTTAAATCTATTGTAGACATTATTCTGTGATTCTGACATTGTTCCATCTTTGGCTAGTTGGAGTTTATTTAAATTAGCTCCTATCATCTTTTAAAATAACCCTATGGTTTTTGTTATCATTCTTGCTTTCAGGTACAAAAAGATAAGAAGGCTTATATCACACATTTCCTGTCCCAGAGTGGAATCTCCAATTCTCCAAATCCTGGTTCATTTTTAGTAGAAAATTGTATGTTGAGCTAATAGTTTTGGTATAGAAGTGTTCATGGATATTGGATTTTTTAAAAATATATTTTTAGTGAACATAGCTAGAATATAAGTTATTTATAAAAAGAAAATTAAGTCATAAATTTGTGTGTTATTTTTGGGTGTGTATGTGTATGTCTTCATACATGTACTGAGGGTAATGGTGTCCATCTCATTCCACCATCTTTCCTACCTCCATTTGTATGTTATTTTCAATTTAAAGACTTGAAGAATTTTACTTCTTTGATTTTTTTTGTATGCCTATGTTTCTTTTTAAAAAAATTATTTGTTTTAATTAGTTATACATGACAGTAGAAAGCATTCATACACTTTGATATATCATACACAGATGGGATATAATTTATCATTTTTCTGATGGTACATGTTGTAGAATCACATCAGTAATGCAGTCATATATGTACATAAGATAATAATGTCTGTTTTATTCTGCTATCCTTTCTATCCCCATATCCACATATCCTCTTTCCTCCCCTCCCTTCACTCCTCTCTACCTAATCTAAGGTAACTCTATTCTTCTCTAGAGCCCCTTATTGTGAATTAGCATTCACATATCAGAAAAAAGATTCAGCTTTTGTTTTTTTGGGGGGGGATTGGCTTATTTTGCTTAGCATGATATTTTCCAACTCCATTCATTTACCAGATATCATAATTTCATTTTTCTTTAAAGCTGAGTAATATTCCATTGAATACATATACCACATTTTATTTATCCATTCATTTATTGAAGGATGCATAGGTTGGTTCCATAGTTTAGCTATTGTGAATTGAGCTGCTATAAACATTGACATGGCTATATCACCGTAATTTGCTGATTTTAAGTCCTTTGGGTATAATATGAGGAGAGGGATAGATGAGTCAATTGGTGGTTCCATTCCAAGTTTTCTGAGGAATCTCCATACTGCTTTTCATGGTGGTTGCATGAACTTACAGTCCTACCAATGCTTATATCTCTTTAAGGTGAAAATCTTAGTTCCATTAGGAACTAGCAAATATTAACATAATTATTCACTTGCTTTTTTTCATTTATATTGCTATTGGGCCATTTTTATCTATAGTTTCAAATACCAGTGTTAGTACTAACCTCAAGACTGGGATGAAATTTGTGATATCTTCATGATTTCTTTTTTCCCCTTCAGGATAGAACCCACTATACAGTCAAAGTACTATGTATTAATATCAGTTGAATTAAATGTTTTAAAACTGGTTGGTTATGCCACCAGCTTGCAATGCAGTTGAATTCACTTACTAATTTATTTTAGTGTTTAGCAATTTTTCTTTATTCATTTACCAGATAAAACATTTTACCTGGTCCCCAATAAAAGCTCTAAAGCAAATTATATTTAGAAAAGTACGTTTTTTTTATCCCATCACTTCTTGTTTCCTTGCTCACCCTATGCATAACCATTTATACTTTTTTCTTTTAATTTTCTTAAGAAATATATGAGTGTATATATCTAAATATGTGTATTTATATGTATCTATAACTATCATTTCCTTTTCTTACATGTGTCTTTACTTTTTTTTTCACTCAAAAGATCCAGATGATCACTCCATGACCATGCATACAGTCCTTCTTCATATTGCTCCATTCCAGGAATTCTCCTTAATGCTGCCAACCAGATACCTAGCGATGAACATTTGAATAGTTTGCAGCCTTTGCTTTAGCAATAGAGAAAATAGAGTTTGCTCTAATAAATGACAGTGGCTCCTTCTCTGCCACCTCACCAACAGAACGGGCACTTTTTTTTTTTTTTAGCTTCTTGTCAAACTCAGAGATATGAAAAAATTATCATTCTTAAATTGGAAACTGCAAAACACAGTCTAAATGCATAAAGATAATGAATATCTTACCAAGAAAGCAAAAAGTGAGGAAGAAGTCACTTTAGGAGGAAGGAAAAACCAACCCAAGGTAATGAGTTACCATGCAGACCAGAGCCTCAGAGGAAACAGTTTAGGGCTTCGTAAAAGGAGGGATTTCTGAAAAGCTGGATAGAGTAGATATGTCCAAAGAAGTTATAATGTACCTTGAATGACAGATTATAGGGTTTACACTTTGCTGTACTGGCTGTGGGAAAACAAGAACACCTGAGCAGGAAGGTGATAGCAACAAAGAGGTTTTGAGGAAGGTTCAACTTGGATTAAAAGAGAGTTTAGGGAACAGGAAGCTAGCTGGTAAATTATTGTAGTCCGTACGAGGAGGAATAGAAGACTGAATTAAGAATTGTTAGACAAAAATGTATGGAAGATAGCAGATCAGGCAAAGGATTCTTTATTTGGAGACACTGTGGTATCCTAGAGAGTCTGATTAGGTTCTGGAGAATTTGAAAACCTCTAAAATTGTATACAAATCTTAGGTCCTATATGTTTATTTTTCAGGGAAACAAGTTTTAGCTTTTACCTGAATTTCTCAAAGGCATCTGTGAACCAAGAATGAAAAAATAATGGATAAGTAAAAAATAAATTAAAAAATCAGGAACCCCCCTATCAGTGAGGTTTATATGATAAATAAGTCTCATTTTAAGTTACCATTAAGCCCTGATGCATTTTACTTTTTCATATCCACATTCTCTGAACTCCTTTTAATTGTACTTACTGTCTGTGCCTTTCATTTTAAAATTGGACTAGTTTTTGAAAGTTGTGGTTCTACTACCCTGTGCTTTTCTTAAGGGGACACATATTGTCCCCAGTCACAGTCAGGATACTTTCTATACATCACACAGTTCATATAGTGTCTTATATTTTGAAAATTGTTAAGAGAGCAGACGGTGGAGTGTTCTCACCACAGAATTCCATTCATTCCACAACAAACACATATTTTAGAACATCTTATTATACTTGGTAAATAATAACCCCCCCCCTTTTTTGATACTAGGGATGGAACTCAGGGGCACTTGACCCACTGAGTCACATCCCCAGCCCTATTTTGTATTTTATTTAGAGACAGGATCTCACTGAGTTCTTAGTGCCTCACAGTGGCTGAGGCTGGCTTTGAACTCGTGATCCTTCTGCCTCAGCCTCCTGAGCCTCTGGGATCACAGGTGTGTGCCATTGTGCCTGGCCCAATTTTTATTTGTCAATCTAAAATGAAATGAAAGAATGCAAGTTAAGTGAAGTAAAACTTGCTTAAAGATATGTACCAAACACATGAATATTTAGGACTAAGTTATAACAAATTTATAACAAAACAAAAAACAAACAAACAAACAAAAACTTGGCTACTAACAATAGAAATAGTTTTCTGTTTCTGTGTTGCATTAGAGTTAATTCCAGGAGCATGAAGGCCTGACATGAACTCTTCTTCTCTCCTTTGAAAAATTGCATTAGAACACAGCTGGATCTGTGTGCCGATGAACTTGGAGCAGGAGTGCAGGGCTTCTAGGACATTACCAAGGACCTGCATCCTGAAAACCTTCCAGCTCCACCGTACTGGAGCATAACTTAGAGCATGACTTTGCCCTATGTATCAAAACAGCATCTCCTAGTCCCAGTGGTGAGGAACAAAATTAGAAGGAACATTTTACATTGTTAACACACTTTGACCAGCTTTGAGATTTTTGCCTTTAAAATTGATCCAAATACCATGAAATTTATGCTTCTCGGTTGGGAGTCACCTCTTGAACATTTAAAATATATTTCTTCATGTGTGTCAACTATTTTTCAGGAAATAATTGGGTTTTAGCTGTGAGCTGTCTAATAATTTTCCTTAGAGCCATAGACAACTAAGAGCCTGGGACTAGGGCAAGGATAGAAAAAAACTTCTTAAGCACTATTGAAAAGTATATTACAAAGCACACACTTTCTTTTCCTTGATAGGAAGAGTTCTTATTGAGATTACAGAAGAATTACAAAAATTATCAGAAGGAATAATATTCTTTGAACTGCTGCCACTACTGGAGTTGAATATCTATGAATGGCAGCCTTAATTTTTTAAAATAACTTCATTGAGGTATAATTTACTTAGCATAAAATTCACCTATTTTAAGGTTAGGAATCTGTAATTGCAGTGTTGTACCATAGTTGTAAGCACAAAAGTGACCAGGACAGGTGCAGATCTCACGAATTCCACCAAGCTTTTGCTCAGCAGTGGAGTCAGGCATTGGAGAGCTCACTTTCTGAGTAGAAAATGGCCCGATTACAGGGGAGGTCTGGTTTTATATAGGTTACGCACTGGGAGATGACTTAACCATTGAAGACTTTATCAGAACATATCAATTTGGGCACTCAGGAAACAGTTTGTGAGAATTTGAAGGTTTTTTTTACTGGGCAAGGAGAGAGGGTCCAGAATCAGCATTCAGTCCTTATCTCTTTCCCTCCAGGGTCTATTGTATTGTCACTGGGAAAGGATGTATTTGGGTAAGGATCAATGCTTTGGCTTCTTCCCGGAGACTGTCATTTTAGACTTGATAGATCTCTCCTCCCCAGGGATTGTCTTGTCACTGGGTGATGTTTGTTTCCTTCCCAGGGATTGTCTTGTCACTGGGAAAGGTTGTATTGAGAAAGGATCAAAGTTATCAATGTGCTGCCTTCTTCCTCCCTCCCTCCCTCTTCCTAGGCCACACTGTTTTGGGAGTTATCATTTCCATATCCTTCAATAGTCACAAGAGCTAATTTGACTCTATAGTAATGTTCCATATAGTAATTAATACAGTTAATTTATATATATATATATATATATATATATATATATATATATATATATATATATATATTTTATTATATCAACAAGAGGATCCCAAACCTGGTCACAATTTTTTTTTAGGTACTAGGGATTAAATTCAGAGTTGCTTTACCATTGAGTTACATCCCCAATCTTATTATTTTATTTTTTAAAATTTTGAAGTAGAGTATATAAGAAACTGCTTTGTTACCTCCCAAAGTGCTCTAAAATTATAAGGCATTACTTTCATTATTTCAACTCAAGAAAATTTCTATGTTTATGAAAACAATTTGCAAATAGTTCTAAATACCTACCTATACTTGGTGCTATATATTCCAAGTTAAACACTGTGGCTTTCAAATTTAAACCAGCCCTCTTTCCATAGAAATAATGAAAAATTGGGATGAATTTTGTATTTCCATCTTTATTTATTTCCATGTACATACTGCCACTCCTTTCAGGTTCCTGCTTATTATCACATTATTTACTATTGTTCATTATTACATTAAAATTAGCAAGAATGTCTAGTGCTATCACCTGGAGAATAACCACATTTCTTTAGATAAATGGAGGGACATCTGTGCTTCTAATTTGTAGAGAAAATTAGAGGGCATAAGTTACAAATCAAATGAAAAGTTTCATTAAAAGTTGTAGAGAAATAATGATATGATCATAATGGTAAAGATATTGCTCTATGGGGATGATATCCCCAACTTCAAGTTTTATCCCCTAGTACTTCCATGAGCTTGGTCAAACTAAGTATGTTTTTCTCTAAGACATTTCATTGTGAGCTAGGAGCAGTGGTACATGCCTGAATGCCAGTGACTCTGGAGGCTGAGGCAGGAGGCTCTCAAGTTTGAGGCCAGCCTCAGAAACTCAGTGAGGCTCTCAGCAGCTTAGTGAGACCATGTCTCAAAATAAACAATAAAAAGGGATGGATATGTAACTCAGTGGTAAAATACCTCTGGGTCAATGCTCTGTTCATTTTCTAGTAAGAAAATGAAGGGGAATTTTCAGGAAGTATAAGAGATATACTTATTGCTTTTAAAACTATGTCCTCTTCTATCTTGGTCCTCCAGGACCACCCTCCTTCCTCAGCCACTCTGCAGTGAGCCACTGATCCTAGTGAAGTGCATCAGACCTTCTGAAGTGTTCTGTGGGAAACATTTTGACAAACCAGTCTCTCTCTACTCCCCCCACCCCTCTCCACCTCTCCCTCTTTCTTTCTTTCTTTCTTTCTTTCTTTCTTTCTTTCTTTCTTTCTTTCTTTCTTTCTTTCTTTCTTTCTTTCTTTCTTTTCTTTCTTTCTCTCTCTCTCTCTCCTTCCTTCCTTCCTTCCTTCCTTCCTTCCTTCCTTCCTTCCTTCCTTCCTTCCTTCCTTCCAGTGATTGAACCCAGGAATGCTTAACCACTGAGCCATATCCCCAGCCCTTTTTATTTTATTTTTAAAATTTTGAGACTGGGTCTCACTAAATTGCTTATGTACTTGCTAAGTTGCTGAGACTGACTTTGAATTTGCAGTCTTCTTGCTTCAGCCTCCTGAGCCACTGGGATCACAGTTGTGCTCCACCAAGGTGGGCTTATTTTGATAAATCACTTCTTTAACTCTCTCTTGTATATGTATGATATAAGAAATGTATACATAGCTACAGTGTAAGGAATTGAAAGTGTGCTTTCTTCTTTCTATAGCATATTTCTGGAGCCCCTCTTAACTACTTTTGCATAGGGCAGGTGCTCAACAAAAGAAATTATTAGTAAGGCCAAATTCCTTTCTCCTTTTCCCCCACTTACTAGATTTATGTGTAATTTCATACTAAAGTAGTACAGAAGCTAAATTGTATAGCTTTGCTATTGCCCACTGTTTTAGTCAGCTTTTTCACTCCTGTGACTATGGGACTTGAGCAAAACAACTGTAGAGGAGGAAAGTTTATTTGAGGGCTCACAGTTTCAGAGGTCTTAGTCCATAGAAGGCCGGCTCCATTCTTTGGGGCTTGAGGTGAGGCTGAACATCAAGGAGGAAGAGTGTGGCAGAGGGAAGCAGCTCACGTGGTGATCAGGAAGCAGAGAGAGAGACTCCGATATCCAGATACCAATATATACCCCAAAGACACACCCCAGTTCCCACATCCTCCAGCCACACCCTACCACTTCAGTTACCACTCAGTTAATCCCTCTCCAGGGGATTAACTCACTGATTGGGTTAAGACTCTTACAACCCACTAATTTCTCCTCTGAACCTTCTTGTATTGTCTCATGCATGAGTATCTGGGGGACAACTCACATCCAAACTACAACACCCACTTAGAGGAGTTCCTTCTATAGGAGCTCACACCTAAGTTCAAAAACAAATCCTGAATATAGGCTTTTTATGATTAACGTTTCTGTCCACTCTCAATATTATGAATTTAAGCTATATTTTCAATGGTGTTTGGAATGAGATACAGTGATTCATTTTCATTGTTTAATAGTATTGAGGTGTGCTGTGCTGATTCTACTTCTAGTTGCCTTAAACTATTCTTCACTCATCTACAAATCTACATAAAAACATTTAAAATATGAAGCAGGTTTGTGTTTCTAGGTCAGGCAAGTTCAGTACCAGTTGGAGCAGGGCACCTGTTAGAAAGCAAATTAACCTGCTATTGTCTTTCCTGAAGATTTCATACTTACTAAACAGTAGATCCACTCTCTACGCACGTTCCCCCGTTGCCACATTTCATTAAACTGCAGGGAGAAGCCTCACACTGGCCAACGCTGCGCCCGGCAGTTGGGTGGCCCTGGGGAATTCCAAGGCCTCTGAAATGGCCATCTTTCTCTGTACGAACTTCAATAGCGAAAATGCAACCTTGAAGAAGGGCCAAGACACTCTGTTAACAACTGAAACTAGGTGACAGTACTTCTTTCATTATTAAAGTGAGTTTTCAAAATAAAATAATAAATATACATTTTTAAGAAATAATACAAAAAATATCAGAGAGAAAAGTAAAAAGTTATCCATAGTATCAGCATTTCAGAGAATATAACTATTAATATTTGACTTGCGAATATGTATTTATGATCTTTTCTCCTACACTTAGTTGTACTTTTAAGTGAAAGTGAAATCTTGAATTAAACTATATGATATGTAATATTATGCCCAAAATTGAACATTGAAATACTCTTTTCCTTTTTTAAACTTTATTTTATTTATTTATTTTTTTTATGTGGTGCTTAGGATCGAACCTAGTGCCTCCCACGTGCTAGGCAAGTGCTCTACCACTGAGCCACAACCCTAGCCCACTGCTTACTCTTTTTTTTTTTTTAAAGTATTAAAGTATTTTTATGTGATGACAAAATAATTTTTATAATATATTTAATCAACCTCCAATTATTAAACAATTGACTCATATTCCATTATTAGAAATTAAGCTATAGCATAGTAGGGCGATTATAGATAATGCATTACACACACACACACACACACTCACACACACACACACACACACACACACACACACAAAGAGACATTTTTAAAGAAAAACTAGAAAGAAAGGATTTTTTAATCTTTTTACCAGGCCCTCACTGGGGAGATGGGTTTGAGCTGGCCTTCAAGGCAAATGGAATTTAAAGTGGTGAAGGGCATTGTTTTGAGAAAGGGCTCAGGTAGGGAAAATAACACACACACACACACACACACACACAAATGATTAGATATTATGACAGTTAATTTTATGTGTCAACTTGATTGGGGCATAAGAAGTCTATATATTGACCAAACAGAGAGACAGAGACTGTGTGTGTATGTGTTTCTGGATAACATTAACATTTGAATTATAGACTAAGCGAATCGCCTTCCCTAATGTAGATGGGACCCATCCAATCAATTGTAGACCTGAACAAAAAGGCTGAGCAGAAGGGGACTCCTGCCTGGTTGCTTAACCTGGTGTATTTGACTTCCAGCCTTCCTGTTTGCGCTGAAACAGCAGCTAGTTTTTGGTCCTGAACTTGATGGTTTTTAGACTGCTGCTTACTCCCCTGGATCCCCTGGTTCTCCCCTGGTATACACCAGCACTCCAGCTTGCTGACTACAGCTCTTGGCTCCATAATCATATAAGCCAATTCCTTTTAATTCTCTTTATCTCTATATAAATATAAACACCCTATTGGTTCTGTTTCTCTGGAGATCCTTGACTGAGGGAAATAGTTTTTTTCTGGAACAAAGAATGTGGCGAGGCAAGGTAAGTATGGGAAAATTATGTGGGCTTTAGAATGCTTAGTAAAGTATTTAACCATTACTTTATTTTTTATTTTATTTTAATTTTTTATTAGTTTAAATTAGTTATACATGATAATAGCATGCATTTATACACTTTAATACATCATACCTAGATGGGATAAAATTTCTTATTTTTCTGAGTATATATGTTGTGGAATCACATTGGTCATGAAGTCACATATAAAGTAGTAATGTCTGTTTCATTCTACTATCCTTCCTATCCTCACATTCCTTCCCCTCCCTGCTTCACTTCCCTCTACCTAATCTAACTCTATTCTTTTCAGTGTCCCCCCTTATTGTGAATTAGCATCTGCATATCAGAGAAAACATTCAGCCTTTGGTTTTTTGGGATTGGCTTATTTCACTTAGCATGATGTTCTCCAACTCCATCCATTTACTGGCAAATACCATCATTTCATTCTTCTTTCAAGCTGAGTAATATTCCATTGAATATATATACCACATTTTCTTTATCCATTCATCTATTGAAAGACACATAGGTTGGTTCCATAGTCTATTGTGAATTGAGCTGCTATAAACACTGACATGGCTGCATTACTATATTATACTGATTTCAAGTCCTTTGGGTATAAACTGAGGAATGGGGTAGCTGGATCAAAAGAATTGATAGAGTGCTTGCTGAGTTTTTGAGCAGGCAAGTGACATGATGCAACAGTGTGTCAAGAGTGTTCTGATGTGGCAGGTAATAGGGCTGGTGTGAGGAGTTCAAGATGACAGGAAGCTGCAATTCTCAAACTTCAGCTGCACCAGAATCAAATGTAGGGATCATTAAAATCCATATTGCTAGAACCTATGTCCAAAGTTTCAGATTCAGTAAGAATTTTATTTCCAACAAATTTTCCAGTGATGCTAATGTTGCTGGTGCAGGGACCACACTTCGAGAACTATTGCACAAAGGATTCAAACAAGCACTGGGAAGACTGGTAATGATAGTAAAAGAAATAGAGGGGTGTATGAGAAAGGCATTTTAGTGAGATGAGATGTTTGACTTTAGTTCTTTTTCTGCAGCAGTCTTTAGAACATTTAATTGTGCAACAAGGTTTTCTACAGGTAACAGAGAATAATAGCTTATTCTCACTTGTGGTCTAACATTTTTAGTTTCTTCTCCCCTCACCTGCTTTCTCTCCCTTCATCCCCTATTACTATCTTCTTTCTTTCCTTTCATGTCCAGTCTAAAGACTATGAACCTTAACCTAAGAACTCATCAGCGTAATAGATGCAACTTTGGACAGCAAAGGAGATGCTCTCATTAGGTCAGGTAAAGCATTGTGGCCCTGTTTGCCTGGCATATGTAAATTACTTAACCTGGTTAACCTCAGTGTCTTCATGAACATTAAAGGCCATAGGAAAAGAGATGGCTTATTATAAGACATTTTTAGAACAACAACAAAAAATGGACTTTATTTGCAGTAAGGATTTATAGTTTAGATGTCAAACTTTTGGAGTAGAGTTATTTATCAAGAGTGTTTACAGAAATGTGAAAGCCTAAATCACATAATCTTTTATCATGTAATTTAATTGCCATTACACGGACAAATGCTCCAACTCTACCCTGATGAGTAAATTCTTCTATAAAATTCTATTTGCTTTGTTATTATTAAATAATGTAGTAGTTTCCAAATCTGGGAAATATTGTTAAAAATGTAAAGTTTTATACTCCATCAGAGGGATTTCAATTAAGTAGTTCTGAGGTAGGGTGCAGAAGTCTGTATTTTTAAGAAGTTAGTGCTTATGATTCTTTAGAGTTGGTAGAGCTTTGGGGAAATATGGATTTCTAGTATATTTGGTTGTAATATTAAGCTGGTAATAATTGTCCATGCATGATTTGTAACAAATAGTAAATGCTGGTTTATAATGGCGGAAGACATAGTGAGAGAAGATTCAAGAGACAAATGATAAACCGCGGGGCTTCCAGGGTCTTAGATCTCCCACAAGACTCGGAACTAAGTGGCAATTACCAAGAAGATGCTCATCCTAACCAAGAACAGCAGCAGCTGAGAAGCTCCCAGGAGTATACAGTCCCAGTGTTTCTGTCAAAAGGGTCAGCTGTTCACGTGTTGGACTTGGGCTCATTGTCACACTTCAGGAGAAAGTGACAAGTCTTGACAAAAATCCTCTCTTTGTTCTCATTGTTAAAATATGAAGAAAAGATCCCAACAGAATGGGGGAAAAACAGCACAAAAGAAAACCAAGAAGCACTGTACTTCAATAAATTTGAAAACATTGAATCCTATGACAGCAGGATGAAATTATTAATAATATTTATTCGTGTTTATTGTGGACTGGTTTTCGGGCAAAACGCTTAGCATAATTATTTTGCTTAATTGGTTAACCCATAAGAGCCCTATGTGATAGGGATCTTTATTTTACCCAGGAGAGAATGGAGGTCTAGAGTTAGGTAGCAGGCTAAAGTCACACAGCTTCTAGTGGCAGAATCTGTATCTGAAGACAGTCTGTTGCAGAGCCCGAGCTCTCCACCACTGTCTGTGGAGCGGAGAAGAAGGCAAGTGTACGATGAAGCTGTTCCTCTGCCACCTCCAGCACTGTTATCATTGCTAATGAGGAATCTCACTAAATCAGGCATGAATTTGTGTTCTCTCTCCAGTAAATTACTCTCAGGATGACATAGCGAGAGAAGTGCTGTTATTATCCCATTTTACAGTTGAGGCATAGGAGGTGAGGTGACAAACCAGGTGGAGCTGTGGCACATACCCTGGCAGTGGTCTAATGGAGTTCATGCTCTGATCCTTATGCAATTGCTACCCTTCATATGGAGGAATTATCTAACCCAAAGTTCTTATGTGTGAACTGTGCCTGGGAATAAGCCACATCACGTTTTTGGTCACCCCCCCAAAATGTCTCTATTGGGTGGAAGATGTACTTCTTCACATTCATAAGCTTACCCATCTCTTCCCTTGAATATAATGTTTTTAAAAACTCATTGATTTGTTATATATGTACAATCCCTTTCAGATTATCTCCTGTTAGGAAAGAGCTGTTGAGTTCTTTTATTACATTTTAGCATAGTGCCATAATATGCTTTAAACTGATCTTTAAGACACTCTTCAGAGAATCAGTACTGATTACATAGTCAAAGAAAAATTTTCTTTGATAGTCTTGGCAGAATGAAGTAACTTTATTAGAACTTGACCTTGTATTATACAGGATTAGCTATGTTGCTCTCACATATTTCAAGTACAGTGGCTTCTGCATTTGTGTCTGGGCAGGCATCAGGGGGTGGTGAAAAGAAGGCTGCCAGGCAGGGGGAGAACTGAAGTGCCTGGGCTGGGCTGGAGGGCAGCTCCCTCCCAGAGATGCACTTTACCCTCCAGGCCCCTGCACCCAGACTTCTGATGGAGAATAGGCTTCCTGGGTGACTGGCTGAGGATAGCACAGGAGTAGCCCTGTGACCAAATACTCTCCACCACAAAGATTATTCACAAGTGAATATTATATCAGTTCAAAGCACATTTTTTATTTCATAACTCTACTCTGAATAAGCTTTATAAGGGAGTTCTGAACCAGTGTTTCTTTTTGAACACAAGGAGACAGAGTATGGTAATTCAATTGTTCTCTGAAGCACAATGTTTCCTCTTATTCCTCTTGGCTTGGGGTGGCCTCTGTAGGCCACATGTTGGTGGTATGGGCGGGTTGACGTCAGTTTCTCACCTTTCGGATGGAGTACACTCCAAAATTAGGCAGAGTTTCAACTTTTCCTGTAACCCAGTCAGCCTACATTAAAAAGTATCCTAGGTAAAGAATTACTTGTCTTTCTGATCCTCTCCAGATCATATTCTACATTTCCTTTCAACCTCATAGGATTTATCACATTATTCTACTAGGTAATTTACTTCTCTATTATATTTAGTATTTATTGTTGCTCCCTCTATACAAATAGAATGCAAATTTATGAATGTAGGTGTCTCTGTTTTGAGACATCTAGTAAAGCATGTAGTAAGTGATCAACAAAATGATGAACAAAGTTTTCGATAAAACTTTGATTAAGTTTGATTAGAAAACAATCCACATGGCTGGTTTGTGAACTGCACATATATTCTTTAAAAAGCATTTTCTTTCTTTTAATACTCAAAACAAATAGCTATAGTAGAAAAACCGCTGGTGTCTTACCTTGAAAACCATTTTTAAAATCGGCTCCATTTGGTAAGAGATCTGGAGTGTATTCACTATAACCACCTACATAAAACTGACTGAAGACATTGAGACCAACCAGTTCTCCTGGGGAGACGACAGACTTATTTTTATGGTCATCTACCTTTGAAAGGAAAAAAAAAATCAAAACCTATTAAAAAAGGCATTAATTCCCCAGGGTGAATTAATTTCCCAGAGTGAACTGTTAAGATATTCTTTTGTTATTTCCCATTATCTTGGCATGAAAAATTTTTAAAGACTAGAATTTTGAAGAAATAAAGAACATGAAACTACTCAATTCTCTGCTTCTCTGCTGGTGTCTGTTAAGAAAGATATATTAATATAGCAGTCATGGTTTTGGATTTCAATCAAAATCACAGTTCTTCAAAGATTAGGAGCTGGCATCCTGCTGGTACCCCTCCGTCTAGCCTTGGCCCCATTCATTTTCAATATATCCACCGGACTCATTTGTTAAAAAATAGAAATGAATCATGGTACTCAAACCTCCCCCCCCCCATCTTAAGTGTCTTTCTACAGCTCTCTGGATAAAACTCTCAACTTCCTAGCTTGATATATACGTACTTGATAATACAGACTTGTCTACCATGAATCTCTCTTGCTGTCCAACTCCCTAACCTGAGAACTACACAAAACTGCTTGTGTTCCTTAACCTCATACTGGCTATTATTCTTCTTCCTACCTTTTGTTTATCCCAAGTTATGCTCAAGCATCACCATTTCTGGGGGACATTTCCTGAACCCCGTTTCTTAGCCTTACCTATGTTAGTAATCCCTCTGACTGACTCGTACACCACCTAATTGTGGTCATCTCTCCTCTCCTGTTTGAGTGTAAACTCCACAGGTGACGGCATCATGTCCTGCCTGCCTTGGCACCTGAGCACTAATACCCCAGCATGTAAATTTTGGGACTGATGAAGTGAAGTCTCTTTACCTTCATCCAGCCTGTTTGGAAGAATCTCCCCAGACGGACAGTGTGGATTCCAAGGCTCAGATCGAGGGGCTCACTCCTGACACTTGCTATGCCAGATCCCAGGTTATAACTGTAAACCACACTGCCGTTCAGCAGACCCACTGCCAGGAAGTCATCGCCATTGAGCCCTGGAGTGAAAAGACACACAAGGAACACTCACTGAGAGGTAATTCAGGAGTCCAGTCAGCTCGGCTCAGTTTTACTGTCTGGGTCTGAATTAGATCATCATGGTTATAACAGACATTGAGTTATTTTTCTTCTTCTTTTTTTTTTTTTTTGTACCAGGGATTGAACTCAGGGACACTCAACCACTGAGTGATTTTTAATATTTTATTTAGAGGCAGGGTATCATTGCATTGCTTAGGGCCTTGCTAAGTTGCTGAGGCTGGCTTTGAACTCATGATCCTCCTGCCTCAGCCTCCTAAACTGCTGGGATGACATGAAGTTTCTTATTGGCTTTTCAGGCATGTGAGCAACTGGCTATTATTATTCACACCCCCCAGAAACTGAGAACGGATAGTTTATTTCTTTGAAGGTAGAAGGGTTCCTGTCAAGCCAGGGATGATAAATACCTAAGAGTTGAATGATACTAGAATTTCCTTACTTGTCTGAATGAAACTTAGTAAGTGATTTACAATCAAGAGAACTTTAGGATGAAGCAGAATACTGGTAGTTAACAAAATTCAAAAGGCTAAGATAACCCAGTATCAGCTTCTAAATTCTCTCTATGACTTGTTGAGCGTAGACAGAACCATTTATTTCCATGATTGTTCAGAGCATGTTATCATTGTCCTATTGCAAAAGCTTTTGACCATGGCCCCAATGACGTGTTATAAGTAGTTGTTTCTGTGTTCCCTTTTCTTTCTCTCTTCCTTCTGTTCAGAGTCAACTATGTGGCATAGTGAGTTTCAGGAAGACAGCTTGAAGAAAAAGAAAGTAGTTGGGTGAAACCCAACATCAGTCACTAGAGGAAGATCTGAGCAGCAAGATCCATAAGATTAGAGTGCTCTGGGATGATTGGCAAATGCAAGGCAGGAGAGATTAGAGGCCCAAATATGTTACCCAATTACTGATTTTTTTTTTTTTGACTGGGGTAAAAGAGGACCTCAATACTAAAGCTTGCAGGCAGGGAATTGATGCAAAAATTGCTTGCAGGAAGAATATAAGGACCCATAGAAGTAAGATAAGGACCCATAGAAGTAAGATAAGGACCCATAGAAGTAAGATAAGGACCCATAGAAGTAAGATATTTAAGCATAGGTGGGGAAGAAAAAATGAGTCCAGGGATACAAACAAAATTTCTTCTGAGTATAGTCTCCCACTTTTGTACCTATAAGGATGATACCTTGTCTGCTGACATGGCTTCTATTGTTAGTCTGATTAGAGAGAAGTATCTGCAGGGATTGGGTTTCTAGACAGGGTAGAGAGGTGGGCTTCCTAAGGCACTGGAAAACAGAAGACAGAAATATTACTTGGATATACCTGAACTCTACTTCTGTAGAGACCTACTTTTGAAGGTCTGCCATGGGGCTGTGCTGGGCAGTTTTGAAAGCTCTCTAGGTGAGTCGAATATGCACCCATCGTGAGACCATCTGTATGAGGTGACATACCACTGACCAATTCCATTGGGAATGTATAGAAAGTCTCTCTCTCCCTCTCTCTCCACCTACAATGCTTCAACAGATTGGTCAAGTCATATATTTAAGATGAAATGAACTCTTAGGGGAAAATATTGATCCAGGACAGCAGTTAGAAAGGCAGAAACAAAAAGCTATTACTAGAGATTGGAGATAGTTTTTAAGGCAGCTCTTGGGGTAGAGAAGAAATTGAGAGAGAGGGCTGGGAAAGGTAAACTGTGAGATTTTTTTCTGTAGGTTGTGAATCAGGATATTTTTGTGAAATTCTGCTGGGGATTTGAATTGCCTTTCATATTGTATAGGTTGTTCGAAGGGGGGCCGTATTCTGCCAGCTGAACAGCAAGATGAAGAAAGAGTAGCTTCATTATAGTCGTATTCTTGCCTTTGTGTATTGCCATCACTCCTCCTTCCTCCAGTATTGAGAATTTATATCATGCTAGGAACAACATCCCCCTCAAGATGCTCAACAGCCTGGTTAGGGTGAAACAGGAGTTTTTTTTTTTTTTTTTCCTTAAGTGCCATGGGAAGGGAAGCATGGTAGAAATGACGTGGGGACAGTGATTAAAATGGGGGAGAGAGAAGAATCAGAAAATTCAAAGGAGATGATTTTTGAGTTGGTTTCCAAGCTAATCTATGAGAAGAACAGCAACAGTTTGCTGATGGGTAAGGAAGGGAGGGGCGCTGAAGAGCACTGTTCAAAGTAGAGGGAGCAGCATTAAAAAACCAGGAAGGATTGCTGAAATCTGGACCTGGCTGGTATTTATTGTCTGTGGCAGGAAAAGAAACTGAATAGGCAGAAAGGGCTGGATTCAAGGGTAGAATATGCTATAAGGAATGATGAAAATGTTTTAAGACTCTGTGGAATCATGAAAGGATCTAGAATGGGAGGACGATGTTAGATCTGGATTTTGAAGAATCTCATAGTAATGTTGGGGTAGAACATAGAGGCAGAGGAGGAACCTCACCGGGAGGTCACCCAGTGATTCAGAAGAGGAATGATAAAGGTCTAGTGAAATTAAGGCAATGGCACAGGGGACAGAAAAAAGGCACAGTGTTTTTTTTTTGTGTGTGTGTGTGTGATTTAGAAGGAAAGATTTAAAGGATAGATCAATTTGGATGAAAAGGTGGTGAAGAGGGAGAAGTTGACAATGATTCTGAAGAATTTAGCTTAAAGGGTCAGGTGGGATGGGAGGGTGGGTTAGGAAGTAAGAAACCTAGGAAAGGAGCAGTCTTGGGGAAGTGCCCAACTCCAGTTTCTAGGCATTCCTTCCTACAGACATGCCCCAGAGCTTAGGAGTGGGGATGAACCAGAGGCAGGAGAGGAGACCAGAGGGTCAATTAGATTATCAAACAGACATGCTCTTCCCATGCCATGGTCCCGTTGGGTGGCTTTCCTTTCCTCTACCACTCCTTCCACTCTGGACCTCAGTGAGGCAGTAGGTAAGAAAAAAGAAGAGCAGTTGACTGCTAGGACTGGGGTCCGGGAGGTGAACTGTATTTTAAAAGGTTGTAATTGTTCTAGGGCCATGTTTCCTAAACCTGGGAATTCAATTCAATCAACCAAGGAGTGTGTAAAAAAATAAAAAAACCTACTTTACACGACCTTTACAAGAACCTTAAAAGCTAGATCCTGAAAATACTATTTTAACAGTTGCCCCAGCTATGTTTTAATGACTGATATTAGTAACTGCAGAGGGCCAGGGCATGCAACCTGTGCTGTCACATGGGGCTCCGAGTTGAGAGAGGCCCTGTGCTTGGCTTTATGCTCTGTTGTTACTGCCTCAAACTTCTTAATGCTTTTCTCTTTGAACTTCATTTTGAAAGAGAAGTATGTGGAACAATCAACCTGAGTGGGAGGGGTATGTATATATAATTCAAATATTTGCGGTTATTATTATTCCATGCTCATGTGGGGTTTGTGATGTTCCCATGAGAACAGAATGCCACCAGTACTGAGAGTTCTGTGAGATCCAACACCAGCACAGGGTGAGGACTAGTGAGGAGAGTCTGAGGGTCCGAGGTCTGAGTGGGGAGAGTCGCTGCTCCCCATCTGAACTGGAACTTGCTTTGAGTACAGAAAGAAGGCAAAAGTTGCTCCTGTTACTTTCCTGTATTTTTTATTTGCACTGGCAATTATGACGGAGAAGGAAAGGAAAAGGTAGGGAGAATGTTTTCTTCTCAGTTCTTCCTTAGCCATGGGTAAATTCAAAGCAGAGTTGACAGAATGTGCACACATCAGGAGGTAAAATAAAGACAATTCCCTTAATTTGGTGCAACATCTCCACCATATGCATATGCTCACATGAGCTATGGAATATTGATGTGTAATTTTGGTGTTCCTCCATATGGGTTAAATCTCTTATATTTGCATTTCAAGCAGGTATTGATCAATATAAAAATGCTACTAATTTAATGTTTTAATTTTTTAAACTTGAAATGACAAAAATTGTAAGTAGAAGACATAAAAAAAGCTGAGAGATGATTGAAGAAAGGAAAATAATTTTTTATTTTAGTACCTTTAATAACTTTCCTTTTTCTTTTTGCATTTTGAGCAAGGGAGCTGGCATTTTCATTTGCAATGGGCCCCACATAGCTGTCCCTGAGTGGAAGTCTTTGGTGCCTTCATAAAATAAAACAGAAAAGAAGAGCAAAGTAAGAACTAGACTGACCTAAGCATCTGAGGCTGCTGTCAGCCTATAGGTGGCTGAGATGAGACAATGAAATCTGTAGGTGCAGGAGATCTGCCTCTGATTCCAGGGCCTGTGCTCTCACCCAGTGTGTGCAGCAGAGAAAGGGAAACAAGCACCTGACTGGGTTGTGTTCCCCTTCCCTACCTTTAGCACCCACTCCCAAATCCTCCTATCCCAGAAATAAGGAGAGAAATATCTCAGATTTTTCTAAGGATTAAGTAAAATTTAACATGTGATCATCATCAAAATGTGGACCTAGCACACAGTAGGTACTCAATAAATGCATGTTTCTTTCTCTTTCCTCTCAACTATGGCTCAGGTTTAGTTCTGTGTATCCTTTTACCACCCCATCCCAGCTTCATTAAAGTCCAGGAAGCAGGTAGTTTTGGTCCTTATACTAGACACTACTGCTTCTAGTTAACTTTTGTGGTCAGGGATAGCAGCCAAATTTTTCCTTTTTTTTTTTTTTCTTTCTTAAAGCTACAGACCTAATTGTTTTAATGCTTTACTCCTATCCCACCAAAAGATTTGGGAAGCTTAAACTATGGTGGTGAAATAAAATCACTTGAAGGCATGGTTTTATTAGCATTTTATTTTATGTTTTGTGTCCCTTTCCTGGAATTTCTTGTAATGGAAATTTCTTGACTTAACAGTACATAATAATATAAACAATGGCATATTCTAACAGCCACTGATGCCTGAGAATAATTTCATTCTCAAGTTCAATTTTCTAATAGAACATTATTCTAACGAGTAGCTTTGGTAAATATATGGATATTTGTATTTTTACACTTGTCAGTTCACAAAGAAACAGGTGGTATGCCACATTTTTATTATTATATAGAGATGTTGAGGATTGACATGATCAGAGTTCTTTTTCATGAAAAGAACTGGAAGTCAGCTCATTTGGGATGCAGAACACAAACTCACAGTGAATCTTAATGAAACCAGGCTTAAGAAGATTTTTCAGACAAGGCAAGGGATCCTTGTTGGATATTACTTCAGAGCTGGTGCTAAGAAGGAAGGATTTAGAGAGATTATGTTGTGCAAGTGGTAAGAAAGGGGACGAAGGAAACAAAAGGGGATGACTCTACATGAGCAGTGGTTAAGAGCAACAAGATCCAGGAAGTGAATTAAAATCATTTTAGAATGCACAGAAAATAAAACACTAGGTCTCTCTGGCTAGAAAGAACAGTCATAACTCAATTACACAAGTACTGTTAAGCAGAGAGCTTCAAAGTGGGGGCATTGTGGTGAACCATGCTTAGCATTGTAAGAACAATTCATAATAGACTCATTAGGGGAGATCTCACGGGGGAAAAAGAGGAGATGCTGTGGTCAGAATAGCATCTGGCTTCAGGGTGGCAGAAAGCAGTGATTCACTAATGCAGACAAGGAGCGGTCTGTGTGAAGAAAGGGATACGGCATTCTTAGCCACGGGAAAGACCACAACAGAGAGAAGCATGGTGAAGGATGCTCCACGGGCAATCTAAATGAAAAGAGCAAAGAGCTTGAGACAAAAGCTGTCAGGCCTTTCCAAGGGGTCTCCGATGGGTCTTAGAAGTGTGTGTTGTAGGAGGGGTATGTGGTGGTGATAGGAGTCCATCCTAAATGCTTAAAACCTTAGGAAGATAAAATATTACACGACAAAATATTACAAAGTATTATAAGACAAAATATTTGCATCACAAGCATATGATTTTAACTGTGATGGTATTTTATTCCCTAAATTAGTTTGAAGTGCTTACAGGATTCTTTGTTTATGGTTTGTTTTTAAACCTGAAGGTTGTGCTGTTTATATTAGCAGTTTTCCTAGCCTCTGCTTTAATTGGCATATATGACCAGAGGTTTCAGAGCAATTGTGCAGGCCTGCTTGATCTGAAGGAAAAAGGGAGAAAATGAGCAGATCTATGCGGCAACCCTGTCTGCTTTGTAGCAATCATGTGGAATGCTTATGGTGGGGAGAAATACAATGGCAGTGACAGTCATTAGAAATCTGGCTAGCTCCAACTTGAAGGAAGGCCTGACAAGAGTAGCTTTGTGGTTTGAGCCATAGTTTCATTATGAAATTCTCAAAAGGAAGACTAAGACTCATGTACAAAAGGAGTAACTCAAGCCTGTGTATTGGAGAGATTTTCTAAAGGCAACTGCCCTTTTGTTTCTATCACGGATTCTGGTCAATGCATTATAAATCATAGATCATACAGGCTTGTGTTCATACCGAGGCTACATTACCTCAGAAATCAGAACTACTGACTTGGGGAGAAGTGGAAGCTGCCTCTCCAGGGTCCTGCCTAAGTGTTCAGAGTGGTTTGGGAGCTGTTCTGTGGACTGTTGGAAGGGGGCACATTGGGAGTTCAAACATTTATATCAGCTGTGCTGCGAAATCCATGTGTATTTCAGCACACTTAAGTTAACCCAAAGGTCAATGTTATGATTTTTAAACGTCATAGAAACTGGTAATTCTCATTCAGCTGATCAGTAATCCTTTTCTTTTTTATTTAGAAGAGCAGGTTTACTAATACAAAAAGAACAGGTGTGATTTGTTATTTATTCATACTATTTCTCTAATGTGGTCAATATTTTCATGTATTAAATCTAATTTATCCTTTTAAATATGATAATGTACTTTGCAGAGGAGAGCAAAGTCCCCAACAGTCAAGGCCATGGATGTGTGATTCCCTGAGTCTTTGCTAATGTGATGGCTCCCTTCCTTTTCTCTCCCTTTTGAAAACAATGGCAATGATAACCCCATTAGTTTAACAATAACTCAAAGTGTTTTTAAAAGACATTTCCAAAAGCTGGGAATGGAACCACCATTTGACCCAGCTATTCCCCTTCTGGGTCTATTCCCTAATGACCTAAAAAGAGCATGCTACAGGGACACTGCTACATCGATGTTCGTAGCAGCACAATTCACAATAGCAAGACTGTGGAAGCAACCTAGATGCCCTTCAATAGATGAATGGATAAAAAAATGTGGCATTTATACACAATGGAGTATTACTCTGCATTAAAAAATGACAAAATCATAGAATTTGGAGGGAAATGGATGGCATTAGAGCAGATCATGCTAAGTGAAGCTAGCCAATCCCTAAAAAACAAATGCCAAATGTCTTCTTTGATATAAGGAGAGTAACTAAGAACAGAGTGGGGAAGAAGAGCATGAGAAGACCAACATTAAACAAGGATGAGAGGTGGGAGGGAAAGGGAGAGAGAAGGGAAATTGCATGAAAATGGAAGGAGACCCTCAGGGTTATACAAAATTACATACAAGAGGAAGTGAGGGGAAAGAGAAAAATAATACAAGGGGGAGAAATGAATTACAGTAGAGGGGGTAGAGAGAGAAGAGGGGAGGGGAGGGGAGGGGAGGGGAGGGGGATAGTAGAGGATAGGAAAGGCAGCAGAATACAACAGACACTAGTATGGCAATATGTAAAACAGTGGATGTGTAACCGATGTGATGCTGCAATCTGTATACAGGGTAAAAATGGGAGTTCATAACCCACTTGAATCAAAGTGTGAAATATGATATATCAAGAACTATGTAATGTTTTGAACAACCAACAATAAAAAAATAAATTAAAAAAAGACATTTCCAAGTGGATTCATAAAATAAGTGTCAGATGGCTTTTTCTTCCTTCAAGTGGAAGTGGCAGGTGGAAGTGACAATGTCAGAGGAGTCACAGAGACTGAAGCTGGGAGCCTCCCACACTGCCCAGTCAATGGCCGATAACTACTGATGGGAGTTTCCTTCTGAGGGAATCATTTTTTGGGTGCAGACCCTTTGTGGCCATATTTGATTATAGTATTAGGGCTAATAAAGCCGTTAGATTTCTGAAAGAAGGAAAGTATCTTTTTATAAAATATTCTTGATTTTATAGTACAATGAAGCCAACACAGAGACACCAAAATAAACTAAATCAAATTTTAGTTGACTCTTTAGCTGGCTACAAGAGTTTTTAGGAATAAAACTAAATTAGATACAAATGAAAAGTTATATAAGTGTGAAAGAGTCAAAACTAAGGTGATACAATGGAAAAATATATCTAAAGTGATATGTGTAAAACAAGATCCAAAAGATTGCAAGTCTTACTACCAGAACAGGATGGGTTTAGTGGTTCAGTGTAGGCATTTCAATAATTTTTCTCTCATATTAAGTGTCTAAATCAACACTAAGATGACTTGAGAGCCAGGTATGGTGGTGCATGCCTGTAATCCCAGTGACTCAGGAGGCTGAGGCAGGAGGATAACAAATTCAAGGCTAGTCTTAGCAACTTAGGCCTTAGCAACTTACTGAGACCTTGTCTAAAAATTAAAAATAAAGAAGGATGTGGCTCAGTGGTAAAGCGCCCCTGGGTTTAACCCCTAGTATCCCCTCCCCCTGCCAAATGACTTGAGATTTGAGATTCTAGATTAACTTTTAAGGAATTTACAGTCTTTGTTTCTTTGTTTATCTTAAGATCTGTAAAATCTGTACAGCTTCTGATCATAGTGTCAGACTTTTTCACTGCTTGTTCTTTAACATCACAATTAAATTACAGATATTCTAGGTTTTTGAAAGCATCAGAATCAGGCATAGTCATGACCATGACGTCTCTTCATTTGCCATTGTGCACAATGGATACCATAGAATGTCTGCCTCATGGAATTAAATTATTAAAAAGCATGCAGTGCAAACTGGCTATTGTAGTGGCCAAATTAAAATGGTGCTCTGAGTTACAGCTGTGCTATAAAGACTGTGGCAATATTGCTAGTAATAACAGATCCAGTGCTGGGATCTGTATCCATTCATACCTAAGAAGGTGATAAAATACATTTTCTGTGTGACAGATGATGCTTATTTTTATACCGCTTAGACTAGAAAAAGTGGCAAATTTCTCTTGCTGTCAAAGATGAGACAATGAAAATAGGAATGAAAGCATCAGTTTGTGGGTGAACTTGAATTCTCATAAGATGGAACTACATGTCCTTGCTGGCAGGGTAGAACCAACATAAAGAGTGTGGGCTTGTAGTTGAGCGATATGCACTTGGCTTTGATATGCACTTGGCTTTTTCTGTGCTCTGGTTATTTCCCTGTGACATTGAGGTAACTCTCTGAATGATGCTTACATGTACATTTCTTCTGTAAATCTGAAAAAAAAAGCTGGTGGGAGGGCTTGCAAGGATCTTTGTCATTTCTAACTCTGAGTGCTGTTCAAATGTGACAATGTTTGTATCTTTCTCAGTGAGTAAAGAAAATTAGTTTAACTTCTTTGTAAACTATCTTTGAAAACTCAAATTATTTAATGACTTAGACAATTTTGTCATTATAGTTCAGGATGTTTAATTGCATAAAAACTAAGTTTTGAGAGTTTGAGTTTGTCAGGAAGAAAACTGTCATGATTTTCAGTTCTCCTCCTGTGATTACTGAAGAAGATAATGAACAGAAAAAATGATTTTCTGTTGCAAAAGAAAAAAAATCAAATATGGGCACACACTGTCTGATATGTTTATAGGGAGCCTCAGCGCTGTGGAGTTGAGAGACATGCTCTGCTGAGGACCTGGCTGCAGCCTGCTCTCTCATTCATCAGGCATCTTCCTTTCTCCTGATCAGTACAGGGCTCTCTGAAGAACAGCGTGGGCTGATTGCTTTTTGTGACACTCCCCACTTCATTTTTCTTTTTCTGTACTATAGATGACATTCATTTCATGTTTTTTCCATAGAAAAACATCAAGTTATATTTATGAACTGTTATTTCTGTTACAGTTAATAACTAAGGGCTTGAAGCAAACAAGAAATTATTTGGCATGAAATATGAGGCAACCTTTCATAATTACAACAGCACAGAAGACCTACATGATGGAGACTTATGGAAAGCTATGCACATAAAACATTTAGGCACATCCATCAAGTTTCCAGAAAGTTAGATTTCTTTTTCTGAAAAATTCTATCACTGTATTAAACCTGTTACATATAGGTTTCAGGTGAGATTCTAACTTACATTTCAAGCAGGTAAATAGTGATACACATCTCCCTTCCCTTCTTTCTTTGGGTCCTCACTTCTACACTACCATCGAGATCAATCTGTGCCTACACAGGATTATTAGCTAACCAGGATAGCCTCTGTCTGCAGAGAGTCTTTCAGTTGTGAAAGAATCAATAAACATGTCATTATTGATTTCTCATCTAGTACCCTGTATGTGAATGATGCAGTTGGGGATACAAAAGAAATTGAAGCATGGTTCATCTTACAGGGGTTTAAGATTAATCTTGCTGAGGGAGAAAATTATGAAATCACTGCTATTCTAACATTTTTGATTTATGAAAATGGTACCTTATATAGTTCAAAGTAGTGATTGTGCATGACAAAACAGTATGTAATCAGATCTCAAATGATGGGGTGTAAACTACAAAGTACTACCCAGGCAAGGATTCTTTGTGAAGTATATAAGGGGGCCTGAATTTATCAGAGAACATTGTGTGGATGGATTGTATTGGGAGAGGTGAAGAGCTCTAGTGTAGGCAATCCCAGCAAGAGGAAGCTCTGAAGGTGGGATGATGGATTTCACATGGAAGGATCTGGCTGCTGGGCTGGGCAAGAGTGGGGCCTGGAATGGGAGAGAATTGAACTGGGAATGGTAGTGGGACTGCTGTAGCACTGATTGTAGACTGCTGATTGAAATGGGAGGGAACGACTGAGAAACACAATCCAGGGAGCCTATCCCCTGACTTTCTTGCTGCATGAGATTTCTACTTTGCGAATTCCACCCTTTCCTTCATTTGGGTCCTTCTTTTCACACAATCTGTTACATGTTATGCTAGATGCTGTGTGTGCACGACATGGTTCTTGACATGTGGTGTTAACAAGATTTTAAGAACATATATCTTCCCTCCCTAAACCAATGTTAAGTTTTATTGTGACGAGGACCATGAGTTTTTGTTTTTATTATTATTTCAAAAACTGTAGTCTATATGTGATAATCACCATTGATATGAAGAAGGAAAGCAATGGTTCTGGTTTTTAGATCCAGACAAATAGTATAAAAAGATATTATTGTTATCAGCCAATTCTTATGGAATTAATTCTTGGAATTGTGAAAGACTTAAAAAAAAAAAAGAACTATCCTTTGAGCTGAGGGTAGAAGTGTTTTGGAGATACACAAAGGATGTGTGGGAGGCTCAGGAGGTTGGAACTGCCTATACAAAACACAGACATGGAGGACAAAGTGACAGGATCCAGGATGTGCCCATGTGCCAATACTGGTGAGTGACGGGTGAATGAAGGAAGAAGAGATGGTGCGAATGGACAGGTGCTGGATAGACATCTTTATTACCAAAGAGCTTAGGTGATGTGTTATGATCCAGGTTGATTGGAAAGGTGTGTTCTGACTTGTTAAAAATATCTCCAGTAGTAATAGGATAGAGGATAGAGGGGATTAGTGGCATGTCTAAGCAGGGAAACTGGAAAGGAAGTGATTGCTGTTGCAACCATTTGTGGCAGATAATCCAGGAGCAATGAAGGTACAAGGAGAAAATACAAAAAGTAACACGATAAAATGGACAGACCTTGGTGTTTGAGTATGGGGGATTAAATAGAGAGAAAAAACAAGGACTTTGTCCTGTTGGTAAGTGTGCCTCCAGCACATAGAAGAAGGCTTTGTATCTAGGTATCTGGTAAGTATTTGTCAAAATGAACACATTTTTTTTTTTAATTCAGGCAGGCCTATTAGTGTTTTAACAAGCACCCTAATGTAATTCTGATATAGGTGCTAAGAGGGAAAAGTTCAGGGAGCTCCTACATTTCCCAGGGTAGCAAAATGGTTGCATGCCAATCACAAACAGAAGAGAGGTAGGAAGGGAAGACAATGTGTTCATCTGTGGACCATTGTGGGACATACTTGTTATTTCTAGAAGAGCCAAACTCTAAGACATACATTATAAGGGAATAGGGGATAGAAAGGGAGAAGATAAAGAATGCCAAATCAGACTTCAGAATCATAGAAAGAGGAGTAGGTTAAGTAGGAGAGATGTTTTCAAGCTAAACATTTTTGAAAGCATAGTTTGTCCAGAGAGTTCATGAGGATGAAAATTGACACAATCAATGGCCAGCTTTGGGGGGACTCAGGAAAGAGTATCATCAGTGTTGGAAAATTAAGGACCCTTGTATTTTCATAGGTTTTATCAGAAATTAAAGTTGCCTTACATTTTACATTGTTGTATATATAGTGGACTTCTGCTCTTTCTCTTTACCACAGAAAGAAAGGAAGCCTATGGAATAGTGATTTCAGTAGTAATAAATCTATTATTACTGAACAATAACACCTAAATATGAAGATATCACTGTTAAAAATACTGACTTGGATCATCATTTTTTAAAACAGAACAGACAATTGCAAATTAATGGCTAATATTAGTCATGATGTTTTAAAGGAATATGATTTTTTTCAATTCATAACCTTATACTACATAAATTGATGCATTATTTCTATATAAGATATGATGGGCAATAATTACCTTAGTGCGTTCCCATTTGTGGCCTAATTTAGCTGGTTCCAAAAGGTTTTGAGTGGTCATACTCAAATATTATTAGTTGCAAAAAAAAAAAAAAAAAAAAAAAAAAAAAGCTGGGTGAAACTCAAAGCTTTTTGGTTCAAGAGGGGCTTGAATTTAGTGTTTGAATGAGCACCCCACTGTGATTCTGACACAGGTGTTCCGAGGTCCTACTTGGAGGAACACTGTCTTACAAAGCTCTCTGCAGCCTGCATTTCTTCTTCGTGGTGTTCTTGTGCCCTCAGGTGGTACGATGTGGAACTGTGTGCCTTAGATTTCTCATTTTTACTGATTAGAAAATGGTAAGTTCACTGTGTCTGCTTGTTATGTAGTCTTTACTTAACCCTGCTCTAAACCTATAAAATGCAGATTTTTGCTTTATTTTGAGAACTTTGAAGGAGTCTTTAGCTGAAGATGCCAAAATATGTATCTGGTGGCAGTATTTTCATCGGCCAAGTGTTTATCCTTTGCTTGGGTTCTCCCTCTGAGTATCCTTAAGGATTTAGGAGATCTATTTTAGAACAAGGCATTCCCAGAGTCTTTGATGCTTATTTGAATTTTTTATTTGATAGTTTTTAGCTACTAGGAAGGATACTGCTGATACATATAGAATGAAGGGCGTGTAGAGTAAAAGGGTTAAAGGTAGGAATTCTTTCTTTCTCTTCTCTACTTCCTGTCTCCTGACAATCATTAAATAGATACTTGTTAAAATTGCACCAAAGAGTCTTTGTGGGTGATACAGTCCTAGCTGGGATACATTTTGTATAAATGAGGAAAGAAATTTATAACTTTGTAGCCTGTTACAAAGGGTTCATGCACTAAATACAGGACAAACTATGTTCAGAAGAAGGAAGGCTTCACCAGATGGGGGAGAGGACCACAGTCATTCAGGAAATCCTAATGGAGGATATGTCATTTGAACTGGAAGCCCCCAAGAATGGCTTTTCTTTGGGAGCCTTTGTGCAACTGTGTTGTTGGCTTATATATCATTCAATTTTATTTGTTCTTATTGTGTTTCTTTGATTCTTTTGTTCAATATGAATTATGTTCCAGGTATTGTGCTGAAGTGTGGGGATATGAAGTTGTGTAAGACTGACTTAGTCTCTATTTATATGGAACTCCCCTTCTGGTAGTGAAGATAAGAAACAACTTTATAAAAAATAACAAAAGAAATACAAATTGAGATGAGATTTATGAAAGAAACAAGTAAAAAGCTGAGGTAGGAAATAGGAAATAACTTTGACTTGTAGGATAAGGACTATTTTGTAAGATGGGTGGAGAAAACCTTCCAGAGAAAAGTCAAGCTGCTGTGTCTTTTGTGTCCAATGTTATTTTAAGTGCTTCTCATGTATTAATCTGCTAATCTTCTCAATTTTTAAAAAATGTTTATTTATTTTTTTTTAGTTGTAGTTGCACAGAATACCTTTATTTATATGTGGTGCTGAGGATGGAACCCAGGGCCTTGCACATGCTAGGCGAGAATTCTACCACTGAGCCACAACTCCAGCCCATAATCTTCTCAGTTCTATTAGGGAATTAATTTTATTTTACCTGAGTAGCAGGTCAGAAAACTGAGGCACTAGGACATCAAACCAATTGACATAATTTATAAGTGGTGGAGACTGGATACAGGTTTGCACTGCCAGGCTGTGGAGCCCACTGTCAAGACAGAGCAAATAGCTGGCATGAAGCCTCTAAGGCAGGAAGGCATTAGATGGTCAAGGCGCAGGAAGAAGACATGTAGTGGGGAGCAGAGAGATGATGCAAGTGGCCTGGTATATTCTGAGAACCAGACCAGGGTCTGCTCCTAAAGGCCCTTTGAGAATATGGTAGGGAGTCTTGGATTTTATTCTAAGTATAGTGAAATGCCACAGGTGTGTTTTAAACAGGATTCCAACATGATCTCATAAACTTTTTAGAGGTAATTCCTACTACAATGTGGAGAACGCACCGCAGGCAGGAGACCAGTTAAGAGGGCTCATTAGGGTTCAGGATAACATTGGGAAAGTGTTCTGCGTCCTCAGATGTGGTGGGAGCTGATAACCTACACTGAGAATTTGGCTCTTTTCAAACATGTGCTAATCCAGAAAGGCATATTTGGTATCAGGAAATAATGAGTTAAAAACAAATCAAAATCAGACTGTATTATTTTCCCTAGTAACATAGAAGCACTAATGGTTGAAAGTTCTTTTTTTTTTTTGTATAATATGCTGATTTCACAGATGAAAACATCTGAGAAGGTAAATGATTAATTGCTTTACTCTTAGTTGCAGATTTGAAAATAAAACAAATGTGAATTTCCTTGACCTAACACATGTAAAACTGTTTTCTACTTAAGAAAGACAAATTTAACTTCTAAGTTGATTTCCCACCAATGGTAAGGCACTGGAATACTTTGTGACAGGTCAAGTGCTTTCTTAATTTCTTGTCCCTTTCATTTGTAAAGGTTTTCTCTGAGGATATTCAACCCATTCTCTTTTCACAACATGCTGTAAAGCCATGTTCTTTCTGAGAACTTCCCTTCTTTCTCCTCATATATGGAAATAGAAACAGAGAAAAGAACAAGTCAATAAACTTACTTCCCCTGTGATTTGGTCACTGCCTCGGTCTTCATGTTTGGCTCTAGTGTGAACCAGGAATTCAGAAAGGGTCAGAGAACCACTGAATGCTTCAGATTATAAGGAACATGCTAGAAAACAGGAGGAGGCTGCAGCTAGGCAAATGTCTTCATCCATGGTCAATGAGAGTGTTCCTGAAGAATATTTAAAGTATTCTCCAAGGAGAGAGGCAAGTCCTACAGAGGTCACTTAATCTTACCATGGCCTTTTTGTCCAGTATAAAATATCAAATTGTTTTGCAGTGCTGAGTGGTTGTTTGCCAGCTGAAACTTCAAGTGGAATTCATAACTGAAGCTGATGTCTGAAACCCGTGAATAAGCCAGGAATGAAGTGTATCCAAAGGCATCCGTGCCACCGAAGCTGGGCTGAGTGATATTAATAGCTGTGGAAAAACCCAAATCAAACAATTAAAATAAACCTGTACATGTAGTTATAAAAGGAAGGCTGTATTTTGCCGATGCATCTGGCTGGATAGTCTGTTTACTATCACAGTAATTATACTTAAGTGCCCTTCAGCATTGAGCAACTAAGTGACTCAAAGGGGAATTTCAAAACCATAACAAAGGAAGTGCAATGTTTTTAGATCCTGCATAGAACCCTTTCACTCACATACCCTTTCTGCGTAATGAAGATTTACTTAAAAAGCAAAGCTCTGGGTTGAGAAACTCAATTTTAGAAAACAGAAAAGATCACTGGCAGTCAACATATTTGCTCAGGTGCTTGGTAAACACAATCTGGCATGCAAACACTGGATATGACTTAGAAAGAAACTCACGACTTGGAACAAACTGTGCTTCTCTAGTCCTGAACCTTTACATGAGCCAAAGCAATTCAAGGACTAGTGTGTACTAGATGGAGTCTAATTGAGGAGTGCTATTAGCTATCCATTTTTCTTTTCTTCCTGCCTCTATTCTTACATCCAATTCCCCTCTTTTATTGTTCTTCCCCCCACCCCCATAAATACTCTCAATTGGCTTTTATTTTTCTACTCCAAGAGGACCACAAGAAACAGGAAGGGGGATGTGGAGCTCCACCCCTGTCTTTTATGGACAGTGTTCCAGAATTAGTGGAATTTCCTAGGATCCATTTTTATTGACTGGGACATCTGGACAGAGGGAAGAAGAGCTTCTTTTGATTACATTATGTTATTTCTTTCTTCTCAAGAGATGTTGGATCTCCTGGGAAGCTGTAAAACTAGATTTTTTACAAGCCTCAAGAAATATCCTTGACCTAATGCTGGTACCTAATGCTTAAAACAAAAGAGACTCTTAAGTCTGATAGTAATTGTTTATACAGCAAGTAACTGTGCTATCTCAGGAAAGATGATTCTTGTTATCAGAAAATTTTATTTCTGTTTGTTTCATATGAATATTAAACTAGAATATTTGTGTGGAATAAGCTGAATACTTTATTTTGATATTTTGTTAAAATCTTGGCTTATATCTTGAGATAAATGGCATAGAGTGAGTGTAATTTTATCAAAACTTGCCAGAATGTGAAGTAGGGTTTTTGAGACATGTTAGCTCTTCTAATAAAAGAATTTTGTTTGTGTTTTAAACTATTTCCATCAAGTACTTACTTTCAGTTGTATTGTGGGTAGGTTGATTGAGGGGACATGAGTCATACATGAGGCATATTAAAATAGAATAAAAATACTGACAGCCTTTCAGTCTTGATATTAAAAACAGTGAAAACAGAATTCTACAATATTTTAATATTAAAAAAGAAGAGGAATGCTTATTGTTTCATTTTAGCATTTTTTTCTGTTAATAATTAATAAATCTATTTAAAGATCTTATTACATTTAGGTTAAATTGACAATAAAAAGTCTCATGTATTTTACTGTCAGATCCTGTGTTTTGTGTCACAGGACACAAAGATGGTGACACAGGATAAGAAAATACACTCTATTAAGCAGCTAGTGTCAGGCCAATAAATTTATTCAGAATGTACTGGACTAAAAGTTGAGGTTCAGCTGTGAGCAGTAATTCACCTGGTAGGTGAAGGGGAAAGATAATTTCAGGTAGAAGGAGATGTTTTAAGGTATGACGTCTAAAACTGCATATTGTATTCAGAGAACTCATGAAATCTGCAAATTTTAGAATGAAGTATAAAAAGTGAAGGTGGAAGGAAAGGAAACAAGGTAGAAAGAGGTCAAATCATGAAGGGCTTCATATTTTTTTCTATAATCCTTAAGTAGTTGGGCAATGATTAATTACTTTTTAGAAATTCTACTCTGTGGCTGGGTGCAGTGGTGCATGCCTGTAATCCCAGCTACTGGGGAGGCCACGACAGGAAGATTGCAAGTTCAAGGCCAGCCGCTGCAATGTGGTAAGATCCTGTCTCAAACAAACAAACAAAATAAATAAAAACAATCAACAAACAACAACAACAACAAAACAACAGAAAAATACCACCCTGTGGATGAAGTGTGAAGCTCAGATAGGTGGAGAGAGCTGGAAGGCTAGCCTTTGATCCACAATAAAAATAAAGACTGGTGATATTAAGAAATGTAACAAGAGTGAAGCTTATGCAGAATCACAAAGACAAGACAATTCATGAGAAACTCTTTGAAAAAGGAAGAGTGTGTTATTTAAACAGTTAACTAACAAAAATGTATCATCAATGGTAGTATCAATCAGAATCAAATCCAAGACACAATTTTATCCTATCAAAAAGAAGTACATTTGAAGTTTGAGAATAACTCTGCCCAAAGGAGTGACTCTGTCACATGTCCAGTAATTTTAAAATCTGGGCTTGAATCATGGCTTGGCTTGACTGAGATGGGCTTAATATGAAAAAAGAATGTGAACTATCTTATTAAAAATGCTTTTAAAAATTGTTTTAGTTATACATGGACACAATATCTTTATTTTGTTTATTTATTTTTATGTAGTGCTGAGAATGGAACCCAGTGCCTCATATGTGCAATGCAAGCACTTTGCCACTGAGCCACAACCCCAGCCCTTCAGGGGTTTTTATATGCAAGAAACATTGGCAGAATAAATTATATTACTAAAATAAATCTTACCTGTTTCTTTTTACTTTAAAAATTGTGGCTAATAGAAAAAAAATATACAGACAGGTCACATTCTACTTCCATGCAATGGTACTGTAAAGAGAACCGAGTGTCTCTTGTCAGGTAAATTCTTCTTCTAAACTCTTAGTTGTGATTTACTTCAAGGGACTTTTTCTTCAGCAACTCTGAGCCTATAAAATGATAGAGCCACTATGGGGGACAATGGGAGTCAGGAGAAGGTGTCAAAGGTCATAAAGCCCATCTCCCACAGACTTCTATGTCTTTATACACACTGTCTTGATCCTGCTGAACTGGGCAGGAGAACATGGACTAACCTGGATTAGGAGAAAGAAGGTTTTCAATTTTACAAATCATTCTTTGCAGTTTCTTAAAAGTAAGACATTTATGGTCTTCAACCAGGTAACATTTGTTTAATGTGGTCAATCTATTATACAAATACCCAGATCAGACTTCTGGAAGCATCAGTCATCAAGTTAGGAGATTTAACAGATAATTTTATTTGGGGGTTACTAAAAGCATATTTATTTCTTTTATAATCTCTGGCTGCTTCATAACTCCTATACGTAAGCTCATGCATTATTTTCTAGTTCTTTTAAAGTTATAGCAATGAATTGGGAACAGGAAGAAAGAAGGAAGTTGCTGGAATTTAAACTAAACATTAATTGTTTAGTATGTGGAAGAAGGCAGCTAAATCATTAGCAATGTTCTGGAAACATTTCATGCATAGTCAAAAGTATATTAACACCATGTAGGGCTATTAAAAATTTTAAGAATCTCAAGTGAAGGGAGAATGTCATAATATTTTCCATAGTATTATAGTGCTGTATTACAGCCTCAAAGTATAATCTTTTTGAGACATGTTATATTATACCTTCAGAAAACATTTTAGGAAATATTGCCACAGAAAGGTTATAAAATCCTGTTTTGGGATGTTTATTAAGGAACATTTTTCTCCTTCCCAATAAAGGTAGAGAAATAAGACATCATTATTTTAAATATAATTTTTTTTTGTTTTAAAAAATATGCTGCAGTGAGTTCCTTGTCTTAATTTAAATTATGAAGTACATACAAAAGTGACCAAGTGGAACTACTGAGCTGTGGGAAATAGACAAGTATCTGGGATTTCAAAGCTCTTTCCCTCTGCTCTGTGCTCTGATGCCTCCTGAAGCCTGCTGACCTGGGGAGACCTGAACTGCTGTACCTCAGTGCTGGGGGCCAGGGTGGCAGGAATAGCCACTTTCTCCATCCTGTGTAAACATGGGCAGAGTACATCACTTCACTGTTTTAGTTCCTTTGTCTGTACAATGAGGTAGTAAGAATGCCTAACATTCTGTGAAGAACAAGAAAAGTACATGGTGGAGGGAAACAGATATCTGACTAATCTCAAGCCTCAAATGGGCAAAGCTCTTGTATCAGTCCTGCCATCGTCCAAGGCTTCCCAGTGGAGTCACTTTCCCAGTCTTTATGACAACAGTTTCATTCTCCCCACTTGAACTTCTAATATTCCTTGTCCTATTAATTAAATGACCTACTTATTTCACTGAGAAAAATAAACCCTATTGACAGAACTACCATACCCTTTTACCACCAAATTCTACCATGCTTGAATCTTGCGTTTCTGTCTACTTTCTCTAGAACCTTCCCTCTGATTCCAAGAGTGGTCTACCTGGTAGGGAACCTACTCCTCATCTGTTCAACTTCAGAAATCCAAGCCTGTTTCCCAGGAGACACCAAGTTATTATTCTCTATTGAAGTATCCTCTTAAACATAAAATATGCTAGAATATCTCCATTTTAAATAAAAATCTTCCCTTTGCTCCATGTTCCCTAGTAGCTATGGCTTGTTTTATTCTCAGGGTCATTGCAAGATGCTTCTAAAGAGTGTCTATATTGACTCTTTGAAAATCCTACTATCATTCACTCATTCATTCTTTTTTTTTTTTTTTAAGATTGAGGCACTTTATTCTTTCTGCTAAGCTACAGAATCACATGAATTTGCCTTTAGAGTACACTTAGTGAGCTGACATGTTCTCACTGTGGGCTTTCAGGATCATGACTCATTCAATCTGAATTATGTGACCTGTGTGGAGCCACCTGTCAGAACACTGTCTGTGAACTTGGCCCATGTTGCTTTTGAGTGGTGTTGGAAGCAGGGAGGGAGGTAAAGATAACAATGAATGGAAACAAATTTACTGTTCTCAGTTTTGATTAATAAGGATCAATGAGGACAGAGCCATATCCTCCCACTCCAACTGCTTAGAGAAAACTCTGCTAGAACAGTGGGAGGAAGATATGTTCTGCTAGATGGGTGGCACTAAGTCATTTATACTATCAGGAGTAAATTCTTGGATTTGAGTGTTTCATCAACAAGTGATAAGGGCATAACCCTTTCCATGAAAAGATTTTTGTTTACAGTCTGGCATTCTAGTGCCTCCTATTAAATTACAATAAACTCCTTCTGTTAATTGCTTGCTTTTCTTACATTTTTCAATTCCAGTCTTACACAGAACTACTGTATAGTTACAGGTGTCTTGCAACTCCTCATAGGACATTTCAAGTTCTGGCACAATTTGGAACCCAATTTCATTCACAATAGCCTCAAAAAAATAAAAAAAACTTAGGAATACATCTAATCAAGGAAGTAAAAACCTCTACAAATAAGACTACAGAACACTGAAAAAAGAAATTAAAGAAGACTTCAGAAGATGAAATGATACCTATTATGTTCATGGATAGGCAGAATTAATATTGTTTAAAAGGCCATACTGCCAAAAGTATGTAATCTCCATCAAAATACCAATGAAAGTTTTCACCAAACTAGAAAAAACAGTCCTAAAAATTAATTTGGAAGAATAAAAGACTAAGAATAGGCAAATCAATTCTAAGCCAAAAGAACAATGATGAAAACATCACAATATCTGACTTCAAACTATACCATAGAGCTATAGTAAGAAAAATGGTATGATACTGGTATAAAAACAGACACATAGACAGATGGTATAGAATAGAAGACACAGAGACAAAACCACACAGACACAGTCATTTGATCCTTGACAAATGAGCCAAAAGTATACTTTGGAGAAAAGACAGCCTTTTAAACAAATGGTGCCCGGAAAAATAGTTAAACACATGTAGAAGAGTCAAACTAGACCCTTTACTTCTCATGGTGAACAAAACCCAACTCAAAATAGACAAGAGACCCAGGAATTAGATCAGAAACTATGAAACTCCTAAAAGAAAATGTAGGACAAACACCCTGTAGCCTGTAGGCTAAGGTAATGACTTTTTCAATAGGCTCCCTAAAGCTAAGGAAATAATGGGATGGCATCAAGACAACATGATTTTATACTTAGAAGACTCAAAGCATTCCATCAGAAATCTCCTAGGACTAATAAATAAATTCAGCAAAGTATCTGAATATAAAATCAACACCCACAAATCACAGGCATTTCTGTACATCAGTGACAAATCCACTGAAAAAGAAACTAGGAAAACCACCCCATTTACATTAGCCTCAAAAAAAAAAAAAAAACCCACAAAAAAACCAAAAACCACCCCCCCAAACCCAAAAAACCTTGGGAATAAACTTAACAAAGAGGTGAAAGACCTCTATAATAAAAACTACAACACACTAAAGAAAGAAATTAAAGAAGACCTTAGAAGATGGAAAGATCTCCCTTCTTCTTGGGTAGGCAGAATTAATATTGTCAAAATGATCATAGTACCAAAAACACTATACAAATTCAATGCAATCCCAATCAAAATCCCAATGACAGGGGCTGAGGTTGTGGCTCAGCAGTAGAGTGCTTTCCAAGCATGTGTAAGGCTCTGTGTTTGATCCTCAGCACCACATAAAAATAAATAAATAAAACAAAGGTATTGTGTCCAACTACAATTGAAAAATATTTAAAAAATAATTTAAATAAAAATATTTTAAAAATGATATTCATTATAGAAATAGAAAAAGCAATCATGAAATTCATCTGGGAAAATAAGAGATCCCAGAATAGACAAAGAAATCCTTAGCAAGAAGAGTGAAGCTGGTGGCATTACTATTCCAGACCTTAAACTATACTAGAGAGCAATAGTAACGAAAACAGCATGGTATTGGCACCAAAATAGACCTGGAGACCAACAGCACAGAATAGAGGACACAGAGTCTAACCCACATAACTACAATTATCTTATATTACACAAAGGTGCCAAAAATGTACATTGGAGAAAAGGTAGCCTCTTCAACAAATGGTGCTGGGAAAACTGGAAATCCACATGTAACAAAATGAAATTAAGACTTTACCTCTCACCATGCAAAAAACTCAACTCAAAGTGGATAAAGGACCTAGGAATTAAACCAGAGACCTTGCACCTAATGGAAGAAAAAGTAGGCCCAAATCTCCATCATGTCGGATTAGGCCTCAACTTTCTTAATATGACTCCTATAGCACAAGAATTGAAACCAAGAGTTAATAAATGGGATGGATTCAAGCTTCTTCTCTGCAAAAGAAACAATCAGTGAGGTGAATAGAGAGCCTACAGAATTGGAGCAAATCTTTACCAAAAGCACATTAGATAGAGCACTAATCTCCAGGATATATAAAACACAATACCCAAAACAAACAAACAAACAAAACCCCCAAATAACTCAATCAATAAATGGGCCAAGGAACTGAGCAGACACTTCTCAGAAGAGGATAAAAAGTCAATCAACAAACATATGAAAAAATGTTCAACATCTCTAATAATTAGAGAAATGCAAATCAAAACTACTCTAAGATTTCATCTCACGCCAGTCAGAATGGCAGCTATTAAAAACATAAACAATAATAAGTATTGGCAAGGATGTGGGGAAAAAGCATACTCATACATTGCTGGTGGGACTGAAAATTGGTGCAGCCATTCTGGAAAGCAGTATGGAAATTCCTCAGAAAATTTGGAATGGAACAACCATTTGACCCAACTATCCTACTCCCTGGTTTATACCCAAAGGACTTAAAAACAGCATACTACAGGGACACAGCCATACCAATGTTTACAGCAGCACAATTTCATAATAGCTAAATTATGAAACCAACCTAGATGCCCTTCAGTAGATAAATGGATAGGAAAACTTTGGTATGTATACATAATGGAACATTACTCAGCATTAAAAGAAAATAAAATCATGGCATTTGCAGGTAAATGGATAAAGTTGGAGAATATAATGCTAAGTGAAGCGAGCCAATCCCCAAAATACCCAAGGCCGAATGTTTTCTTTGATGTGAGGATGCTGACTCATAATGGTGATGAAGGGGAACATGGGAAGAATGGAGAAACTTTAGATAGGCCTAAGGGGAGGGAGGGGAAAGGTAGGGGCAAGGGGGTAGGAATGTTGGTGGAATGAGTTAGACTAAGTACGTGTATGAAGACATTAATGGTGTGAAAATACTTTGTGTACAATCAGTGACTTGAAAAATTGTGCTCTATATGTGTAATATGAAATGAATTGCTTTCTGTCATCATGTGTAACAAATTAGAATAAATGAATAATTTAATTAAAAAAATAAAATTTATCAATGGGATGGCATCAAATTAAAAAACTTCTGCACAGCAGAAGAAACAGGAATATGAGAACCTATAAAATGGGAAACAGATAAATGAATAAAGAAAATGTGCCATTCCTTCTTGATTTCATTCAAATCAGGTTATCTTCCTCATTTTTATCTGAAACTTCATGTGTTAAGATTACAAGTGACCACCATCTTTTTGAATTCAATTAATTCTTTTTTTAATCTTATTCAGTATCTCAGAGGTAAGTGATATGGTTGATCTATAATATATAATGGAATATCTATTATATTCTGAGAAACAATACCTTCTTTGCCTTCTGAATCAAATCTCTTCTGTAGTCTTCCTCTCTGCTCAGAACCCAAACTAGGCATCATCTTTAAATTGTGTCTTTCTCTTCTACCTCAACTAGTGAAGTGTTAAATCCTGTTGATTCCATCTTCAAAATATACCTCGAATCCCACTACTTTCCCCATTACCATTAATGTCACCAAAGTTCAATGTACTCTTTCTAGACTGGACTACTGTATTTGATTCTTACCATGTCCCTGCTGCCTGTTGTCCCTCTATAGTCTTTCCATTTTGTAGTCAGAGTAATTTATTTAAAATTTGTTTTAATTAGTTATATATGACAGTAGACTCCATTTATGCACTTTGATACACACACACAGATAGATAGGATAATATTTCTCATTTTCTGAGTGTACATGTTGTAGAATCACATTGGTCATGAAGTCACATGTAGACATAAAGCAATAATGTCTGCTTCGTTCTACTATCCTTTCTATCCCCATAGCCCCTTCCCTTTCCTTCCTTCACTTCCCTCCACCTAATCTAAGGTAACTCTATTCTTCTCTAGTGCTCCCCCACCCCCCTGCCATCTTAGTATGAATTAGCATCCACATATTAGAGAAAACATTGGACCTTTGGTTTTTTGGGATTGGGTTATTTCACTTAGCATGATATTCTCCAACTTCATCCATTTACCAGTAAATGCCATAATTTCATTCTTCTTTAAAGCTGAGCAATATTCCATTGAATATATATACCACAAAAATAAAAATTTTATATTTAAAAATCCTGCAGTGTTTTCCTGTAAAGTTTGAGTTAAGTTAAAAGCTCCGTACTCTCATTTCATTTTGTTCACTCTGTTCCAACCATGTCAATTTCATTTTGTTTCTCAAACAAACCTAGCATACTCCTAGATCAAGGCTTCTACTCTTGCTTTTTCTAACCCCTGAAACATTCTCCCTAAAAGGTACAAAGCTCCGTCTTTAACTTCCTTCAAGAGTCTCCTAAGTGTCTTCTTTTCAAAGAAGTCTCCCCCGACTATGATTATTCTATTAAACTATGCATCCCTTCTTACTTCCACGGCTCTCTAGTTCCTTAACCTGCTTTACTTACCTAAGTCTATTATATGCCACTTTTCTTTTAAACTTTTTATTGTTTCTTTCCTCATTTATATTTCAGGTTCCACTAGGGCAGAGGGCTTGCCTGTCTTTCCTGAATTCCAGGTCAGGCAACAGTGTTTGGTTTACTTGAACATAGGATATATATTTATCAAATAGTTGGATGGACACAAGTGAAGGGTTTATGGTACTGTTTAGGGTATAGTGATGTTTATTTGTATATTATTTTTCTGTTGTCCTTGCTTACCTAGTATCTTCACTATTCTGCTCTTACAGATACTAGAGATTGAACTCAATTTTTCTGTACTTATGTGAATATTCTTTCTTACATGATTGATTGGAGATATTAGATGAAATTGAGAAACAAAATTTCTATACCATCACCAGGGCTTATATTTTTCATGCTTTTTTTTTTTCGTTTTCCTAGTCATTTGCCTCTAAAGGTCAAGACTATTTCTGGATTTTTGCCATAATATTAAAATCTTATTTTTTTCTGGTCTTGGCACAAATTCAGATAATATGTTACACACTGGTTCTGAAAACCAAAGCATAGGAACTCTCACCTTGACAAATTAGTTGTTTATCATAATCAAGTTGTATAGATGCATCTTTATAAATTTTATTTTATAAATATTGGTTTCTTTCTAATATTGGACTAGTGTGTGTGTGTGTGTGTGTGTGTGTGTGTATGTGTGTGTGTGTGTGTGTGTGTGTGTGTTTGTGTGTGTGTATGTACACTAGGGATTGGACCACCCAGGAGGATTTAACCACTGAGCCACATCCCCAACCCTTTTTTAAAAATATTTTTTATTTTAAGACAGGGTCTTGCTAAGTTGCTTACAGCCTCACCAAATTGCTGAGTCTGGCTTTGAACTTGTGATCTTCTGGCTTTAGCCTCCTGAGCTGCTGGGATTACAGGTGTGCAACACTATGCCTAACTATAGAGTCTTTTTAAGCTGGTAAACTAAAAATACTAAATTTATTTCTTCAGGCAATTGATAGGCATTTTTTCTTCTATTTTTAGTACTGAGGATTGAATCCAGGGAGTCTCTACCACTGAGCTACAACTGCACCATTTCTATTTTTACTTTTGATACAGTGTCTTGGTATGTTGCCAATGCTTGCCATCTTGCTGCTTCAACACTCCCCACTCCCCACCCCCAGAAGTTGGGATTACAGGTATGTGCCAGTGTGGTTGGTTCTTGATAGTATTTTGTTTTTTTGCGGGGGGGGATATTAGAGATTGAACTCAGGGGCGCTCAACCACTAAGCCACACCCTCAGCCCTATTTTGTATTTTATTTATCAACAGGGTTTTACTGAGTTGCTTAGTGATTCCCTTTTGGTGAGGTTGGCTTTGAACTTTGATCCTCCTGCTTCAGCCTCCTGATCTGCTGGTATTGCAGGATTGTTTTCGACAGAAAAAAAATGGCTGTTACATGACAAAATATATTTATAATACCCTTACAACCTTATTCTAAAATTTACAATCTTGATTTGAAACAATTTTATCAAAAAAGATACTAGAAAATATCAAAACTTTTCAGGGTAGGCTGTCTTGTCTAAATGTAATTTTTGAAATAAAGTCCATTGCTCTAATTTTAAACAGATACAAAAGGCTGAAAGAAAAAAAGAAGGTTGGTTTTTATTTGGATTCTGTTTTCTATACAGGCTGCTGTATATAGCCTCAATAGAGTGGACACCAGGGAGCGCTGAGATAGTGAAAATCCAATTCAGTTCTTCCTTCTCTATTTTGTATTTTAATGAAACAAGCAGATGGTGGATAGATTTTTTTTCCCCCTGGAAACTGCTGATTTTGAAAGGCTCCAGAACGCCAGTTTTCCAAGCATGGCATTCAGCAGCATATCATACCTCAAAATATACATTTAACTTTTCCAGGAAAATTAATCTACCCTTAGACAGATGGATAAATTTGTAAAAACACAAGATCACTGCTGACCTCTCCAGTTTTTCTTTGTAGGTTTGAGTATAAACATGTTTATTCTCTCTTTATTCTTTGCTTCTCCTTAATAACTTAGAAATGGGTTTTGTTCAGTATCCTGCTCAAATGCAATTAGGTTAGAAAACCACGGGTGCGACCATTGTCTTTGTTGTTTCTATTTTAGCTATTGAACTAAAACCATACCCTTGTGGGGTGTTATTCCAAACTGTTCAGTAAAATCATTTGGAAATAAAATGTGCTAACTTACAAATATGATTTTCATTTAAAGGGGAATCAAAGTGACCATCTCCTGAGACCTGGCTAAAAATTATGAGTGAAAAAGGCATATACAGAAAACACACTCAATTTTTTTCCTTCTGAACCAAGATAAAGACACTCAGTACATGAATAAATCAAACTCTCTATTCAAATGGATATACAGTATTCAATGTACCCAACAGTTTTTGCCAATTTTTGCTTATATTACGTTGTTCAGGTATTCTACATAGATATTTAATTCCTACCATTCTTCTCTAATTGTCATAGAAGACTTAAGAACAAACAGAATTTTATACTGGGACAGAAGACTGATGAAAATGCACAGTGTCATGTTTCCTACCAGTAAAAGGAGCAACAAATGACCAGAATCCAAAGCAGCACATGTTTGTCTAGCTGCATAATTCTTAGAAACTAGTGCCATCTTCTGGCTGTTCAAAGTAATTGCTTGACTCTAAAGCAGATATTGAGAAGCTATTGTGCAGTCAACAAAACAAAACAAAACAAACAAAAAAGCTGGGTACATACAGCTTCACATTGCAATATCTGCATTGTATTACAGTTTATGGCATAAACTCTGAGAATGATAAAATTTTCATACACTTCTACAATTCACATTACATAAAATGTGCAAGTTTATATTGGATTAAATATTGTAGGTTTATAGTTTATTATCATGAAACACAGTTCCTATTATAGACTATTCCATAAGTGGTTTGGTTTGGACATTTTTCTCATTTTTTACTGAAGCATTTCTTCATGCCAGTGAATTTTTAGGTATTAAATGTTGAGGTTGGAGTGGGTCATCATTTGAGTTTAGTGAAATTTTGGCTTTTTAAGCTATCATTTTTAAGACATAAGGGTAAAAATACATTTCCTTTTGCAACAAAGATAGGAAAATAGTAATTATGGCACCTACTGTGTTCCAGATGCTAGGTGCCCATCTAAATTATTTTGTTTCTGCTGGAAGCCCAGTGAGACATTCTTATACACATATTTATATCTTTATTTTTTTAGTTTTGGCTCTTACATTTAAGTCTATGGTATACTTTGAGTGAGTTTTTTTGTGTGTGTGAGAATGTAGTCCAAATTCTTATTGTGTTTTTTTATTGGCACATTTTAACTATCCATAAAAATGGGATTCATTGTTATCTACTCATGTGCAAAGAACATAATTTGGTTGATTTCATTCCCTAGTATATCCTCTTTCTCTACCCTACTCCCTCAGCCCACTCCCCTTCCTCTACTGTATTAGACTCCTCTCTATTTTTGTGAGATTGCTTTTTTAATTCCTTTTTCTTCTCTAGCTTCCGTATATGAAAGAAAACATATGACCCTTGACTTTTTGAGTCTGGTTTATTTCGCCTAGCACGATGTTCCTCATTTTTATCCTTTTGCCAGCAAATAACATAATTTCATTATTTTTTCTTTATTACATTATTTATTTATTCTAATTTGTTATACATGATGGCAGATGCAATTCATTTCATATTACACATATAGAGCACAAATTTTCAAGTCACTGGTTACACACAATTCATTCTTGTTTATGGTTGAATAAAACTTCATTTTGTACATGTATATATACATATGTACCTATAGATATTTCATCATATATATGCATATTTGTTAAGGTCTGTAAACAAGTCAAAATAACACCTGGTATTTTGCCAGGGGAATGTTAGAGTTCGTAAACAAGTCTGGATGGTGCCTGGCAAAATGCCAGAGGGAGTGGTTTGAGAAGTAACAAAAGTGAGCCACTAAGTGTGGAGATTCCTTATTGGTTGACTGATGTATCTAGTTTATGCTAATTAAGATAAGCTGTGCAAAATGTATAAATACCTCTGTTGTCCTACAATAAACTGGCTCCTACTCCTGCTGTATCAACGTACACAAGTTATTCGTCACCCCCTGGTTATTTTGCTGCAGCCGGCCTGCGGCACATATTTATATTTGTGTATATGTTTATATATGTGTGTGTGTTTATATATGTATATATTTTTTTCATTCCACAGTTTATGAATCCATTCATCTATTGATGGGCATGTGAGCTGATTCCATAATTTGGCTACTGTGAATTGTGCTGTTGCAAACATTGAGGTGACTAAATCAGTATACTACTAATTGCTATAGTATGCTGATTTAGATATTTTGGATCAATACCAAGGAGTGGGATAGCTGGGTTATATGGTGATTCCATTCCTAGCTTTTTAAGGAATCTTCATACTGCTTTCCAGAGTGGTTGTACTAATTTATGGTCCAACCAAGAGTGTATGAGTGTCTCTTTTCCACCACACCCGTATTATTATTTGTATACTTGATAATTGCCATTCTTATTGGAGTAGGAGGAAATTTTGATGTGGCTTTAATTTGCTTTTTCCTGATTGCTGGAGACACTGAACTTTCTTTCTTTTCTTTTCTTTTCTTTTTTTTTTGGTATATTTGATGGCCATTTGTATTTCTTCTTTCGAGAAATGTCTGTTTCATTCATTTCCCATTTATTGATTAGGTTGTTTTTCGGTGTTAAGTTCTTCGAGTTCTTTATATATGTATGGATATTAATTCCCTGTCAGAAGAGTAGCTGGCAAAGAGTTTCTCCTATTCTATAGGCTCTCTATTCATGCTTTTCTTTCCTTTGCTATGTAGAAGCTTTTAAAATTTGATGCCATCCCATTTATTAATTCTTGATATTATTTCCAGAGCATAAAGACTTTTATGGAGAAAGTTGTTTGTGCCTATATGTTGGAGTGTTGACCCTATGTTTTTCTTCTTCCAGTTGCACATTTTCTGGTCTAATTCCTAAGTCTTTAATCCATTTGGAGTTGACTTTCTTGCAGGGTGAGAGATAGGGTTCTAATTTCACTCTCTACATATGGATATTCAGTTTTTCCAGCACCATTTGTTAAAAAAGGCTGTCTTTTCTCCGACATGTTTTTGGCACTTCTGTCAAGGGCTCTATTGGGGCTCAGAGAGATTAAGTCACAGAGAAATGGCAGAATCAGAATTTGAACCCAGGCCCATTTGACTCCAAATCTTGGGTTCTTTCTAACATTTTATGCTTCCTACTTCACTCTAATGATTGGACTATTCATGACTTTCTGGTTAAAAATCCATTGATAGATACTTTATATTATTAGCATTTATACTCTTCACAAATTACTTTATGTAACTTTATTCAATTCCTTCTGACAATTTCTGGCTATGGACTCAGGGAAATTTGTGGGACTCTTAACTGGTATTCAATTTATACCAGTAAATTTATCAACAGAGAGGTTTTTTTAGGAACTAAATTGTTTTCTAATATTAAAAAATGTGTGTAAAAATAATTGTTAAAAAGATCAATGTGCTTTTTTAAAGCTTTCCAAGCACATGAATGTTTGAAGACGCAGGCACACACATACATACACATGTATGTATGCATATATATTTTCCATGTAATTAACTATAGTTTTTATTTTTTGGTTTTGAAATTACATAAAAAATGCTTAGAAAATTAAAAAAATCTAACAAATCTAACAAAAAGCCCAAAATAATAATACTAACTTATTGAAAAGCTACATGTATTTTAACTGTGAGATAGAGAAGAAAAAAATCTTAACCAGAGATGTTATAGGAAAACATAGTTTTGAGACATCTGCAGTTTAGCTATTGAAGTGCTGGAAAAATGCAGCAGCATACTTCAAGATACAAAGTCATTCTGGGGACCACAATAAGTAATTATTGAAATGGATACAATTCAAGGAACATTCTATATTAATAAATATGACTTGAGAAATTATTCTAAGCGATGTTGCCAATAAAACAAAGACAACCCATTAGCCATAATTTTTGGAGATGATCATTCATATTGGAGTAGTATTATTTTTTGATTCTCATAATATATTTATGTATTTATTTATTCATTCTAATTAGGTATCTGTAACAGCAGAATGCATTTTGATTCATTGTACACAATTGGCAGCACAACTTTTCATTTCTCTGGTTGTACATAATGTAGCGTCGTACCATATGTGCAGTCATACATGTAATTAGGGTAATGATGTGCATCTCATTCCACCATTTTTCCTAACCACATGTCTCCCCACCCCCCATTTTCTCTCCTTTGCTCAATCAAAGTTCCTCCATTTTTCTCATGTCTCCCTGCCCCATCCCATTATGGATCAGCATCCACCTATCAGAGAGAACATCGGACTTTTTTTTTTTTTTTGATTGTCTTACTTCGCTTAGCATGACATTCTCTAACTCCATCCATTTACCTGCAAATGGCATAATTTAATTGTCTTTTAATGCTGAGTAATATTCCATTGTGTATATAGACCACAGTTTATTTATCCACTCATCTACTGAAGGGCATCTAGGTTGGTTCCACAATTTAGCTATTGTGAATTGAGCTGCTATAAATATTGATGTGGCTGTATTGCTATAGTATGCTGATTTTAAGTCCTTTGGGTAGTGGGATAGCTGGGTCAAATAGTGGTTCAATTCCAATATTAAAAAAAAAACAACAAAAATGATTAGATTATTTGAGATTTTGAGTTACAGCATGCAAGCAACAATCAGAAAGCATAATCAAAAGAAATATTTTATTGGCTATAGCATGGACTACCTGGAAAGAAACGGTATCAATCAGGTTCCTTGGCTGTAGGCAGTAGAAACCAACCCTGGGTATCTTAAGCAGGAAAGGAATTCAAGAGCAGGAGACAGACTACCTAACAGAAGCAATGGGAGGTCTGGAGAGTAAGTGTGGACAATAGACAAAAGCAAAGGAGCACAGGCAGCTCAAGCACAGCCCAGTGCACACTGTGTGAGCAGCATTGTCAGGATGCAGCCATTGGTAACTGCAGCGGAGGCCAGCCATGTGATCCTGCCTGCTACAAATAACTTTAAATATCTCTTTGTCTTTGAATCGCTTTCTTGTGGTTTAAATTGTAGTGAGAGTATCTCATTGGTTTGTCCTAGATTATGTATGTACACACAGATAGAAAAGAAGTTTAGGTGCTATATAGCCAAAAACCAAAACCAAAACAGAGCACAACACCTAGTCCATGTCTCCTACCAACCTTTGGTTGCCCAATGCCAGTATGCATCCTCTTTATACTTGCATTTTCAAATATTTTCTTCTAATATAAATCAATAGTTGCCCATATAACTAAAAAAAGTACCACTCTCCTTATCCCTACGGAACCTTCTTAAGGTCTTTTATTGCATTTTGTTCCATTTGCAGGATCTCTGCATAATGGTCATTTATCCTCTTGCTTATTTTGTGATCCTGTTCTGAGATGGAATACACGTCAGTTACTAAACCCAAATACTTTGCAGAAGCTGAGAGCATGTGGCAACTGTAATGGGATGTGAATGTTTCCATAGTTTTTTTTTTTTTTTTGGTGAGAAAATCAAAGGTATTGCTAACACCATTGTAGTCTATTCCTCCTCAGCACCCACAAGAGGCATCCATAGGAAGGAACTCGATTAAGGGAGCAAATTTTAAAGTTGGAACTGGAAAGGCAAAGAGGATGGTGAGGCCATCCAGAAACTAGCAACAGCCAAACAGTTAGAAGCAGCTGCTACCACTAAGGTTAAAAAGACAAAAAAGAAGATGCACCATTATAAAAGCACAAGAGTCTGTAATGGGTTATTTTACCATTATAAGGCCAACAATTTTTGAGTGGAAGGTTTCATAACACCAGTATCTATCTTTGCCTTCTTTCTTTCATCGTGAAGTAAGTCTGTAGGTTAGAAGTACTATTGTGCAGGCCACCACCATGATTTATACTGGTTGTCTATGTCCATCAGTGGAAATGATGGAGGAAGCATGACCAGTAGGGCAAGTGAATCCAAATCCAGAATCAGTAGCTGGCGCAGTAAGAACTCATTACTGCCACCATCACTGCCACTGGTGGCCAAATAGTTCCCTTCAAGCCTGGCACCACATTAGGGGCCTGGATCATTTGCCGCCATCAGGAAATTAAGATTCAAGTGTGCCAGCTCTTGCTGAGGGAGAGGCCACGTGGAGGCCTTACTGGCCTCAGCTTCTCAAATCATAGCCACCTCCACCAGCTGCCAGACAGCATTGTAAAATCTTCTAACGGTTCATATTTCTCTCACCAAAAAATGTGTGCAATCTTTTTCTTGGATTTGTTCCGACAACAGAAGTCATTCTTCCTTTTTAGTTTTAGGTAATCTGATGAGGGTAATTTATCAAGATACTACTTTCATTTCCCTGATTACTAGTGAGTTTGAGCAACTTTTACTTGTTGACCATCTATACACTCTTCAGTGAAATGTCTGTTCATATCCTTACAAATATTTCTTTTGAGTTTATTTTGACAATACTCAAGAGCTCCTTGCATATTATATAAATCTTTTGTCTGTCACATCACAAATAGTTTCTCCAAACATGTTGTTTTTCTATTGACTTTAGATGTGATGTCCTCCTTTGCAATTCAAAGTTTTAAAACTATTATTGAAATATTTTCTTTTATAGCTCCGGAAGTTTCTGTTTTGGTTAAGAACATGTCCCTCATTGACACACTGTGTATGTAGTTTTACAAGTTTTGTTTTTGAAATGTCTATAGATTTATATTTTCTGTCTGTAGTAATTCTGGATTTTACTTTGGTACATATTGTGAGAGAGGTCCAACTGTATTTTTTAACTTTTGGAGAGTAAATGATGCCACCTCTATTTATTACTTAAAACATTCTCTCAGAATTGAATAAAGCAGGAATTTTGTCATCTATTCATTCTCATGTACTGGGAGTTCTTACTAGATTTACTCTTTGTCCTACTGATCTGTTTGTATCTTACTGTGTCAGTGCCACAGAGGTAAAGATGAAAGTGGACTAGTGTGTGTTCTGACATCTGACCAGGCAAGTTCCCCTTCACATTTCTTCTTTTAAAATATTTTAACTAAATATTTATGGGTTGCTGTTATGCATATTATTCTATATCAGTTCAAAATCTTTGAAATTTTATGGAATTATTTATTTATTATATTTGATAAAATTAATATTTTACAGTGTTTTTTTCTCATCTGGAAATATGGCATTTTTTCTAAGCCATTCACTTATAATTTAATCTTCATTCATGTTTTACAACTTTCTACATAGAAATATTAAACTTTTATCATGAAATTGATTCCAAGTTTTTTCTTGAGGATTTTTAAAATCACAATTGTGTGTGGAAACATTTCTTTTTCTATTTCTGGATGGGTTCTGAAGTGTAACAAGATGTTAAAATAGAAGTTCCACTTGAAGCACAAAGAAAATAGAAATGACACGTCAAAGCAAGGTGACCATGACTTACAAAGCAGAAAGCTGGAAATCAGCCAGGGACTCACTGAGGGTATTAAAGGCTGAGAGCTCTCACCCTTTCACCTCAAAGCAAGAGAGGGAGTTGAAGAACCCCAACTAGATGAGCTTAATATGTGTGCCTGAAGTCCGAGGGGAGGGGACTTCTGCTTGGAAAGCCCAACAGATGGGAGACCAATATGCTGTACTGAGGGAGGGAGCAGATGTGAATCTGCTTCTCCCCCCCCCGGGGTTAGTCAGCATCCCAGGGTCTGTTGGGGCGTGTTTGCCCTGGGTCTGATGTGGGTCATGTATTGGACATAGACATTGCAGTATTTCTAAGTTCTGACCAAAAGAACCAACTTAAGAGCTGAAGAACACTTAAGTAGGGAAACCTGCCAGCTTTAGAGATTGCTTGAGATTGAAGAAGGAGCATACAACCCGAGGGAGATGCCTTTTGCCAGAGCAAAGAAAATTGTAGGGATTATCAGAATATCAGTAGTGGGATCCCGAGAACACCCAGGAAAGTGCTCCACAAGATGAGATTGGCTTTGGATGCCAGCCAGTTCCAGAGTATGGCAAAGCTAAATCAAGCCAGTCATATCAGTGAAGGGAGCAGTTTCCTGTTCACTTCTTCCTTAGCTCCAGGCTGAAGGGCCAGGAACCACTTGTGGCAAAACAGGGGAGGAAAGAGTTCTTTCTCCCTTTACCCTGACTTGAAATATTTTATATGACTTGGCTCCAAATGTGGACGGAAAAGCATGAAGTTAAATGGAGTTAGAAGATTTGCCTATCATCAAAATAAAAAGTCTAATTACTAAGTGGAACCAATGTTTCATGACCTAGAAATGATAGTGTTAAATTTTCACTTAAGAGGAAAATGAATAATTGACACCCCTGAGCAAATTTAAAGAGAAAGTGGAAGATACCACACTTTATCTTTATATATGAAAGTGCCATTAAGAAGAAAAGTTATTTCTTTTCACTTTTTTTGTCTTATAACTAACTATAGCACCAAATATTCTCACTAAATTATATCATAGATAAGAAATAGATTGTGTCTTCTTTTCTAGTTTTGGTATAATTTTTTTAACGTTTTTGCCTTTGCATTTGCTTGAATCTTCCCAAGAAAAGGGTTAATGATAATCATCACAACAGGCATCCTTGTCAAGTTCTGATTTTAATTTAAGAGATTTTTGTGCTTCATCATTAGGAACAATATATAATTTTGATTTTAAGCTAGGCTTTATTACATTTAAATATTCTAATTCTATTTTTGTTTTTCTAATTTCCTTATAAATGATAAGAAAACAAGCATGCTTGCCAAATTTTATTGGATGTCTTATCTGTATCTAACTGATACATTTCAGTATCAGTTGATGTAATCATGAAATATTTTCTTTAGTTTATTTTTAAATTTTGAATTATGTTGATTAATTTCCTGGTACTGAATCACCCTGGTGTAATATATATTTGGTACATTGTTCAATTATATTTGCTGATATTTAGCTTTTATTCCCCTTTAAAATCATTTAGTGAAGATTGATCTACAGTTTTCTTTTCTTGTGCTATTGTTGACTTATTAAAATGAAATGAGAAAAGTATCCACTTTCTCCTATCATCTGTAATAATGTAGATAACACAGAAATTATCTTTTCTTAATAGATAAGATAGAATAACCATAAATATGTGCCATTGTGGAGACTTTAAAACTAGTAGATATTTAATTATCTTTCAAAGTGTTAATTTAATAATTTTAAAAGGTTTCATTTGTGAGTCAATTAGAATAATTGGTTTGCTTGAAAAGCATGTATTTTCTTCAGGTTATAAGGTTATTTGCAATACACATACATATTTATTCTCTATTTAAAATTTTTTTCTTCCTTATCCACATTACCTTCTCATTCTTAATCAGATTCTAACATTTTTACTTTGATCAGACTCTTGAGGAATTTAATTATTTTGGCCTTAATAATAACCAAGATATTTTATACTTTATTTTATTTCTGTTTTATTTGTATTAGGTTCATCAACAATCCCTTTTCCTAATTTATTTTAATTTCCACATTTCATACTTTTGAATGAGTACTTAATTCTTGTATTTTTATCTTTTGTCTTTATTTCCATTTTAGTCCTTTCAGATTTATCTTCAATAATTCTTTTTTCTTAAGTAATTTTAATTCACATTGTTGTTCTTTTTCCTTTCTCTTTCAGTGCTGAGGATTGAACCCAGGGGTAGGTGGGTGCTACCACTGAGCTATGTCTCCACACTTTTTTTCTAATTTCTTAGTATTAGCACTAAATTATTACATTTTATTTTTCTTAAGAATTCATCTTTTAAAATTTGTATTTGATACACATGACAGTAGCGTGTATTTTGACATATTATACATACATGGAGTGTAACCTATTTTAATTAGGATTCCATTGTTGTGATTGTACATGATGTGGAGTTTTACTAGTGGCATATTCACATATGAACATAGGAAAGGATCCATTTTGTTCTAATTTTGTTTCAGAATTCACAGATGCTGATCTTCAGGCCTGATGCAGAGGAAGGAAAACACAAGGGAGACTCTAATCCCTAGAACTCAGGACCTGACTTGCAAAGCATCTGAATATAGCCCCTCATAAGTGACAATGAGCTGAAATTGGAAATTAAGGGAGATGTTTCTCATAGCCCCTCACACGTACAACACATGTGTAATATGCAACAGGTAAGTCCTAGATAAAGAAAAATTTAAAATCATTGAGGGATATAAAATAAGTCTCTTGCTTTAGAGTAGAAATGTACATATGTTATTGAGTGGGAAGTTTCAATAAGCTAAACATGCCAATTCCATCAGATTATTTTATTAATTTAAGGTGATCTTAATTGAAATATATAAAGATATGGAGTAAGAGTCTATAATAAGATGCAAATATATTTGCGAAATTTTTATTAAGAGTGGATTTTCAAATCAGTTAGAAAAAGAAGGATTATTCAATAAATGTTACTGGTTGAAGAATATTTAATTTACTTCATATCCCACAATATTCTCCAGCTACAATGAAAATTTTTACTATGAAAATAAAGTTATAATGATTTCAGAAATAAGAACCATAGTTTTATTTATTTGTTAGCTTTCTAACTTTTATCTAAAAGGAAGCATAAAGAAAGAGTTATAAACTTGACTATTTAAAATCTAAAAACTTCTTTCAGTGGAAAATGTGGGAAAACAAAATCCAAAGACAAATGGATTCCACTGTATGAATATAATGCATTTGGGCTATGCATTCATTGGTTGGTGGACTTTTAAACTGCTTCCATTTTTGGCTATAATGCATAATGATCCTATGAGCATTCCTATACAGGTGATTGTATAGTCAAATATTTTCACTTCTCTTGTTTATATATTTTGGAGTGGAATTAGTGGGTCACATGCTGATGGTCGAGGTGTCCCTCAAAAGCTCACAAGTGAGACAATACAAGAAGGTTGGGAAAAGAAACCTTCAATCAGCGAATTAATCCCTGGTGGGATTAACTGAGTGGTAACTGGAGGCAGGTGGGGTGTGGCCGGAGGAAGTGGTTCACTGGGGGTGTGGCTATGGAGTATATATTTTGTATGTGGAGAGTGGAGTCTTTCTTTTTTTGCTCCTGATCAAGATGTGATCTGTTTACCTCTGCCACACTCTTCTGCCATGATGTCCTGCCTCACCTGGAGCCCTGAGGAATGGAGCCAACCTTCTATGGACTAAGACCTCTGAAATTGTGAGCCCTCAAATAAAACTTTTCCTCCTTTAAAATTGTTCTGGTCAGATCTGTTAGTCACAGCAGCAAAAAAGCTGACTAAAACAATGACTCTAATTAACATTTTGAGGAACTGCCAAACTGTTTTCTACATTGCATTTGCCAGTTTAGAATTCCACCAACAGTGTATAAAGTATTGATAGCACCTAAAACATGGTAAACTTCAAAAGTATTATGCCAAGTGAGAGAAGCCAGTCACAAATGGCCACATATGGTACAATTTGTACTAAATATCCAGACTAGAGACATCTGAAGAAATAGATTAGTGGTTACCTATGGTTGGAGTGATGGGACATTGGAGTGAAATGGGTACAGATTTCTTCTTGCTGTGATAAAAACATTCTGAAATTAGGAGTGGAGGTTGAACTGAACTGTGCAATTGAATAGGTGAATGATATAGCAAGGAAATTATATATCAATAAAACTCTTAAAAATATAAATGGAAAGCAGGGATTTTTATTTTAATCACAGCACATATAACAGCCAAATTGCAAAGGATTGTTCAGAAACATGAGACAAGGATAAGTGATGCAAGCTATGGTATGCTGGCAAATATTTAATAAACATCTATCTGAAGTGGGTGACGTTTGTAAGGGAAAACCCTATTTGTTGCTGTAGTTGATTTTCATGTCATAAATATTCCTATTATGGTTGACTCCAAGCTACCAATTGAACGTGAAATTGTGAAGATGTAAACACTGGTAAAAATTTCTTATTTGTAATTATTGTAATGGAAAGAAGCACTTATGATAGAGTGAAGAAAAATAGTAATATATGCATTAGATTCCTTGACTCTATTGCTTAGAGAATGATGACATATTCCTTAGTTGGCCACCGCACACAAATTTCATGCAACTCATTCAGTAAACATTTATTAGTCTACTAACATAGTGTGAAAATCACAGAAGCTAATAACTTGGAGGGACTCAAAGATGAGTAAGAAAGTCCTTTGTTACAACAATTATTCTCTTATTTTTTTAAAAAATGAAAATATTTTCTCCTCCTTATAAAATAGCACGATTGAGGGGTAGGAACTACATTGTTTTGTGTTCCTTATAGCATTGGATACTATTCTGTCAATTCACATGTGGCATCCAATCAATATTTGGTGAAAATACTATCTTATATTAACACAATGATTTGAACTAAAAAAATAGAAATATCTTTTTCTTAATAAAAAGAAACACCACATTTTGAATAAAGCCTAGAACTACTGTAATTTTCAGAGTGATCAGTAGAGTCTTAGTTTTCCACTTTTATGCATATGTTAGTCTTCTTGAACATCTAGGTTAAAATTAAAACCAGTTTGCAAATTGATTGGAATTTTCTCTTCTGAACACAGAATTTGTTACTGATTTTTTTCCCCCTGCTATATATATAAACCTCAGTTATTTGTTTAAAATTAGGCAAGTTATCTCTGCTTATGTCTCTTTCACTCTTCTAGTTGGCATTCTGCAAAGCTGAATTGGCAGATATATGTCTTGACTGTGTTAAGAACCAGAAAAAGAGAAAAACGTATTAAAATTGTGATTGCAATTGCATCCTGAATAGGTAAAGGGATGAAGTGAAGACTGACAATTTAGACAATGAATTTTTCTCTTATATTTAACTTTCTCCTGAAATATGGCATATACCCAGAAAAGTTTATGAATCATAAGTATATATAAATTAGTACCATAAATTAGTATTTGTAATATACCTATAAGTACTAATTTATACTCCAATTAATTAAAAAGTGACCACATTTTGGTGTAATCATCTTTCAAGTTAATAATATTTGGACTCTTTTGTTAATATTTTGTATAAGATTTTGCACCAGTATTCTTTACTGGCTTGTCATGTATTTTTTTGCCAAGTTCAAAATTAAGATTACAATATTAATATTATATTTGCCTCACAGTGGTGTTAGGAGGTTTTTTCTTTTCTTTTTTTTATTATTGGTTGTTCACAACATTACAAAGCTCTTGACATATCATATTTCATACATTAGATTGAAGTGGGTTATGAACTCCCAATTTTACCCCAAATGCAGATTGCAGAATCACGTCGGTTACACATCCACAATTTTACATAATGCCCTATTAGTAATTGTTGTATTCTGCTACCTTTCCTATCCCCTACTATCCCCCCTCCCCTTCCCTCACATCTTCTCTCTCTACCCCATCTACTGTAATTCATTTCTCTCCTTGTTTATTTTCCCATTCCCCTCACAACCTCTTATATGTAATTTTGTATAGCAATGAGGGTCTCCCTTCATTTCCATGCAATTTCCCTTTTCTCTCCCTTTCCCTCCCACCTCATGTCTCTGTTTAATGTTAATCTTTTCTTCCTGCTCTTCCTCCCTGCTCTGTTCATAGTTGCTCTCAATATATCAAAGAAGACATTTGGTATTTGTTTTTTAGGGATTGGCTAGCTTCACTAAGCATAATATGCTCTAGTGCCATCCATTTCCCTGCAAATTCCATGATTTTGTCATTTTTTAGTGCTGCGTAATATTCCATGGTGTATAAATGCCACATTTTTTTTTTTAATCCATTCATCTACTGAAGGGCATCTGGGTTGGTTCCACAGTCTAGCTATTGTGAATTGTGCTGCTATGAACATCGATGTGGGAGTATCCCTGTAGCATGCTCTTTTAAGGTCTTCAGGGAATAGTTCGAGAAGGGCAATAGCAGGGTCAAATGGTGGTTCCATTCCCAGCTTTCCTAGGAATCTCCATACTGCTTTCCAAATTGGCTGTACCAATTTGCAGTCCCACCAGCAATGTACAAGTGTACCCTTTTCTCCACATCCTCACCAGCACTTGTTGTTGTTTGACTTCATAGTGGCTGCCAATCTTACTGGAGTGAGATGGTATCTTACGGTGGTTTTCATTTGCATTTCTCTGACTGCTAGAGATGGTGAGCATTTTTTCATGTACTTGTTGATTGATTGTATATCCTCCTCTTAGAAGTGTCTGTTCAGTTCCTTGTCCCATTTGTTGATTGGGTTATTTGTTATCTTATTGTCTAATTTTTTGAGTTCTTTGTATACTCTGGATATTAGGGCTCTATCTGAAGTGTGAGGAGTAAAAATTTGTTCCCAGGATGTAGGCTCCCTATTTACCTCTCTTATTGTTTCTCTTGCTGAGAAAAAACTTTTTAGTTTAAGTAAGTCCCATTTGTTGATTCTTGTTATTAACTCTTGTGCTATGGGTGTCCTATTAAGGAATTTGGAGCCCGACCCCACAATATGTAGATCGGAGCCAACTTTTTGTTCTATCAGATGCAGTCTCTGATTTAATATCAAGCTCCTTGATCCATTTTGAATTAACTTTTGTGCATGGCGAGAGAAAGGGATTCAGTTTCATTTTTTTGCATATGAATTTCCAGTTTTCCCAACACCATTTGTTGAAGATGCTATCCTTCCTCCATTGCATGCTTTTAGCCCCTTTATCAAATATAAGGTAGTTGTAGTTTTGTGGATTGGTTACTGTGTCCTCTATTCTATACCATTGGTCCACCCACCTGTTTTGGTACCAGTACAATGCTGTTTTTGTCACTATTGCTCTGTAATACAGTTTGAGATCTGGTATTGCTATACCGCCTGATTCACACTTCCTGCTTAGAATTGCTTTTGCTATTCTGGGTCTTTTATTTTTCCATATGAATTTCATGATTGCTTTCTCTATTTCTACAAGAAATGCAATTGGGATTTTGATTGGGATTGCATTAAACCTATAGAGAACTTTTGGTAATATTGCCATTTTGATAATATTAGTTCTGCCTATCCATGAACAGAGTATATTTTTCCATCTTCTAAGATCTTCTTCTACTTCTCTCTTTAGTGTTCTGTAGTTTTCATTGTATAAATCTTTCACCTCTTTTGTTAGGTTGATTCCCAAGTATTTTATTTTTTTTGAGGATATTGTGAATGGGTCTTCTAGGTATAGAATCATGTCATCCACAAATAGTGATAATTTAAGTTCTTCTTTTCCTATTTTTATGCCTTTAATTTCTTTTGTCTGTCTAATTGCTCTGGCTAGTATTTGAAGGACTAAATTAAATAGAAGTGGTGAGAGAGGGCATCCCTGTCTTGTTCCAGATTTTAGAGGGAATGCCTTCAACTTTTCTACATTCAGAATGATGCTAGCCTGAGGCTTAGCATAGATAGCTTTTGCAATGACAAGGTAAGTTCCTGTTATCCCTAGTTTTTCTAATGTTTTGAACATAAAGCGATGCTGTACTTTGTCAAATGCTTTCTCTGCATCTATCGAGATGATCATATGGTTCTTATCTTTAAGTCTATTGATGTGGTGAATAACATTTATTGATTTCCGTATATTGAACCATCCTTGCATCCCAGAGATGAATCCTACTTGATCATGGTGCACAATTTTTTTGATGTGTTTTTGTATTCGATTCGCCAGAATTTTATTGAGGATTTTTGCATCTAGGTTCATTAGAGATATTGGTCTGTAGTTTTCTTTCTTTGAGGTGTCTTTGTCTGGTTTCAGAATCAGGGTGATGTTGGCCTCATAGAATGAATTTGGAAGAGCTCCCTCTTTTTCTATTTCCTGAAATAACTTGAAAATTATTGGTATTAATTCTTCTTTAAAGGTTTTGTAAAACTCTGCTGTATACCCATCCGGTCCTGGGCTTTTCTTGCTTGGTAGTCTTTTGATTGCTTCTTCAATTTCATCCATTAATATTGGTCTGTTGAAATTGTGTGTATCCTCCTGACTCAGTCTGGGCAAATCATATGACTTAAGAAATTTATCGATGTCTTCACTATCTTCTATTTTATTGGAATATAGGTTTTCAAAATAATTTCTAATTGTCTTCTGTATTTCTGTATCATCTGTTGTGATATTGCCTTTTTCATTCCGTATGTTAGTAATTTGAGTTCTCTCTCTTCTTCTCTTTGTTAGCAAGGCTAAAGGTCTGTCGATCTTATTTATTTTTTCAAAGAACCAACTTTTAGTTTTGTTAATTTTTTCAATAGTTTCTTTTGTTTCAATTTCATTGATTTCTGCTCTGATTTTAATTATTTCTTGCCTTCTGGTACATTTGCTGTTGTTTTGCTCTTCCTTTTCTAGGGCTTTGAGATGAAGTGTGAGCTCATTTATTTGTTGGTTTTTTTCTTTTTTTTTGAGGAATGACCTCCAGGCGATGAATTTTCCTCTTAAAACTGCTTTCATTGTGTCCCATAGATTCCGATATGTTGTGTCTATATTTTCATTTATCTCTAAGAATTTTTTTATTTCCTCCTTTATGTCTTCTATAACCCATTGATCATTCAGTAACATATTGTTCATTTTCCATGTGATGTAGGATTTTTCCTTCCTTCTTTTATCATTGATTTCCAGTTTAATACATTATGATCAGATAAAATGCATGGTATTATCTCCACCCCTTTATATTTACTGAGGGTTGCCCTATGGCATAATATATGGTCTATTTTTGAGAAGGATCCATGTGCTGCTAAGAAAAAAGTATATCCATTTGAAGATGGTTGATATATTCTATATATGTCAGTTAAGTCTAGTTTATTGATTGTGGTATTGAGTTCTATAATTTCTTTATTCAACTTTTGTTTGGAAGATCTGTCCAATGGTGAGAGAGGTGTGTTGAAATCACCCATAATTATTGTGCTGTGGTCTATTTGATTCTTGAACTTGAGGAGAATTTGTTTTATGAATGTCGCAGCACCATTATTTGGTGCATAAATATTGATAATTGTTATGTCTTGTTGGTGAATGGTTCCTTTTAACAGTATATAATGTCCTTCCTTATCCTTTTTGATTAACTTAGTCTTGAAGTCGATTTTATTCGATATGAGGATGGCCACTCCTGCTTGCTTACGAGGACCGTGTGCGTGGTATATTTTTTCCCGTTCTTTCACCTTCAGCCTGTGTATGTCTTTTCCAATCAGATGTGTCTCCTGGATACAGCATATTGTTGGGTTTGTTTTTTTAATCCATGATACCAGCCTGTGTCGCTTTATTGGAGAGTTTAAGCCATTAACATTTAGAGTTACTATTGATATGTGGTTTGTACTTCCAGCCATGTTTGATTATTTATCCTTTTTTTAAAAAAAAATTTAGTTTGTTTCTCCATGATTATCTTTCCCCTCACCCTCTGTCTTTACCGAGGCACTTCCCACTGATGGTTTTGGTTATTGTTTTTCATTTCTTCCTCATGTAGTGTTTTGCTCAAAATGCTTTGCAATGCTGGTTTTCTGGGTGTAAATTCTTTTAACTTTTGTTTATCATGAAAGATTTTTATTTCGTTGTCATACTTGAAGCTTAATTTTGCTGGATACAGAATTCTTGGTTGGCTTCCATTGTCTTTCAGTGTTTGAAATACGTTGTTCCATGACCTTCTTGCTTTCAGCGTCTGTGATGAAAAATCCGTTGTTCACCTTATTGGTTTACCCCTGAATGTAATCTGCCTCCTTTCTCTTGTAGCTTTTAATATTTTCTCTTTGTTCTGTATATTGGATATCTTCATAACAATGTGTCTTGGTGTTGGTCTACTGTGATTTTGTGTGCTTGGTGTCCTGTATGCATCTTCAATTTTTATATCTGTTTCCTTTTTTTATTTCTGGAAAGTTTTCTGAAATTATTTCATTCAGCAGGTTACTCATTCCCTTGGTTTGAATCTCTGTACCTTCTTCTATCCTGATGACTCGTAAGTTTGGTTTTTTTATGTTATCCCATAACCCTTGGATGTTTTTCTCATGATTTTTTACCAGCCTTTCTGAGTTGGCTAGATTCTTTTCAAGATGATATATTTTGTCTTCATTATCTGACGTTCTGGCTTCTACTTGCTCCACTCTGTTAGTGATACTCTCAATTGAGTTTTTAATTTGGTTTATCGTTTCCTTCATTTCTAGAATTATTGTTTGATTATTTTTTATAATCTCTATCTCCTGATAAAGATGCTTAACTTCTTCTTTCATCTGTTTATGTAATTCATCTCAATGTGTTCTTTTGCTGCTTGAACTTGCTGTCTCGTATCCTCTTTAAGGTTCCATTCCATCTGTCTAAGGTGTTCCTTGAGTTCTTTATATGACCATTTTCCTGATGACTGTAGGTCCTCCTGAATATTTAGGCTGTCCTGCATTGTTTGTGCTCCTTTTCTTCCTTGATTTTTGAAGCTGCTCATGTTACTTCTTGTTCTGTTTGACTGCTGAGTTACTGTTTACTCCTATAAATTTATTTGATGCTTGGGAGGAAAGTTATTAGAAGGGAAGGGAAGAAGTCACTAAAGAGAATGAGAGTAAGCAGGTAGAATTCAAGGAAGGGGAATAAGAAAATTGAAAAGAACTGAAAAGACCAAAGAAGAAAAAAAATAGGAAATAAAAAAAGAAAAAAAAATTTTTTAAAAATAATAATAATAAAAAAAATTAAAATTAGAAGAAAAAAATAAAAATAATTGAAAAAAAATTTTAAAAAACAACAAGAAAGAAAAATGAAAATGAAAGGAAAAACCCAAATCAAAAAAAAAACACCAAAAACCAAAAACCAAAAAAAAAAAAACTAATAAATGCATTCTTAGAGTTTGATTAACTTCTCTTCCAGTAGATGGCGCTGTGCCCACCAGGCCAAGCTTCTCCTGTCAATACGCGGGAACTAATCACTGTGCAGCAGCTCCTCCTCCCAACCTGGGCGAGTCTCCAATCCTGAGTGCCTAGGGCTTCCTCTTGTGTCTAGTCATTTCCCCACTTTTCCTCTAGCCAGGCCTCTCTCACCGGTGCCGCTCACCACAATACTGGGTACACGCCAGGTCTGCTGCTCCCAGGAGCCCTGTTTTCATGAACGACTGGGCACACTCTCCCTGTTTGCCATTCTCTCAGACCCTAAGTTTGTAGAACTTGAGGCTGAGAATCCTCAGTGAATTTTACTTGCACTCCGGTAGCCACGCCCCCGGTAGCTGGTGCAAGAGATCTTGGTTGTCAGCACTGGTGGGAGCTGTAGCCGGGAGTTCCCCGCAGCGGGTCCGGCACCACGTCTGATTCCCTTGGTCTGGCTATTGTGTTCACAGGAGAGCTGGGAGGGGCCCTTAAGGTTTCCCCAATGTGTGGAGAGGGGAGGCTAGGGAATTACACACCTGTAGCCGCAGGTTTCAATGAAGTTATCTCCTCCACAGCAGTCTGGTGACGTCAGTTGTCTGCCATGGTGGTATCTCTTGCAAATGGCAACAGTTCATTTCCCTTTGCTGGGTGACCAATGCAATGGGTGGGTCCTTACTGTCTCTCCCAAGCCCCATTTCAAACCTGTGGCTACTACCTATGAAGGCTCAGTTGGCATTTGCCTCCGTAGGATCAGAAGGGCTGACTGGTTGTTTCAGCCAGATGGATTAGTGCTGAGTCACAGCTGTTTGTCTGCGGGAAGTAGGCAAACGGGAGCTTGAATTCAGCTGATCTGGGCTCAGTGTGTGTTCTGAGAGGTCCAGACTGCTCGCCCCAGATCCACATCAGCTCAGCATTGCCTAGTGATCCTCTTAAAAGTTTGCATTACTTCACAATAGCACCTTGGGCTGGCAATCAAGCCTTCAACACATGGGCCTTGAGAGTCATCTTGCCCAGAGAAATAAACTTTTGTAAGCCACTGACATTTTTGACACTATTTATTACTAAAGCATAGTAGAGGTTATTGTGATTGATACAAACATGAGTGTCTGCTACTGGTCTATTGCTGGTCCCAGTGGTTGGGTAGAGACTTATTTAAAATTATTTTCCATGTGCAGCTAGTCAGAAGATCCTCCGTGCTACTCCGTTCGGCCAGCCCGCAGCGCTGCAGTCGCCTCTACCTGACTTTGCTCACGCTCTGGCTCCGCGGCCCCCTCCCCAGCTGCTGCTCCAGGTCCTGGGGGCCTCTCCTCCTCCGCCTCCTTCCGTGCTCCGCTCCTCCTGAGAGGGAGGTTTTTTCTCTTTGTTTTATTATTTTGAAGAGTTTAGGTAGGATTGATGCTAATTCCTCCTTAAAAATCTACAAGAGTTATGAGTGAAAGCATATGAGTTTTGAATTTTCTTAGTTGGAAGATTTTCAAATATAAATTTTACTATAGAAATATTTGTTATTTTTTTCTTATGTCAGTTTTAATTAATTAGATTTTGCTAAGATTTTAGTTTATATAAGCTTTCAAATATATTGATATAAAGCAGTTCATAATATATTTTTCTTTTCCCTTAAGAAAAAGAAGTCTTACTGCTTTGCTAGCAGAGGAGAAACACAGGGGACTCTTTTCACAGAGGCTGTGATTCTGCCCAGTAAGGGGGAGCAGGGGGCTTTTAAAGAGGAGATTCAAAGTCTACATTCCACAGGTTCTCTGTTTGAAGTTGTTAATTCACTTGATGACTTGGGAGAGAGTCATTTCTGAGATCTTCTGGGGCCATCCCCAAAATCTAAATTTCTTTGTTTCTGTGGTAGGTGTGTGCTCAAGGACAGGTAACTCTGCCTAGGATGGTGTAGAAAGGTAATCCTGTTTCCCCTGAGATGAGGCGGGGAGAGAAATTAAGGAGGAGCAGGGAGAGAGGAAGAAAAGAAACATGTTCATTTTAAAAATAACTCTCAGTGACAGAGCAGCAAGGACTGTATTCAAAGCATAATGTGTGCTGAGGGCCATTACCAAGTAGGAATGACGCATCGAAATTTCCTTGCCAAGCGTACCCCATGCTGCTTAGAGACATTTGATGGGACATTGCATGCATGCTTTAATGAGGTGACCTTGCTCAAGGACCTAGGCAGATCCGGGTTTAGAGCTGATCAGGTTTGAGGAAGTAACCGGCTCCTTGAGTTTAAGGCGTTGCCAGTTTAAGATAATGGGTTTTAGGGAAGTTGGAAGTTGAAGATTATTGCTGGGACTAGGGTGTTCCTGTTGCTTGTTCCCGTTGAGTTCTCGTGAGATTAAAATGGGATTTTGGAGATAGCCTCGTGGAGTAGGTGGTTTGTGCGGGAGACGGCAGAACGTGTTGGCCCCTGGACCTGTGTGGAGGCGGTGTGAGAGCGGGAATAAAGAATTGCTGTTTGAACCTACAAAGCTGTGAGTGCCTCGTGATTCTGGTGCCAAGCCGAGACATTGGCCTTGGCAAATGTGGACCATTTGACCATTATCAATTTCTACACTCCATTTCTGTGGAAAAAATGGGCAACAATATCTTCAAGCTGCTTTCTGCTGAAAGAGGGTGAAGTTGGGGAAGTTCTTATTCTGCATCAGGTGGGGCATGGACAGTTAAAGATATTCAATATCAGCACAGTCCAAAGGTCTATAGTGGCAGATGGCAGGTAACTGGATAAGGCATACGTAGGTCAGGGATCATGCTAAGACAACAATAAGCAAGTCAGCAAAGCATTACTTTTTTGTTAATAATTAGCACAAAAGCAATTACTATTTTAGCCAGTCTCTAAAAACCATGAAGGGAGTAACATACCAGTGAAAAACAGATCGTGTTTATCTATGAAGGTTAGGAAGATTTGAAGTCTATGAAATAAAATTGGCTCAGGACAAACTTGTGACTCTAGAATCCTTTGTGATCATTATTATTAGGCAGTCCCACACAAGAACCTTTCCTTTAATGCCTCCAGCCTTACTTACTTTTGGTAGAGCTTACACAAGTATATATCTTAAGTTACATTAAAAAAACAACAACATTGTTTTTCCTTTTAAATGTCCAGGTAGGACCATGCTTTGGCTATACTTTCCTGCCAGGTATTTAAGACCAAGTTGGTCAAAACTGACCTTGTTACTACCTACTATTTAGAGTTAGCCGAGATTCTTCAGAGATCACTATAGGGAATGTGTGCGAAGTCTCTTAGCTCCTTTAGCTTTCCTCTTCCAGTGGTGCCATCTGCTAGGATAGGTAAGAGTCTAGCTGACCATATGTGGCTTCTCTTAGAAGAATCAGGGATATTTCTTTCTCTAATAACTCTCCTTTTTGCAGAATGCGCACTTGTTGGCTACCTGTTCCCTAGGATTCTCTTGCTCTTCCTGATCAGCAGACTATGTGTCTCATCAGAGTTGCAGGACACAGAAAGGGGTCCTGTTATTCTCTGGGTCACAGCTGACCTTGGAGGGCAAGGGCCAAAATGTTGTTTGCATTTCACTTGGCCCTTTTACTTCCTTGACTTTGGTCTCCAAGTTTTTGGTTTTAAACATCTAGCAGGCCAGTTTCACCAGTCTTGAAGTCGGAGTAATGGGTTTTAACTTCCATGTCTAATTCTAAAGTTATCCCTTCAATGTAATTGAGGTCAGTATTATATCCTGTCTATCTTGTAGGTGATGGCACACTATCTCAAATTATTTTATTAGAAGCAGTATCTCTGTAAAACACTAACAGGCAAGAGTTAAAAAGTTTATGGGGAAAATACAAAATGAAATTAATAGAGAAAAAATATATTTAGCTTGTGTAATAGCTGTGAACCAAAAAAAAAGATTTTTATAATGTTAGGCCTTTATTTAGTTATGTATTATATCCCCTGTTTATTTTGAGATCGCAGTAATCTTTACAACAAAAATTGGTCTTTTGAATACAACTTTAAATGAGCTTAAGTCAGGTCTATTTTAGAGCCATTCTAACATGGAATACGGTGAGAGGTAGAGCCTTATCTCAGGTAAGGCAGGGCTCTTCACAAATAACACAATACAACATTACGTCTGAAACATGAATAGAACAAAGGCTAAGACGGCTTCGTTTGGGGAGGATTTCTATTTTTTAATTTTTAAAATTTAAAAAATTTGTTTTTTTTAGTTATATATGACAATAGACTGTATTTTGACCTAACATATATACATGGAGTATTATGTGCCATTTTTGTGGTTGTACAAGATATGAAGTTACACTGGTCATATATTTACATATAAACATAGGAGAGTTTGTTTGATTCATTCTACTGTTTTTCCTATTCTCATCTCCTCTTTCTCCCCCTGTCCAATACAATGAACCTCCCTCTCCCCCTATTGGGATTTAGCATCCACATATCAGAGACAACATTTGGCCTTTGGTTTTGGGATTGGCTTATTTCACTTAACATGATAATCTCCAGTTCCATCCATATACTTGCAAATGCCATAGTTTCACTCTTCTTTGTGTCTGAGTAATATTCCATTGCATATATATATACCACATTTTCTTTCTCCATTCATCTGTTGAAGGGCACCTAGTTTGTCTCCTTAGCTTAGCTATTGTGAATTGAGCTGCTATAAACATTGATGTGGCTGTGTCACTATAGTATGCCAAGGAGTGGGATGACTGGGTCAAATGGTGGTTCCATTCTAAGTTTTCTGAGGAATCTCCATACTGCTTCCACAGTGGTTACACCAATATGCAGTCCCACCAGAAATGTGTGAGTGTGCCTTTTTTCCTACATCCTTGCAATGTTTATTGTTACTTGTATTCTTGATAATAGCCATTCTGACTAGAGTGAAGTGAAACATCAGTGTAGTTTTAATTTGAATTTCTATAATTGATAAAGATATTGAATATTTTTTCATATATTTGTTGACCAAATCATATTTCTTCTTCTGTGAAGTGTCTGTTCAGTTTCTTTGCCTATTTATTGATTGGCTTATTTGTTTTATTGGTGTTAAGCTTTTTGAGTTTTTTTTTTATATGTATCCTGGAGATTAATGCTCTATCTGAGGTGCAGGTGGCAAAGATTTTCTTCCATTCTGTAGGATCCTAAGAGAGCTTTTAACTTTCTTTTGTGGAAAAAGTGGCAAAATGCTTCCATGATTTACATTGTCCACCTTGAATTGTTACATTGAAGCAGCCAGGCTCTTCTTATTACCTTCCAAAAATATATTTAAATTTTTATCCCAGTGTAAGGCCAAATGTTGTCTCTGACATGTGGATGCTGAGTCCCAGTGGGTGAAAAGGGAGGTTCACTGCATTGGACAGGGGGAGTGAGGGGAAAAAGGGGGAGATGGGAATTGGAAAAAAACAGTAGAATGACTCAAACATAACTTTCCTATGTTCATATATAAATACATGATCAGGGTAACTCCACAGCATGTACACCACAAAAATGGGACATTATACTCCATGTATATATGATATGTCAAAATACGTTCTACTGTCACACAATTTTATGTACACCTTCTTGAAAGCAGGTTACCTTTATCCCTTAAATGACATAAATACCAACCCCCCAAATTTGTTATTTGTTATTTCTGTATAAATCTGAATGAGATTATTGTCACAGATTATTTAAGTTTGGAGAGAACCAACTTGGCAAAATGCTCTCCTAAGCTTTATATTTAACTACATTTAACCTTTAAAGTACAATTTAGAATCCATAGTGTATGGTAACGATAATCACAGGTCTGCATAGGTTAGCAGCATTAGCAAAAGTCAAAGGATAGCCTTAAATCTCTCATACATTAGCATACAGTGTTAATGATCAGAACTAGACTTACTCAAACAGATATAAGATGGTCTTCAAATGACAGTGTGGCCCTTTTATGTCAGATACAATGTGTAAAGAGAACATTTATTAGTTATCTTGCTGGTAAACTTACATAAACTTTTGTTTTATAAACTTTTACATAACACTTTGACAAGACTTAGATATTCTAATTCTTAGATGCATACCTATATCTAATCACATATATTCAGAGTGTCAACTACATTGTCATGGCATAAAATAATAGTTGTTTATTTAAATAGTTACAAAACAATCATTTAAAAGACTTTAAAACTTGTAGAAACCCTAATTCCTTTAAGACTTCTTTCCTTAAGTAATAAAACCTAACAGGTGCAAGAAAATTGTCTCAGCAGATCAGATCAGATCAATGTTTCAGACTGTGCTCATCAGTACCTTAAAATTTGAATAACTTTGTGTTAATTATAGCCAATTTAGTCACATACGCAAACTTTTTGAGACTTACCTTCTATAAGTCTTTTGCAACTTCCTTAGACATTCTATAACTTGTTTACATCTTTAGTTTTGTCCTCTCTTTCATCTTGAAGTTTAGCACAAGAATATTACTTTCCCATGGAAAATACTGTCTTATCCAAAAACATTTCCATTACCTTCTAATTTTTCATACTAAATTATATTTTCATACTTATAACTTTCTTATCTGTTTTCTAGTTTCAGACCCCTTCTTAAATTTGTGTTTTGAAACAATCCTTTTAAATGTTACCTGTGCATTAAATTTACAAGTTGCATTCCAGGATAGGGATCAGACAAGCTTACATATAGAAGAACTGTGCTGTGATCTTTTCTCCCAGGTGGCATTCTAGGGATTGAAACACAGGATATTTTTGAGCCTGACCTTTTTCCCTATCATTATCACAAAGCCATCAACTTTAAATGAGTTCCCCACTGTCAATTATACCCGGAGTCTCCTTTTGGGCCTTAAAAAACCAACCAACCAACAAACAAAAGACTCAGCATATTTGTATGGAAGAGACCCTTTCCATACTTTAAGTTTTCTTGAAGATCCCTTTGCAGAGACTGCCAACAAGACACAGGTTGCCCTTAGTTTTTTTTTTCCCCCCCTGGGTGCAGCTGTTATCCTGCCATTCTCCTCATGCATTTAGCTTGATGGGATACTGTCACAGCATGAATTGCTTTGCCCCAGTGACAGAGATCTGCTGGCCACATGGGGTGTCCTGTCAGATCTTAAATGAGGAGAGTATTCCTGTCCCCAGGTCATAAACTACTGCTACATCCTTTGTGGCCAGCAGCCTCTACCCCTGGGTGGTAAAAGGGGCTGGAAGTCAGGGCAGAGGCCAGATTCTTTTTACCCATTTTTCTGCAGCCCAGGCAGCTGTTCTGTTCTGGGATTTATTTTCCCAGCTTAGGGCTGGTGTCCTTGACACCATGGTGAGATCACTATGGCTTCCTGGGGCCAGGCTGAGAAACAGGGTTAAAAGAGCCAGCACTGGGTTTGAAAGATTTTAATAGTGGGCTGGGGCTGGGGCTCAGTGGCAGAGCCACTTGCCTCGCACATGCAAGGCCCTGGTTCGATCCTCAGCACCACATAAAAATAAATAAAATAAAGATATGAAAAAAAAATTTTGTTAAACCTTTTCTTCTGGTGTCCTGCTATCCTTGCATACCAGAGGCAGTTCCTTTAGGCACCTTCAATTTAGTTTTTGACTCTTTAGACCCTTTATCATGCAACTGCATAAATGCCTGTATATTCAAAATCTTTTCCATATATTATCCCTGATAGAGCAACTTCAACTGCAAGATTGTATAATATCCAGAAAAAACATTCAAAGGCCAGATTGTTTTTCAGCAAAACATCTTTTTCTTACATAGGCTTATACCTATAGGTAGCCCATTCAGCCAAGATCTCTCTGCCTAAGAGACTATTGGTAAGATCAATACAGAATCATCTATGTCTTAAAGGACCAGTGACAGACAAAACAATAACAACAACAACAACACCACCAAAAACAGACGAGAGGATTACTGAAACCAGTGCTAACAGATGGGGACCTTTAAAACAGACAGAACTGCACACACAAATTTCTTCCATCTACCTTTGAAAAGACCAACTTCAACTTCAAGATTGTATAATAATCCAGAAAGCTATTTGAAGGGCAGATTGCTACAGTGAAACATTATCTTTTTCTTAGATAGGCTTATACCTATAGGTGGTCCTTTCTTACTTTACCTCTGACAGACCAACTCCAACTGCAAGATTGTACGAAACAAGAAACACAGAGATAGACAACCAGAGAGGATTTCTAAAACCATGGCCAACAGATAGGAACCTTTAAAACAGACAGACCAGCTAAGATCTTTCCCAAGAGATTACCTATAAGATCCATACAGTATTTCCCATGTCTTAAAAGGGACAGTAATAGATATAAACAAAGCAAAAACATATGCAACTAGAGGGAATTCCTGAACCCAAGGCTAACAAACAGATGAGAATCTAGAAGGGAGTGAATAAATATTCCTAGACTCTTCAATCCTGCTTAACCATGACTCCTCTTCCAGTGGTGCCACAGATGCCTCCACAAAGTGGGACCAGATGTCCCCATGAAGAGGAGTCAAATGTGGAGTCAAGGGTCTCAGTGTGCATAACAGGGGGCTTACCAGATGGTCAAGAGTGTCATGACTCTATTGAGTTCAGTTTCCTTTTTCTCAAAGTGGACCACAATGGAGCAATCTGTATCATTCAGGGAGGGAAGGCAGGAGTTCCCCAAAGCAAAAGGAGCGCGTAAGCAGCTAGTGGGATGGTCCCTCAGTCCCTCCCTTTGTGCTTACAAAGAGTTCCTCTGGTTCTACCCAAGGCAAACTCACCCTGTCTGCTAACTCTCCTGCAGTTGGCTTTCAACAGGTTCTCCAGCACCATGAATCCTCAGCATGGAACTGGGGTCCCTTGGAGAGAGAGGCCTGCCCAAGAAAGCTGAAGCGAATGCTGCTCATTCACCTCATCCCATCTGAGGTGCCAAATTTGTTACCAAAAGCTTGGTCCTTGTCTCTGATGTCAATCCAATATCAAGGGCTACAGTTTTGAGAAAAAGGAAAAAGCAGTTTTATTGCTTTGCTACCGAAGGAAAAACACAGGGGACTCCTGTCCCAGAGGCTGTGATTCTTCATTGTATTCTCTTAATGCCCTTATGATAGTAAGTGATGTTGATGTCTTTTTTTTTTAAGTTATCCATCTGATAATAAAAAGCTACTGTGTATGTGTCTGGTTATGTTGCTTGCATGCTTTAGACTGTGTTTCTTTCCTTTTTTGCCTTTTAGCATGACTGTTGTAGAAAGGAAACTGAGATAAATGGACTTTAGCATGAAGTTTTATATTTATCTGTCTTGGAGTTGGGCTTTGTATAATATTTGCTAAAGATATGAATGCCAGATGCTTTGAATTCCTCCAGTGTCCTTGCTTTGGGCTTCCTTTTTGGTTTTGGGCTGCTGCCTTCCTTTTCCTTTTGAGCAAGTCTGCATCTTGCAGCTGTTTCAGTGGTGATCTTTTACTTCCCTGGAGTCCTGAATACAGGTGGTAAGATGTCCAGGAATGGGGATGTTCTGTAATCTTATGAAGGAAACTCAGTCTTTTAGTGGACTGTGTTCCTTTCACAAGGGTTTGTGGTTTGTTAGCATTTCCCCCAAGGAAATTAGATAGAAAAGCCAGATAGTTCAAATAGAAACATGCTGTCTCCCAGATGAGGTCAGCCTTTCCCTGGAAGTGGGCTTCTCTTGGCTTCTATGGCACTTGTTCTCCAGGTTTCTCTGTTCTCTTTCTGACCACATCTGTTTGGTCTCCATTTTTACTCTATCTATCTTTGCATTTTTTATAAATTGTCATATATATATGACATATATATATATTATAAGTTGTCATATATATATTTTATAAGTTGTCTCATATATATATGTCATATATATATATTTCTATGAGTTTAAATTCTGTTTATGTGCTGGTAATTCCCAACTTTATATCACTACACCAGGCCTCTTATTTGATGATGAAGATCTATTATACAATTTCTTCTTTAACATCTCCTCTTACATATACCAAAGGAATCTGAAGCTAAATTCCCGTTTCCACCTTAGTTTATTCTCACCTTTTAGTAAAACATTCTATCTAAAGTTCTTCAACTTAAAAAATCTGGGGGTCCCTTTCAAATTCCTCTTTATTCTCATCCCAAACATAGTCTATCAGTAATTCCTATACAATCTCTTTCCTAAGACGCTTGAATCTGCCCAGTTCTTTCCTTCTGTGCTCAAATATTGCATTCATATGGATTACAGAATTACATTTCTATAATCTCCTTCTAATATCCCCTCTTCAATCTTTTTTCAATATAGAATCCCAACTGATTTTATGCATATAAATCACACCCCACCTTAAACCCATAAGTTATCATTGAAGATATAAAATTTATTAAACAGAACTCCATAGTCCTGAATGACATGGTTTCAGTTTGTTTCTCTAAAGTCATTTATGCCACCCTTGCCTTGTCTTATATACTCTGATCTCTTCAGCTTCTAAGAAAGTTCCTTCCCTGACCACCTGTTTAAGTCCTCCTCTTGTTTCTCATCATATTATCGGTTTATTTCTTCTACAGCACCAATCACAACTGGGTGTTTTGTATTCATTTTTTAATCTTTGCAGATATTAAACCTTATTGAAGAGAAAAGATACATCTGATTTAATTAACAAGTTGTATCAAGTACTTAGGATAGGCCTGACACATAATAGGTTTTTAAGTAGTATTTGTTAAATAAAAAAAATGATAGAATGAGGTTTGTAACAATTAAAATGACATAATTAAATACATTGATTATCTCGTTATTTGCCAGATAATTTCTAGTACTAAGAAAAGTAAAGCATATTGAGGTAAAATTTAATAAATTTCTTTGCTAATGTCAAGTTATAATTGATAATTAACACATCTCTCCAAAATACCTCAGTTTGCTTAGCAAAGACTTCATCAATGATTCATAAGTTTATATTTGAGTTATTATTTTAAAGAGGAAGCAATTTAAGTTTTACTAAAATGACCAGTAATAATCTTATGAATACTTTTGGGTTAAATGCAGTGTACCAATCTGTGTATTTGAAACATATCCATGGGAGTAAGAGTAATGTAAAAGTTAAGAGATAGGTCTACAGGCTTTCAAAACAAGCGTTTTATTTTGATTTTTGCATCGGCCCAAAATAATTGCTTATATTTATTGGATGCAGTCTGCTAATTCAGTACATATATACAATATGTAATGAATGAATTAGGTTAACTAATGTTTCCATCTCCTTATCTTTATGTTTAGAGCCCTTGAGCTCTTGTCTTCAACTTGTTTGCAAAAAGTAAAATGTATAATAGGCAGTCATAGACTGCCACCACCCTACAGTGCTTTGGAACACTGGAGCTTATTTTTCTAACTGTATTTTGTTGCACATTAGCCAGCCTATCTTTAACCCTCTGACCCCTACCCTTTCCAGTCCCTAGTAATCACTACTTGACTCTTTTCTTTGAGGTAAGCTATTTAAACTCACATGGGAGAGAAGGAAGGTATTTGTCTTTCTAGGTCTGATTCATTCCACTTAACAAACTGTCTTTCAGGTTCATTCATTTTGCTGCAAATTACAAGATTCCCTTCTTTTTCAAGGTGGAGCCATAAAAAGTTCTAATTACAGCTCTGCCACTAATTAGCCAGTCCTTTTATCAGTCAGTTCCCTTCTCTAATTTTTGGTGTTCTCATTTGTAAAGAGGGGATAATAATAATAGCTTCTCTTTGTGCTCTTTGGGGGATTCAATGAGATACCCTAGATGCACTCAGAACTGTGTCTGGATTGCAAGCGCTCAAGACCTGCTCTCACTAGCCATTTCATAATAAACTGTCATGATGTATAAGGAATTAGACTCAAAACTTCATTTTGAATCAATAAGAGTAACTTGCAATTTTATTTTCCCAATTGTCAATTTAAGGGTCCTGATTAACATCTAAAGGTGAAGCAGGGGAGACCATTAGTTCTAACTCTTTAGCTGAAGAAGAAAGTGAGGTGAAGGAGATGAAGTGTCTTGCTCAAGATCACAGTTCCTTGCTTCACATCTCTGTTTTCAGTGCAAGGCCTCCCACAGCACACTACTACCACTTTAATGCTGCCAACTTCAGTTTGATTGGCTATAGGGTCATGCAAGGATTTGTTAGTTAATAAAACCGTATCTGTTTGAACTTGCTTAAATGGTGATGTTCATTAATTACCAGCATACAGATATTAAAGGGATCAAGAGTTGAGTAAGCTTCAGTATCTCACTTCCCTTCACTCTAGAGAATGAAGGGCAAAAAAGAAGAGGAGGTGCTCTTTTGCTTTCTACACCTAAGAATATTTTTACCCTTCTTTTCAATTTTGCCAAGTAGCACATTTGGGATATAATCAATTCTAAGTTTGTTCTTACAAAAGCTGCTTCTCTAGAAATACACTTGTATCAAGGGAATTTTTTTCTTTAATCAGGTTATAATTAGACTTTGCTTAATATACCCATAAATTTGCAGCCCTTTGTGTATTGTACAGGTGTTGTGATATTCTCCTGTTCCAACAGAGCAAGTGTTGAATAACCAAAAGAGCTTTCAAATATCGGCAGAGAGGTGCCTTAAGTTCTTTATCTTGCAAGATGGGAAATTATGTAATTCCTTTGCCATTGTAACATGTGGAAGAAATGGCTATTGAGATTTTTCCATTCTGCTTTTGCTACAACTGATATAAATAAAATTCATAAGTTCAGAATCTAGGATCCTAAAGATGCATTTTTCTCGAAAGTGTTTATTTGGTATAGCAAGTCATGAAAGAGAGAGATTTAGTGGAGGTAAGAAACAGGCAACACTGTAAAGGGGTTTTGCAATACACACACACACACACACGAAAACCGTGCTCTGAAATATGTATTTCTCAAACAATCTATTTTTAAGGCATATATAGATGATCAAATTTAAAATGCAGTGGGTACAGCAGAAAAATCAGCTCCACTGTGGTTAAGCAGAAAGCAACTCTGACACATACTTAGGGAGCTCACTCATCAAGGCAGCCACTGTGATGCTCCTTCAGGGAAGTCCCCTTTGGTGTTTGCTGTCAACAAGGTGTATGTTCAGCCATCCACCTGGAGAGTGACAGGGATACACTCCAACAAGCAGAGTTATCAGCCACTCACCCTGATGACAGCTCTTCCTTCTCTAGAGCTTAAAGACTTGGGGGCACAAACAGTCCCACTTTAACAATTTCAGGTTGATTTAATGCATAAGAATAAAGAAGATGAGATTCAGAAATACCCTTGGCCGCTTTAGAATGGCAAAGAGAATTACAAAATGTCATTTTTGAGACTGAATCACTAGGTGTAATATTTAGATTTGCCCTCTGGAAAAGATCAGATGTTCCTTGCCAGGTGTTTAGTCATGGATGCAAATCAAAATGGGCAGTAAAATGCTGACTTTCAAAGAGCTGTGTTAACTTTACAAGCCACTAACACCAGTGATGCTCTAAAATGACTGAATGGCAGAGGCAGGAGAGAGTTAGCTCAAAGCTATCATGCGGGTCCCAAGTGCTATCTCCCCTAGGGTAAAGGACTTAGAAGTACACTTATATTTGTCTATCACTTTGTCAATGGAAAAGGAACATAATTTAAAGTATAGTAATGGGTAAGCTTTTTGCTAGTTATTCTTGCTCACTTTTTAAATTGTGTATAATGAGAATTTTAAATTTAGTTTTTTTTAAATTTCAGAAATGAATAGGAAACTTGGTTCTTAGTAATACCTATTATGCTCTCCCCTTAGAAAAATACTTCAGAAATTATTGTTCACATCAAACCACTTTTGAGACATATACCACATTTCTGATATTTGAATTTAGAATTACTTTTTGAGGTTCATTATCAGATTTAGGGTTTCCAGTATCATCATAACAACAAAATTGGGATAACAACTTGATCATTCAAGACTTTACCTTAACTCTGGACATACCCTTTGTTTCTCAGTAAGGCAAGGAAAAGTGTTTGAAATACTCAACATTGGAGAAAACAAGTAGATTTTGGATACGTTGGACACACGAAATTATCTTAGTGCAAAGTCAGTACATATAAAGTCAGGATTTGCTTACAAACTATAATTTTCAGAAAGTCTCTTTCCCTGTCCTTTTCCTCCTCTTCCTTCCCTTTCTCCTTTCTCTTTTTTTCCTTCCTTTTCCCATTTCTATTTTTCTTTTACTATTCCCCCACTTTAATCTTTATTTCACAAATGCATAATGATAGAAATCCCCGACTCTGGTGGTCAAATTATTAATAATAGGCATAAGACTTGGGCTTATTAAAGTTACCAGTTAAATTATTTGGACTAGTCAATTTTACAGTAATTGGTACTCTTTCTGTGAATAATCAATTCCCTTGCTGGACTAATGTCTTATTTTTCTGAGTTGACAAAAATCAATGGTGCTCTATTTTGGAATTTTCCTGTTCAATGATGATGCTTCTAAAGTGTCAATCTTGTTTTGGTAAAACAAAACAAAACAAAAAATGTGACCAATGCATAATGTAATTGTAAGAATTTTTAAAAAAACTATGTTGTTTAATTGATACACAGATAAAGGAATAGAAGTAGCTTCCACTTGCACTTATTCTTAGTTTAGGGCCAAGTGGCCTTATTTGTTTCTTTGTATTTGGGCATGCCCATTATAAATGGACTCATTTTGATAAAATGGTCAGAAGATAAATACATATTCAATCCTTAACTTTCTGTGATGAGATTGCTGTTAGAGTTAGTTGAGGTCATTCTTTCCTGCATCCATTGTCTTCCTGAAATCTTTTCCACACTCCAGTTAGCATGAGTGTAGAGACCTTAAGTAAACTTAACTTTATTGGAGTGTATGGATGGTTTTAAAGAATTTAAACATCAAAAGTAGCAGCTTTTAATGTGCCACAGCACTTTTTCTCCAACTAACTGGAATTATATAATAAATTGTGTGTGTGTGTGTGTGTGTGTGTGTGTGTGTTTGAGAGAGAGAGAGAGAGAGAGAGAGAGAGAGAGAGAGAGAGAGAGAGAGAGAGAGAAAAGATCCCAAGTATTTGAAGCATAATTTGCAATCAATTTCTTCAAATTAGTCCTATGAAATCAACAGAACTAATAAAAATCTCAAGTCTTGTTTGAAAGGGAATTTTGTAAATCCGTAGTTTCTGAACTTTTCTGATTATGCTTTATATATATTATTTATTTACAAATTTATACATAAACTTATATAATGTGGGTATCATGAAACATAAATCATAAAAATTAAAGGATTGGGGTAGGAAAAGAGAAGTAATCTTGCAGTATCACAATGGAGTGCACATATCCCTCTTTGGGAACCCCAAAGATTTGTGTGAGAAGTAAGAGTGACCTGGTTGTATCTGTGTCCTTACTATAGGACTTTCTTAGTCTTTGCTGTGCTCCTTTGCACTGTGAACTCCTAAAACGGCAGTAAGAGCACTACATAGTGTTCTAAAGAAATACTGAAGTCAGAGATTCCAGGTGTACTCACCACTCATGAACTATGTTTTAGTCAACTTTTTCACTGCTGTGAACAAAAGAACCTGACAAGCACAATTAGAGGAGGACGAGTTTGTTTTGGCTCACCGTTTCAAAAGTCTCAGTTTATAGGTCAGTTTATAGGTGGCTGAGCCCATTGCTCTGAGTTCAAGATGAGGCAGTACATCATGCAGAAGAGCATGATGGGGGAAGGCAGATCAAGAAATGACAACAGGAAGCAGAGAGAACTTCACTCACTGGAGTGAAGTATCACAATGGACTGCACATATCCCACATGCCCTAAGTGATCTGTTGCTGCAGTCTGGCTGGGCAAATAACCAAGAGGTGACAAGCAACTTGAAGGTTGAAGCGGGAACTACTTTATTGCAAGTGAACTCAGCAGGAACTGAGCGAGAACTCAAAGTAGCGGGCTCCTAAGGTAGCGGAACTGCTTCTCTGCGGGACAGCAGAGGTATATATACCTAACTGATTACACACACCTTGACTCAATTAACATCATCTAGATACAGCAGTCAGCCAATAAGAATCCTCATCATCTTAATTGCTCTCTGGCGTTGCCTCACAAACCACTCCTCCTGGCAAACTGCCAAGTGCCATCTTGGCTTGATTTGTATCCCCAACAATCTGTCTCCTCCAGTCACATGGTACCTGCCTATGGTTACTGCCCAGTTAATCCATATGAGTGGATTAATCAATTGATTAGGTCAAGCTTCTGAAGATTTTTGTATTATCTCACACATGAGCTTTTGGGGGATATCTCATATCTAAATCATAGCAAACTATGTTACCTTAAGTGATTATTTAAACTCTTTGAGTGCTAGTTTCTCCAACTGTGCAATAGAAATAATGACATACCTCATTGGATTATTACACAGATCCTATAAGAAGATGAATGTAAAGCACTTAGCCCAGGGCCTGGTATACACGGAGCACTCCCACAGATGTAAATTCTCTTCATCTCACTCTATGTTATGGGCTACCTTGTTGCATGTTGGTACTGTGGAACATACTTTTGAAACTATACCATATTAGAGTATTCATTCATTGACTATTTTATTAGGTTACTTTTTCAAAATTGGCACATTTTTATTGATAGTCCCTTAAAAGCCATGGTACTAGGTTCGAGGTAACAATGTAGATTAATATTCAGAAGGACTTTCAAATTATTTTCAACTCAGAAAAAATCTAAAAGCCTACCACATGTCAGGCTCCATATGCTTCTCTGCAGATACAGTGGTGACAAAGGTAGACATGGTATCTACCTTTTGGAGCTTACTGTCAGGGAAGGACTGGTGCCATGTATGACCAACATTTAAAAGATATATACATTCATCTATTGAAGGGCATCTGGGTTGGTTCCACAGTCTAGCTATTGTGAATTGTGCTGCTATGAACTTCGACAGAGCAGGGAGGAAGAGCAAGAGGAAAAGATTAACATTAAACAGAGACATGAGGTGGGAGGGAAAAGGAGAGAAAAGGGAAATTGCATGGAAATGGAAGGAGACCCTCATTGTTATACAAAATTACATATAAGAGGTTGTGAGGGGAAAGGAAAAAAAAAACAAGGGAGAGAATTAAATTACAGCAGATGGGATAGAGAGAGAAGATGGGAGGGGGGATAGTAGAGGATAGGAAAGGTAGCAGAATACAACCGTTACTAATATGGCATTATGTAAAAATGTGGATGTGTAACTGATGTGATTCTGCAATCTGTATACGGGGTAAAAATGGGAGTTCATAACCCACTTGAATCTAAAGTATGAAATATGATATGTGAAGAGCTATGTAATGTTTTGAACAACCAATAAAAAAAATTAAAAAAAAGATATATACAAATAATATGAATAGTGTTCTGAGAGGGAGTGACTAATGCTATCAAATAAGCTATCTTGCCAGGCTTGTCTATCATTTTAAGCAGTTAGTATTTTATCTGAAGGAAAACAGGAGACCATTTTCAAGCTCACAAGGATGGAATGACAAGATATTAGAAAAAGTGCAATGTAAATGTATAGTGGCTTCAAAGAAAAACTTGAACAGAATAGCTGCTCTTATGGTATAAAGGTGTTAGACAATTTACATCATACACAGACACCTCCATCCACTGTTTATTTTATTCATAACAATAAATTCCATGGTTTCTTCATAAAATATTTTGACTTCATGGTTTTTCATGTGGCATAAACTTTCTCACGCTCTAATCAATTTTCTGTTTCTGTGAAGATTTTTTTTTTACAAATAGCAAATGTGTTTTTGCTCTCCATTTCTTGGTAACTTGCAGGTGCATCACATTAGTATAGCTCTTAAACCAACCAAGCATAATCAGATAGGTGTGGTAGAATCTGACAGTATTCATTTGATTACAAATAAATGACCCTATGTGGAAAGACCTAATCTGACAGACATGCAAAGTTAAATTCTCTGGTGAGCTTTAGGATAAACTGCAGAGGTTTACATTTCTACACATTGTCTCTGAAATCCATTTGCCATAAGTATTCAGGAGAGACCATTCTGTACAGTGTATCCATTTAGTAGACATTTTTAATAAGCAAGAAATATACCTGTGTTGAAAGGGAAAATTCTGGGAGGTTGCTAAACAATGACAAAGTGCTGCAGGAACAAAAAGAGCATTTGGACTTTAGGGTTTAGTGTTCTTCTGACTGTTCTCCTAATGGAGGCAAACAGTAAGAGCTTGACAGTGAATAGTCTTTGTTCTCCATTTAGAAGCAGACAATAACAGATTTTCAGCTCCCTAGGAATCAAGATGTGAAAATCCACAAGTGAATTTAATGTTTCATTTGACATGATTGTTCAAAACTGTCTCATGGGGATAGTGTTAAGAGATGAAGTTCCATAAGAAAGATTTAAAATTTACCTTTTTATTATTTTGCTGATTTGGAAAAAATAGTTTTCTAGTTTGTTGCTTCTCATGGTCTTTCTTTGTATTGAAATAATACTCTTACCACATGTTCACTAGGTTCCAAAAATGTATTTTACAAAATTATAATTTATCAAATTTATTATATGAAAATAAAGTAAATAAGACAATAAAAGAAATTCTGTCCTTTCTCCTTGAGAAGGAATCTAAGGCTTTATGAACAAAATTAGAAACAGAGGAAAATATATCAGGATATACAGTTCAGAGAAATCTTGGCACTGACTGTATCAGTAAATATTAGCTTTAGCTGCGTTTAATACTTACCAACTTAACAAAAATGGAGGCTTAATTAAGCAAAATAGATAATTTTCTTCTATTAGCAAAGCCTGTTGGTGGGCAAATTCAGGCTGGTTTGGTGGTTTTATAGTTATCTTGGATTTAAGCTTGTTTCAGCTTTTTGCTTTACTATCCTAGCATATGTCTTCTTCTTCTTCTTCTTCTTTTTTTTTAATGTTCACTACCTTTTTTATTTAAAGTAAGGATTCAAAAAAAATGTCACTCAATACTTTCACAAAAAAGCAAAGTACAAATACAACCAATTGATCGATTTGAACTTACAAATGCATAAGTTTTCAACATTCCTCACAAAAATATTTCTACACATGAAAATAGGCTGTCTGTAAAACAACAACAACAACAACAACAACAACAAAACTCCAATAATTTCCTATAAAGAATACAAGGAGCTGGGAGCAGTGGCGTTATCCTGTAATCTCATCGGCCTGGGAAGCAGAAACAGGAGAATCACAAGTTCAAAGCCAGTCTCAGCAATAGTGAGATGCTAGCAACTCTGTGAGACTCTGTTTCTAAAATACAAAATGGGGCTGGGGATGCGGCTCAGTGGTTGAGTGTCCCTGAGTTCAATCCCAGTACAAAAAAACAACAACAACCAAAAAGAAAAGGGGGCCAGATAAAACTTGCCAGTATACAATAGAGAAACTGGCATAGACCCTTTATAATAATAAGTAAATGGGCAACAAACTCACAGACATATTCAGGCTCACAGAAGTACATACCATTGCAAAGTAAGGCTCTTAGGTATGTCTCTATTCACCTGTTAAATTATGTTTTTTAATGAGACTACAGGAAAAAAAAAACACTTTATAATGTATGTCCCATGAATGTTTGTAGTAAGATAAGTTTACTCAGGATCTTATCAATAGTACATAAATATAATCAAATATTTCTCATCTTAAGCACACACACACCAAAATATACACCTTATATCTCTCCACAGTTAAAGCCTATTCCTCTACTCCCTGAATTGCAAAGATCCTTAAACTTCTGTTCTCTCTCTGGGAGCATTAGATGCCTCCCTCTCATCTTCTCTTCAGTCTCTGTTCGCACCATTTCATGGTTGGTCAGCAGTGGACCCTGTGTGATGTTCACTTCTGAGCTACGTGTTATGAATCAACCTAGCATATGTCTTCTATTCTCAAAGTTATCTCATGATTCCAATGGCTTCTGACATTCAAGTCATATTGTCTATATTCTATGCTTCAGGAAGGAGGAAGGATGGGGGGACAGGGCACACTGCTCCTAAGGAGGTTTCCCAAAGGTCAATGACACAGTCAAAACTTCTGCACGTGTTTGATTGTCCAGGACATAGTCCCAGGGCTACACTCTGCTTTAAGGGAGGCAGGTAAATTTTAGCTGGGTACATCACTGTCCCAAATAATATCAGGGGTGAATTAATGAAAAAGTTGGACAAAATATATTAGACAGACAACTAGTAGACTCTTCTAGAACTAGTATAATTCTCCAAGTCAAAATACGATATTTTCTAATTTTATGTTTGTATATGTATGTGTATGTATGTATGTATATATATATGATGCATGTTTGTGCATGTTATGTTTTTATATTTACATATATTTAATATATCTAATTACATATCTGTTTTAATAAAAACTTAATACCAGTCATTGGTAGAAAGACAATGCCTTTAGAGAAAAGCTCTGTCATTAAACAGACATATGAAACTTATAAATCCAATGAAAACCTTTGATCAGGAAATATTTCCCAATATTTGTGTTTATAAGCACAAAACAAAAAGTACGACTGATGATAACTTTGGAATGATAAACAACTTTGTTCTGCTAGGACTACCACTTGGATAAAAGAGAGGTATTAATTCAAGATGTCAATGGGTTAGGGAGCAGGAGTCCACCAAAACTATTTTTCAAGAACATTTCAGTGTACATTGAAATATGTACTTAAGTGCTGCTTTTTTTATATGTGTCAACCTAACTTTTTTCTTTACAGATGCTGAAATAAGGGGAAACGTGAAAGACAGGCCGTGCTCATCTTCCCACTGAGCAAAAGGAAAGGCAATTTTCCTCAGCTCTTAAAGAAGAAAAATGCAGACCACTCAAAGGCTGCCTTCAGCTCCGAGCAGGAGGAATCACTTTCCTGAGCACTTTCGTGTGTGGCCACAATTGCCCTTGTCACCTCATTCCCCTCTGGGATTGGGCTTGATCTTTTAACATTTCTTTGTCACCATGAGCTAGAAAATACAGATTTAAACATTGTTGGAAATGAAGGAACCTGAGATGCTTTGAACAGCAGGGTAATGAAACAGCTGTTGAGTTGGAGAGAGGAAGCCTGATCGTATCAGAGTGGATGCCATCAAAGGAGTTATGAGCTTACATGACAGAAAATTACGTGTACTTGAAATATGCCATTACAAAATGCCAGCCTGACATTAAGCTGCTTTACGGAGGTATCTTGTCCTTAAATAGCCTGGTGATTATCCATGTCCCTGCAGCGCTGCTTTTCTCCCTGATTTTGTAATACCCTCGTGTGTCTTTAATCACTGCAAAGAGTGTCATCAACTTGAAATCATTCTTCAAAGGAAATTAATTTTAATTTCCATTGACATCCTAGAGAGATTTCTTTTCAGTCACGATGGCGATCCAGCCTTCTTTCCTACAATGACAAGTGGTACCAGTGCCCTGTAGGGGAGGAGGACTACCTTGACCACTTTTGATAAACAATTTTTTTTCTATATGTTCAGTGATGTGTTAAGCACTTACATGCATTTTCTGACTTAATTTTTGTGAACTCTACAAGATTCTATTATTAGATTCACTAAAGATGTGGTACAGAGAGACCAAATGATCTGTCCAAGGCCACTCTGCTGGCTAGTCAGCAGTGGTGTGGGAATTTTAACCCAGGCAGATTTATTACAGAGTGGTGTATGCTCTATTGTCTTTCCCAAGGGCTGTTTTCCCATGAAGATATCCAAGTTTGGCAGGATAATGTAAATTACCTAAGAAATATTTACCATAGGAACATGAGGATAAAAAGACAAGATAAAACATTCCCTCTTTATTTTTGCAATGATGTGGCTAAGAAAACAAGAATAAATCATACGTTATTGCAATAGGCAAGGGGAAGTGAGAATGAGGAATGCAGAGGTAAAAAGTAAAGCTCTTTACAAGGGAAGACAGCTGCAAATTTTCCATTTGCAATGTTTGTTTGCCTTCGCTCTATTCATCACTGCCACCCTCACCCCAGAATGAATTCCCCAGTGGAAATATCAGCAAGGTAGAAAATGTTAGAATTACATGTTCTATTATTCCCCAAAGAATATATTAGGATGGTAGATGTGGACATAATTTGAAAGAAAAGTGCAATGGAGGAGAACCAACTGCTGATGAAATAAACTTGATTTTTCATCCTCTGGTATTAACAAAAAGGTTGAAAGATCTCATTCTGTGCTTGTTCTAGTGTGTAGTTTTAGTTTTGCTATAGGTAGGCTTATTAATTTGCTCTATGCTTTTCTCCAATAAGTATTTTTTTTTTGCATTTCTGGACTTTCTCATAGAGGTCATCCTAGTAACAGTAAATGGTCTGAGATGATTTGGGGTATCACCTCACACTAGATAGTGGAATATACAAAGTATCGATTCTTGTTTGATGTAAAAATGGCTCCTGGAGGAAGCTAAAACCAGAGTGGACATTTCAGTGATTATTATGGGATCTTAATGTACTAAGCTCTCCTTCCTTGAGCTTCAGTTTCTCTTCCACTTAGGCCTAACCTAAGAAGCCTGGGAGAGTCAGCAGTATCACCAGTATTGCATGACAATCTAGAAGTGTGGGAAAATTAATGTCCTGTGGGAAAACTCTCAATCAAAATGAACCAAGAGCCAATGTTTAAGTGGTATTTTCTTGAGATTCTTGAGCAGATAATTCTGGCAAAACCATTATATAGCTCTTCCCAAGATCCTCATGAAATCAAGCAAAATCGCCCTTGGCCATGCTCAACATCACATCTGCTTTTCTATGGACTTTTCTTTCTTTCCCCATTTTATTCTTTCTAAGGCTTTAATTCCTGTTTCTTGGGAGTTTTATATTTCCAAAATAAACAACTTAAATGCAAATTTTTATTGAGGTTCTTCTTTTGAGGGGAATTCAGGTGAACACAATGACACATCATGCAAGGAGCAATACCTAGGGGCTGAATGATGATGGGGGCATTTGTCAAAGGGTGGCATTCATATTTGATATGGCTTTATCTCCTCCACCAAAACCCTGAAGATTGGAATCCTGGAGGGATTCTCTAGGATTTGCCTCCTTCCATTTAAGTTATTTTCTGTATCTATACTGTCTTTTCTTTTTGTGTACTTTCTCTTTAGACAATATACAGTTCTATATTTTTAACCTACATCTCTGTTTGATGACTCCCCAATAATGTCTTCAGTCCTTGTCCCTCCTCAGAGCACCACCATCATACATCCTGTGGTCTCCATGTCCTTTCCATTTGGATGTCAAATAGGCATCTTTTTCTTCATCTTCACAAAATAAACTCTGGTTTGCCTTCCTATGATCTCCTATAAAATACTCTGTTATGTCCCTGTTCTTCCTCATGGCAGCACCATCTACTCTGCCGTTCACACAAGTAAAACAAATCTAAATGTTGTCCATGGTTCTGCCCATCTCACACTCTTCCCAGCAAGTTCTGTCAATTTTTTTCTCAGAACAGACTTCAAATGCACCCAGTCATTTCTATCTCCTCTGCCATCACTCTGTTCTATGCTTAATTATCTTTTATCATGACTACTATGACAGCCATCCCAAAATCTCTTCGGTTATAGTCAAAATGGGTTAAGCCAAACATGTAAGTCTGTTTAAGACCCACCAATGACTGTTTAAAACTTTCCAATGGCTTCTTAAGACATCTAGAAATGAAAATCCAAAACCTTCTCATATTTCTAAGGCCTTTTATGATCCAGGTCCTGGCAAAAACATTTGTGATTTTCTTCCTTGCTTACTCATTGCTGTCGACTGTTTACGTCTCCACAAATTCATATGTCAAAAAAATTTCCCCAATAGAATGATATTCAGAAGGGTGGTCTTTGTGAGTATATGATTAGGTCATGGGGCAAAGTCTTCATGAAGGAGTTTAGTGCCCTTATAAACCAGCTGGATAGTCTCTGTATCACTGGGGATATATTGGGAGGACTAACCAGGAAACCAGCCCTCACTATAACAAGATCTACTAGCACTTTAACCTTGGACTTCTCAGCTTCTGTGATGGGGAAATAAATACATGTTTGTTGTTTATAAGCAACCAGTCTATAGTATTTTGCTACAGAAGCCCAAATGGACTATGATGCTTACATACCTGTCCCAGCACCCTTTTATGCTTCCAAAAGCCCAGGTTCAATCTTTGTCTTCTATTTTCTGAAACTTCTATCTGGACAGTTCTTTTCCTGTGTTTTATGTGGCATGCTCCTTATTCTTTAGGTGTTCATCCAAATATCTCCTTTGAGAGTTGTTGTCCTGACAACCTGTCTTACAATAACGCCCTTCACTATAGTTACTGCCTCTCACTTACGGTTTATTTCTTTCATAATTTCTTCTCAGAAGTTTGTTTTTGTGTCTTGAACCATTTTTATTTTATTTCATCTCCTCAATTAGCGGGCAAGTTGTATAAGGGCTTTAAATTTCTGATACCTTTACCTGGATTTGTAGCTTTGTAGTACATATTAATGGATAGGCTGATTATTTTGAGAAATTCCTCTGGATGGTACATGCAGGAGTTTTTTTCTTACTTACACTTATAGTCTAATAAATTTTGTTTTGTTTTTCCTGTACCAAAAATCAATAAATCTCTGCATCTTTTGAACCCTAATTGAAATCCAAGAGATGGGAATAAACAATCTTTTCTTTGGTGCATGAATATGTGAAGATATATAAATATAAATCTTCATTTCTTATTTTATATGATTAATCAATCTTCAACTGGGAAGCAAAATGATGACTCATTCCTTAGTAATCAAATTTATTGTGACCAATTGCATTTTCAATATTTTTTGTTAATTTTTAAAATATATGTTATTATGAGTGCATTATAGTTTTATAAGATTGTGAGATTCAATTTTGACATATTTATGAATTGCATATGACATAATTTGCTCCATTTCAATCCCCTGAACTACTCTCTCTCCTTTTTTCCTTACTCACCCTGATCCCCTACCTCTACTTTATTGGTCTTCCTTCTATTAAACCATTTTTAAATTTGTGCATTATAGTTATACATAAAAAAGAAATTTATTGTGATATACTCAAATATTCACATAGCAAAATTTGTTCAATTTTATTCTGAAATTCCTCCCCTTTCTCATCCCTGCTCATGTGCTCTCTATTCCCTTCTTCTACTCCAATGATTTCTTTTCTACTTACATGAGATTCACTTCCCCCTTAAAAAAATTCCTTATTTCTCGCTTGCTTCCATATATGAAAGAAACATTCAACCCTTGACTTTTTGATCTGGTTTTACTTCACTTAGCATGATGTTCTCCAGTTCTATCCATTTAACAGCAAATGACATAATTTTATTCTTTTCTATGGCCGAGTAAAACCCTTTGTGTACATATGCCACATTTTCTTATTCTGTTTGTCTATTGAGGGTCATCTGGTCTGGTTCCATACCTTGGTTATTGTGAATTGCCCTACTACAAATGATGGTATGCATATATCATCTTCATATGGTATGCTGGTTTTAGTTCTTTTGGATAAATATAAAGGAGTGGGATAGCTATGGCCTTGAAGAAAGAGCTTACAGAAAGGAAAAAATCTTTGCTAGCTACTCTTATGACAGCAGATTATATAAAGAATTGAAAAGCACCCCTCCCCTCAAAAAAACTCCACCAAAAACCAACCAAATAACCTAATCAAAATGGGCATATGAAAGACATTTCTCAAAAGAAGAAATGCAAATAGCCAACAAATATATGAAAAAATCAATATCTTTAGCAATTAAGGAAATGCAAATCAAATAGACATTGAGATTTCATCTCACTCCAATTAGAATGAGAATCATCAAGAATACAAATAACAGTAAATACTTGTTAGGATATGGAGAGAAAGGTGCACGCATACATTGTTAGTAGGACAGCAAATTAGTGCAACCACTTTGGAAAGAATTATGAAGATTTCTCAGAAGACTGGGAATGGACCCATCATTTGAAAAACTTTTATCTAAATGAAATGATTATGTTTTAGAAACATGAGGTTTTTTATAGGAAAGGGCAAGACTTCAACTTCATGCAGTCTACGATGTTTTTCTTTTTATAAAATGACTTTGATTAACATCGAGTATAACACTGCCTCACACTGAATAAAATTCTCAGGGGATGGGGAAGTAGCTCAGTGCTAGAGCACTTGCCAAGCATTAGCTCTGGAGTGTGATTCCCAATACCATGGGTTCTTGCTAATTGACACAGGCTTGCCTTAAACTCACAATTCTCCTGTCGCAGCCTCTCAAGCATCTGAGTTTACAGACACATGCCAATGTTCCCAGATTGTTTATTACCTTATGGTAAAAATAAAGATGAAACAGATCTGGTCCTGTGTTGATTAAATATTAATATGTTACTTTTTATTATTTCTGAAAGTATTTATATACACATTGATTTCATGCTGATATCAAACTAACACTAAATTCTTAGACAATTTGCTTCTTAAAGTAATCTTATCATATAGCATCTTGTTATTTTGTACAATTTAGGCTTTACACATCCTGAATTTTCCTAAGGAGAGGCATAGAACTGTTCTTCATGATTTAATTTCTTGGTATATAATAACCAAGTCATAATTTTGTTATGTTTAAATGTGAAATAATTGGGTTATGATATGTTATTACTATTATGCCCTCAGTTTGCCAAAATGATATAAGATACTTTGGTTCCATGTATTGCTCTTGATTTTCCTTGTTACTTTCTTATTATTAGATTGACTTTAAGATTTTATAATGCATAGGTTTTCTGCAGTCTAACCTCAGGGAAAGCTCATTATGTCTTTTGCAATTACGTGATAGGTATGAGAAACACCTGCTCAGTGATCAGTGTCAGTAGTGAGTCTTGTCTCAACTAATTTGAAAAGAACCAAGAAAAGAATCTGATGTATTTGATCCACCAGGTGCTATCCTTTATGTCTCTAAGTCACTTCTGTCCTCTTCATCTCTCTCTGCCTGTGCCACATGTTAATGTCTTACCATCAGTGCAGAGGGGTCCAGATCTCCCATACGGACAGAGGCAGACAAAGTCTGTTCCGGATTTGGGAACACAGGTGGCACCATTTCCACATGGGTTGTTTTCACAACTTGCAAACTGGCACAGGTTCCCTGAGTACAGCCTTGGACACTCACAAAACCAGTTGTCACTATCACTGAGAAAAGAAAAACAATTTCAAAAATCAGAAAATAACTGATATTTTATACACATACATGCACATGTACTCATGCATATATAAATAAACCTACAAAAATTGCAACTTGTCTAATAAGTGGAGTTTTCCTTCCCTTTTTCCTGTGTTTTAATGTTTGAGTATTTTTATCTGTGTGTATTATATTGAAAGCAGATGGACAGCTTTATAGATTGTCAGAAGCAATGAAAGCTATTTTAAGCCATCTATTTTTGTTTTTGATTTATCTCATCTTTTATTTCACACTAGGTGCCTTTTCAGGGATTCATTAAATATGTGTGCTGCTGCTTCAATAAAGTGCTTCAAATGTCTATTAGGAAAAGCCATCTCAGGCTCAAAGCTCAGAGGAGAATTTTAAGCTGTGATAAGCTCCCTATATTGAGGGCAAAGTCCTCCAAAAGCTGCACTTGTGTAATTCTGAAAAAAGGCACAGTGGGGAGCTGTAATGACTATACAACTCTCCTACTTAAAATATGGTTTGGTGGCCCCAGGCTGTGAGTGTCTATGAAAGCAGAGCTCAGGAAAAAATACTCCTCTTACTTGCCAGGAAAGCATTCTCAGGAGGGGGAAGTGACTTAGAATCTGTTATTTCTGCCTTCCCTGTATCCATTCCCCTCTTTAAAGTAACAGTAGCCCCAGTTTCCTTGGCAGGACCCACCCATCCATCATTCTCAGCCACGTTGTCTACAAGGGGCAGACTCTATTCTTGCTACCACTCACAGTGTGCAAGATGGGTACATGGGGCACACCAGGCTGCCTGGCATTGGGGGCTGGACCTCTGCTAAACTCTGAGGAGAGTGCTCTTTTTCTGCTGGGAAGCTGCTAGTGGCATTTGCTCATCCACAGGGAAAGCCTTGCTAAGAGTAGATAACTAATATCTAGCAAGGAAATAGGAGCGACTGGGGGAGAGAGGTTAGTGATGACATTATTTGGGCAGCAGAATCAGCTGTTATTGTGTAGTTACATGAATACACATAGTCTACCCTCTTTTGTGTTTTTAAGCTAGTTTGAGTTTTTTGCCACTTTCTATAATATAAATTTCATTCAATATGGATGTTATTTTCTCCTCTTTCTCTCTCATTATTTCCTTAGTCCACACACCTTGCCATATGTGGATCTTTGTTTTTTCCCCTACTTATATCTTACCTTTCATTATGATCGTTAGCTCCTAAAGATAGTTGCCAGAACTAGCCTCCATAATTAGAAAGCTAGCATATTTTGTCTTTATTATTCAGCCTCCTAATCTGGTTGTAGTCTTACCTATACCATGGTATTTCTCTCTTGCTGTTTTCGTCTTGTGGTCTTTTCCTTTTCAGTCCTCTCTTAATCTAAAATAAACTTGCTCACAGGAAAAGACAATTTCTTCTATACTAAATAGTATTTAAGTGAATTGTGAAAGGGTTTACTTTTCTAAAAATGTTTTTATTTTTATATTAATTCTTTGTGTTAGTGGGATAAAGTGCTATGGAGAAAGTTTATGTATTAACAGCTTTGTTGGCATGTAAGGCTTGGAGACCCTCAGAGTTTACAAATGCACAGGCTAATCCTCTAAGCCATCAGTAATTTATTCCTTTTATAACTTTCAGGGCAATTTCATAGCAGTTTACACGTAATGAACATATAAAATCACATAGGTTTTCAAGGTTGGGGAAAAGGTTAAAGATCAGTATTACGATAATTTCCATTCTAGAATAATGTCTAGGAGTGTAAAAAATTAACTTTTTTTTTCAAGACAAAGGAGAATACCATGTATCTGAAAATAAAACCAATCTGAACACTAATTAAGTGCCTTGATCACATAGATCTTAATAGATTTGAGGTGCAGAAAGGGTGCTTTTCTGTTAAAAACCAAGGACAACATGATTTTTATGTCCTATTGGTAAACCAAGTCTCCTTTCCTTTTTGCTTTCATCAGATGTTGTGAGAAGTTGGTTGTATTAATTTGTGTGGTGACAACTGTGTTTATTTGTGCATCAGTAGGCAGATACGGTGGAGAGGGAAATATAGGTTTTATAGAAAATAGTTCAAGGACAGAGATAATCACCTTTTCTGGCTCTCTAAGGGCAAGTGTACAGCCCTTTGTCCCATCTTGATGTCTCTCAGCCTTTCATTAGTGACTGTCAACTTTAACCATTGGAGATTCTTCCTGATGATGGCACCTCTGTGTACTTCACTTTGAATTACACCTTCAAGTTTCAAAAGACTAGAGTGCCAGATATTTCACCAGTAGACTTTTTAAAATCTGTTTTTGCTACTGACTGTACCACATGTGAATCTAATGGTTTCTTCTATCCATATCTTGCCAAAGATTCCCATTACTAGATCCAACTTATTCAGAAGCTACAAACTCAGAGATTTTCTCTGTCACTTAAGCCACTTTGATGCTTTTCCACATCCTGAAGCAGAAGGTAACATTGACCAGAAAAAGGAATACCCATTGATGGATTGTATATAAAACAGTAGACTTTCAGAAACAGTGATTGAAACAATATCATCCTTCTTTGCCCAATTTATCTTGTTCAGACATTGCTGAGAATTTGTTTGGCACTATTTAGTATAACAAGTTATATGAGAATGTAATCACAGGAAATGTATATTTTTTATATGAGAAAGTTTTAAAAATTTTATCCTTCATAAGAACAGCAAACCACATAGAAACTGTAGTACAAATCCCTCTCCAAGGAAGTCATGACATTTTTATGAATAAAAAGTAGGTCTGGAAAAGAATCCAGTTGTTGGTGAAGTTTTTACCTGTGCACCAGAATACCATACTTTTGCCAGTTTCTTTCAAGCAATATTTGCTTGAAAGAAATATTTGCAACATATGTTGCAGATAGAGCCATGTGCCAGAAAGTTAGTAAGATTCACTTCTACAGTCTTTGGGGAAGACAATACATGAATAAATCTCTGTAACACACAGCATGTGTAACAAGAAATGTAGATGCAGCAAGAATTTGAAACTTCAGCTCTGTAACATGTGAATTCCTATGAAAGCAGTTTCTGAGGCTTATCTGTGGTCCAATCACAGATGTTACTAGAGAGTTCTCTCTGTGGCTTTTAAAGTGCATATTCCTCTGCTCTCCTGAGATTCTGATCTGGAAGTTCTGGGGTGAGGCCAAGATTTTGTATTTTTAAAGTCATCAGGTAATCCTCATGTATAGTTTACTTTAAGTTTAAAGGCAACCCCCTGGCACAACTTTTCTTTTTAAGAGTAAAGTTTGATGGGCATTCGTTACTATTGAGTTCTTAGCGTGATGCCAGGGCATTATAATTTTATTACTCTTTGGACTATATTTTAACTTTTAACTAATATATATCTGAAAACAAGATATTTCTATATCAAGATACAAAGATTATAGAGGGTTTTTACTTTACTAGCACAATATGTAGTCTGCTGCATATATAATTACACTTAACTATAACATGAAGGAGGAAACCATTCACTCAGTTGGTTTAAAACTAAGTTTAAAAAAATACCATGCATCTAAATATATCTGTATGTTTTGGCACTTTAACTGCTACAGAATATTAGATTACAAGTCTACAGTATGGTAAGCATAATGAGTGACTGACATTGAGTTTCTATGGGTATTTAAAATTATTTTTAAAAATTATTATTAGAAAAAATTAGCTAATTAAAAAAAACAAAAAAATTTGGTTTAAAAGAGGTGCCTGGTTTTTATATAACATAACCAGATGCCAGGAAATCTTCTAGAACTAAAAGGATTTCTGCACATATTAGCTTAAAGAATAATAATTCTTGCATTCTTTGTATCTAACGGATCATTAGCAGATTTCAAAGTTGGCCACCTGCAGTGTCAAGAGAGGGAGATTCTCAGTGGGAAAGTGTGCAGAAATGGATCTTTATGAATAATGTCTCTAGATGTTTCTAAAACATGAAATCACTATTGGTGGAAACAACTCATCGCTATGTATAGACTTTTCTATTTATAGCACTTCAGGCTTAAGAGAGAATGCAAATAAGATCCCAAATAGCTGTGATTCCAGTCAAGCTTTCATTCTGTTTTCATGAATTTCACAACATCACAGAGAGTCGGCTAATTACAGAGCAGTTCCTCCCCTTCTCTGCAGGATTCTTCCTCACAATTCTTGAATTCTTGTTGGAGGAGCTGTCAGCTGTGTTGGAGATTGAGATCCAGCACCATGGACAGCTTTCCTTTATCTGTTTCTTGGGGAGCTACCTAAGTGCTTACTACTTTCTGCAGGAGGAAGCATCACTATATTCAACAATTTTCTTTTCTTTTTTTTTTTTTAACTTTTTAGAAAAGTAGCCAAGCATGAAAATGATAGAAAAATGGAAAACCAAAATTGTTTCACGGTGGCCTAGAAAGTGAGCTTGGAAAAACACTGTCTATTTAATATACCCATGAACAGAGAGCTCAGGGAAAATATCCTGGTACAAAATTTTTTTTAATATGAAAAGATTTTTACTAAAGGAAGAAACAAAGAGGTAAATTATGGAATCATATATGTGCTGAAATCATATAAGAAGAAATAGTACATAAAACCAGGAGAATTCACAAACAACATAAACATAACTTTTTCTTCCTATTCTAGGTTATGTTCAATGCAGTCTTGTAGGTATTTCATGAGGAAAAATTGAATTTATGTTAAAAATCTCTCTCTCTCTTTCCTCTTCCTTTTTCCTCTCTCCTTTTCTCCCTTCCCTCCTCTTAAAACCATGGTTCCTTTCACAGAGAAGTTTTCATTGGTGAAAAAAGATGATCATATTTCCATTCCAGCAAAAGTATTGGGACCTTCTATTCAGGAAGAGATATTCTTTTTATTTTCAAAAAATTTTAATTCATTCTTTTTAGTTGTATATAATATTAGGATATACTTTGACATAATCACAAAAGCATGAAATATAATTTTCTCTACTTCTGTCCCCAGCACTACCCCTCTTCATGCCCTTGGTCCCCTCCCTCTATTCTACTATGATCTTTCTAAAATTTATTTATAGTTTTTTTAAAAAAATTAGTGTTCTGTGGATATACTTGATGTTGGGATTCAGTGTGGGACATTCATTTATGTACACATGCAAGTTTGGTGAGATTCATTACACAGTTCTTCCCTTTCCTCATCCTTCTGTCCTCTCCCTTCATCCCCTTTGTCTAATCCACTGATGTTTCCTCTATTTTGATGGAATTCCTTCTCCCTTTTTTTCCTGTCCAGGAAGAGACATCTTTTCCCTGTCTTTTGCTTTGTGACTCTTTAGTCCTTATGAAATGGAGTAAAAATTTTGCTTTCAAGGGAGAAGCTTCAAAAATTTTCAAACCCCAAATGGGGGGTAAAGTGACCATTTATCAAAATAAGTTAAATGGGATATGTAAAAGAATGTGTCCAGCACACTGTTTGGCATTATCAGTTGCCCATTATGTGCTAGGGAAAAGAGGCATTGATGAAGCACATAACTAGTTGATTCTGCATGAGTTAGTGGTAGGGTAAGAGCAATGTGATGAAACCTGGTGCAGTGGGCTGCAGAAGAAGGATGAGGTGTGGAATAATGACAAGTGACAAAATTAAATAATTCATTAGTAATTTTTCACTGAATAAATGTATCATTTCAATTTCTAAAATTACTGCCTCCAAGGGCTGGGTGTGTAGCTCAGTTGTTGAGCACTTACTTGCCTAACATGTGTGAGGCTCTAGGTTTGATCCTTAGCAATGAAAAAAAAATTACCTCCTCCAAATAAAAATTATCTTAGAGTCTTATGATTAGGTTTTGTGCTGAAATAACAATTTCATAATAGAATTTGTGCCTCTGTTCTCATTGCAAAATTAGTCAGTCTCCAGTCTCACGAATGGTAAGTGCAATTTGGGTGGAATTTAATATAACAGAATCAGTAAATAATATGTTTATGAAGCTCAGGAGCTCCCAGGTAATATCCTGTAAAGATTATGTGCCTATTTGGAAGCTATTTAAGACTAAGCTTTTGAATATTCTATTTTAACTCATATTATCAAGAAATAAAATTCTCTTAAAATATTTAAGCCAACAACCCATTCCCTTGACTTTAATAACGTTCATATACATACAACTTCTAATCATATCTCAAATGGTGGATTCACCTATTGTCAGGAAGGTAAAAACACAGCATACAATGTTATAGTTATTCCTTTAAGATATTAAGATCTAGTTACAAAATTGCATAGAAAATGTATTCCTTAGAAACACAAGGAATAGTATATACCAATTCTCTAGAAAGGTACATATTTATGAACATTCTTTTGAGTATGGCTTCATTCCCAGGTTGAATTTGCAATGAGAAATGTAAGTTTCTGCAATTTCTCACTATTCCACATTCTTTCTGCCATTGAATTTTTATGCTTAAACTTTTGTTTAAGAGGGTTTAGATATCACAAAAATATAGGGTAGATCAAAGGAAGGGTGGAGGGACAGGAAAGAGGAGGAAACAGAAAATGAATTTAATAAAATCATGTTATATGCATAAATGAAAACACCACAAGTGATTTCACCTTTATGTATATATAGAAATCACCAATCAAAAATAAATAGATAGAGGAGCAAAAGAAAGATTAGTAGAATACAGGAAGGAGATTAGGAGGAGGGGGAGGGAATAAAGGGTAGGAAAGGTAAGGTGAGGGGGGAATGGGGAGTGAACCAAATTTCTTGCATATATGATTTTTGTCAAAATGAACCCAACTGCTATGTATAGCTATAATTTTCTAATAAAGAAAAGAGAAAGAAAGATATTTAGATTTCTTGCCTATAAATACATTGATTCAGCTGTCTTGCTTTTAATGTATGTGTTTTCTGTCACTGAGAACAAGAAGGTGACCTTTGGAATTGTCCCAAATTTTCTTATAAAGAATCAGTGGCTTGAGCAATGCACACCAGAGATTACTAATGGGCAAGATGTATAATGCCATCTATTGAAACCACATGGTTTATTTAGATTATAATTTTAAAATCAGACACAAGTTTAGGGGCCTAATTATAAGAAACAAAATCAAATTCACCACTCAATATTTACTACCATGCAAGAGATCATTTTCTTGTTTTGGGCCCTAATGTAGATCTTCATTTCATGGGGCTTCCTCCTTGTAGCATAGACTACATATTTACATTATCCTAAATAACACTGCAAACTTATCTGGCAAGATATTTTCATTAATTTTGGCTTTGATTCCTTTTCTCCTTCAACACAACAGTTGTTCCATCCACTTTAATCAGAGCAATGTATTTGAAGCATAGAGCATAAATAGGACTGAGTTGAGATACAAGATGACTCTGACCTTGTTAAGACTTTGAGCAGCAATTATCAGTGAGCATTAGGCATCAAAGGGTTTTGGTTAGGGAAGTAATCATACTATGTTTTAGAATTATCATTTTAGGACTACAGTATGGAAAATATAGTAGAGAGCAGTAAATCTGGAACAGAGTGTACCAGTTATTAATTTACTGTCTCTCAGGTCCAGATCCACCTTTTATTGCCCTTCTTTGTGATACAAAAATGCCCCTTTGCCAACTGAAAGGATGCTAAGCTTTATTAGTATGATGCTGAAAAAAGGGGTTTTCCTTCCCTGAGAGGGTATACTTCCCTCTCTTCTTAGTTATGGTGGAGGCATGTGAAGGAAACTCAGTTGTGCTCGCCCCCCACCAGCAAGACTCTGCAGAACTTCCTCAGGAAGAGAATTGGCCCATGCCCCATCTGAAATCCCAGCTAGAAACTCAGGTGCCCTAGTGGGCAGATTCCCAGCAATTTTCAGCAGCTCCCTTGCCCTTCAGGCTTTTCAGGGAGCTTTCCTGCCCACTAGTGGGTGGTCTAATCAGTTTTACTAGTGCTCTGGTGAGCAGAATTCTACCAAGTTCAGGAGCACTACTGTGGGTGATTTCTCAGTGAGCTCCCTAACACCCTATAGGGCAGCTTCCAGTGAGTTTCAGGAGTGCCAGAAAGTGGCTTCCTAATAAGTTTTTTTTAGCACCCCAATGCATAGCTTTCTCCTTCCAGTCCTGGCCTGAGGCTCTTCAGTGAACTGTCATCGAATGACCACAGTCGCCCTGACTTGCCTTATTTCCAGCTTGTGTGTGTGTGTGTGTGTGTTTCAATTTGTTCCTTCCTTGGGTTCTCTTTCTCAGCCCTAGTGATAGGAATGTCTTCCTATATCCACTACACTACACCTGAAATCTTTAATGTACCCTTTACTTCTTAAAAGTTAATCACATGATATTGTTTACTTTTTCTTTTTCAGTGCTGGGGACCAAACCCAAGACCTCGCTCATGCTTGGAAAAGCTCTGTGCCTTTGAGCTGACTCCTGACCAGACCCTGAGTTATGTGCAGAAATTCAAGCACAACTATAGATAAACTCAGTGGAAATAGGAATGGACAGAAATGATTTGAGAGATGTTCAGGAGGAAAAATGTCTCTTTATCTTGATGTATGGTTTCTGGTTGGGCAATTGAGTAGATTTTGGTACCATTTTGGAACTAAAGAATACACATTCAGAAAGTAGGGGTAGAATATAATGAGTTCATTGTTATGCATATTATTTGAAGCATCCACGGATGTGCTAAAAATGTGCTATGTAGAAATGTTATAAATATAACCAAATTTTGATTAAAATTAAGAGAACCCATGGATTATAATGCTAGTTGGTAGAAGGAGAGAGATAACTGAAGGAGAGAAAACTTTAACTCCAATAACTTAAGAATTTAAAGTGCTAAACCAGCTATTCACTCTATAGTGAAACAAGGAAGTTTGCACTAAAAATGCTTACACATTGTATTTTTGTTATCACTAAATGGAAAGATATCATGTGTATAGTGACATGGTGTGGTAGAATTGTTTTTACCTTTAAATGAATACATAATCTCATAAGTGCAATTGCCATGAATTACATAATTATGAAATATCTGTTCTTCCTGAGGACATTTTGGTTAGCTTCTTGGGCACAGTCATGAAGATGAATGCTATATCTATCAAGGACAAATGCTGGACAAAAACCACCCAACTCATTTTCATGTGTTTGTTTAAAATGATTATGATGATGAGTCTTTATAAAATGAAACTTCTGGAAAGAGTGCTAGAGGGGGGAGGGATGATCACCCTCTATTTCCCTTAGCCTATTGTTATTCCTAATGTATTATTTAAATGCAAAGATTTCTCATTTTAAACTAATTGTGAAGTAGAAAGGCTGTGATTTTATTTAAACTATTTAATAATTTTGCCTATTTTAATATAACTGTGGTATTATCATATTAGGGTTCAAATGTACACATATTTAGGGTATGATCTTAGAGGAATATTTTGTGTTATTCTGATGAAACTGGGATACTAAGATTGGAGAACTGGAAATAGCATCCCTGAAAAAGGAACTACTGAAAATAAATCCCTTCTTCTCTGCCTTTGAAATAATGAGCTTCTTCCCACCCCACACCTTTTTTTTTCTTTTTTAATCCTAAAAAGAGTAATTTGAGTTTTAAATACAAGAGATTGAAAGTGGCTTCAGGCCTTTTCAATTAAAAGTTTTAGTTTGGAACTTCTTTGCACTGGAAAAGACTGAATTTCTTCTTGGAGTCAGTTGATGTGACGTTAAAATGGACGGTGCTATTTCTTTGAAAACCCTGTACAATGGCCAGCCCTCATCAAAGGGAACTTCTGCTGGAGGCAAGCTTCCCAGCTCTGTGACCTTATGGATGGAGAAGGACAGTTTTAAAAGGCATTTATACCTAGTTAACACTTTTTTTTTGACACTCTATTAGATGTGACAATTTTCTTTTACGTTAAATGGATTAAAAACGAAGAAGAAGAAGAACAGTCAACTTTCCCTGCTGTTTCAATAGTTTCAATTAGTTTCTTTCCCCTCAATTGCTCCATCAGATGGGCCAGATAAGATTTCACGATTTGGGGGATCATTTTAAGCTTCTTTTACAGCAGTTTGTTATTTTTAAAGCTCCAATGATTCACTATAAAATGCATCTCCATCTGCAGGAAGCAATTCCTAAATTGCTTTACTCAACAAATCCAAAACTGCTAGGCTCACTATTGCACAGAAATAGAACTGGCTTGGAAAGGGATTACCTATTGGGTTCAGAAAACCTCTTCTGAGACATGTCATGGCATCAAGCAGATCTCTGAATGCCAGAGAGAACTTCTATTTTCTTTTTTTATTTTAAAAGTAAGATTCATTTGAAGTTTTGTTTTATTGTTTTGAACGATTTTCTGGTTTTAAAAGTTACATTTTGTGGCAAGTAACATAGATGGGTTATAATGCAAACTTTCCAGTTCAAACTGAATAAAAAATTTCTAAGCAACTTAAAATGGTACTTGAAAAGACACATTTAAATACATTTTTTTTCAGAATTTATTCAATCTTCAGTTGAAATTCATTTCTGAACTCATGTTCCTTAAAGTTAATCCTTCTTATTCCCCACCCTGTGGCATATATATGCAAAATATTAGTCTTCAGCCTGAAGATGTTATTTCCATTAATCATATAGTTGAGTTAAAGTTTTGACATAAGTTTTATCTACATTAAAGAGCAAAAAGGGTAAGAAAATATTGGCTTGTTTCAGTTGCTTTTAAATCCAATAAAAGTAAGAAAAAAGAAAAAGAAACCTAGGTCGAAAAACAGAACTTTAATCACATGTAGGAAATCATTGCCATCCTTGGGACTTAGAAGGTTTACTATTCTACAGGATTTTTAAACACAAGACACAACTTATATTATTAATACTATGTCAGCATTTTCCCAAACCTGATTTAGCTTCTTGAACTAGAAAAAAGATACACACTGGAAATTTTAATTGAAAAGAACCTGCAGCCACTTTCAACCCTCTGATATCTAAAATCAAGTAATCTCTTTTTAAAAAGAACAAAAGAACTAGCTACTCTGGAAGTTCTTCAGGAGTCATTTTATCCCCAAAAGTAGTGTTAGTAACTGTCTCCATTCTCTTGGGAAGCCTGTAGGTACGCAAATCATGATGTATAAAATGGACTATTTAAGGGATCTTATTGCAAAAGATGTCACCGGGATTTCCAGTAAATGGCTTTGTGCAAATATTTTTCAGGGATACACCGTTTTCTAAAGGCAGGACTATCAAGTTGCGTTTGATTTTTTACTGAAGTTCCTTAAAGATGTCCTATAAGCCTCCATGTGGGGAAAAGGGGAAGGCCTTTGACCCATTCTGCCATGCTTCAATCAGAGCTGGTTACTTTTATCTTCAGTCCTTCTCATCCGTTCATCCACCCAACATTTACTGGACTTCTTCCCTAAGCCATGTTATTGCCAGACACTGTAACCCTAGGGTGAATAAAATAGATATAGTCTCATTTTGCATTGTATTTGTAATCTGAGTGAGAAAAATTAAGGAATTAAAAACGGATAAATCTAAAATGACAAATTATGTTAAGTACTAAAAAAGAATATCACATGGTGCTGCAGAACACAGGAGGGAGGGCCTATTTTATTTTATTTTAAAGAGAGAGTGAGAGAGCCAGAGAGAGAGAGAATTTTGATATTTATTTTTCGGCGGACACAACATCTTTGTTTGTATGTGGTGCTGAGGATCGAACCCAGGCCGCAGGCATGCCAGGTGAGCACGTTACCGCTTGAGCCACATCCCCAGCCCCAGGAGGGCCTATTTTAAATGGGTGATCAAGGGAGCCTTTTCAGTGGAATTAATAATTAAATTAAAAAGGAAGGAATTGGTGGGGAGTGAAACAGATCAAATTATAAGCATGGATGAATATGCCACAATGATACCCACTATTCTACATAATTAGCATCAGTTACGAAAAAATAAAGGTGAGAAATTGGGCTAGGTGGATATTGGGGAGTGTCACTTTCAAATAGGGAACTGTATGTGTGAAGTTTAGAATGTGCCAATGGTAGGCTTCTCACAAGGTCCAGCAGAACAGAATCCCAATAATAGTGACTCTATAATCCCTTCTCCCATTGGCTTTCTTCTTGTTTTGTTTCCTTCTCTTTAGTCCAATACTTGCTCCTTGTGATCACCGTCAATAAGTTGCTTATGTCTAACATTGTGCTACCATCTCTGCTTTCTTGTCAGGGAACCAAAACTATGTCCCTGATCTCTGTTTTGTGAACCTTCTGTGTTTGGATCCCAGTTAGGTCTTATGTGCTTTGCCTAGAAGTGTTTTCCTCTTTGTATGATTTGCATAACTGAGGACTCTTCCTTGTTAAGTCTCAGACTACATGTTATCCCGAGAAGGGTCTGTCATCCTGTGTAGGCTCTGACTGCTCATCCTTAATTTCATAACTCTTAGTATATTTATTAAAACTGGTGGGGCTGGGGATGTGGCTCAAGCAGTAGCGCACTCGCCTGGCATGCGTGCGGCCTGGGTTCAATTCTCAGCACCACATACAAAGATGTTGTGTCCGCCGAAAACTAAAAAATAAATATTAAAAAATTCTCTCTCTCTCTCTCTCTCTCTCTTTAAAAAAAAAACTGGTGACACTTGAAATGCTTTCATTTTTTACTAGTTTATTCAATTGCATATTGATGTGTTCATCTTCTTCCTAGAGTGTAAACTCCAGGAGAGCAGAATCCTTACTGTGCTCATGTTCGCCCAGCCCAGGACAGTAGCTGGCACACAATGCTTACCCAAGGAGTGTCTGTTAAAGGAATTAACAAATGAAACTATATGAAATAATAGGTGAAATAATAAACTGCAGAGTATAATGTTTTTCTTTTAAGAAACAAGTTCCTAAAGTGTTCTTACTACTGAGGAGATACATGTGAAACTTTAAAAACCAGCCAAAGATATCTGAATTTCTAAATGGAGTTTCTCCTACGGAAAACTTTTCACTTATATTTAGTTTCAAAAAATCTCCTGACTAGAGATTACCTTTTGTTACCTTTGCAACAGAGGGTGTGGGCTGTCAGGGGACCTAAAGCAGCCTTGCATGATGCTGGGAGTATTGTACATCCTGATCTGGGTTGTGGTTGCTAGGGTGTACACACGTGTATAAATTCATGGGGTGCACTTGAGATAGTGTGCTTTACTCTATGTTAAGTTATTCTTATATATATTATTTAAATAAACCTTGATCTAGTTTGATTCTTGATGAGCAAAAATACGAACTAATTTTATAAGTTTTAAGAACATAAAGGCTTCTTTCATGTCAAATTTACTTTTCAAACAGTCAGTCAAATCCTGATTTTTGAAATCTTAAGTGGGTCAAATAGGAACACCTTGAACATATTTTTACATTTAATATCAAATACTCTTTATTAACATAATGAAAAAATGCCATGTAAATTCTTAGAACAGAGAAGTCTTCTTTTTTTTTCCCCTGAGGATATTATTATTTTAAAATGTGACTTTGCTATAAAATATTACGTATCAAATTGAAATACTTTATTAAAGATCATGGAAATGACATATCTTCAAGTTGTTTATTTTTGCATTAGTCCTATAAAAATGTTATATTGGCTACATGGAGCTCTTCCATTTTTCTTAGATTTTATTGGATTTGTATTTGCCTCTCTTTCCATTTGGGTCTTATGCTAAATGACATAGCTAAATTAATACCAACTTATGTGTAGTTTATAAATGAAAATCTAATATCCTCCATTACCTTAATCAGGAATTATGTTTCATAAATAACAATTAAGTCTTTTTTGTAGTTCAGTAGTAATGCTCTTTTCCTGCAAGGTACTAAGTAATTCAATAATATTAGGGTAGACTTCAATTCTGGACAAGTAGGCTCCTTCTTTTTGTGGTGTAGGTTGAAAAGCTGGATGTTCTCCAATCTAAAAATTTATGTCCATTGTCTCATGGCTGCTCCATGAGAATCCATCCTCTGTGCTTGACTCTTTTGGGCAGAAAATTAGACATTCTTCTCATACTCTAAGGATGATTTCAGTGTCACCATCTTAATGACACAGTGGCCAGAAGTAATTTCTCTTTTCTTTGACATATTGATACTTTTGCTTATCCATTCAGGCATTCAAAAAATATTTATGAAGTCCTGACATAGGCCACAGGTTGGTCTTTAGGATAGAAAGACATAAAGCATGACTGTAACTTACCATGATTTTAGTCTCAATTAGTAGTTCTTAATCAGTTTTACAGATAAATTGCTAGGAAATTGACAAAAATACAGATTCAGCCAAATCTGCCTTCGCCTACCTGCTTGGGACCCAGGCCCAGGGTAGGCCTGGGTCCATCCTGCCACCAGCAGACACCCGCTGGAGCTCAGACTCTGGCACAGGACCACCTCCGCAGACCTACCAGGCCCAGGGTAGGTATTAGTCTGCCACCCCACCTCACCCTCCACCTGGGAGCCCAAGCCTAACCTTCTTCCATCTTGGGACACTGCAGACATCGCCATAGCCTTCCCCATGTAGTAGCCCCTACCTTTTACAACAGACAGGGCCTAGAAGCAGCTGCGTCTCAGGGCAGGCATCCCAAAGACAGTGTAAGCCCACCCCTTCAGACCCATCTCTAAAAGACCTGCACCCATCTTGGGACACCTCCAATGCTATCTTGAGTCACCACCTTTAGTTGCAGTAGCATACATTGAGGGACAGCTGCAGGGTCTGGAAGCCTAAGATCAAGGTGAACAGATAATGTGCATGGATACCACAAGATTATAGGGTAGAAACTGTAATATCTCAGATCCACATTGCAAGAAAGGAAGACACATAAACAATATGAAAAAAAAAACAAGGGAGGAAAGTGCCCCCAAAAAACCAGGATACTACAATAACAGATCCCATGGACAGCAAAGTTGATAAAATGTCAGAGAAGGAGTTCAGAAGGTTCATAATTAAAATGATCTGTGAATTAAAGAATGACCTAAATGAGCAAATATAGGCAAAAATTGATCACTCCAACAGAGAGATAAGAGAGCAAATACAGGCAGCAAAAGATTACTTCAAGAAAGAGATAGACACTCTGGAAAAAAACAATTGAAATGAAGGAAACAATAAGCCAAATAAAAAACTCAAAAGAAAGCATCACCAACAGACTAGATCACTTGGAGGACAGAACATCAGATAATTAAAAAAAAAAAAAGGTACAATCTGGAAAATATAGTTGGCCACATAGTGAAGATAGTAAGAAACCATGAACAGAACATCCAAGAATTATGGTATAGCATCAATAGACCATATCTAAGAGTTAATGGGATGCAGGAAGGTGCAAAGTTCCAAACCAAAGGAATGCACAATCTATTCAGTGAGATGATATCAGAGAATTTCCCAAGCATGGAGAATGAGTTGGAAAACCAAATACAAGAGGTTTACAGGATGCCAAGTGTACAAAATTACAACAGATCCACAACAAGTCATATTATAATGAAAATGCCTAACATACAGAATAAGGATAGAATCTTAAAGGTTGCAAGAGAGAGGGACCATATCACATAGAGGGGGAGACAAATTCCTATTTCAGCAGATTTTTCAACTCAGATCCTCAAAGCCAGGAGATCCTGCAACAACATATACCAAACTCTGAAAGAAAATGGAGGTCAACCAAGAATTATATTCAGCAAAATTAAGCTTTAGATTTGATAATGAAATAAAAACAAAAGTTAAAAGAATTTACAACTAGAAAGCCTGCACTACAGAATATCCTCTGTGAAATATTCCATGAAGAGCAAATGAAAAAAAATGATGAAAATCAGCAGACGAAGGTATTACACTAAAAGAAAAACTAATCGAAGGAGAAACCAAGTAAAGTTAACAAAAATAAACAAAAATGGCTGGGAATACAAACCATGCCTCAATAATAACCCTGAATGTTAATGGCCTAAACTCACCAATCAAAAGACATGCACTATCAGACTGGATCAAAACAAAAAGACCCAACAATATGCTGCCTCCAAGAGACTCATTTCGTATAAAAAGACATCCTCAGACTGAAGGCAAAAGGTTAAGAAAAATCATACCACTCACATGGACTGTGGAAGCAAGCAGGGGTTTTCATCCTCATATTAAATAAAGTAGACTTCAGGCTAAAGTTAACCAAAAGAGATAAAGAAGGCGACTACATACTGCTCAAGGGAACCATACATCAACAAGACATAACAATAATAACTATATATACCCCTAACAATGGAGCATCTATGTTCATCAAACAAACTCTTCTCAAGTTAAAGAGTCAAATAGACCACAACACAATAATTCTGGGTAACTTTAACACACCTCTTTCACCACTGGATAGATCTTTCAAACAAAAGGTGAACAAAGAAATTATAGAACTCAATAATACAATCACTGAACTCATTGTTCAGTGAGCAAATACACATTCTTCTCAGCAGCATATGGATCCTTCTCTAAAATAGACCACATATTATGCCACAAAGCAACTCTTAGCATATACAAAAAAGTAGAGATACTACCTTGAATTCTATCAGATCATATGGAATGAAACTAGAAAACAATGATAATATAAAAAATAAAAGCTAATTCCAACACCTGGAGACTAAATAATACACTACTAAATGAACAATGGGTTGCAGAAGACATAAAGGAGGAGATTTAAAAATTCATAGAGGTAAATGAGAACACAGATACAACATCTCTGGGATACTATGAAGGCAGTACTAATAGGAAAGTTCATTGCATGGAGTTAATTCCTAAAAAGAAGAAAAATTCAACAACAACAACAAAATGACCCAACATTACATTTCAAAGCCCTAGAAAAAGAAGAACAAACCAACAAAAAATTAGTAGAATACAGGAAATAATTAAAATCAAAGCTAAAATCAATGAAATTGAAACAAGGGGCTGGGCTTGAGCCTGAGAGGTAGAGTGCTCGCCTAGCACATGCAAGATGATGAGTTTGATCCTCAGCACCACATTAAAAAAAATAAATAAAATAAAGGTACTGTGTCCAACTACAACTAAAACAATTTTTTTTTAAAAAAGAAAAGAAGCAATTGAAAAAATTCACAAAACAAAAAGTTGGTTCTTTGAAAAAATAAATAAAATTGACAGACCCTTAGCCATGCTAACAAAGAGGAGAGAGAAAGTTCAAATTACTAACATATGTGATGAAAAAGGAAATATGTCAAACATAACAAATTAGGATTAAAAAAAAAATCCAGATTTGTAAGCCTCACCATGAAGCCACTGAAAGCAGAAGTTTGGAGGATAGGAACTGGGCATGTATAAATCTTACCAAGCTCCTGGATAATTGGGATATAGGCCTTTGGTAGCCCATTTTGGACACATCCACAATATTTCCACTGCAACAACATGACCCAATTTGGGGCTAAAAAGAAAATCTTTATGTTGCGATGAATTTCCCCAGTTTTGTTAGATTTAAAGCCTTGGTTATAGTTGTCCCCCTGAGCTCAATATTCTTCTTCTAATGTGAATGGTGGATAGTTAATATCAAGTAAATATTTGTTGAACAATAAATTATTGATTCATAATTTTTTTCAATTATTCAAACTCAGTGAACTTCATTTAAACATCTTGCATAGCCTGACCTCAGAGAACTTAAAAGTTGAGGGAAACCTGATGCTCAGTGCTTCTTGTCATGCTTTGATTGAACAGTGTCCCAAATAATCTAAGTTTTATACTGAACAAAAGGAAATAGTTCTTTATCTACTGGCTTGGGTAACATAAGGATTATCTTAAAGCTATTTTATTTCAAAGTGGAGCATTGAAATTCAGGGAGCATTGACTTTTCTTTTGAGTATATTTTACAGGATTGAAATTGATATACTTTAAGTATGAATTTTAACATACAAACAAAATCAATTCTCAGTTTCCTAGGTTAAATAATATAAAATCAAGTTATAATAGTAAATGACAGGGTTTCCACAGGCTAAGCAAAAGGAAAAAAAATATATGTATGGTAGCACTGTAAAAATAAAAATATTATTATTTTATATCACTTGGTTAACTATTTGGAAGGTTTCAGGAAGAAGGAATGTTGGGAAAGTTTCAACATAGCACTTTTTCAAAATGATAAACTCTATAAGGAATTTGGCAATGAGGTGATAATGAGATTATGAGGTGCTAAAGAACTTGGTTTCTGCTATGAGTTTTTTTTTTAGTCCATTTCCTTTAGTGATGTCTTAGAACACCTCAATCTATATACTGACCTTTTATTCTGACTGCTACCTTAACTGTGCCTATCACATGTAATTGGGAGATGGCTATAAATTATGAAAGGTTGAAAGTGTCTCTAAAAGTGTTAAATCAAATGCTATAAAAGTTGAGTGTTGACATTTTTCAAAAGTGCAAAAAGTGCAATAGCAAGAGTTTTAGACTGTTGAAATTACCATGGGAGGAAACTGTACCTGGGAGAATGAAATCTGAGTATGGAAGATGAAGCAACTTTTATATTTGGCACAAAGGTTGTTTTCTTACTTTTTGTTAATGGAATATAATTAAGTACTTAATTGTTCTTATTCTCCTTCAAATCAGACTTTGGCAGGGCAGGTAGGTCAAGACACCTTCTGGCTCATTTATTACCATAAAATGCAAATAGTTGACCTAGAAACAAATTGATGGAACAAAGACCCACCAGCGAGACAACATCTGCAGGCATGAACATTAGTGAGATATGAATATAAGCTTCAAATATGCAAATACACTGCCTTTTCCTCAGGAGACACTGCAGTTTCACTTCTTCATGATAAACATGCAGTAAAGCGAGACATAAGCAGACCATTAAGTAGCCAAACTGAGAGGACCTTAAATAAAAGGGAAATAAAAGGTGCCTTTGTATCCTTTTGAAAATAGAACAGGGGTGTTGATCACAACTATTTGATGACATCTTCCATTTAAAATTTAAATAACATTTACCCCACAATCTCAGTGATTTCATTTTGCATCAGTTGTTAAATAAATCAAAAGTATATCAAGGTACTACAGTGTGAATTGTATTATAGTATTAATTATTGCATGACATAAGAGAAAATGGAGGTATAATCAATGAATCAGCATTTTGTATTTAGAAGACTTAATAATCATTTAATTTAACACCTGTTTTATTTTAGAGATAAAGGCACTGAGAGCTATGAAGGCAGCAGGGCTGGGAGTAGAAGCTGAGTTCCCTAAGAATAAAAGAAGTAACGTTAGGACATGACTAGTTATCCTGTCCTGTAATCCTATGAATCCATGTACTCTGCTGATAATTTTAAGATTAATGTTGTGATATATCTTTTCTGATCTTAATTCTACTCTGCTCTCAATTTCCATAGCATCTTTTAATAGGATACATCTACTAACCAACTCATCCCTTGTGGAGTAAAACAAACGCCCCCAACACTCATGTTCATATTTTAGACTTCATCTTCTACTCACCTAAACCAAGCACTTTATTCTTTTATCAATGATGTACCCATCTGATTCCTGTTTAAATATTTTTTTTTTTTTACTGAGTTCTTAGCACAACCTTCTCGCAAATCTTCCTTTTCTTTATGTGAACAAGTCTTTGATCTTCACGAGTGAGTTCAGTTGTCATTTTTCTCAGGTATCTTTTATAAATTCAACAAACTCTCCATGAACTTGAGCTAAAGATTTCTCTCTATTACCCCCAAACCTTCTGTTATTTTACTTAGTGTTTTTCACATGATTGTGCTAAGGTATGTCTCTGTCAACTATGATTTGAGTTATTTAGAAGACCAGGTACACTTGGACTGGAACATCATACCTCAAAAGTTTCTTAAGTTGTTCTCATATTTCTTTTTGACTTTAACTATCTCATACTTGCTTCTGACTTCCATCTATATATCCCTTCTAGAAATTTTACTGAGCAAAGGCTTATTACTACTTCATCCTGTAAGCAGTTCTCTGTAGATGTATTGCAGTGCCTATAAATCATTTGTTTATAGGTTAGGTCCTTTATGTGCACTTCAGTGTCAAACATTGCTTCTTAAATCATTTCAGATACCTGTTATATGCTATGTACATATATCTGTTTGCTTAGTTACTTTGAATAGATTTGACTTTTAGAGAAATGTTAGATTCATAGCAAAATTGAGTGGAAAGTACAGAGTTTCTTTGTAGGCTCTCGGGCTCCTTCAGTATCATCACACACCAGAGCAGTACTTTCATTACAATTGATTAGTCTACACTGACACATGTCTCTCCAAATCCATCATTTACGTTAGAGTTCACTTCTGGTGTTGTATATTCTCTGGTTTTGACAAATATATAGCAATGTTTATCCACCATTATGGTATCATAGAGAATAATTTTCTCTGCCCTTAAAATGCCCTGCGCTCTGCCTATCTATCTATTCCCACCCCTTATCCTCTGTCAACCACTGAATTTTTAACTATTTCCAGAGTTTTGCCTTTTACAAAATGTCATATAGTTGGTATCACTCTCTGTAGGCTTTTAAGATTGTCTTCTTTAACTTATGAATATGCATTTAAGTTTCCTTGATGTTCTTTTATGGATTATTGGTTCATTTCTTTTTTATACTGTGTATCAGTCCGTTGTCTATATGTACCAAGGTTATTCACCTATTGAAAACAGTTGCTTCTAAATTCCAGCACTTACGAATAAAGTTGCTATTACTTATTTTTCATACTGCAAAAGCATGTTAAAAACTATTAAAGTATATGGAACTGTTTAAAATGGTTAGTATCGATATTGTGCCCTCTAACTTCCTTCTCATTGTGTTCTATTCACCACTGATGATCTCTGCTAATGGTTTGGTACATATCCATCCACTCACCTTCAATGCCAAGTTTACTGAATAAGTGAACCAGTGTAAGGCCAAAGATGTTAGTTACTATATTCAAAATGTGAAAGAGCGTAAGCAGATGAGTTATGGTCCATAAAGATATCAATTCCTAGTCCTGAGAACCTGTAAATGGTACCTTATTTGTGTCTGAAGTTGTGATTAAGATCAGAATATTGAGATTGGAAGATTATATCTTGGCATATCTGAATTTTCATTGTAATATGACATATTACCCAGAAAGAAGAGGAGGGGGAAATATTATGCCAGAAGTAGAGATTGGATAATGTAGTCACTAGACAAGGAAGCTACCAAAAATAGGACATGCATGGAATGGATTCTACCTAGAGTTTTCAGTGGCAGTGTGATCCTGCCATTCTTGGCCTCAGCTCAGCCCAGTCAAACTGATTTTGGATTCCTCCAGAATTGTGAGAGAATACATATCTCTTTTTAAGTCACCAAGTTTGTGGTTATTTGTTACAACAATGATGGGAAACCAATACAAAGTCTGTTTGTATACTGGGTCATGTGGTGCAGTAAAAGAGACAAACAGGATGCTGGCCTTGACCCTGTCTATCTGATAGGGTATGTGACTAGGTCATTTCATGTTTTCCCAGGACCAGTAAGAAACCAGCAGAGGTTGTAAAAGCAGAGAAGTGACAACATCACGTGTGTTTTGAGGTAGATGCAGAGACTGGAATCACAGGCAGCAATGAAAGTGTTGCTCATGGGAACTGATGAGTCTGGACTGTCACAGTTACAGTGGTACCACAAAGGAGAGGCTTGAATTTAAGAGACTTTTGCAATGGAATTGAAAATATTTGGTAATTACATAATTTTACAGCCATGTTACCATTTTAGGTCCAACACCTTATCCCTAATAAAGGATTCTATATAAATGTTAAGACGTTCTCTACATAAATCATAGCAGTTCTTCAGAAAATGATTTGAGTATTATTTTTTAATCAGAGCTAATATTCATTTTATTTATTTATTATGTATTGGGGATTGAGCCCAGTGGTACTTTACACTGAGCTACATCCGCATTCATTTTTATTTTTTATTTTGAGGTAGAGTCTTACTCTGTTGCATAGGCTGTCCTCAAACTTGCCAAGGGTAGCCTTGAGCTTGCAATCATCCTGTCTCAGATCCTTGAGTTTCTGGGATTATAGGCAGGATAATATCTTTTAAATATGTGACTTTAAACAGTCCTTTCCTACATTCTTGATAGTTTATTTTAACAGTATGAATCTATAGACAATGAATTAAAATAGGCATTTGTATCAAACATCACTTGCATCAAGGAAAGATTACTAATAAGATGATTTCATTTTAGATGATCTCAAATGTCACTTGAATAATGAATCAAATTATTATGAATAGACATCAGTCTTTTTAAGTGCTAAACCTCAGAGAAAAATATGATTAAATTAATAGCATTTTAACTATATATTGATATAACAATATCAATTACAATATATATTGATATACTGACAATATATAACTATATATTGATGGACTAATTTTTCTCATAATCAAATAGTCTAATGAGATTAAGAAGTATGCATTTTTGATGCATCATTCTGAAGAATAAGAGAAATTTTTGCTCAAATGAAATGAATAAACATGGAATTACTACTATGCTGCTCTATATTCCTAGTAATAATTACTTTATAAAAGGTTAATAAATGTCAAGTAAAAGCAGTTATGACCTACCTAAAGGTTAACCTGAAAATAGTTAAAATGAAAAAAAAAAAGAAAGTGCAGATTATTACATTTATTGACTGACACTGATTCTGAGAGAGCAGACTATTCTGGAATGATTAATTGATAATTAAATTTCAAACAAGCACCTTTAACCTCTAAGCAGGATGATAATTTAAAGGTCCTACCAGATGCAGACTGCCTGCTAATGCATTCCTCTTCCTCTAAGAATCAGCAAAGTCAGTGACTAGTATCTTTATTACATGTGCTGACATGTGAAGTGATCCACTTGTGAATCCCTACAACACAGGGTAGGGGCAAAGCCCCAATGTCACTCTCCTTTCCAGCATTTAGCAGGGATTTCTAATGATACAAAGTCCTTGGGAATGTGCTAAGCCTAAATTTATACTACTCTCAATTATCTGAGAGATCATCTATTTGTTTACTTTTTTGTCAGTTGATATTGGTCTTTCTTTTTTTTGTGTGCAATAATGGGAAAATAATCAGATGTAGCTTTACAGGTTGCTTTGCACTTTCCTGAGAAATAAAACTTGTTTAATTTTTTTTCCACCTGCTACTTTTGTCGAGTTTGGCTATTTAAAAAAAATAATGTTTTTAATGACATTGAACAGCCTGCAGGGTTTATTTATTTATTTTCCTCAGCAAAGAACGACCATAAAAATGCAATAACAAATGCAGTAGTAGATGCACATGTTTGGTATATATATATACATTTTTTGATGGTGCCCTGCTGTGAAATGCCCTTTCTTTGTAATAAGCCTTATTATCTACCTGAAAATAAGTGCAATGGGAGGGAGAAATGAGAGAAATAAAGTTACATTTAATTTCCTTTAGTGACAAACATGAAAACTACATTTCCTGTAGAGCACACAGCTTTCCCACATGCCCAGATCTTAAGTAGATCACAGCGGGTGAGGTCATGCACATGTACAGCAGAGACCAAACAGTTTCCAAGACATAAACTTATCCTTAACTGACAGAACCTGTACACAGGTGCAGAGGAGATGTGAGAGAACCTGGTGGAAGGCTGAAAGCAGAAGTCTAATAAAATTATGTAAAAGTTTAATGTGGTCCATATTTATGCATGAATCCATTAGCGGAAATTGAGTTATTGAAGAATAACCTCTTTGCAATCTTTTGCTGAGTGGTACACCATGCAAATGCAGGTGACATCTAGGGAAGTAGACTTAAAAATAAAAACAAGGAAAATAATAATCGAACAGAGAGAGACTTTGTAAATATAATTTAGAAAGTTTATAAAACAAAACCAAAACTATCTTTAGGTAGAAAACACTCGGTCTAGTGCTGCTACACACGTTATCTAAAAAGGTCAGTACGCAACAAAGAACGCAAGAGACATTCAAAGGAACAAAAAAATATGAATGTATTTAGGGAACAAAAGCAAGAAATAGAAATTATCTCTGTCCTCAGATGTTGGATTTCCTATACAAAGTGTTAAAAGAAGCTATAACGAATACATCCAGATAATTAAGAAAAGTATACTTAAAGAATTAAACAAAGTATGATGACAATTATTCAGTGAATTGAAATTCTCAATAAAGAGGTAGAAATTATTTTTTTAAAAAATGAAGTGAAACTCTAGTAGAATAGTACAAAAACTGAAATGAAAGATTTGTTAGCGGAATTTAACAAAAATATGAGACACCAATGAAGTTGAAGATAAATAGAAATTATCCAAACTGAAGAAGGGAATAAAAAAAAGACTAAGATGTGTTTCAGAGGTTTGTAGGATAATAGAAATCATACAGATTAATTTGTAATGAGTTAAAGAGAGAAAATAAAGAAAATAGCATAAAAAGTTTTGAAGGAAAAATGGCTAAAATCTTTCCAAATTTTATCAAAAATATTAATTTGCAAATCCAAGAAAGTTCAATGAATAAAAAGTAGGATAAACCCCAAAGTAGCCACACCTACACACATAACGAACAGGTGAATGCTGAAGGCATAGAGAAAACCTGGAAAGCAGTAATAAAAAACTACTCATCAAGGACAGGGGACAAACAATATGATTGACAGCTGACTTCTTATTAGGGGCCAGTAAGCAGGAGAGTAAGATATTTCCATTGCTGAAGAACAAAACCTGTCAACCCCAAATTATAAACACAGCAAAGCTGTGTTTCAAAATTAAAGTGAGGAGTTGGGGGTGTAACTTTTTGGTAGAGCGTGTGCTAAGCACTTGTGTAGCTCTGGGTTCCATTCCCAGCACCAACCAACCAACAAACTAATAAATAAAATAAAATAAAAATAAAGATAAATGACAATGAAATACAATTGCTATAGATAAATAAATACTGAGAGAACTTAGAGGTAGAAATATTAAAGGAATTATTTTTTAGACTGAAAGGAAATACATTAGACAGTAATTTAAATTTCACAGGAAAAAATAAGGAATGCTACAAATGATAAATATATGGGCAAACATGAAAGAATTTGTATTTTTTTCTAATTTCTTCTTTTAACTACTTTTAATATATATATATATATATATATATATATATATATATATATTAGTTGTAGATGGACACAATATCTTTATTTTTTTTCTTCTTCTTTTTTTTTTATTGGTTGTTCACAACATTACAAAGCTCTTGACATATCATATTTCATACATTAGATTGAAGTGGGTTATGAACTCCCAATTTTACCCCAAATGCAGATTGCAGAATCACATCGGTTATACATCCACAGTTTTACATAATGCCCAATTAGTAATTGTTGTATTCTGCTACCTTTCCTATCCCGTACTATCCCCCCTCCCCTCCCCTCCCTTCTTCTCTCTCTACCCCATCTACTGTAATTCATTACTCTCCTTGTTTATTTTCCCATTCCCCTCACAACCTCTTATATGTAATTTTGTATAGCAATGAGGGTCTCCCTTCATTTCCATGCAATTTCCCTTTTCTCTCCCTTTCCCTCCCATCTCATGACTCTGTTAAATGTTAGTCTTTTCTTCCTGCTCTTCCTCCTTGCTCTGTTCATGGTTGCTCTCATTATAACAAAGAAGACATTTGGTATTTGTTTTTTAGGGATTGACTAGCTTCACTAAGCATAATCTGCTCTAGTGCCATCCATTTCCCTGCAAATTCTATGATTTTGTCATTTTTTATTGCTGCATAGTACTCCATTGTGTAAAGATGCCACATTTTTTTTATCCATTCATCTATTGAAGGGCATCTGGGTTGGTTCCACAGTCTAGCTATTGTGAATTGTGCTGCTATGAACATCGATATGGCAGCATCCCTGTAGCATGCTCTTTTAAGGTCTTCAGGGAATAGTCCGAGAAGGGCAATAGCAGGGTCAAATGGTGGTTCCATTCCCAGCTTTCCCAGGAATCTCCAAACTGCTTTCCAAATTGGCCGCACCAATTTTCAGTCCCACCAGCAATGTACAAGAGTACCCTTTTCTCCACATCCTCGCCAGCACTTGTTGTTTGACTTCATAGTGGCTGCCAATCTTACTGGAGTGAGATGGTATCTTAGGGTGGTTTTGATTTGCATTTCTCTGACTGCTAGAGATGGTGAGCATTTTTTCATGTACTTGTTGATTGATTGTATGTCCTCCTCTGAGAAGTGTCTGTTCAGATCCTTGGCCCATTTGTTGATTGGGTTATTTGTTATCTTATTGTCTAATTTTTTGAGTTCTTTGTATACTCTGGATATTAGGGCTCTATCTGAAGTGTGAGGAGTAAAAATTTGTTCCCAGGATGTAGGCTCCCTATTTACCTCTCTTATTGTTTCTCTTGCTGAGAAAAAACTTTTTAGTTTAAGTAAGTCCCATTTGTTGATTCTTGTTATTAACTCTTGTGCTATGGGTGTTCTATTAAGGAATTTGGAGCCCGACCCCACAATATGTAGATCGGAGCCAACTTTTTCTTCTATCAGACGCAGAGTCTCTGATTTGATATCAAGCTCCTTGATCCATTTAGAGTTAACTTTTGTGCATGGCGAGAGGAAGGGATTCAGTTTCATTTTGTTGCATATGGATTTCCAGTTTTCCCAACACCATTTGTTGAAGATGCTATCCTTCCTCCATTGCATGCTTTTAGCCCCTTTATCAAATATAAGATAGTTGTAACTTTGTGGATTAGTCTCTGTGTCCTCTATTCTATACCATTGGTCCACTCGCCTGTTTTGGTACCAGTACCATGCTGTTTTTGTCACTATTGCTCTGTAATATAGTTTGAAATCTGGTATCGCTATACCGCCTGATTCACACTTCCTGCTTAAAATTGCTTTTGCTATTCTGGGTCTTTTATTTTTCCATATGAATTTCATGATTGCTTTATCTATTTCTACAAGAAATGCCCTTGGGATTTTGATTGGCATTGCATTAAACCTATAGAGAACTTTTGGTAATATCGCCATTTTGATAATGTTAGTTCTGCCTATCCATGAACAGGGTATATTTTTCCATCTTCTAAGATCTTCTTCTACTTCTCTTTTTAGGGTTCTGTAGTTTTCATTGTATAAATCTTTCACCTCTTTTGTTAGGTTGATTCCCAAGTATTTTATTTTTTTGGAGGATATTGTGAATGGGGTAGTTTTCCTCATTTCCGTTTCAGAGGTTTTGTCGCTGATATACAGAAATGCCTTTGATTTATGCGTGTTGATTTTATATCCTGCCACTTTGCTGAATTCATTTATTAGTTCTAGTAGTTTCTTTGTAGACCCTTTTGGGTCTTCTAAGTATAGAATCATGTCATCTGCAAATAGTGATAATTTAAGTTCTTCTTTTCCTATTTTTATGCCTTTAATTTCTTTCATCTGTCTAATTGCTCTGGCCAGTGTTTAGAGAACTATATTGAATAGAAGTGGTGATAGAGGGCATCCCTGTCTTGTTCCAGATTTTAGAGGGAATGCCTTCAACTTTTGTCCATTCAGAATGATGCTAGCCTGAGGCTTAGCATAGATAGCTTTTACAATGTCAAGGTATGTTCCTGTTATCCCTAGTTTTTCAAGTGTTTTGAACATAAAGGGATGCTGTACTTTGTCGAATGCTTTCTCTGCGTCTATTGAGATGATCATATGGTTCTTATCTTTAAGTCTATTGATGTGGTGAATAACATTTATTGATTTCCGTATATTGAACCAGCCTTGCATACCAGGGATGAATCCTACTTGATCATGGTGCACAATTTTTTTGATGTGTTTTTGTATTCGATTCGCCAGAATTTTATTGAGGATTTTTGCATCTAGGTTCATTAGAGATATTGGTCTGTAGTTTTCTTTCTTTGAGGAGTCTTTGTCTGGTTTCGGAATCAGGGTGATGTTGGCCTCATCGAATGAATTTGGAAGAGCTCCCTCTTTTTCTATTTCCTGAAATAACTTGAAAAGTATTGGTATTAATTCTTCTTTAAAGGTTTTGTAAAACTCTGCTGTATACCCATCCAGTCCTGGGCTTTTCTTGGTAGGTAGTCTTTTGATGGCTTCTTCAATTTCATCCATTGATATTGGTCTGTTCAAATTGTGTGTATCCTCCTGACTCAGTCTGGGCAAATCATATGACTTAAGAAATTTATCGATGTCTTCACTATCTTCTATTTTATTGGAATATAGGTTTTCAAAATAATTTCTAATTGTCTTCTGTATTTCTGTAGCATCTGTTGTGATATTGCCTTTTTCATCCCGTATGTTAGTAATTACAATATCTTTATTTTATTTATTTATGTGGTGCTGAGATTAAACCTAGTGTCTCATATGTGGGAGGCAAGCACTCTGCCACTGAGCCACAATCTCAGCCCTTCTTTTAACTACTTTGAGACACAATATAGTTGTATGAAGTAGTAATTATAAAATTTTACTGTGTAAGGTTTGCAACATAAAGATTCATTATGTCTAACAATAACTGTAAAGGATATGGAAGAAAAAAATACAACGCAAAGTTTATATATTTTGTTGAAATGATGTTAGTATTTTTCTGAAAGATTGTGATAAGTCAAGATGTATATTGTAATTCTTAGAGAAACCACTAAGACAATAAAACAAAATAATATAGTTAAAATATCAGTAAAGGAATTTCAATAATATATTAAGAAATATTTATTCACCATAAAAGAAGGCATAAAACGAGCATTAGAGCAATAGTTTATATACTGAAAGAGAGGGAAGTGATAAAAGTCTATGTATAGAGATGCATGTTTCCTGGGAGGTAGAACTCTGTGGGACTTCTTTTCTGAATGTGTGTGCCAGCGTAATTGGCTAAGCATGGAGTAGGGGAGAAGAGTAAATAGACTTGGGAAGTGGGGTTATCATGGTCATATGTTATCATGGTCATATGTCATCATGGTCACATGCTTTCTCCAGGCAAGGTCAGCTGCACAGTTGTGGGTGCAGTGGAGAGGAGAGAGATGCAGGGATTTGAGGTAATATGAAGGGAGTGAATCAAGGATTGAACCTAAGCTGGATGGGGAAGAACAGAATAATTCTTACCTAATTACATGTAAGGAACAGTAGGGTAAGTGGATTGGAGACCCAGGGAATGGAGAAACTTGACAGAGCATGAGACTAGAAATAAACACAGAACATGTAAAAGAAAGTAAGGAGTTAAACCTATCCGATTTTACAGGCATTTAACAGGAAATTTGTGAGAATAAAATTCACTAAGGAATACAGTCTCAATGACACTTAGATGTTATCTTTGTTGATTCTCTGGTTATCTAATAACCTCTGGTGGCAATAGAGTTGGGAGAGCAGACAAAGCAACAGTCTGCCATAATTATCAGAAATCAAGCTCAATTTGATTGAGCCACTGTGGTGAGAGTGAATACCACCTTCTCCCAATGTCTCTGTAAACCAGAAACCTTACCACGATCCAAAGGCCCTGTATCATCTGGAGCACTCATGCCATTTCCTACCTCTCTCCTTCATACCCTTTCAGTTCCAGCCAGCTGGTCTCCCCAGTGTTCCTCACATATGCCAGGAAGACTGATTCCTCCTGATACATTATGGCTCCTCTCCCAAGTCTTTGTACAGGAGCCATCTTCTCAGTGAAGTCTATCCCCTTTATAAACTTGAAGTCTCACCTTACCACTCTGCCCTCGAAGATACTCCTCCCACTTTTATCTGCCTCCTTCATTCCTTCTTACACCATGGCCTGCTAGCATTCTCATAATTCACTCATTAGTGTGCTCACTCTTTCCTAACACTAGAATGTAATACTCCATGAATGCAGGGATGTTTTGAGGTTTTGTGCAGCTCATAGAAGTATCTTGGATCTAGTCATTCTCAACAGATGTTGATGGATGCAGGCATGAGGTGTCCTCTGGTGCAGCAATGGTCAGCAGATGGGATGGACTGGGCAATGTACATGAGCAATGCCTCTAATTTAGTCTCATACACTGGCTAGGTTAAAAGGATATATAAAGTACTGTTTGTAGAACTTAAGATATATTCTAGAAAGATGGAATCATAAACATTTTTATTTATAACTCAATTTTATTTTTAACATAGAGCTTCCTTCTGTCAAAAGCTTACTTCAAGGGGCTAGGGTTATGACTCAGTGGTAGAGCACTTGCTTAGCATGTGTGAGGCACTGGGTTCGATTCTCAGAACCATATAAAATAAATAAAATAAAGGTCCATTGACAACTAAAAAATATTTTAGAAAAAAGGTTACTTCAAGGTGAATATAACTAGACAAGTATTGTTCCATTCTGATTAGTGTTTTTCCTCCCACTGTGACTTTTCTCTATTCAATGTCTTTAAAAGATGAAGCGTTTTACTTGTAATTGTTATAGTCAGAAGAGAGCCTTTAGAGTTCAGCCCTTCACTCTGCCTGGCTGGGCTCTGTGTCTCAGTTTTCCTTACTTTATTGTCTTGGGATGTAAACATTGTGCAGCTTCCTTCTACCTTGTCTATTTTCCCCAAATAGCTCCTTGACCAGAATTGTTTTCAATTGCCCAATCTGATATATTTCTTTCTCATGCTCATCGTAATCGATTTCTTATTCAGACTTACCCAACAATTCATCTACCTTCACACTGTCATGATATTTGTTACACTTAGGAACGGACTATCAAACAATGTAGCCTTGTGTTATGATTTGGATGTGAGATGTCCCCCAAAAGTTTATGTGTGAGACAATGGGAAAGGGTTCAGAAAGGAAATGATTAGGTTGTGAGACCTTTAAACTAATCAGTGAACTAATCCTGATGGGATTACTTGAGTGGTAACTGGAGGCAGGTGGGGTGTGGCTGGAGGAGGCGGGTCATTGGAGGCCTGACTTTGGGGTATATATTTTGTATCTGGCAGTGTACTCTATTTCCTGATCACCATGTGAACTGCTTCCCTCTACCACACTATCTGCCATGATGTTCAGCCTCACCTTGAGCCCTGAGGAATGAAGCCTGTTGTCCATGGACTGAGACCTCTGAAACTGTAAGCCCCCAAATAAGCTTTTCTTCCCCTAAAATTGTTCTGGTCAGATCTTGAAGTCACAGCAGTGAAAAAGCTGACGAAAACACCTTGCCAAGTAGCTTCCTAGATGAGAAACTTTGACACTGGTCTCCATAAGCTATATGCATGCACAACCCAGCCTTGGAAAGGAGCATCGGACCTTGAGTTCTTCATCTTAGTTAGAACACACAGAAAGTCTTTCAAAATTGATCCAGTGATGTAGAAAATGGTCAACATTCCAAGTCACCTCCTGGAATGTTGGCAGGTATGAACAGACCTGGGAGCTGAGGTAAGAAAACGTAACTCTATCTTTTGTATTCTTATGGAATAAACTGAGAGGTTTTTGCCACGAAGCTGTGAAAGTTAAGCTACTGTACCCCTTGCTTACATAGGCCCTTTGAAGAGAAGCACAGGTATTCTGTGTTCATAATATGAATTGTTTTTCTTATAAGCTTCCCCAAATTGCAAAGCTGAGGCTCCATGAAACCTAGATCTATCACTTAAGGAACACCTCTTCTATTACTAAAAGAAAGAAAGCTCACTTAGAATGAGTCAAACCAGACAAAATGGAATGGCCTCTTTTTTGTGTGATAAATTATATATAACATGAAATTTGCCATGTGAACCACTTAAAGTGTACAATTCAGTGGCATTTAGCTCATTCTCAATGTGGTATAGCCATTGCTACTCTCTGTTCCTGGAATATTTTCATCCCCTAAGGAAGCAGGATCCTCATTAAGCACTCACTCCTTAACTTCCACCAGTCTGACCCTCAGAAATGGCTAAACCACTGTTTCTATAGATTGGCCCAGTCTGGATATTTCACATAAACTGAATACAACATTTGGCCATTTGTGTCTGTGGCTGGCTTTTTTTCACCAAGCATGGTGTTTTCAAGGCTCATCCATCTTATGGTATACGTACTTTGTTCCTTCTTATATAGAAAGATCTTTTTTTTTTTTTTAAATGATAATTTTAGAGAGGATATAGCTTTAAATAAGAGGTTTCTAAGAGTAAAATTGAACAGAATAACCAATAATATAGGCAGAAGTTTCATGGTGCTTTCTTGTGTTAAATTAACCTGGTGGACAAGAACTTGCCCATCTTCTCTGGTCTTTACACAGATTCTAATCAAATAACTTGACTAACATTTAAACCTTTCTGGACTCATCTGTTCTGCTCAGAAATAATTCTTGTGTCAATGTCCTATTCTATTCCTTTCCCCTTTCACCTGACCCTTGTTATTGCCTTTCTCATCTGTGCCACCATCCAGGTTGTCCAATGATGTTCCAGAAAAGAAATCTATTTCTCCTGATTTTAGTGTGGACATTAAAAAATAATCTGAGCTTTGCTGAATTGTTGAATTTCATTTGACTGCTTTCATATTTAAAATGTTATGTATTCTACCTCCAAAAAAATTATCAAGTTCACTAATGTTATCAATGAGCTGCCAATCTGTAATTTGTTATAAAGTTGGGAGACAGTTTGAGTAAGAGAGATTCTATACAAACAACATTATATCTATTTTTTCATGTTAGAAAGCATAATTACTTTATAAAGTAATAAAATGCCATAGAGTTACAGTAATTTATTTAGCATTTTCCTCTGTATTTTTAGTCTATTGCACTGCAAAGGTTGAAAGACCTTTCATGCTTTATCTGAGGTGCCATACACAAATTACTGTGCCTACTATGCAAATAATGGCTGCAAAAGAAGTCTGCCGCATTTATAATAGGACTGCCTATTAGCACGTGGCTTGATTTCCTTCCCATTCTGGTGCTTATCTCTCCCCACAACTATGTCCCTTTGCAGTGAGAGGTTAGTATAATCTTCATGTTTATTCAAACCAAAGCCTCTGAATATATACCCTTTACACTTTGGATATAAATGGTGGCCTAACTTATTCTTCTATGTTAAATTTCAGGTTTCTGAAGTTGAACCTTACTGAATGCTTTTGGAAAACTTTTTTCCCCCTAATGTTATATCATAACATTATTTAAAATTTTATTACGTTTTACTTATACATAACTTTTCACTTATGTAACTTTGTAAATCTGATTTTTTCCCCTTTGGTAGCAATGAAATCAGCCTTCATCTCTCTAGCTTATACACATAAATAAGGGTGACGTTATTCCCAAGGGTTGAAAATCATTTCTTCAGCATGGAAAAAAAACTTACTTATATTTGTATATTGCATATATCTGCATACTATACATAAACAGATATTTAGTGTAGGCACAGTATTGAAATTTTATGGCTGGGGCAATTAGGAAAAAAATAAACTAAATAAAACAACTAAGATGGATTAATAATAAAAACAATAGGCTAAGAAATACTGATCTAGCTCCTTAAAGTATAATAGCTTTACACTTGTTTGACAGGAAAGCCAAAGGTCATGTAGCTTGTAGTTGGCACATCCATACCTAGACTCTGATGTTCTGTTTCCACATCTGTGGCTCCTCCTCCATTGGACTAGGGTTCACTTTTGCACAGAAGAAATGTCTTCTTTGTTACCTTTCTTGCTGGATGAATTCATAAGTTAAGGGTGTTTAGTCCTCAAACTTAATACCTTTCTGAGTATCTTCAGTTTCCCCTTTCTGTATAGTCTGTGTAAATCCAGTACCTCTCCCTTGGCCTGTAAGGAGCACATACCCCTTTACAAAGGCCATGGATAAGACAGTTGCAGACATGCAGACATGGGGCTTCTAGTCTTCATAATGCAAATCTCTTTGGATCTTCAGGGACAAAGATTCCTAAAGCTTTGAGAACTCAGCTTCTGTTTCCTTTTCTACTTTCTCACCCTCAAGATCCTCTACGCCAATATTTAAGTGTGATAATTTTGGTTTCAAGAACCCATGGGTACTGATCTCTCTCTGTATTTCCCTTTACAGTGCTCCAAATATTTTTAAGTATCTCCACCTAAAGTAACCTAGGAGAGTGATGAAAAGTTCATTAAAAATATGTATCTTCATATGAAAAATTATATATGTCTAATAAGAATTGTAATGCATTCTGCTGTCATTTTTAAAAAATAAATTATATATATACATACATCTTCAGTGTAAATGGCTGTGGTATCATGATACTCTTCAACTAAAAGCAGAAAAATGAGCAAGAGAAGACAGCTTGAGAGTCAAGGAAATTTCTATTTTACATAATTTGGTAGTAAACAAGAGACTTTTTTTGGATACCATTGGATCTCTGAAGGTTATTTTTGTTGGAAGAAGAATATCAGATGACACAGTTGATTTGTGGCTGCACTGACTGACCATGTAAAGTATGAGGTAATATGGAGGAGATGAGGCTGAAAAGTTTGCAAGGGCCAGATCATGAAGGGAATGCCTATGTGAAAATAAGAAGTGTGGTTTTATTCTGTAGCTCAGTGGTTCTGAATATCCCTTCAATGTGGCCTTCTCATTTCCATGAAAGTCCCAATGAGTGGGGAGGAGTAGCCGAGTGGACAATATTCTTGGTTCCTTGGCTCATTGTATCAGAGGAGTTCTTTTTCTGGCTGTCTGTTAGTCTGTCTTCTATCCTGTGCTCATTCTCTCCTTTTCTTTTTAATTTACTGAGCTTCTAAATAAGAATATTTTTGTAAAGAAAATCTACTGAATATCTATCCTGATGGATCATCTGGCTAATAAATTCACTAGAAACTGAATGTACTAGAACCTCACATCCAGTGGTGTGCTGGAGTTGGTTTGTATCAAATTGGCAAAGTTAACTGTTAAATTTTAGGAATTTTGAGAGCTGATTGACAACAAGTTGGGAGCTTGAGATTGGTCATGACTGGGGTATTAAATCAATGAAATTAGCGAATACTAAAAATCAGACTGCTTCTCCCTTCCTATCCATGCAGAGAATTGGTCGTTAAACCTGTACTAATATGCCACTACCATTATTAAACTTGGGTTCATAGTAGAATTAATTAGGGGGCTGTAAAAAAATTCTAGCACCAACCTCAGAAATTTCCATTAAATTATGTGAGGGTGATGTCATCTGAGAATCTCTAGGTAATACTAATAAGCACACTCTTTGAGAACCTCCATACTACCTGTAATACAGGTCAGATGTCAATGTCGTATATTGATTTGGAATTAAGTAAGTGTTCAAAAGGTGAAAGTGATATTTTGTAAAGTGAAAGAGAACATGTCAGAAAGAAGAATGGTGAGCCAAAGAGGGAACCCTGGGGGAATATAATTGCTTTTGGGGGTAGGGGTGGGGGTGGGGAGCGAGGTGGAAGAGGACCTCAAAAGGAAGCTGAGAAATGAGAGAAACAAGAGAAAAGAGTATTACAGAAATGAGAGAGTTAATATTTTTAGTTTTGTAACATGTAATTATATGATGGCAGGAATATTTCCCCCCAAAGAATTTTCTGTTAGGACTTTCTCAAATAGACCAGGTTCTTTAAGGGAAATCTGGAAGCTGGATGATTATCTATCAGTAATGTTGAAAGCATCCCTCAATGAAGGGGAATTTGGGACTAGTGTCAATCTTCTGATTGGGAGATGCTAAGATTTAATGACTATCCAATTAGGCAATTCTGGTATAATTTATGATAGAACTCCATGTACCTTTCAAGTAGTCTTGGAGAAAAAAAGCAATAGGAAAAGAATAATTAATTGTTCACAACCATAAGGATTGTATATACTAGCACTATTTAGAGAAGTACTTCTGCCTAAATGGCTACTAGTTGAGTATTTTTGTCAATGTAGTAACGCTAGTTTCTAAAGCTTCTGTGTCTTATGGTTTGTTTTGTTACCATTGTTATTATGTTTTTAACTGTGCTTATCAGAAGAAAGTTTACATTAATATCAGGGACTAAAACTCTTAAAGCATGTTAATGTTTTAGATGGTTTCAAATAGTGATTAATTATTTCAAAATCTGTTCAGGAATAATGAGGCTATTTCAAGTGTGCCTTTTTTCCTAAAATAAGAAAATGAGATAAAAAGTTTTTGTGTGTAATTTTTTAAAAAATGTTTCCTGTTACTATATTCTACATTTGCTTGTTTGAAGTCATAGCAGATTATTTCAGATTACCATTATTACTCTGCATTAATTTATAGCAGTGAAGAAAGAAATAAAAGATATCTCTCAGTATGATTTCTATTCATAGCAGGTTATTTGACTCTGGTTTCCCAAAATAATATGCAATGACAGTGAGAGAGTAATGCAAATACATTTGGTTTTAACTCGACTGTTCAAAGATTATGATATTGCTTAGCAAAGCAGAAAATTCTGAAATCTAGGTTGAAGTCATTGGTTTTTTTTTTTAAGCCCTAATGTAAATGCATCTGCACACATTTCAATTGCAGTCACTTTTCTCACAAATCAGCTTTATCAGCTCCATTAGCAGTTGACGCCACTGAAAATCTGAGGCAGAGTTCCCGCTGCTTAGTTTCTTAAGTGTTAGAAATAATATATTCTGTGTTACAAATGTCCTGGAGGGAGGCATGTCAGCAGCTTCCAGCATTGCTAGAGCTTGTTCTCCAGGATAAACATCTGCCCTTATGCTCATTAAAATTGCTTTTAAAAATAGAAAATTGAGAAAAAACAAATAATAAGTGAAGAGCCTGACACAGGCTACCTCCAAGAATAGACTCTATGTTCAGAGCTGCCTCTGATATCAGACTCGATTTACGTTTTTATTCATATTGTTTTCCATTTATTCACTTGTTTACTTGGTATTTTATATCATAATCTGTAACTCTTGAACCATGAGACTAAAACTTATCAAAACTTTAGACAGCAGAACTCTGGGTTATTCCTTGCTAGGCATTGTGATTACCTTTTATTTTCTCTCTTTGTCTAAAGATACAGTCTAGCATAGACTCAAGATTTTTTTTTTTTAGATTAAATACAAATAATACTTTCTTTTGACATTTTCTACTCATCATTGTACTAACCGGAAATACCTTAGGATTTTGCAACGCCAGGTATTCAAATCTGAAGAAATCATTAAACAAATAATAAGCATTTGACCGACTATTTTCTTTCCCATGTATTTCAAGTTTAACACATATCTATTGAACATCTGCTATGTAGTGAGTGTATGCAAAAATGCATAAAATATGTACACCATCCTTAAAGAGCTAAAAATTTAATGGAGAATATAGATGTGTACTAATAATTGTAAGTGCAATCACAAGATATTTAGAAAGTCCAAGATATATATGTGTATTTATTTATTTATTTATTATTGCTAGTACTATTACTAGATTATGATTTGTTTAAGGATTTATAAAGTTGTAGAGAGGAAGGAGGGAGGACAGGAGGAAGAGAAGAGCAACAGCCTCATGTTTACCATTTCCTACCATTTTATACCTGTAGTTCAGCATTTTTACAGGAAAACATTCTTTTTTTTTTTTAATATTTTTTAGTTGTTGATAGACCTTTATTTTAGTTATTTGTATGTGGTACTGAGAATCGAACCCAGTGCCTCACACATGCCAGGCAAATATGCTACTGCTGAGTCATAGCCCCTGCCCTGGAAAACATTCTTTTTATCTCAAGTCTCTCCATATTTCCAGTGTTTTCACTGGCTAGTTTGATGGTTTAATTTACTGCTCAAATTTCTAGACTATAGCTACCCAATAAAAAGGCAATGTGAGCCATATGTGAAATTTTAAATATCCTAGAAACCATTTCATAAAATTTTTAAATAATATATTCTATTTATTCCAATGTATCCAAAACATTATCATTTAAACGTATAATCATTATCACAACTTGTTAATGAGATATTTTGTTTTTATTAAAAACTCCAGTGTGCATTTTAAACTTACAGCAGAGTTCAATTCCAAGTAGCCACATTTTAAATACTCAGCAGCTATGTGAGTCTGATAGTTATTGTGCAGGAGATCCCAGCTCTAGAATTTTAACTTTTTAGATCACTTCTTTATCTACTTATTCCTATGTGTGTAGAAGAATTTTGAGAAATTTTCAGATGGAATTTTCTCAGGTTGAACTAGGAAAAGCCATTTTTTTTTATACCCTCTAAAGGGAAACAAAAAGAACATCTCTGGGAATTATAGATGGCACAGTGTTTCAACTCTAAGTTCTTGCAAACACTGGGGAGTTTCTTCCCCAATTCATGAGATTGCTCCAGGGACCGAACTGTAAGGAAAGGAAGAAAACTGATTTGTGAACCATCACACACACACACACACACACACACACCGTCACTGAGATATTTATATACAATAAAATACTCATTAGAGGTATACATTTCCATTATTTTTAGTGTGTTCATGGAATTGTGCAGACAACATCACAATCTAATTTTAGGGTGTTTTGATCATTACAAATAGAAGCTCCATGCCCATTAGCTTCTACTAACCATTCTTTTGCTGTTCCCCAGCTTCAGGAAACCATAATCTTTTTCCCCTATAGATTTGCCTGATCAGGACATTTCATATAAATGAAATGACACAATATATGACCAGGTGTGACTGGCATCTTTCACTTAGTAATATGCTTTTAATGCTTATCCCCGTTGTAGCATAAATCTCTTCTTTGCTTCTTTTTATGATTGAATAGTTTCTCACTCACTCAATATAGCACATTTTGTTTATCCATGCATCAGATGCTGAACCTTTGCATTGTTTCTACTTTTTGGCTATTATGAATAATTCTGGTAACAATATTCATATACAGGTTTTGGTGTGAACATATGTTTTTATTTCTCTTGGGTATAAACCTGGAAGCAGAAATTGTTCTCTGAAGTGGCTGCTCCACTTCATTCCCACCAGCAGTGTGTAAGGATTCTACTTTCTCCACATCATTGCCATCTCTCATCATTGTCTGTCATTTTGGTCATGGCCACGCTTGTGGGTATAAAGTGGTATCTCATTATGGTTTTTGTCTGCATTTCGCTAATACTAATGATGGTGAATTTTTTGTCCCCTGTGTATCTCTGTGGAGAAATGTCCATTCAAATTATTTGCCCTTTTAAAATCTGATTGTCTTCATGTTGAGTTCTGAGTTTTTAAAATATATATATTCTGGATACAAAGCCCTTATCAGATATATGATTTGCACATATATACTCCCATTTTCCCATTCTCTAGATTGTCCTTTTACGTGCTTGATGGTGTTCTTTGAAGCACACAAATTTTAAATTTTGGTGAAATGCAAATTTTGATTTCTCCTCTTGTTATGTCTGCTTTTGGTTTTGCATCATGGATTGTATTTTCAACACCTTTGTGCATGACTAAAACACAGGTATCACCTTTGCTCCTGGGAGTTGACAGAGAAGAGAAGCAAGTAAGTAAGCAGTAACAGTAAAGCTAGGAAGTCAGAGTTTAAGACACTGTCTATTTACAGGAGCAATTAATCTTGGTTCAGGGTGGTGAGAGGACAGAGGTTTCAGAAGGGGCAATTTTGATACAGAGATTAGGAAGTGTTATCGAATGTAATTTAAAAATACATTAAATGAGATGAAATTCCTACATTACAGAATCTCATTTAGTGTGTGTGTGTGTGTGTGTGTGTGTGTGTGTGTGTGTGTGTGTGTGTTTGAGAGAATATACTTAGGACCTTGCAGCCCATCTCATGGTTACTTTCTGAAAATCAGTTATTGGTCTGGTTGAGCATAGAGCATAGAAAAACTGGTTAACAGAGGTTTCTGGTTGGTAAAATGGTAGATAAAGTCATAAAAGGGCAAAGCCACAAAATCAGTTTTCACTATGGTTAAGTCCTTAATACTTAGACCACAGCCAACTACAAACAACCTCTCTATATTCAGAAAATTACACTGTGTTTGAGACTTTTTTTTTTTTCTCAAGAGTCTTTTGAAGGCTTTGCTATTTTCTCCTATGTCAAGGAAAATAGCTACAGGATAAGAAACAACAATCTGAACTTCAGCTTTTGCACTTCACCAGACCACTTCTTACTTTCCCTTTTGTATTTTAAAGCCTGTTTAGGTAAATGCATGAGTTATCATGAACACTGTGAAAAAAAAATGTAGGTAAAATGTTCTTAAAGTTATCTTTTGTACCAAATGTCAAATGGTAGGAATTGAAACTGAAATTAAAATAGACATGAAAGAGACAATAAAGGTAAAATCAATAAGGCTGATTTCACAAAGGCTGAGTTATACAGCCTTTATGACAAGTCCAATTTTGAGCATGGACAAACCCCAGGGATGTATTCTCCCATTGGTGTGCACATCTCACTCTTATTTACTTTAATGAGCCTTATCAGTGGGAAACAAGGGAAAATAGATTCTCCAGCTCTTCTTTCCTATTGCTAGCTCTAAAGCTCTTAACAAAGCACATACCACACATTAGTTTATGATCCTATTCAGATAAGAAACAGTCAGTGAAGAAAGTATTCAAAATTCTGCTCAGGCTTCTTTGTGCATATTGTTCAGGAGATCCAGTTAGTACATAAACAGTTATTCTCTGTACTAGAGTGCCTTTATCCCAGCCTGCACAGGTTGAAGAATTTCCTCAAGGTAATCTGCAATGCAGATGATATTGGCAACTAAGTGCAAATGCAGATAAAATATTGTACAACACTGGTGATGAGAATTACTAGATAATACTTGGAGCAGACATGATTCCATCCTTTGCAATTTGTTGCTATTAATACCTTGAAATTTTGCAATTTATTTGAATAAATAGCCTCACTGAAATATTTGATAGTTCTTAAAGAAAACAGTAACCTAAAGTTTAAGATAATTAAATTAACATGTATGTACTGATTGTAATTTTGGATATTGTGTGGCATTTCTACTTAATAGTCATTCTTCTTACTTCTTTGACCATTCATTTGATGGAAATTATGTGTCTACCATATAATACACACACTGTGTTACTTGCAAAGACACAAAATGAACAATATTCTGGAGATATGTTCGTGACCATGAGTGAGAAGATAACTACAAAGTTCACTTGCAGATCTTCCCGGGATCCCTGAGAGGGATGCTCAGCCAGCATGCAGCATCGGCAAAGACTTCATGGAGATGCCATGGTCAGGTGGCAGCAAGGGTCTTGAAGACCAGAAGAACTCATTTGTTACATTATTATTATTATTATTATTATCATAATGCTATATATCATTTTTATCTCAACAATGTTACATTTCTCTGACTCTTTAATTAGTTACAAATATTCAAATAAGAGATGGTTGGTGAAGAAAAACTTGGAAAAAAGAATTAAAGTGCATATTTCATACTCTCTTTATCAAATCTTGTTGAAGTTTTTGGGAGTGGCTATTCCAGTCTATTTCATTTTGCAAAATTTATAGAAATTCACTAAGCCTTGCACTTCAATTGAGAGCTCTTGCTTACCCAGGACTAAACTACATTTGATTTTAGGTGTCTGCTTTTTTTGAAGCTGTGCTTTGGGAACATTTTTCTAATCCAAGAAAAATAGGGGTAGGAAACAAAGTAAATTTGGGAGAGAAAGGATCAGGGCATGTCTGAGCAGTGCTGGGCAGCCACTGTGGCTCTAACAGAAGCTGGTGGTGAGGTTAGAGGCATCGTGGTGAGAGGTTGGATGGGGAGACCACAGGACTGGGAACAGAAGTGGTGGAGAGAAGTGAGGAAAGGGGAAGAGGTGGGGAAAGAAGGAAGAGAAAAGGGAGTAGAGTTTTGGTTTTTGTTTTGGGAGGTTTTTTTTTAGTTTAAATTTAAGTCTAAAGGATTGAAATATTTTTAGATTTTATTCAAACACGCATGCATGCGTACATGTGCTCACACACGCACATCCTTCTTCCAACTGAACAAAGGTATAATTCCTAGTCCCCTTTGTATCTAATTCAAATTGTAATTATATTTCCTATCTTTCTTGATGTCAACTTCAGACAAGAGTGTTTGGAAAGTAGGCATAAAATCTTATTAAACTGTGACATATACTTAATCTAATCTCTGAGGCTAGTTTCCTGGGGGAACAGGTGGATGGCTTGATAACCCACCTCGTGGCTGCTCAGGACTCTGTCCTGGGATGATTTCCCTTGGTGGAATGAATGTGGCAAAGCCACAGTCACTGCTGGCACTGGCAACAGATTTCCCTCCGCTCGATGCACACGTCCACTCTGTTTGCTCTACGCTCACCCCAGGAGCTTTTTGGATCTAGCAATATGTTTCCCATAATTTTCTGTGTGCTGCAGTCGCAGTGTCATCTTTATTTAGCACAGCTCTGCTTATGGCCAGACTGCTGCCTTTCCATGAAATATGCAGTCAGTTGTCCACATGCTTCAATATCTGCATGCTTGGCACAATATAAATCGGATTCATCAATTTGCTATTATTGTTTGCTTGCCTAATTCTATAGTAAGCTTACACCTGTTTTATTCTTTGTTATCAATTATTTGAAGAAAGTATATCTATCTAATTTGTGAGTATAGAATCACTTTTAGTTTTATCAAATAGAGAATGTATTTGTTTTATTTATTTGCTTATAGTTTTATCAAATAGAGAATTTAAAGGTTTGACTGGTAGCATCCCAAAACGTAGAGTTTTCATATTAGGCATTTTAGTTGGTTAAAAATAGGAAATGTACAGTTTATTGTCTTTTCATGCCTGTTTCCCAGGTCCATTTCCTTTTTTCCCTATCTATCTAGGAGGCTGACCTCTGCCTACTCCTTCCCTAGAATTGCCTATTGGTGGCTTCAGATTGGGTTTAATTATGGGAAGTAGCTGGAAGAGACCAGAGGGCAGGAGGAAGGAGAAGTTTCTGAAAGGTGCTGCCCCCTCTGGGATAGCTCCTGTCAGACACTGTCTCCCCCATAGTTTCAGATTGGCCGAAGTCTTTGCCTCCTGAAGGCCTGGCTCCTGGTGTCTCTGTTTCACTTCTTGGTTCTCTTAACATTTCAACACCTCTGAAAATAAAATTCATGTCTCTTGTACCATATGGGTTGAATTGGGCTTCCTGTGAGGACCCCAACTGATGCGAGGGATATTTTCTAAAAACAAACTTTCTGAGGATTTAGAAAATAATCATCATCACTGATGAGCAATGTGAAATGAAGCAGCGTTTGGAGCTTACTTTGGGACCTAGGACAAGTCCCTCACTGGCAGTAGAGGGCTGGGTGATTATGGGCAGCACATGAGACACTGTGTTTGAAAGTGTTAGAGACTTTAAGAGTGTTAAACCTACCATGCCACATAGTATGTCGATGGCCACTGATCTTTGTTCTTTTCTACCCTCCTTCTACCAGCTGCTTTTTATAATTTTGTGTTTCCAGATTTCATTAATTGAAGTTTAGATTTTCATCAGTTTAAATTAAATATCAGTACACTGATAGTGTGGTTTTGTGGTGGAAATTTTTGTTGGTTCGTGCTTTTGTTTATGCATTTAAGACTTGACTGTGGGGACTTCAGGGTTTTGAAGCTGCATGGCTTCTAGGCTTTGTTTCCTCATGGATAAAATCATAACAGTAACATCTACTGCATCTTCCTCACAGGGAAAACGTAAGACATAATGAAGAAATATGAAGCAATGAGAGCATTTTTTTTAAATCAGTAGAAACAACATCATTATTAAGAACCTCTGTGGTTCTACAAAACATGTTCTATGTTAAAACATGAGATATTGGAATATGGCCATATGGTGTTCAGAGGGCCATTCAAACTATAAAATTCTCTGTTTCTAAGAATTTATATAGAACCTAAAAAACCCAATGTAAAAAGATTTGTCCCATGTTTTAAAGAGTTTTACTAAAATATAAAGAAATAGATTATTCACATATATCTTATACTGCCAATGCATGGACTAGGTTAGTTCTGGTAAAGACCTGAGAAAAAAGTACTAAGTATAAATCAAAGATTTAAAAGATGATTACTTTCCTATTATTATTATCATTATCATTATCTTATAACTGAGTTTTGTATAGTTATTAAGATTTTTAAGTTGTCTAATTTGAATAAACTTCTCTCCTCAAAATTCATGTATGACCTTATAGTGTTTTGAACTGTAATTGCTCATTTTAAAGTATCAAATAACTGATGCTGGGCTGGGTGATATCTCAGTGGAAGAGTGCTTGCCTAGCATGTGTGAGGCATTGAGTTCAATCTTCAGCACCACATAAAAATAAAAGTATTGTGTCCATTTACAACTAAAAATATTTTATTAAAAAAATAACTGATTCTATGGAGTGGATTTTGTCTTCTCCAAAATTTATATGTTGAAGGCTTTTTGATGTGCCTGTTTCTGGAGATTACCTTAGGTAATTAAAGGTAATTAAAGTTAAGTGTGGTCATACAGTGGAGACTTAATCTAATAAAATCTTGTAAGAAGAAGAGAGAAGGAGAGAGATTCCCACCCACAACACCAAGAAAAGGCTGGGTGAGGACATAGCAAGAAGGTAGCTGTCTGGAAGCTAGGAAGAGATCTCCTTGAACCCAACCTGCTGGCACCTTGACCTCAGGCTTCCAGGTCCCCAAACTGAGAGAAAACAAAACTTCCAGGGCTTAAAGCACCCAGTCTCCATGGTATTTTGTTATGGCAAATCAAAGTGATTTGATTTGCCATAACAAAATTTGACTTAGCTTTAATTGTTATTATTGAAGACTATTAGCAACTTTGAAAAAATTATTCAGGACTAGGGACAGAGATAATTAAGCATGTTTAAAAGAAAAAGAGCTTTGTTTCAGTGAATTTGACTAAAAATGATAATGTAACTTCTCATACCTTTTTGTTAGTTGTTCTTTCATAAGAAGTGTCATTGATTGTGTTCATTGTGGAAAGATCTGTTGAATAATGTGAGCTAGTATAATTTTGGGAGAATAATTTTGTAAAGATAACTAAAGGTAATTTTTAAAATTGATCTAACATAGATCATTTTATAACACAAACTCTGATGTCTAATCAGAAAAGAAAGATGTATGAAAGAAGGCGTGATGTATCAGAAGCAGGTTGACCTCATTTGTAGTCATACTTTGACAAATTGCTGGCTCTGTGACTTTGGACAAGTCATTGTATCCCTCAGGCCTCAATGTCCTCATCTGCAAAATAAGGGAGTGGTAACTGAATAATGTCTGGGATGCCTTTGAGCTATCACACTTTATAAAAATGTACACTAAGGTATTGTGAGTTTGTGGAACTTTATCACACTGCAAGTTGCTGCTTTAACGTATACATCTTCAAATGATAGGCAAATATATTCACTATACTCTAAATTTTTTCAGTGCAACTATTTTATTCCTCTAGCATAGAAAATAAAATACTATGATTTTCAAATATCAAGACAAAAGGAACAAATCTCTATGTTACGTTAACTTTCCTATATTCACATATGAATACATCACCAGTGAAACTCCACATCATGTACAATCACAAGAATGGGATCCTAATTAGAATATTATACTTCATATATGTATGATATGTCAAAATACACTCGACTGTCATGTATATCTAAAAAGAACAAATAAAAATCTATACGCTGCATAAACATTTCTTTTCATTGAAGATTTTATGCAAATAGGCATTTTAAAGCTTGCTATAGTGGAACTATACACTAGATGGAAGCAAAGAGTAAGCTAACCTGTTAAAAGGTTAGAAAATATTTCCTGTGGCAAATGAACCACACTTTTCTGGATAGTAAAGGTCATTGAAATTACAGGCTACATTTCTTTTTAAAAATGCTAATTAGAAAAGAAAACAGCAAATAACACTGCCCACTTAAGCCACTGAAATAATACTAAGATGAACCACTGTTAAGATGAATCTTTATACCTTTTCTTAAAGATTCTGGCCAGTAACATTAGAAATTAAATGTTGAATCATCTATCATAATTCCTGGGATATGATTGGTCAATAAGCATAATACAGTAACCAGTCAAATTGTGATATTCATAGATCTCCTTTTAAAAAAGTTCATAGGGATAACATATAATCTGTTCAAAAAAGAATTCTCTAAAAGCCTATACTATTTTAAGCTCAGTGATGGAAAATTTACCTCATTGCATATAATTTTACCTGCCACTTCCTTGAAAAAATGATGTATCTACTCTTTCCTTTCAAAATTAATTGGGTCTTGTAATTTAGGTTCTAAAATGTGAAATGATGTGATGATTTTCATGTTTAGTCTTGTAGTAAGTCAAAACTCAGTTTATTACCACAGTCTTTATGCAAAGTGAATTGCTTAGAGTTATCCTTGAAATGCATGCGTGGAGAAGGAAAGAAAAATGCTTTATTCTAGAAAAGCATTCTGAAGTTGTTTGTGTAGGCAGTAAATTGTAGATGATATGTTCTGCGTAACAGTAATTTCTACTCAATGTTTTAGATAAAATCCATTATTTAGAGTGCAAGATGGCACCACTGTTTGGGAATTATCAGGTAGTAAATGCAAGATGTACTAACAATTACTTAGCAGTCATGCTGCATCTAAGGAAGACATTGATACTGAGAGAACTTTTTTTTGACATCAGTATAAGCAGTTTTAATAATCTTTATAACTGTGGGAGCAATCATTTAATCTCTATGGGGTACAGATTCCTGATATGTAAATTGTGAAGTCCAGAAAATCTTTAAGTTTCAATAGCTATTTTCTAAAATTATATAATTCTTATTCCATCAAGTCAAAGCTAGAAGGATAGAATATGAACTGTAGTATTGGAATTTATGTTGTCAAGTTTGCTTATTTTCCTCTTTGGTCCATGAAAGAAAAGGAAAGAGGAAAAAAATGATGTAGGTGAAGAGATTTGGGGCCACCTCCACTCTTTGGCTAATATTGCCACTGACTGCTTGGGAACTTAGAAGTGAGATTTACTTCTGTTACCCACCTTTTCCCAGCCATGTTGACAGAGGGCCTTAGGGCTTGAACCTAGGTAGTCCAAACGTAAACTGTGGGTTTTGATAACAGCATCAGATGCTCAGGGCATAACAACTTATATGTTAGATATTTTTGGGAATTTAATCTCCTTGAGCCTCACATCTCATTTCTGTAAAATGAATATACCAACAACTTAAAAAAGTAGTCTTGAGCATTAAAAAAAAGGGATACATAAATCTTCACTAGTATGCCCTGTGTATTAAGGGAAGAATTTCTGGCAAGTGCTATCAAATATCCCTTAAAAAACCATGTTTTAGGCAAAATGGCAGTGATACAACTTATTGGTGTTTTCCATCTCTAAATATCATCAGTCCTAACCATCAACAAGAGTAGCAAAAGAAATAGAAGGAATGCACCAAAGAAAATGAGTATACTTTACTCATCTGAGGTAGGAAATAATTTTTAAAGTTCTTGCATTTAATGAATTATACTCAGTCTATGGGCCCATGTAAAATAGAAGTTGTGGCACCTTTTATTTGATGTTCAATTATTTTCATATATTTCTCACATCTTTGGCATTGCACTTTATTCATAGGGTTCATCCTATCAGCATGGGCTTGTTGGTAGATACATCATCTTTCCAAGTTCCCCATCCTGTCACTTCTTAGGGTGCTTAGTTAAATTTTGTGAGAATTGAGAATTAATCTAGTGAAATATATCTTTAACTTTCTATCACTCCAGAAAAAAAGTCACAAAATGAAATCCTTACCACAGGCTATGACAAACCATATAAAGGGAACAATTGGCCTTTTCTTCACAGACTATAATGGCTTAGCAGGAAAGGCCCTTAACATCTTTATTTTTTGTGTAGTTGCTCATCTCTTAGCATAGAGCATGTAAAAGTTAAGCATTAACACCACTTTGGGCTTTTACAGTGCATTTAATGGGCTCAGCATGTTTCAAGTTTAGTCTCTGAGAACTGCAGTATCTCAACAACATACCTAATGGCAGGTTACTCTTTATCCATTATGTTAAAGACAGAAGGCGGAAGGATGGAGATGGAAAGTGGCTTATGACTGATTATCAGTAGAGGAAACAGCTTGAGAACTTGGGGTACATTTTTTGGGTTAGTCCTGAAGTTAGATCACAACTTCTGGGTCAGTATTGATGCCTGTGATAGTAATAATTTTGTACAAAGTCCCAGCTAGTGATCAGTGTTTAAGAGTACTTCTTATAATACTTACAGAAGTACTGACTTAAACTGTGAGGAAGTTATTTTTTTGCTGTTATTATTATTAGGTACAGATTGGCAATGATAAATATGACTTACATATGAGTAAAGGCTATCCCTTCTACTTTATAACTCAACTATTATATTCATACTTAGTACTAAATAGAAATAAGATTTCAATTATTAAATTTATTATATGTGAATTTGTTCAAAGAGATTTTAAAATCAACACTAGCTCCTTTGATTTTACAACAGCAATATGGAAAGACAGTTAGTATTATGCTAACCATTCTGTGAAACTGATGAAGATTAATAAAATGGGTATTGTGTTTGGGTTCATAGAAAATGGGGCTCCAAGCTTGCTCGGCTTTCCCTAGCTATATGGTGCTGAAGGTTACTGGAGCACACTGAGCCTCAGTTTTCTCAATGAAAAAAGTGGGAATATTACCATTAAATGAAGAGCTGTTGTTAGGAACTGATGAGATTATGCGTGCATGCCTCTAACCCAACATTACTGATCCTGCACTTAATAAGGGACAAATAAGATCAGAGCTCCAGTGCCCTGACTTTGGTTCAATTGTGCTTTGCATTAAGTTGGACCGAAGGCAATAATCTGATTGATAGTCATTATGTCATGAGTCATGGCCAAAACACCTGACAGGTTTTGAAGATTTGTTATTACTTTGCCTTATGGAAGTTTAAAAAGTCATGATCATAAAACAATTAGTGTTTCTGCTGATCTGGAAACAATGTCACTTGAATTGAGATGGATTTCCTGCTTTACTTTTCTTCCCCCATGGGCTGAGAGTGGTTGAGCTGAGTTTTCTGAGATGGCATTTCTCAGCTATCACTTCAGTTTAAAGTTCTATATCTCTTCTGTGGCCAGAAATGCCCAGTAGCTCCTCAGATTTAACTCTGACATATTATCAGGGTGTCAAGATGGAAACCAGTTGCTGCAGAATCTCTGGCTCAAGAAGCTGGATGCAAAAGCAGGCTTCTGAGAGAGATGCTGGGCAGGGGATGAGTAAACCACTGGGGGGGGGGGGTTAGGATGGCTGCTGGCAGTGTGGAGGTCATGGTGAAGGTGTACATTTTCTGATCATGACTGTTGAAGTCACCTCTGTCCATGAAATTAAGTGAAAATTTACACACTGTGTCTGTTATAATAAACTTCCTAGACTTTTATTCTATTGATGCTCAGATGGTTTACTCTTCTCTGAATTGAGGTTTCATGCATTTCCTACTGATTTAGGAAAGCAGAGTAGCATAATGAAAAAAATCACAGGTGTCTGATGAGCTGTGTAACCTTAATACACCACCTTGTCTTTCTGTGTCTTCTTCTCAATTGCAGAGTGGGGATAATAAGGGTATAGAGTTCAGAAGATCAATTGTGTTACTGTGTATGAAAGGCTTTGAAGATTTAAAGTGCTAGACAATGCTGGCTCAAAAAATAACCATTATTAATAGCAAAAAGAGGGAAGTTTCTATTGACTTATTTGGTCGAGCATGCTCGGTGCCTCTCCCATAATGGCAGTCATTTCAGCCTGCTTGTTTCCACAGATGTGTCCAAAGTGCTTTTATCAGTGCTGGACACATAGTAGGTGCTCAGTGAATATCTGTCAAATGTCTCAATGATTTCAAGTGGTGAGGTACAGGCATCTATTGCTGCGCATATTTCAACGGAGTGTGTGCATGTACGTAGGGTCTTGAGGAAGCCTGGCAGTAAGTATATTTCCTTCCATACATTCTCTCTCACCTTATGAGGCAAACATTTCGCCTCCTGATTTCTAATTTTGGGTCCAGCAGCATCTACTTTAAGGACACATTTACTTCTGACATTTCAATTCAAGTCACAATTCAAATCCCACTAGTTTCGAGATCAACACATTAGTGCACTCAGCTTAATGATACCCTACCAAGCTCCTGAAAGTCTTACAGAGATACACAATTACCAAAACCCACCTAGGAGGCCGGCACATTCAGGGAATCACTAATAGGATTCAAGAGAGAGCGCTGACAACACAATCAGTCTTTAAATGAAGAGCTTCTTATATTGGAGCTAAATTCAGTCAGAGAAGTAAGGCACATTTTTATGATTTATAACCCCCCCACTGAGAGCATACGTAATAATTTGAAGCTGGCTGAAATATTGGGTGTCCAGTTTCTCCTGAGTTCTGGGAAGATCTTGCCCTGACTTATCTAGGTAAGTAGAATGGGTCAAATGGGATCCATGGGTATGTTATCAGTTATGTTTACTGATCTGTTATTTAAGGAAATTGAATGAAAATGAAGTCAGATGAATTGAACTGTTTCTAATCTGATTTCACTGCGTCAAGTTAAGCTCCTTTCTACAAAACTAAAGCCCAGGAAATCTAACAAAAACCAAATAAGTAGTGATCAGTAGACTGTAGAAAAACTGCAGTCTGCAGGGCCTGTGTCAACTGCTAATTTTGTTAGCACTCTCGATTTTCACATACCTCAAGACTGAAATGACTGTGGGAGAAAGAGTGACTGATAAAACTTTTTCTCTCCTTAGGTTGGAAGGTGTAACATCTCAAGACTGGCCTTGTCAATAATGATATCAATTTCACTTTGATATCTTAGAATTATTTGATTCTAAATGTTGCTAAAACTAAATGTATTTATTTTCCTTTTTCTTCTTTTTTGGGGGGCCTCGGGTGGGGGAGGGAGGTGCTCGAAATTGAAACCAGGCCTTTGTAAGTCTGAGGCAAGTGCTCTATCACTGAGATTTTTTTTATTAAGTTGCCCAGGTTGGCCTTGAACTTGGGATCCTCCTTCCTCAGCCTCCTGAGTAACTGGGATTAAAGGCATACATCACCATGACTGGTCTCAACTCTTTTTTTTTTTTTTTTTTTTTTTTATCCCCATGCTGAGAATTAGACCTAGGGCTTTGTGCATGATAGGCTAGTAGCTTTATCACTGAGCTACATCCCCAACCCCTAAACTCAAGATTCTATACATAAATTCAGGATCATTTTATTATAATTTGGAGTCTTAAAATCTCAGATTGCACTTATATGATGTGCTCTCAACTGTTTGAAAAGGAAGAGGGTCCTGTCATCTATTATTACCATTATTTTCTCATTATTAAAAATAAATATTATTTTTACTATTTATTCAAAGTGACATGCCCAGGATAAACATTTGAGTAGAGTAGAAGAGCTGGTAATGAAAGATAGGTGTTCCTTGCCCCATTCTTTCCCATTCTGGGTTCATTATTTATGCAATAGCAGGTATTTCTACTGTTTTAAATTTTTCTAGCCGTCCTCCACCTCTACTGTATAATTACAATGCTTTTTTTTAGTCAATCAAATCCTGAAATAATATATTAATTTCTGCTAAGAAAGACTAGTTAAACTATGCTCTCTTTAACTAGTTAAACTAGTTAATCTATGCCTCTTATTTGACTTAACCTACTAGTTATTGCTCTACCATTGTGTGATACACTTAAGTCTATGTTTTTAATGTATTATTAAACCAGTATGTCTTAATTTCCTGCTCCATCAGATTAAAATATTAGCGCGCTGCACTATTTCCTTTCTCCATCCTTCTTTCTAGCTACTATCTCCTGGTAGTTTCACTTTTACTTAAAAGAGTGGATTTTAAATGTCCTCACCACAAGTAAATGATAGGTAGGTGATTAGTTAGCCTTATTTATTCATCCCATAATAAATGCATATATTGAAACATCACACAATATCCCATTGATATACATAATTATGATTTGTCAATTAAAAGTAAAAATAAAGCCCCAAAATATACAAATACAATTAAAAACTAAAAAATAAAATCTGTCAAGGTTGATCATATTTACATTGTTTCATAACCAGGTTATTTACATTGTTAAGTTTTATATGTTTTATTGATAGGCAACATCAAATAAAACCAACAAGCACTCATTAATGTCAGTCTTATGTAAATTTGTCCCTTCGTAGTTTAGTTGTGGGCTAGGGTTCTTTCTAAAGGAGACTAAGCTTCACAATATCTCTTCAGAGTAACATACTGAAGGGTTATTCATGTTATAAGCTTCACAATATCTCTTCAGAGTAACATACTGAAGGGTTATTCATGACCTAAAACAACAAATAGATAATCTGTATAATTATTTTTTATTTATCAACATAATTAAAAATTTTTTAAAATCCCATGCTTTGAAGGTATGTGAAAATTGTAACATGGGTTATTTCTAGCTTGGATCTTCTTCACTGAAATGGCAGATTGAGAGATTAGATTGGTTCCTCCAATACTGCTTCAAGGGAGCAGGCAGTGCTGTTGTGTATCACAGGCATACCTCAGGAAAGGCCACCTCCACAAACCCCCAACCCACCTCTTTTATCCTATTTCATAATATATGGGAAAGATCAAGAATATTTGAAGACACAAATCATCAGATGATTTGATAATCATTATTGACAACTCCTTGTATCTTCATATAATCTCATCCCCTTTCTTGCTATTTTAGGAGAAACAGTGTTGCCCTTTCCTTGTCTTGCCAGGGAGCACCACTGGTACCCTCCTAACTGATTATATTAAACCACAGAAAGGGCACACTTTCTGTGATCACACTGGTGATCACAGGCCTAAAGTAGGTTGTAGGATCACCTGAGATTGGCTATCTCACTTAAAAAGAAATGGCTGTGCCAAGATTGGTGCTCTGTGCCCTTACCTTCTCTAGAGGACAGTCTGCTTTCCCAGTGGCTTCTGGGCTTACCCCATACATGTGGTGTCTGTGGTCTTCACTTACCAAATTTACTGACTTAAGAGTCAAGAATAAACTCTTAGGATCTAAGACAACACCTATTTCCATTTCCTGTTCTCTCTCACTCCTCAGTAGCATCCCTCCCTTCTGCCAGGAGCCTCCTTAGTTCCTCTCCCTGCGTTTCTGATGCCGTGCCCCTCTGGGTCTCTTGAAGTGGCCTCCTTCTTTTCTTCTTTTCAATGTTCTACTATTCATTCTGCTCCTTCCTACCTTGGCCAATATAATTTTGCTATGAAATAATTGCTTGTTCTTTTCTTGATTTTTTTTCTTTTTGCTTCCTCTTAGTAATTACATGGCTCAATCCTTTACATAGTCAATCCCAAATCAGTGCTCACCCTCATAACAGGTCACATTTGCAACCATTTCTGGGTATCTCCATTTGGAGATTCAACTGACACCTAAGGACACAGTGGTCCAAGCTGAACTTATCCTCTTCCTATACTTATTTTACAACTCTGGTGACTTAAAACCCAGTAATCATTTCTGACACTTTCCCTGGGTTCTTTTCCTTCTGTGGTTGTTTTAGTTTTGTTCTATTTCACATATCTGATGTTCTTTCTCCTCCTCTCCATGCCCACTGCTACTTGGTTCTTATTGTAGGAAAAATTCTATTAAAAAGGGTTAGTAAAGACATTAGAACAGAACAAAATAAAACATTCTTCCTACTTCATACACCACTCAATAAAACACTTCTCACATCAGATGTGTATTTTGTCCCACACACCAACCAATCAGTTCTATAGCAGGCCTCCAGCAGGGTGTCCTCTGATCCAATTAAATTCTTAGGCTACCTACCTGGAATTTGTGTAAGATTCCACGGACTGAGGGTCCAGTCCTGCAAGACTGCTTCCATTCAGATGCTGGTTGAAAGCCCAGTTTGTGGCCTGTACTTCTGACTGGCTGGCTATAAATTAGAATTCTTCTCTTTGGGCTTGATTAATTTCCTTGAGTGGGACACAGAACTCAGAAAAACTCTTTTCTTATATTTACCCATTTTTAATAAAGGATATTATGAAGGATACAGATGAGCAACCAGACAGAGGAGATATTTACGGCAAGGCAGGTGGGTAAGAACATGGAGTTTTCATGCCCTATCTGGGTCTGTTATCCTCCAGAATTCTCCACATGTTTCATTACCCAGTAGCTCTCTAAACTTGGATCTTGTGGATTTTGAGGGAGATTTCAACATGTAGACATGATTGATTTTCATACTGGTCATTTGGATCAAAATATCAAAAGGCCTTTCTAGTGATCAGCCCCCATCATTAGTCTACTAAGGGGCCCCATTCACCAGTTACCTTATTGGATACAAAAACCACCAATTATCTCATTGGATACAAAACCCACTCTTATCCACTGGTTTTGTAAAGTTGTATGCCAGGAATCAAATAGACATTTCAAAATATCATGGGGGTAGCGCTCTGTATGGGAAGGTTTACAGATTTAGCTTGACCTGTCTGCAGCCATCTTAAGTTGTTACCTCCATGGCTGCCCCAGAGTAATGTTCGTTAGTTTTCCCTACAGTTTCCCAGAACGCTTTACAGAGCGGAAAAACCATTAGAGTGCTGTGTGGAGTTTCACAACCAGACCCCCTGCCAGGAATGTGTCTGATTCTTTGAAATTAGTTTGAGGCAAACCAGGTACATTCTGGCTTAGATAAAGTAAATTTGGTCTTGATCATTATTTATTCCTCTACTTCTAACCCACATGGCAGGGATCCAACTGGTGATGCTATCACCCTGGATCACACTTCTATTGGTAAATGCCCAATAAATTGTACTCTGTATAAGCTTGAATCTGTTTGCCTCTTTTCTTTGGTCTCACAGAACCTTAGGGTCAGTTTTCATACATTGGGATTTGGTTGTTATAAAACAGAATAATTGAGAAACACAAACAAGCACACCATCCTCCTCATTATCATCCAGGTAAGAGGACCATCTGTCTTTATCATTTTCATTAACTATCCACCTGCTTTCTCGTTGGATTTTTCCAGGAATACAGCCCCGTGCCATTTCCTTTCTAAGAAAAAAAAATATATATATATATCCCTCATTGCTCACTTAATATAATCTAAATTCAGAGACTAGTGTTTCCATACACATTTAACCCTTAAGTTCCATATCTCTTTATGAAGTTTTCAGAAATGATTTTTATGCGCTTTCCTCTCACCTGAAATGGTCACTACCTGAAGCAGGAACTTGTCTTGTTTACCGCTGCACTTCCTGAGCTTAGAACAGACACCCCCACCACAGTATGCCTTCAATATTTGTTGAGCAAATAATGAAATGAATGGGAAGTACTGTCCTTTCTTTATGCTCTCTGGTTTCCACTCCTTCCTAGACAGCATTCACATTTTATTGAGTAGACTAAATTGTGTTCTCCCAGATTCCAGTGTTGAAGCCCTAACTCCTACCTTCTCAGAAGGAGACTGTATTTGTACATAGGGCTTTCAAAGAGGCGATTAAGTTAAAATAAAGCCCAATCTGACTGGAGTCCTATAAGGATATTTGGAACAGGATGAACAGGAATTTTGAACACACACACACACAAAGAAATGCATATGTATGTGCAGAGGAACAGGCAGGTAAAGGCACAGGAGATAGCCATCTGCATACCAAGAAAGAGAGAGCATAGAGGAAACTGAACATGTCCACATCTTGTCCTTGAATCTCCAGCCTCCAGAACTGTGAGAAAGTAAATTTATGTTGTTTATGTAACTTACTCTGTGGTGTTTTGTTATGGTAGTCTGAGTGTTTACTTTTGCCAGATATTCTGTTAAACCCTTTGCATGTAATTTTATTAAGAATCCTATGACGTATTTTTATGACCACCATTTTACAGATAAAGAAATGGAGGAATTGAGACTTCAGTTAACTTCCTTTTCATCACACAGCCAGAATTGGGAATGCAGGCAACTTGATTCTTGCCGTTCCCTCTGCCTGGAATGCCCTTCCCTCAACTCTAAACACCTGTCAAATAGGAAGAAATGTCTTCTTTCCTTGAATTCTTGGATTTGGGCTCTGTACTTGCCTTTTGGTAACTGTTCTTCTGCCTTCCTCTTACCTCCAACCTTTTCTAGCTGCCTGCTCAAGAACCTGCTTAGCTTTCTGGAAGGAGTTTCACATTATTCATCACAGCCCTTTGAAATTCAGTCTGGACCCCTGTAATGGTTTAGATGTGAATTGTCCTCTCAAAACTCACATGTGATACAATGCAAAAAGGTTCAGAGGAGAAATGATTGAGTTATAAGAGTCTTAACCTCATCAGTGAATTAATCCCCTGATACGGATTAAATGAGTGGTAATTGAAGTGTTAGGGTGTGATAGGAAGAGGTGGGAATTGGGGCATGACTTTGGGGTATATATTTGTATCTGGCAAGTGGACACCTCTCTCTTTGCTTCCTGATCATCATGTGAGCTGGTTCCCTCTGCCATATTCTTCTGCCATGGTGGAGCTGGGTGCATATGGACTGAGACCTCTGAAACTGTGAGCAAACTTTTCCTCCTCTATAATTTTTCTGGTCAGGACCTTTAGTCACAGCAGCAAAAAAGCTGAATAAAACAACCCCTTCTGGGATGAGAATTTGTCCACATACCACAGCCCTAGCTACTAGCTGAAAAGCATCTTTGTAATAAATGTACACCAATAAGCATGTATTGAAGAATTCACTTATCCCAGAATTCCATGTTGCCATTCCCTCTTAGGTGTACAGGAATCCCTGCTGACCTAATATTGGTTGTATGCTTAGATCACCATTGGTTATATTTCCCTGTTGCTGCCACATATAGTGCTGTGCTCTTAATAAGCATTTTCCCCCAGAATCAGAAGCCGAATCTCTCCTAGAGCCCCAGGCTTCCTATGCAATTCATCTGTTTCCATGTTTCTGCTTATCTTACACAGGACAGCTGCTAAACTGGCAATGTCCACGCACGACCTGTGAGACATGCTGCTTAGATTGTCAATACTTCACTTATTCATTCATGGGTGCATTCATTTATTCATTTATTCTTCTCTTATTTATCTATGTAACTAAGAATTTTTTATATGCTACCATAATACAGATTCGAGAACAGACTATAATTTGATACTAACAGCATAAATAAGCTTTTTATATGATTAACATTGTGCAAGAAATATTCCCCAAAATAAACTACAGAAAATGTAATTTGAAGACATGTTATTGATGAGATTCAGGTGTCTTCCTACATGTCACAGGAAGCAATCTAAAATGAAATCAATGGAAAATAAGTTGCAAACTGGGAAACTGGAGCATGCCACGAGGATGCGCTCAGTGTAGAAGAGCGATGGTTTAAAGATAAGGGGTAACTGAAGATTCTAAGGTCCTGGAAGGAATACTAAAAAATAAGCCCTGTTGAAAAAGGCAGATCAGTGTTATTCCAGGTACTGCCCATGAATGAAAAACTATTCGGTACCAGAGTGTTAGGGAAGAGTGGCAACTGAGTAGAATAATCAGTACAGTTTGGCAGATTTTTTTTTTTTTTTTTGGTTCTGGGGATTGAACCCAAGAATGCTTAACCATTGAGCCACATCCCCCGCCCTTTTTATATTTTATTTCAAGACAGGGTGGTCTAGCTAAGTTGCTTAGGACTTTGATAAATTGTTGAGAATGTCTTTGAATTTGTAATCCTCTTGCCTCAGCCTCCCAAGCTGCTGGGATTATGGGCGTGTACCACCACACCTGGCTAGAGTGGTCATAATGTACTGATGATTGTAGGAGTATAAAGAAAAATTAATACGGTCCCTGTCATTAAGAAATTGGAAAAACAGGTTCATAAAACAATGGGTAGGAGTGAGCTAGTAATTGTAACATCAAGGGTGCTATCATCTGAAGTGATGTCAGACACTGTCAAGATCCAAATTTCCTAACTATTCCTCTTAATAAAAATAAATACTTAGTACAGTTCTGAGAATTCTGCCTCAGGGCGGGAAATTAGAAAAGAAGAAATAGAGAACAATATATTTTGGTGAGTGATAGGGGAATTGTGCTGCATATTTCATAGTTTTCCTTTCCTGATCCATTCCCTCCTTCTCTACACTTCTCCCTGCCATGACGGGTTGACCTGTGAAATGCATTGATTGGTCTTCCTTGCCCTATCTTGGGGGAGCTCCCTGGACAAATCAAAATGAATAAGAAAATGAAGTCAAGGCATTTCTCCATGGCCCCTTATTGCTGGGACATAATAAACTGACTCCCTCAACTGAAGCTCACCTCTTTCACTTTTTAGCTTTTCTCCTCAAGGTCCCAAGAATTGCTTCATTCCTGCTTCCCTTTGGCCTTAGGCTGGTAGGAGCTCTTTCATACTGGCCCTGAGTTCTCTATTATTCCTTCTGGTTCCCCTACACCCTGGTGCCATTGTTGTTATAAAACAGTCCCTTCATTAGCCTTTCCTTGGAGCATCCCAACTTGAGAGTGAATTCTTTTTCTTCTTGAAACCTTCATTTGATTCAAGAACCCATCAAAAGCACTAAGGAAAGGCAGGGTGGAGGCAGAATCATGAGCCTGATGGTGAGGGCAATATAGAGAGGGTAGAAACGTAAGGAGATCAGAAACTTAGAGTCCTTTGGCTCAAGTACTGCACAGGTGCCCACGGTTCATTCCTGGTTGCTAGGTTTGGGAAGGGTCTGGGGACTGAGACATTTGGACCACTATTCAAAGGCCTAGAAATTGACAGTACCAATGTTCTACATATCTGGGATTGCAACTTAAATCCAGATCCCTCTGAACAAGAACTACTAGTGTTTTGACTCAAGGAACAAGAGGTAACTTAAGTCTTTAATCAGGATACTGACAATGATGTCAGCTTTTAGAACCAGATGGAAGCAGGGGAAGCAAGAAGGTCACCTTCGATGGAGTAACCTTAATTTCATTTAGTTTCCTTTTGGAGGTTTTCATTTTCACTACAACACCTGCTCTGGTCTTTATGCTCCCCAAATTCATGTGTTGAAGCTTAATTCTCAGATGATATTTTTAGATAGGGCCTTTTGGGAAGTGATTAAGTCTTTAAGTATCTTTAAATGGGTAAGAAGGAACTATGTTAGGCCCTTTTTGTTCTGCCCTTCTGCCATGTGAGGACACCCACACAGAGCCTCTTGCATAACTGTGAGAAATAAATTTCTCTTGTTTATAAATTACCTAGTCTGCAGTATTTTGTTACAGCATAAACAAAGACATCACTTTCTCAATTGTGACAAATCTTCATTTGATCATCATCGGGAAGAGCATACACTTAGCTAGCTGATAATATTGTTTACATCTAATTGTAGTTATATTTTTCACTAAAAAATAACAAGGTAGCAATCTGATTGATAAATCATTCATTCATATGCATTTAGATTTGAATTCAATTATCATTAAAATTAGATTTCTGAACTCTGCACAGCTAAAGAAGAAACTTTGAGGGAGAAAGGAAAATAGGAGACTCAACTAAGCAGCCAAACTTACCCATTCTTACAGAAAGGATATATTTTTGGGATTTCTTATGTAGTGGTAAAGGGGCTGATCCAATCACAATCTAATGGACTGGTCTGAAGTGGATGGAATCTACTGCTGTCTGTGAGATACAGTTAAAATAACTGGACCTTACAGAGTTTTAGGATTGTTAGTACTATACTAAAATAGGAATATGCTCCAGGTTCTAGGGAAGTAAGACTATGCAGTTGTTGCTAAATTCCAGATGGAAACAAATTGTTTTAACTTTTGAAGATAACACCGGTCAATCTAATATCAACCATCCACCAATGTCCCGTTTGTCCTGGGGAAATAAAAAATCCTTTTCTTAAATTCATTTCCTAAGAAAACTTAAACATGATAGAAATATCAAAATATGGTTTAATTCTCTTGATTGAAAGAGGAAATGTAAGCGTTCTATATGTGATTGCACCATAATTGCTGACTTGTTTTCTTTATTTCCTCTTTAGAGTGTCAGATCTGATTTAGTTGGTTAAGTCTGCACCAGTTGTTAATTAACACGTCTATTTTATCCAGAATGATAACAGAATGAGTTGGATATGTACATGTGTTTGACAAGCTTAGCAAGTGGATTCCATAAGGGAAAACGCAATGGTGAAGTCACACATGGGAGCTCAATGGTTCTGAGTTGGTTGAGCACATATTGGACAAGAGTCGGACAGCTCTGGCCTTTGTTTTATCGAGGGTCAGGAGCACAAAAGTGGACTAAATAACAGAAATCAAAAGGCAAACACTGACACCGGAAGCTCACAAGACTTAACAAGAAACACATTCTTAAAAGTCATTAAACAATTTTGAGAAGAAAATTCAAGCTGTGGAGACTGAGCTCTGAGATCAGAACAATAAGCTCCATGAATTGGAACAGAAGCTTTCTGAAAGAAATGTCTACAGTTTTGAAGAATACTTTTTCCCAGACAAGCTTCTTTGTGAGGGGATTTTTTTTTTTTTTTGTAGCAAACATGCCTATTTTTGACTCAGCTTAGAAATGAAATATTTCAAAAAGCCCTTTCAAGCTCAATGTCTCTAAAACTACTCCTTCAAAGTTATACTTTCAGGGGGGTACTAAAGGAGCAGGGTTAAGAGGGATACCAAGTTTGTGAAATTTTCATAGGCATAAAAAAACACAAAAATCTCCACTATTCCCATTAATTTCTTTAGTATTTTAGAATTGAAAAAAAAACTTGTTGGAAAAGATGGCAATATCAGCAGGGAGGAGAAAATATTTTAAAGTTTAATTTTGACAAAATCAAGCATGACAAAAGTGCTTTTTACCCCCAGGGTTTGGAGTTTCTAAGGAATTTTTTTGTGAGAATTATTACCAGTTTTGTTTTCAGTGATCAATGTCATTGAATAAAAATAGTACCCAAAGTAAGGATGCATTCATTATTTGAACCGAATAACAAAAACAACAAAGAGACAAAATTGTCTCCTAAAAAATCATTCTGGAGAGGGCTGGGATTGTGGCTCAGAGATAGAGTGCTCGCCTAGCATGGGTGGGACCTGGGTTCGATCCTCAGCACCACATAAAAATAAAGGCATTGTGTTGTGTCCATCTACACCTAAAAAAAATATTTTAAAAAAATCATTCTGGAGAAATGATATCAAACATAGAGATAATTTAATTAGGTAGCTACTAATGGCTTTATCTACACAGTTGAGACTTAATTATTCTAACCACAGTTGGTTGGCTTGATTTTCATCATGTGCAAAAATGCTCAGTGAGTCAGAATCAGAGAATATTTTGCCTAACTTGATTTTGCATGGAAACAGGGAGCTCCTTCTTAAGATATATACTGATGTCCATCTATGAAATCTAAACATTATAAGTACAAATTAAAGCAAGTTATTTTTTTTCTTTATTAGGATACATGCAAACAAATTAGAAGTGATTTTAAATAACTCAATGTTGAAGTTCAACTTTATTTAAAACCAAAATGGTGTTTTGGAGAAACGATATGAAGCAGTTCAAGCTCCCACTTTCCCTTTGTGGATAAGGTGCTTTCCTGGCTGTTCTTAGGGGACATTGCTCTTGCTTCTCTGCAGCATTATGTCTTCTCCAGTAAGCCAACCCAATCTTTCTTCAGCCCTGTGATGGACTGTATGTGTTGTTTTTGCCTACCTAGTTCCCTTCCTTTGTGTGTACCCACCCAGCTTGGCCAGTCAGATCCACCTGGCCCTAGTAATATCCGTCAAGAGCCTTCTTATTGAATTTGATAAGTGGATGCAGGAAGAGAGGCTTTTTCTTTGCCCTGCAACCCATGCTGTGAGGACCATCTAGTTTGAATGCCAACAGGCTTCTTTTCTAGCTGTTTGGAGAAAAAGCAGCAGAGTAAAGCCAGAGAGAAAAGCAGAACAAAGCCTGAGAAGGATGCAGAGCACATTGCCTGACCCTGCCTGAAGCCCTAGACTTCCTAATAAGAGACAATCATTCCTTTTTTGTCTTAAGCTAGTTTGTGTGGGTTTCTGTCCCTTGCGGCCAAAATAATTTTGGCTAATTCAACAAATAAGCAATAGAAAAGGCTGAAAGGGAAACAATTTACAGCAAATTATAAGACAGTGCATCTAGTTCTTAGCCACATACAGCAAAAAAAGGACTTTCTATGTGTCCTCAGATACATAATAAGAGAGAAAAAAAATAAGAGTTCTTGCTTTAATGTGTCCTGGACATAGACTACTGGTACATTTTACTAACTGTATTTGTTCATGATATACTTTAGTCTTCTAATTAGTTGATAAATATTTTATTTATTTGGATTTTAAGATTAACTAAATTTTATTTAAATGGTCAGATGAAATGTTATGTATTTTTTATAACATGATTTTTTGAAGGATATGTACACCTGAAATGACTAAATCTAGTTAACTAACAGATACAGTTCCTCACATAGTTATCATTTTGTGGTGAGAACACTTCACATCCATTTTCAGCATTTTTGAAAAGTACAATAAGGATTTTAGAAGTTCTGTTTGCATGATAACCTTAGCAAAAAAATATACTGTGAATGATTCTTATTTTTTGGTTCCATGAAGCAAATCACTGACTGGTGAATTATTCAAAGACATAATTGATTTTACCATGTGGATAGTTAGTTTCAAGTAAAGATCAGAAGATTAGAGAGGTGGCTGGCAAAAAATTCAGAGTGACTCATTTGACCTTAAACCATCCCACACCCCTCACCACCCACCCACAAAACTTCATGTAGATATGTTTAATTATTGAGCATTAAGAAACATAATTTCTGCATTACATGCAAATTTGTAGCCAATAAGCCAAGGGAAATAAAGTTGTATGAAAAAAATTTGGTTGTAATGAGGCAGAAATAGTAAGATACCCTTGTTTCTCAGTCTGTCTCCACACCTGATTAGTCTGACACTTCCCACTGAGTTGCAGATTAGTTCAGTTTCATCAAAGCATTTGTGTGAACTAATTTTTAAAGTGGGCACATCAAGTAAAGTAAACTGGTTTGTGTTCTAAACACCACCTCAGCCACTCAGAATACTGTATCAATGTCTTCTCCAATAACATTGTATTTGCCCCAGTTTCCTCTTTAGAATTATCCAGGAATGAACCCTGAAATCTTTGGCTTTGAGTCGGCTTCTCTGCCTACCATTCAGTGTTTTTCTTTATTGTTCAAATTACTGCAGGTAAATTCTAGAAATGTAGACTCCCTCAGCTAGCAGGGGTCATATGAAAATTGATACTTGGAGCTCTGTTATACCTTTAGTGGTAGAGTTGGACCTGCACATGAATCTTCAGTGGCCCAGACCAACATGTCTATCTGGAAGCAGCTGTTTGAATGCTTTGAACATAGTTTGGTAATTTTCATTATATTGATTTGGTTTTTATGCATGATTTTATATTTCAACATAACATCATAAATATGGACCAGATGTTCAAATTATCTGAATGGATTGTCATATTAAATAATTTAAAAGTTAATATTGCTGAGGAACAACAGACTTTTGTTGAGTTTTGTTTCTAATTTAAAAAAAATTTCATAGATGTAAACGCAATGCTTCTTAGTTTTTTTGAGCGAAAAATCATACTAATTCTTCCTGGTAGTCTTATTTACTTTTTCATTAAGCCCTCTTTACTATTTGGTAGGTCTTGGGCGACATTTTATTTTTTTTTCTTGTCTGTTTTTGAATTGATGCACCAAGTAAGGTGAAGTAAATCATCTCAGTAGCATAGTAAACACAGTAAAATAAATTGAATACAGAATTTTATGTAAAATTCTGAACACAGTCTAGTTTTATGTGTTACCATGCTTTTTGTTTACATAAGAGATTAGAAGGAAGTTTTTGTTTTCCCAAGCAAATATCTTTTTAGAAACTTTAAAGCAGCAGACCTTTAAGAACTCTAAGTAAAAATGTCTGTGGCAGAATACCAATTTGCCTTAAGATAATAGTTTATTAAAATCATGAAACATAAATTTATAAATTTGGAAATGCTAATTTTGTAAAGTGGGGGTGATGATGGTCTGCAACAAATTTTTGTGGGGGATACCAGGGATTGAACTCAGGGGAACTTGACAACTGAGCTACATCTCCAACCCTATTTTGTTAACAATTTTGTTTAGAGACAGGGTCTCACTGGGTTGCTTAGCACCTCTCTTTTTCTGAGGCTGGCTTTGAACTTGCCTCCTGCCTTAGCCTCCTGAGCTGCTGGAATTACAGGTGTGTACCACCACGCCCAACACAATTTTTAAGGAATATATATTGGGTCTAAATGAAACATCATAATGAAATTAGTGTATTTTAGGAGCTGAGAGCTTGCCTGTAGAGCTAACCTACATTTTCATCCTAGCTGCCAAATTTTCTAGCTTATGAAATCTTGGCAAACATATTATATCTTTTTGATCTTAGCTATCTTATTTAAAAATGAGATAATAGTTCTTATCTCAAAGAGTTGTTGCAGAATTAAACAAATTAATGTATCAAAAACACTCAGAAGTACTCAATAAATGTGAGCTATCTTTATTAAAAAGAGAAAATTATTTCACATGACTTTTTAAAAATGACAAATAATTACTGCTATTAGTCTACTTTTTACTGTATTTCTATTAAAAAGTTTAAGGGAGAAGTTATAGTCTTTATAGAATAAATAATTTTTCAAGTTAAAAAATTTGACAATTTACTTACTATTAGTGATATACTTGCATGATTGGTATTTGAACACTATCCTAACACTTTCTGAGATTTGTTTACTATGAGTCAAATCTCTAAGTTTTTGTCTTTTCTTACTATTGTAATCATGTCTTTCCTGACTACCAGCAATATCAGTGGTAAAAATATTAAATAGCAAGAAACAATATTAAAAATATTTAATATTTTTATTCTTTCTTGCTATTTAGCATTAAACATTTTTACCATAACAAGAAATTAGGAAAAAATGTCCCCCAACAAAAATCTATCTTTGATTATGACTTATGTTGGGATTTTCTGTTTCATGAGATTGATAAAATGTTTTTTTTTTGTATTAAATCATTGTTGAAAAAAATAGTTGTTTTATTCTGAGGGTCAGTGACACAGGTTATTCATTATTTAGACCATTATAGCAAGGCTTACAGAGACGAGTCTTATAAAGAAAATTCACTTGAAAGTGCCTTCTTCACCCACATCACAGTCTGTTGAGGCTTTATTAAGATGGAGCATTAAATTCAGTACTAATGACTCATGAGTACAAATGTACTGAACTAAATGATGCAAAAAACGCACTAAGCATTTGATTAAAACATGTTAAACACATACGCACAGCCCACACACTAAAAGAAAATGGGAAAGGTCTTGCTTTTATATTGGTTTGGAGCTTCCAGGCTTTTCCTTTCCCTATTAATCATACTTGGCTGCGTAGAACACTTGTGCTCTGTCATTTCTTTGTAGAAACTGCCAACGTGTGAAGATGGATATGCCTTTTTCCTCCCTCTTCTCCCCAAAGATGAATTCTCAATCTCAATTGCTTCCTCAGAGCGTGTGCACTTATCTTTGCCTTTTGTGCACTGGAGGAGAACATGCTTCTCCATTTCTTTGTCTCTTAGAAATATGTGCCTTTTTCTCTATCATGTAGATGCCCTTTACAATGCCAGCCACACTGACATCTGCTTCCAGTGGCAAGCTAGTGAGAGAAGTGGCTCCCCAAAAATGTGCTCATCAGACATCTTGGAAGAAAGGAGGATCCTGCTTTTCCATTTTATGGGACAAACTTTTTTCTTTTTTTTTTTTTTTTAGCCTCTTTCCCCCCTTTTCTTCCCACCCTCCCTCCCCCCTCCCTTCCTTCCTTCCTTAATTTTTTGTTTTCTGCTTTCCTCCTACCCTTTTTCTTGAACCACTTTAAAAAAAAAAGTCTAATTTGAATCAAATTTTTAACCAAGACCATTCTATTAACTTAATTCCAAACCAGAGACAACAGCTCATAATGTTCAAGTAATTAGGTTTAGGTTCTTTGCTGGCTTAAAGAGGCAATTTTTCTACATCCATGAGTATAAATGATGTTCCATAATTTAGTACATTTATATAAATTATATACATTAATGCTATATAATTGTATTTATATAAATATAACAGTTCATTATTACCCATTACTTTAGCAAAAAATTTAGACTCATTTGTCTGGTCCTCTCTCCTTGCCCATCTCAGCTTTCACTACCCTCCTATATGTATCCTGTGCTCTAGCATACTAATTTCCTTGGGATTTCTCTAACTTTATAAATTATTTTCCTTTTGTAGTTTTTGTGCTTGCAGCTCCTTTATTTGCCTGAGTAACTTTAAAAAGATTCATAAATATTCAATTTGTCCATTCCTCTAGGAAGCTATTTTCAATTCCAGTCTTCAGGCTAGCTGAGTTGCCTACCCTTGCTCATATCTCATACATATTTTCCCATTGCCCTTTGCATTCACTAATTATTCATTCATTCAACAAATATACATTGTGCATAATCAATAGCACTTGTATACTTGTCTGCTGATAGGTCAGTCATCCAACAAACTGACTCTCTTGAGGTGAGAGGCATATGGTTATTCTCATTATTCTTGAAAGTTATAGGGAGGGCAGCAGAATACAACTGACACTAGGATTGCTGTATGTATACACATGGATGTATAACCAATGTGATCCTGCAATCTGTACACGTGGAAAAATGAGAATTCATACCCTATTTGAATCAAATGTATGATATGTCAAGATCATTGTATTGTCTTGAGCAACTAATAAAAAAATGAGAAAAATAAAGAAAGATCACATCAGACATTGTAAGGAGCAGAGTCAGTATAATTCCTTGGCTATTCTAAAAGTTTGAAAGTCATTTTGAAGAGCTGAGGTTGATAATAAACATTTCAAAAAAAAAAAAAAGAAAGTTATAGTCTATGAAGTTGGGTCAAACACTAAATTAGGAAGCATGGAGCTACTGTTGTTAGGAGAAGCACTGGGTTGAGTTCCTGCAAGCCTCTGGTTACAATATTGTCATCAATTAAAGTGTCATTTTCATTATATAGGTTTATTTGTCAATTGCTTTCTAAAATAAACCATGATTGATTTTGCTATTCCATACAACCACTTTCCTGTTCAACACTTGGTTGGTATTTTTAAAAATTCTTGTTTATAGCTGCTTTATTTTCAAATCACATAGAATTATATATGTTTATGGGGCACAATGGGATGTGTCATTGTATGTGTGCATCATGGGATGATTAAATCAAGGTATGTAATATATGCATCTTCCACAGCCTCTTGATCTGAAAAATTCTTTTGCCTGCAAGCTTAACATTTTCCCTGTGCATCACCTTTTGAAATGTGCAAGCTGCCCAATAAAAGCCAAAAGAGATTTAACATTTTTCTGACCCTGGATAATGTGACTGTAAATAGTTTTTGGCTTTTCACCTTTGCAACAATGCTCTTCAATTCACCTTTATTTTAAATTGGTCATCACATCATGAATCCACAAATTTAGCCACTCTTCCATCTTTTCCATAGCTTCATCACTCACTCGAGATGTTACTTTAGCATCTTCTGGAGTGGCCTCTTGTATAGATTGATGAATTCACCCTTCCTTTATCTAGATGTACCAGATTGTTGATCCATTAACACTGAACTCATGGTCAACAGCACTATAACTCATACCTGAATGAAGCTTACCTACACATGAATTTTCCCTGTAAAGCAAATCACTGTCTTCTTGAACTTAGGAACACTAGATAGTACTTCAACAGTATAATTTTGTGCCATTTCAAAAAATGAAAAAACTAACAAGAAGCAAAAAAATACAAAAGATAAAAATTGCCACTACATAAACCACCAAAAGGACACCTGTTTATAGTATGACAGTGGACACAGAAGATTAAGTATCACTTTTTTGGCCTCAGCCAAGAACTTGCTTCCTGGAGACAAATTTATTACCACTTTGTATCTATTTGAGAACAACCTGAAATGATCATAAAACTGTGGCCAGTAGTGATTTTGGGGTTCTGGATAAATTTCAGTAAGGAGACGAGTTTGTAAATATGGAATCAATAAATAATAAGAATCAATTATAATCTCCTAAATAATAGTTCAATAAACATTTGCGGACAGTGTGAAGACTACATGTTATGTGCAAACCTATTTTTTAAGGCTTAGTGAATTAAAATTATTTATCAGAAACTATTAATTTGACAAGACTTTGTGGCGAATCTAAAAACTGGACAAATTTTATTTACATACTATGTATATTATGCTCCCATTTATAATATCCATTTTTTTCCAGCTCTAGGGATTGAACCCAAGGTCTCACATATGCTAGACAAATGCTCTAACACTGAGCTGCATCCCAAACCCTTTACAATATTCTTTCCTAAGATGTAATCTAACCAGTCACCATTCCATGTGATATTAAAGTGTTTCTTACATGTGTAATGTCAGGTATATCTGTAACTGGTCACTATGTCTGGCGGTCTGGCAGAAAAGCAACTAGAAACTCTAGAATATTGTCTTCTTTCAGGCAAAAATTTCTGAGCTATTAATCAAGTAAATAAATGTAGGGGCTGTGGCTGTGGCTCAGTGTTAGAGCTCTCGCCTAGCATGTGTGAGGCACTGGGTTCGATCCTCAGCACCACATAAAAATAAAAAATAATAAAATAAAGATATTGTGCCTACCTATAACTAAAAAGTAACTATTAAAAAATAAAGCAAACGTATAAAAGCTAGAGTTAGTAGTGAGACATTAGTCAAAAAGTCCTATTTTTAATTAAAAATAAAGTCAACTGGAACTCATCATGTGTACACTTACATTTACTGTAAAAACCAATTATGACCTATGGAGAAATGATAAGTGGATTCAGTGAGGGATGTCACTTTAGGTTAATTTTAAACTAGAAGACACTATGGATTGACACATACTTATCTTCTTGCTTATTTCTAGCTAGTGGGCTAATGTGGGGAATCAGTGGTCACAATCAATTAATACAATCCATTCATTTAATTAGTTGACAAATATTTCTTGAATGCTGACAAATATTTGTTGGGAGCACTCTAAGCCTGTGTGAAATAGTGGGAATAAAATTTAATGAAACAGGAATGGTTCCATCCCCATAGAACTAACTGTCTGCTAGAAGAGATATACAGCATACAAGTGAAGAGAAATAATAGTATAAATATGGACCATGAAGGGTACAAATAGAGGAATAAAGTCTGATGAAAGGAAAAAATACAGGTCATGATTGTGGGAGGAGGTGTGTGTAAGATGGGGTTTCATCTAGTTTGAATTTTTGTGTCCTTCCGGAGCTCATGTTGAAGCTTAATTAAGCATTATTAAGAGGTATTAAGAGGTGAACCTATAGGTGATGGTAAGGCCTTGAGCATTCTGCTTTTGTGGATGGGATCAGTACATTATCAAAAGGCTGGAGAGAAGTATCTAGGACCATTTGCCCTAACATCTCTTCTGCCATATGAGGGCACAATGAGAAGGTTCACTCTGGACATTGAGTATCTACAATTTGACATTGAACTTTCTAGCCTCTAGAGCTAGAAAAATCTGAGATGATTTCTGAAATGAAATTTAATAAAGAAATAACTTCCTGGAGATGGGCTGGATGACAGTGATCATAATCTTGTCTTGTTGTAGAAGTTCAAATAGGCATAGTGAGGGGGATGAATATAACATAATATTGGAATTTGGACATGGGAAGATCAAGCAGACTTTACAGGACAGGATAAGGAATTGATAGTTGTTCTTAACTATATTTCGAAGCCATTTAAGAGGGCTCAAAAGAAGAGAAACTGCTCTTTGAATTATAGGTTTAAAAGCCATTTTGGCAGCTATATGTAGAATGTACCATAGGGGACAAACTGAGAGTCAGGAAGACGAGTTAGTAGCTCTTGTAGTAGCTGACATAAGAGAAGATGGTGATCTGAACTTGGTTCCTGGCAGAAGTGTGAAGAAAAGGGTGTAGATTTTCAATATGTTATGAATGTTGAATGAAATAAACCTTCTCCTGGATTGCAGCGGGGGTGAGAAAAAGAGAGGTGATCTAGAGTTACTCTTAAACTTTTGCCTTGGTTAAATAGAAAGATGATGCTACGGTCCCTGAAAGAGGGAAGACTGCTTATTTGCCTTTGAGCCATACAACTGAAGTTGGATTTTGGCTTATACTATAAGAGTAATTGAAGTGGGTTATAGCAGATAAGTGGCATTTGAAGTTTCAGGAATGGATGGGATCATCTGTGGAGAGAAAGAAGGGTATAACAAGAGAAGTTTGGAGGAACGTCAATATTACATTAGAAAAAAAAGGACCTTGCATAGTCCTTAGAGGTAAAGCAAGACATAGTGTGAAGCCAAGAAAAGTATGCTTCTAATTGAACTAATTTCCTGTCGATCTACAATTTGGAAAGAAACAATGTGCTTCAGTTGAAGAATCTGTTTCGAAGTTATGCAAACATGTAATGAGATTCCAAGGCTGGAACATGCTGGCCATGAGCAGGTATTCCAAGCTTTCTTCATCTCTTAAACTATAGGGATTTACTTGTAGGAGTGTTATAAGTGGTAAATACAATGAAGATAAATCTCTTACAATGCTGCTTTGTCCTGATTTTAAATTGTTTTACATATAAATGGTATTATGATGACTTAATAAAGAGACAAAATTTAAAAAATTTAACATTAAAAATTTTTTTTGCTAGGGGGCTGGGGATATAGCTCAGTGGTAGAGAATGTGCTTACCACATACAAGGTCCTTTTCAATACCCAGTGCCAAAAACAACCACCGAAAATTTTTGTTACTAAGATGTTCCTTATTAAGCTTATGTGCATATATATTGTGAGCATAAGACAAAGCAAGAAATTTATCTCTCAGCATCAGTTTTTGTCAGTTTGGATTAGATGTTAATAAAATTGTAGCATATATTTATTGAGTGCTTTCCATGTGTCCAGCATTATGCTGGGCAGTTTAGATATGTCAATTCATTTAATCCAGGTAGAAGCCATACAAGGTATCTAGTGTTAACATTTTCATTTTACAAAAGAAAATAATCTAAGCAGGAAATTTAATAACTTGGTCCAAATTCAATCAGCTGTTGTGTGTATTTCTGTTCTTAGCCATTATCTTTTACATCTTCTTAGATGATCTCTGTCATAGTTTGTTCCTACTGCTTTATCAAAATAGTTTAGACGTTGTAATTTACAAACAAGGAATTTACTGCTCACAGTCTGGATGGAGGCTAAGTCTAAGATCAAGGTGCCAGCAGATGTCTGGTGAATCCTGAGGGTTTGTTCTCTGCTTCAAAGATGGAGGAAGGAACAAATAAGCTCCCTGTAAGCCTCTTATGAGGGAAGGGTACCTGAAGCAGGAAGTTGTCTTGTTCACTGCTGTACTTCCTGAGCTTGGTACAGACCCTACACACAGAGGACAAATACCTCAAGGCCTAATTGCCTTCTGAAGCTTGCACACGTTAATACATTCATGTTGAGTATTTGGTTCAAACATATAAATTTTGGGGAGGATACCAACATTCAAAAAATATTATCCTATATAACCTGTTAACATTTTCCAAGCTTGTTTGAAAAAGCAAGAACCCTAAGCAGTATAGCAAAGTTATATGATCTCTTATAAAAGAAAGTAAAGGATTAAGTGGACTGAAGAGTAAATGCAAGGATACTGTACACAAGTTAAAAGAAATGTCCAGTTAATTGCACACTGAATGATGTAGGAGAGGGATCTGAGATGCTTTAGAGATGAGCCAAGAAAAGTTGCTGGTATATGACTTTAAGAAATCATAACAATAGGACGCAGTGGTGCATGCCTATAATCCCAGGGGTTCCAGAGACAAGGCAGTAGGATCACAAGTTCAAGGCCAGTCTCAACAATTTAGAGAGGCCCTATACAATTTAGTGAGATCCTATCTCGAATCAAAAACAGAAAAGGGGTGGGAATGTGGCTGGGTGGTAAAGTGCCACTAGGTCTCCCCCACCCCAGCACACCTCCCCCACCCAAAAAAAAGAAAAAAAATCATTACATAAACATAGCATTGCTTTATGCTCCTACTGCAGCCTGCTCACAGGGCTAAGAGGTGGCCTTACTGATGTGAGAATATCACAAAGGTTGGCTGGCACGAGTCTTAACTATGGGTTTTCATCCTCTACTTAAAACTTAGACTGTAGTAAATGAAAGCTCACTGCCATTAGAAAGAGACTATAATGAGAAGAAAATTACTTGAATATACTATTGGAGAATCTGCTTTCTCACTAGTCCTAAATTCATTTAAATCTCAGAAGCTACAAGCACAATCTGATTACTGATGGTAGGAAAGTATTTCTCACATGGAACTCCTATAAGATTTATGCTCTCTGACCTGTGGGCTTTAGGGTGAGCTTCATGTTCATCTTTCTTGCTTCTAGCAGATGCTTTCAAAGATGTATCTCCCATCTGTAGGTGGCAGTAAGTTATTACTGTTTCTGTTACTTTGCTCAGTAGAAAGAAGATTGAATTCAGTTTAGAGAAACAGAATATAAAGAAAATATTGTTCTACCTTTAGGCCAATGTAAAGAACAATAACTCAGCCTCCCCACCCCCCGCCCCCGCCTCATGGGAGTGTGACTTCCTCCCCCATTTTAATTTGAGGTAAAATTGAAATACTTATGTATTCTCAGTGGACTCTCCTCTAGCTAGGTTGAACTTATGTTCACATCAGGCTAAACAAACCTACAATAAGAGAATAAGGGTACTGAATAAATCAGCATCTAAGAAACCCTCTGTCTCTTAGGGTGACATTCTGAAGCAAGATTAGTTCAGATCTTAAAGCCTGCTGCTGTATTTATATTAAGAAATAGTGTTTTGCTTTACAAGTGTGTGCATACAAAACATCAAATAATTATTCTTCCAATTGCACACTAAAACAAGATTTTTTTCCTAAGCACTCCCTGATTTCCATTCCTCAGTGTTTAGGGGAAACAAAAACAATCGCACACACAAAAGGGAAAGGAATTGTGGAATTGCAGTTCTTCTCTGTGCTGTTGTCTTGTGCCCTGTGGTAGTTCATATGCAAAACATGCTTCCTTACAGATGGAAGCCACCAGTCCCTGCCATTAAGGGAAGCACAGCAGGACCTAGAGAGGATTTGTTGAAGCTGAAAACTGACTTTATAATTTAGCTCTGAGTCTTGATGCAGCATAAGTTACACTATAAATCAGAACACTGGATCCCAAAATGTAAGGCAAATAGAGTGAAGCATGAATCTCCCTTCATAGTTCTTCTCTTATTAGTACAATTAAAACAACAACCAGCTCCTTTATTGCTTGTGATTTAGCAGTTAGCTAAGTAAAGTGACAATTTCAGTCTGCAGTAGACAGAGCCATAGAAGAAGAAACCATAGCCAGTAAGGTGACGTACTTACTGTCATAGTATACCAACAGATACTGTCAGGTATCTAAAACAAAAACAATCTTTCCACCATGGTGAATAAATTTGCTTAGCTTAGTTTCATATGATCTTCTATTGAAGTAGACCAGCTTCTGTTTTTACTATCTGTTCCTTGATTCCTCTAAAAAATTTTAACTGATATCATGAGATTAAGGTAGCTTTTTTTTTTTTTTAAAATAACTTTGGGATACATGCTTAATCCTTCCCAAGCATCTTCCTTGAACTAGCAGAATGCTTTTAGCCAACAAAAATCTTCCTACTCGCATATTGATGATGTATAGGATGGGGTTGTTACTTTGTGACGCGGCCTACTATCATAAGCTTTGTTTCTCCTCAGGAGCCAGGAAGACAGGCATTCTGTCCTTTCCCAGTCTTCACTGTAGCAGCTGGCAGAAGAAAAGACAGAATAAAGCTAATGCTAACACATCACAAGCTCAGGCTTTCTGCTCCTACTTTCCCAATCTAATCGATAATATTTAAGAACTGCTGTAATTCTTATTCTTAAGTGTTTGTTTTCAGTTTTAACAGAACATTTCACAAATGCAAAATGCATTTTACTTTTGATGCACAAGGTCCTTTAACAAGCTCACAGGAGTCAACTGATTATATTACAAGCCTAGAAAGCAATATAAAAAACTTCATTCACGAGTAAAGACCTTCATCCATTTTAATTCTAACTTCTTCATAAATCATCTTTGTGTGTGTGAATGGAGCAGGAAATGGTGTCTGTGTTAGTTGAATTTGTTTGCCTGACTTCAATAAAGAACACGAAGAGCACGGTAGTTTGGACCCGTTTTGGTGTATATACAATCCAGGGAGGATGGTTGGAATCGTCTTATTCCCAGTAGTTAGAAGGGATAAGTTAGACTCAGAAGACAGCCTGTAACAGAAAATATCACAGGTACCCTGTGAAAAGGATTATGGAGATTGACCATAACATTGCTGAAAGATCAGAGAACATAGATAGGTTAAAGTTCTATCTAAGCTACCTTAGCCACCTCCTCTGTGATCTTGAGCAAACTGCACAAATTTTCTGAACCTCAGTTTCCTTATTTCACAACAGAGGAATTGTAGACCTGCTTTAAAAATGTATGCCTATATCCTATATAATGAGTTAAAGTACTCAGTATCATTTATGAAGCAGGGCAAATCACTTAAAAAGTGGTAACTGCTCAAAACAATAGCAATAGCAAAAATGTCACAACATTCCATAGCATAGAATTAAAGTGATGGTGGTGGTGTAGTAGAACAGAGGTGAACAAGATTTCCTGAGGTTTAAACCCACCTTCACCATTGGTGTGACCTTAGATCTATTTTTCAGATTCTCCCTGCCTTAGTTTTGCCATTGTACCATAGAGATAACCACAACATGAACACCATGTTGTTATTGCAAGGATTAATTGAGATGATGCATATAGTAAATGAACAGGGTAAGCAATTGATGATGTAGCTTGCTTTTATTATTAATATCCTTTGTTTAGGGGCTATCTGGCAAGTGTTCAGGGGTAGCTCATGTGGTGCTATATGACAAGAGAAAGTGTTTTAAAATTTCTGGTATAGCCATATCTGGTATTCCCTCTGGAGTAGGGAAATAGTGATTTAATAGCTTTGGCAATATTACTTCATGATCACAGGAATTTATCTCACTGTGCATGTTTGCATCAAAAGCATGGATGTGAGCCTGACACAGCAAGTATTAAGAAAAGTTGGAGATTATTTTGGATTTTTGATCAACTCACTATATTTCACTCAGTTTTGAATCTCACTATTTAAATAAATCTGTGAATATTTTGGAAATGTGGAAAGTCTATAATTAATCCCCATAGACAGTATAGAAGCTGCTTGTTCAAATAAAAGAGCCTTTACATGCTCTCTATTTCAACATTCTACATCTATATGATAAAACATCCTCTCATTTGGATGGCATCTTGCAATTTCAAGCATTTCCACACAGAGACTTTTATTTCAGCTTCTTGCAGCTCTGGAGAGGAGGCCTGGTTGTACTGGTATCTCCTTCATCTCACAGACAAGAAACTGAAAATGTAAGCATTGAATAAGTTAAAAAACATTACTCAAATAGTGTTTGATAAGGTCGGATTTTGCAGCTTAGTTTTAGGTTATATAAGATTGTACTGTCGCTGGAATTACTGCCACAATATGATTAACATTTTTTTTCCTGTTTTCACTAATTATAATAAAAGAAGGCCTCACAATATCACCTATATTTGTCTTCCATACATACAGCTACAATTGGGGGGATGTTTTAGTTTAACATTTTCTCTGCCTTTTCTAGGAATATTTTTTAGAATAGACTTAAATATTCAGAAAAATATTATGAATGCAAAGATTAAAAGAAAAGTTCAGTTTACAATAAAGCTGTGTGGCTGGGCTTGATGGGGCATGCTTGGAATCCCAGCAACTAAGGAGGTGGAGGCAGGAGTATCATAAGTTTCTGGTTGGCCTCAGCAATTTAGTGAGACCCTAAGCAACTCAGATCCTGTCTCAAAATGAAAAATTAAAAAGGGCAGAGAATGTGGCTCAGTAGTAAAGCATCTTTGGGTTTAATCCCCGTAATAAGAAATAAATAAAGTTGTGATAGCTCATGCTATAACGTTTTCAAGGCTAAATAAAATTTTTTATTTTTATAGTTTTGCTTATGAACTTATTTGTCTACATCTGAGAGATGCCCAAGAATCATAGCTGGACTTGTAGAGGCCTGTCATAGGGGCGAAATGCCAAAGATGCATAGAAACTTCTTTTTTTCTTATTCCAAAAAGTGAAATATAAAACAAAAGCACCTATGGAATTGAGATGGCAGTAGGAGAAGCAAGTGTAGGAAGATGGATAACCTTTGCTGTCAAGTTGATTTCTCATATCTACGTGGTCCAATTTCAGTTTGAATATTAGCTATGAGATCTGCAGTCTTCTGTTCTACAAGGCTGGAAAGGTGAAGGCAGAATATTTCAGAGGTTTCTCAAAACTCTAATAAAAATCTCTCCTGCCAGATGACCCCTGATAAACTTCAGTCTTCCTCTCAGTAAAAAGCTCCCCAAGACAGGCTCAAAAAGGATGATGTTCACCACTATTAAGTCTCCAGTCAGCCATGGGAGGCAGTTCAGAAATTTCATTGGACTTTTTCCTTACTTGGCAGTTTTAGATGTTTTAGCCAGTAATGCAAATCTGACAAGGAAAGAACTTGGAAAACTAAGTTTATATTACATTAAATGTGCTTTGGGTTGTATATATGTAATATGTGATATGTAATATTTACCTAATGGTGAAATACATCAGAAGTTTTTGCTGTGAAGGCATACAAGGTAACATATTCTACTTGTATGTCTATTTATGTAGTGTTTATTCTACAGGGTTTTACAGTAATATGTTTTTTAATAGGACATCAATATGTTCCAGCACTTGTATATTGTATTGTAGTATCCTCATCTCCTTTAAGCTTCTTAAGTATAGCACTCATGACTTAGTACATTTACTATTTTTATGCATTGCAAAATGACTTGCACTGCAGGTTCTCTTTCTTTGTACTTACTGAAGTGATCTGAAGGTAGAGGTTTCTTTGTTTCCAGATAATTTCATAATATGAAATCCATACAGTGGTAAGCATCGGTGAAAATCTCAGAAAAACAAATTTAAGGTCTCCCTAACTTAGCTTTTATGAGTTTGGATTTAAAGGAGAGAGAGCATGGGGAATTTTTGTTTATTTCATTTTTTAGTGTGTAAATTCTAGTCAAAGAGAATATCCAAATGATTTCTTTCTTTAGATGAAATAATAGAGACTAGTAATCTTTACAGTCATCATAATTATTACAAGATCTTTAAATAACCCATGCAGTGTTGTTAGGATTATTTTATTCTCTAAGTATATATCATTAAGATGATGACAATAAAATAAAGATGTGAAGATCAACAATAAATTGGCTTGGTATATTTGCAGTGGCCACTTCCTGTATGTGGGGATTGAACAACAATCAGCGTGACATTAAGAATCCTCACTCATTGCCCCCCTTCAAGACCAGCTACATAATTGTGTGATCCAACCCAATTCAAAATGAAAATGAGGAGATCCTGTTTCAAAATGTAAAAATTATTGCTTTCTACTCTCTGCTGCAGTCTCTTTCTCTCAACCTGATATTATGTTTTTTTCCTATTTAACGACACACTTCCTTAAACATAGAGAGGCTCTCAGGGTGGGTGTTTCCATTACTGGCACCTGGACCTGTCCTGAGTCTAGCACATGGAGAGTGGGTACCCAACCCTGACTCCTCCTGTGCTTATGCCCAGGCTCCTGCTGCTGGTGAAGGTGGCAGTGGTCACTGGACAGGGCAAGGGATGCAGATGACTCTTCCTGAAGACATAAAGAAGCAGTAAGAATAGGATTGAATGTGAGCTGAGGCTCCAAGGTCCTGACATATGCTCCATCTTAGTTCACTTAAACAAAAGACAAATTTAAAGATATTATATTAAGAATTTTAAGATGGCAGCTTCAGAACATTAAGCTCCTAGTGTAGGACCTTCTGTGTGGGATGTGTCTTGTAATTATACTGATTTCTTGTCCAAAGCTGGTGACAGTCCCCAAGACAGAAGATCTATGGGATAATGGATTACATCTTGTTGACAGAAAATTGATTCACTTCTTTCCAATCCTGAGGCAAGAAGGTTGAAATTATCTTTCTTCTCCATTGTAACCAATTTTTTAATGTCTACATGTGCTTGCTCTTCCTTTTAATCTACTTCCTTTGATATAAAAATGATAAGGGGGTCTAATGTGGAAAACAATTCTGATAAAGTATAATTTCATGATGGTAAAATCATGACTGTCATGCAAATACCATGTGACTGAGGTCAATATTTTATTCAATGCAGTAATTAATGAAGGTATAGGTAGTATATCAAAACTAATTCAAGGAGCATTTGAGAAGTAATATTAAGACAAGATTGCTATATTAGATATAAAACTCATTAATGTCCAATAGGGTCATAAACTGTAATATTTATTGTATTTTTCCATAGGAAAGAAAATATTCTCATCTCCACTGGTCAAAAATCTACAAGTCAATCTCTGTTCCTACAAAGTTATGAAATAGACCAGACAATAGTTAAACCTAGCACTGGAGAACTACACCATGAGAGCAGTCATCTCTTTTTCTACTCAACTTGAGGATGACTTATTTGTCAATGTTATATGCCTTATCCTCGAATTCTCTGAGTTTTTACTTTGACAATTATGTCCAAAGACTCTCTTGGTTTCCCTCCATAATAGAAGTAGAGGTGTAAAACACAGAGGTTGATTATAAATTAAAAAAAAATGTTTATCACTCAACTCAAAGTGGATTAAGGACCTAGGAATTAGACCAGAGTCCCTACACTTAATAGAAAAATAAAAAAGTAGTCCCAAATCTTCATCATGTCAAATTAGTCACTGACTTCCTTAACAAAACTCCTAAAGTGAAATAAATAAAATAAAAAAATCAATAAATGAGATGGATTCAAACTAAAAAGCTTCTTCTCAGCAAAAGAAACAATCAACAATGTGAAGAGACAGCCTACAGAGTGGGAGAAAATCTTCATCACATGCATATCAGATAGAGCACTAATTACCAGGATATATAAAGAAGTAAAAAAAAATCAACACCAAAAAAACAAATACCCAATCAATAAATGGGTTAAGGAACTGAACAGACACTTCTGAGAAGAGTATATACAATTGATCAACAAAAAATATGAAAAAATGTTCAGCATCTCTAGATATTGCAGAAATGTAAATCAAAACTACTCTAAGATTTCATCTTGCTCAAGTCAGAATGGCAATTATCAAGTTCACAAATAACAATAAGTGTTGGTGAGGATGTGGGCAAAAAGGTACACTCAAACATTGCTGGTGGGACTGCAAATTGGTGCAACCACTCTGGAAAGCAGTATGGAGATTCCTTAGAAAACTTGGAATGGAACCACCATCTGACCCAGCTAATCCACTCCTCAGTCTACACCCAAAGCACTTAAAATCAGCATACTATAGTGACACAGCCACTATAAATATTAATTATTTATAGCAGCTCAATTCTCAGTAGCTAGACTATGGAACCAACCTTGATTCCCATCAATATATGAATGAATAAAAAAAAAACTGTGGTATATATACACAATGGAATATTACTCAGCATTAAAAGAGAATAAAATTATGACATTTGCAGGTAAATGGATGGGGTTGGAGAATATCATACTACATGAAGTAAGCCAATCCCCCAAAAACAAAGGCCAAATGTTTTCTCTGATATAAGGAGGATGATTCATAGTAGGGGGAAAGCAAAAGAAGAATGAAGGAACTTTGGATTGGGCAAAGAGGAGGGTGGGAAGGGGAGGGGACCTAGGGGTAGGAAAGATGTGGAATGAGATGGACATCATTACCTTAGGTACATGTATGACTGCATGCATGATGAGAATCTACATCGTGTACAACCAGAGAAAGGAAAAGTTGAGCTACATTTGTATACAATGAATCAAAATGCATTCTACTGTCATGTATAACCAATTAGAACAAATAAAAAATGTTTCTAATACATTTAAATGAGCATGAATTCCCCAAATACATAAATTCATATACATAAATTCATATCATAAATTGATATACTTCTAGATTGGAAATAATAGCATTGGAAGGACCTTTAGATTTTTAGATATTTGAGATTAGAGAGATCTTGTTAAGCTTCAATCAAATTAGAAAAGAACTTCAAAGGTTGATAAGTGCCCAAATCACATAGAGGTACAGACATGAGTCTTGAACCCTGAGTCTGGATCATTGATGTGTGTGTGTGGTGGTGATGGGGGCAGCATTTGCAGTGCTTCTGTGTAGTCCTACCTTGTTTAGAGACCAAAAGTTCATTGACATTTTCTATATCCCTCTGAAGTGGTTCACACTCCGCTCAGGGGAAATATTAACTTCCATTGCTCCTGCAGGTTACACAGGGTGCTCCACATTTAAGGCCATGAGTCCTCTTCACTCTGTCCTGGTCCTGAGTCAAAGGTCCTTCTTCTTTCCACTTAAGTGAATCTGGTTCTTTCCACTCCTTTCCTCTCCACATTCCTCCCCTAGCCCCATTTTCTCTCCTTGGAAGAATAAAAGTTCCTTCTGTAGTCACGTGCATAGATATTTGTGCTTACATTTAGCATTGAGTATTTTTGATGTTTTTATTTGTGTTTTGGTGTGAATGGGTACATAGGGGAAGGGAATAAAAAGCTCTGGAGTATTTGTGAGAGAGAAAAGGGAAAATAAATTAATCTGGTGGACATTGACATAACTCATGGGTCCACATCCAAATAGTTCCCTATTTCAAGATGAAACCTCAATGTGAAGGTATAATTTTCTATGTACTTAATTGCATTTCAACTATATTTCACATAAAATATATTAATCTAGGACCGAAAAGAAAAAGTGCATATATTGAAGCCTATTGCAAATTAAATCAAACGTGAAAAAAGGATTAAAGGATTCTTGATATTGAAGCACACTAAAGTAAAAGTATTTTCCCATTTGTCATAGCATATTCTAGAATGGAAGTCTTTTAAAAGTAGGTAAAATAGTACTACATGTTGGACCTTGTTAGTATCATCTGGTGCAGCATTTCCTAACACTGAGTCTGAGAAAAAGAGCATGCTGTGTGATGTTAATAGGTATCTTGGAAAAATATTTTTAACATTTTAAAATCTTATTCTAATTAGTTATATGTGACAGCAGAATGCAGTTCAATTCATATGACACAAATAGAGCACAATTTTTCATGTCTCTGGTTGAACACAAAGTAGAGTCACACCATTTGTGTTTTCATACATGTGCTTAGGGTAATGATGTCCTTCTCATTCCATTGTCTTTCCTACCCCATGTCCCCTCCCTTCCCTTCCCTCCCCTTTGCCCTATCTAAAGTTCATCTATTCCTCTCATGCCACATCTCTATTATGAATCTGAGGGGATGATGAAAAAAATTAGAAACTAAATTAAAAGAATTAAATTGGTTCTATTATGTTGAATTTAATATGTTAAACACATTGTGGAGGTCCGAGCTGTAGCTCCTTGGCAGAACACTCGATTAGCATGTATGAAGCACTGGGTTTGATCCTTAGTCACCGTATAAAAATAAACATATTAAAAAATAAAAACAAAAACAAAAACACAGGTTGAAATCCTAAGGAAAGAAAAGAACAGAACATGTGATAACTTATAAATTTATCTTAGGAATATTTCCCTTCCTGCAGAATATTTTTTCCCCTGACTCCTCAGAGACTTATTAGAATATTGTAAAAAATAGTTTTGGAAATTCTGGTCCAGCTTAGTCTCTTCTTTACACAAATGATGAAAGTGAGATCCAGAAGCAGTTAGTGTCATACTAAGGAGTAAGGATAGACTTCCTGACTCTTAGACTGGTCTACAAGAGTGAAGATATATTTTTATAGATGGTCTCATCCTTAAGTGTAATTCTCAAGTCAGATTAACTGCTGAAAATAACTACCACATCATTGGTTTAGACAACAACTAATCTATTTTTATTTGTGTTCGAACTAATGGTTGATTTATGTGTCAGAACTTAGGACAGAGAGCATTAAATTAAGTTCTAGAAAATTTCAGTTTATCATGCTGACTTCAACAAATCTTTTAACTTACTTGTATAATTTTTTGTCATACTTAAAATAGAAGCTTAAAATTATGTTTTGAAGGTATTTTTAGTATTGATATCATTTTAAAATAAAGTTATATCAGAACAATGTCTCTAATGCAATTTTCCAAGGCACAGAGACTACTTGATAATTGTTAGGTCAATGGCAATCATCAGTGTTGACACTTTGACAATGCTTGCTTGAAGATAGTACTTTATTTTAATATTAAAAAATAATACCAGACTTCATTTTCCAGTGTTTTTCCATCTAGTCTGTATACTCCTGAGTCCTCTGCAAGTTTCAACTTTGGTTCCAAATCACTTGAGGTTTAGGTAGGCAGGCAAGAATAGTTTTTATATCATTTTCCTAGAATAAAAGGTTAAGCAATTTTCCTAAGGTACATGATATACCAGCGGATTGGCCAGGAACAAAATGTAAGGTTTGAGAACCTTGTCTATTGCTGAATCAAAATAATTGGCTTGTTTCCTTCCTAAATTTAAATTACTTGTTTTAAACCAAAACCAAGGAATTCTGATTATCTCACATTATATTTCAGCTTTAACTTTGCTGTTTTTATTTTGTTTGTCAAACTTTTGACACAGTTCAAACAGTGGCATGTCTAATTAGATGTAAAAATGATAGTCATTAACACAATTTGCCAAACCTATTTTTTTTGGTGTGTGTGTGTGTGCACAAATGCAATCTGTAAGTGGTAAGCCATGGAGATTTAAAACAAGAATAAATGCTTCTAGTAAAAAACAAAAAAAAACAGGCTTTAACATATCTCTCCCTACTTAAAATATTAATAATTTTTGATGGTAAGGAAAACATTAGCAGGTCATATTTAGCTTGCTTGTTCTTTGAAGTACAGAAGGAGGCAGGTAGGGAGGGATGGAAAAAAGAGGAGAGAGAGAGAGAGAGAGAGAGAGAGAGAGAGAGAGAGAGAGAGAGAGAGAGAGAGAGAGAGAGAAACCTTTTAGTATTCTATAAGAAAGGAGAGAAAAGATAGTTTTCAGATGGGATTTAAGTCAGAGAGGTCTCTTATGCCCAGGAAGATCAATCAGGGTAAATGAGTTCTCTATGTATTATTACCTAAGGGTAGAGAAAATTGAAGATGAGATTTTCCCCCTACTTGTTTGACCTTGCTACATAAATATGATGTAAAAAATGTGCAGAATTTAATAGTGGGCTTTTCCATTGGTCAAACCTTGAAACTTTTAACTCTTTGAGGCTTTTCAAATTTAGTATAATAAACTAAATTTCTTCTATATTCAATCTTTTTTTCTCTTTGAAATGTAATTTGATATATAATCATAACGTTAATGAAACTGATTTGCAGAGGACCTAAATGTCTTCTGAAAAGATTGAATATAGAAGAAACTATGTAAAACAAATGCCCAGCCCTGGTTGCTACACTCAAGGATGGTAGTGATAAAAGTGGTTAGAAAATCAATTTAAACTGCATTTGTACTTTACCAAGAGTCCTACGACACTTACATTGGTAAGAGTTATACTTTCCAAATATGTGATCCACTTTTATAAGCAACTAAAAACCCTGCAGCTTCAGTCACACTCTCCAAGCTAGAGTAAATGACCCCACACCAATCCATTTTCACAATACCTGGCACTTGTAGAATGGAGAAAAGAAATGAGATTAAAAAGAAGATAAACAAGAGTGATTGTGAAACCCTAGGCTCTTAACCTAAGACTGCACTTCACATGTATAAATGGAAAAGCACATTTTGTTCTGCACACCTCAATGTTTTTCAAACCCAAGATCATCCTAAGCAAAAGAGTATGTAGAAAAAGGTTACCCATCTTATTTATCTTTGAAAATCCAATGCTCTTCACACTGCTAAACTTGACAGAGGTGTCCTGCAAATGCTTGTGGTAGGATAGAAGGGGCAAATAGATGGTCTTAAAGGCACATATATCCTGCTTTAATCAAACATATAAAAATAATTTCTAGACATAGATATTATAGGAAGTAAAATCCAAAAATACTGCCAAAATATCTTCTTGTGATGCATTACATTTTGTCCAAGTGAGGTAGGATAGAAGAAATAAGAAACAGGTAACAAGGAGAGATAAAGAAAAGACAAGGAAATAAAAATTTAAAGATCTACATACTTTTCCAGGTCTGTCAATCCCTATGACAGTCTCTCTTCCAGGTCTGACACGCCCAAATTCATAAGAAATTTGTAAACCTACCTGAGTATTGTAACTAACTCCCCAATAAAGAGATTAAGTAAAGACAGACACAATATTTTGAGAAACCTTTAATTTAAGGGACTTTCCAGAGCTTTCTACTGATCATAATGAAGACCACATCAGCCTGAAGATCCTATGCTTGAACAGACCACCAGAAACCATCTTGAGATAACCAGACTAATATCATTCCTACATACCTTCTCATATTCACCACTCACCAAAGCTAAGGCTCACACATATCTTTGTCAGGAAAGTCAGCATTGAGCATTTGTTGCAGAGAGAGCAAAACCCATCACTAAGAAACCATAAGGTCGACCCCTTAATAAGAAAATCTTTGAATCTTTTCCTGTCAAATTCCTCCTACCCCAGCATAGGCACAAATCCGAAGAAGCAGAAGATGGATAGAAAAGAATTGGGAAGAATACATCACAATCCTCTCTTCCTCTACATTCTTGGACTTGAGGTCTTGCCTAACCTGGTTGGAGGCTATTTACCACAAAACTGAATGTGAAATAGAAGTTGTAAACTGTCCTGACATTTCAATATGTGAGCATTAATAAAAGGTATTGGAACAAACATGGTGTTCCATTGGTGAAAAGTAAAGAGATATTCTACAGATACATTTGACATCAGTGACAGCAGAAAAGAAAGCCTTTTTATACTCACATTCCATAAAGATTAGCCTGATTTTAGTGAATAGATTAGATTACATAAATAAATGCCTTAATTGCTCAATTTATTAGCACAAGATAAGAGATGGGGAAAATTATGAAATTATATATGCTTCTTACTATTCACCTAACACAAAATTTGACATTTTCCCTTTCCACCCTGTTTTTCTAGCAACACGGACTACCTACAATTGAGATGTTTGATGGTTAATTGGTACAAACTTTCACATCTCAGAGTAATCTAACCAAATATAAATTAATCTTCTATCATGAGGCCACTTAAGTTTTATGTATGCACAATTTCAAGAATGCAGAAAATACAGCAGAAAATGAAGAGACTAAGAGAAGGGCAAGTATCTGAAGATATTGTTAGTTTAAATACATGGCAAGAAATTGATCTGAAGTAGGCTATTTTCCCCTTTGGTATTTAGAAGAACAGTCTAGACTGCTGAGCTAGATTAGGGGTAAACTGGCCTGGATAAAGAATAATAACTAAAAGATCTCAGCAGGCGATGCCCAGCTCCATGACACTGAAATGACAATGAAGGCAAGCAAAAAGTTTGTGGGGAGTTACAACTCATTACAGAACAAATGGACAGGCTGAGACATAATGCCCTAATTCTTTATACTGTGTAATAATGTTACTATTGCAATTTCAAATTCAATCTATGACTCCTACATCATTTTGAAGTGCTAAGTGACTTGGAAACTAAATACCTCAGGAATCATGAAAAACTGACTTATTTTTATCAGACAATGTCAAAAAAACACATCTATAGAATGAGAAAGAAAAGAATGAAAGAAACTAACTTTGACTTCTATTCACATGGGACATGAGAATAATGATAGTTCCCTAATAGTAAGAAATACATATTTTGGGAGAAGATTTCTTAATAAGGAAATACTATTAGTTTGAGATGGATTTCCTTGGTCAATTAATTGAAAGAGACTAATCAATCCACCCGCTTCCCTAATGCAGTCGTTTGAAAACTATGGCCCTCAGGTCAAATCCTGTCTTTCATCTACTTTTTTGAATAAAATTTTATTGGAACTCAGTCATATTTATTCGTTTATATTTTTTTACTGGCTGCTTTCCCGTTACAATGGGAGACTTGAGTAGCTGCCATGCAAAGTCTAAAATGTGTGCTATTGGTTCTTTATGGAAAAAGTTTGCTGACCACTGCCATAGCACAGGGAGGATAGCCCTGGTTAGTGATTAATAAAAACTATGAGATGGGTTGGAGCACAGAAAACTTATCCATTCACACATGGGAATTATTGACTTTCATTTCATGACAAAGCGCATTGACATACACTTAGCTCCTGCTGAAATTAAGAGTAAGTCTAAAATTAGTGTCTTAATAATTATTTACCCTAATGTCAGTGAAATAAGTTTTTAGGGCAGTGGTTGCATAGGGTATATTCCCAAACCTGGTGCTCCTCTTTAATTATTGTTTAACCTATTTTAAAACACCTGGTGCAGAAAGGGAAAAGTGATTTAAATATTATCTGTTTAATTTGCTAACCTTCCTATGCCCTTTTGGAAACAGCTTGTTCAAAGTCCATGGAGATTTGGATACTCAGAATAACCCTCTGTATCACTTTTCTAAACTGAATTTCACTACATGCAATTTGGACTTCTCCGAAATGAGCAACCACAGGGGTTTGAAAATTCTAACACAGATTTATAATGAAATGAAAAAAAGATTGGACACTGTCCAGAAACATGTGATGGTACTCAAAGCAGAATGACATTTGCTCAGCAAAGCTCCTGAAGCGTTACATCCCTTAGTTCTTTTCAACGTGAAATTTGTTTTCTTGTAAGCAGATTACCTTCATAGACAATGCAGGGACAGCATTTTGTATCATTGAATTATATCAGCCAAGCTTCTAAATTTTATGATGATTTTGTTTATAAATCCACTGCAACTGTATTTTATTTTGGGAACCCTAATATGTAACACTATGGCACTGAGTTCTGTTCACTCAGAACCCTACCTCTGTTTAGAGAACACTTCTTTAAGGGCTATCTGTTGTTCTTTTACGATTATTCTTGCTGAGGAAAATAGGTGTACACATCCAGAAAAATATTAGAATGTTTAAGTGTGTGTGTGTGTGTGTGTGTGTGTGTGTGTGTGTGTCGCGCACACACACACACACACAGATCAAAACATGCCTTCCTCTCTAATATTCTTAAATGCCTCATTATTAGGCATTCCCCAAATTCGGGATGAGATTTACTGGATTAGAAAAATTAAACTGTGGTGATAAATTGTTACTTGCATTTTCATGCAAAAACTTTATAGTGTGTACTCTGGTATTAAAACATTATTGTCTCTGTATTTTGAGAAAGGAAGCAGACATATAAAAGGGCTTTCTTATTTTGTTTATAATAATGACTTTTATTCTGAACAGTTTATTACTTTGAAAATACAACAAAACTTGCTGGCCTAAAAATAATTCCATCAAGTTACCTTTCCATTCCCTTCGAATCAGATGGTAGAATATTAATAAATCTTCCTGAAGTTGATCTACTGTTTAAGCAAACAGGAGAAAAGAAGGACATTTAGAACTCGGCCTGGCTAGACTCAGCCAGATGAGATCAAGCCAGATGGCATGGATTAAGAAAAAGGACAGAATCCAAAGTGGGAATGTAGAAGAGACTCTGGGATATCCGGGAAAGATTCATTTTGTAATGTGGCAAGACAGAGAGTGCTAGAGTTTGCATCTGGAAATGTTCTTCAAGAGTCCATGTTTTAAAAGCTTAGTTCCTAGCTTGGCATTATTGGGAGGGTATGAAGTTTAAGTGATGGAGTCTAGTGGGAAGTTATAGGTCAGTACAGATGTTCCCTTGAAGGGGATTGTGGGACCATGGTCTTGTCTTTCTCTTTCTGATTCCTGGATGCCATGAGGTGACTAGCTTGCTTCACTATGTGCTCCCTGTCATGATGTATAGCTTCACCACAGAGCCAAGAGACCGTGGACCAGAGCCTCCAAGCTGTGAGCCAAATGAACCTTTTGTCCTCATAAGTTGATTACCTTAAGAATTTGTTAGAGTAATGAAAAGCTGACTAACTCAGAGAGGAAGGAAAACTTTCACTTTAACTAGCAACCTGGATGGGAAATGAGTTACCAAAAGCATTAGGATAGTTAAGATTCATTTTGTAAAATCAGAATGGAGTTTGCTTTGTATTTCAGAGTTTCTCTGTTGAAAACTTTATACTACTCCATATATTCGAAGTGTGGAAATGCATCTGTTGAGAGGAAGGTGTTCGTCATGGTGATAGTTCTTTGCATCTTACTGTAATGGACTGAAGCTATTTATGGCCTCATTGGGAGTTTATGTTATCTTCTGTAGACATTCTGGTTCTACTTTTGGTTTGCTACAGACTTCTAGAATCCTCTGTTTATGGTGGATATTGACGTTTTGGACATAACAAGTAAGAGTGAAAGCATTCTTATTCTGATGATCTTATCTATGGTCCATAGTTATCTGTGTTTTTCATATACAAAATTTTTTGACCTGCCCTCAGTACTCTTATAAGCCTTCCTTTTTTTTTTTTTTTTTTTTTTTTTACAAGTTGGTGTTATGGCACTGACAAACTTCAGTGTATTATGGTGATATACAGGGGGATACTGGAAGGAAAGTCATCATTGCCATGAACCAACATGGTCTGTGTGCAGTGATGCAAGGATTAGTTTGTGGAGTTGAACACTGACAATCAAGACAGAAATCATTTTGCTCATAGGATGTTAAAAAGTGTTTTACTCATTGGTACATAGCTGACACATCTCCATTTGTCTAGCCTTTCACATATATGATGAGAAATTTCTTAAAAAGTGTGTATCAAAATCAGCTGATATTCAAGAGGATTTCTCTGAGGTAGTGGTTGAAAGGTTGAAAAAGTCAGAAATAAGTATGGATGGCCAGAATATATAATGTGTACAACAGCAGACTGACAGGTACATTTATATGGGAAAATTCACTGAGATCTAAAGAGCTGATAGAGCTTCCACGTTAGACTGAAAATTCCCTGTGTGCAGGATTGCTGTTTTGAATATATATACATATATATATGTATATATATATATTTTCCCCTACACACTCCTTAGCTCATACGTAAATCTTAGGCAATGTTTGTTGAAATAAAGTCTAAAAGAACCTAGGATTTTTTTTTTTATCTTAAGATGATTATCTTTTCCAAATACCTGTTAAATAACTAAGATTAAAAGTAATATGATGTTCTTTAATTAAAACAAACAGTGTTTATTTTATTTAGTATATAACTGGCTTCAATATCTCAGAGAGTTAATGTTTTAAAATAAAACTAACCCTTACTTGTCTGAGTTGGAGATATTGATATTTTTGCATAAAATTGGAATATATTGGTTTTCTATTGTTGCATAGCAATATGACCACAAGCTTAGCTTTAAACAAAGTATACTTCTTAACTCAGCCTCATAATAATAATTTCACAAAGTGCAGTCCAGGTGTTGGTCAGGCTGGGGCCTCACTTCAAGGCTTGATGGAGAAAGGATCTATTTCCAAGCTCATGAGGTTCTTCATAAAATTAATTTTCTTTTTTGTTGGCTTCAATATCTGCTAGCTGTCAGTTGGAGGCAGTCCTTAGCTCCTCACTGGTTGGAGGCTGCTCTAAATACCTTTGTCATGTGGGCCTCCCCAAAGCTGCTGAATGCTTCATCAAAGCCAGCAAGGGAGATGCAGCTCACAATTCTAAGTAACCTAATTATGGAAATGACATCCTATCACCCTGCTCTATTGGTTGTTCTGTTGGTTAAAATCAACTCATAGGGTTCCACCACAATACAATTGCTATTAATGGTTTGGTTATGCAGAAGACCATTTATTGAGTAAAGCTTTGATTTGGGTTTCCTTCAGGAAAGCTATCATGGTCAGTTCTTTAACACTTTATCTGTGGTATTTTATTATATTAAATAGGCTCACACTGTTGTTTTTATGGTACAAATGTATAAATTAAGTCACACACTTAGATATAGTGAGTCAGAAGGCAAATTTCTAGACACTATAAGAGATGATCACTTTCCTTTCCACTGAACCATGCTTAATTTTTTCCCTTGAAATTGATTACTGTCAGTCTGTGATTCTCGGGTACATATGTCACCTTGACATTATCAGGCCCGTGCAGTCTTCTGTTCTCTGTCTTTACCATTTTGTTCTTCCTCTCTCTCTCTCTTTTCATTTTTTATTCTAGTGATTACTTTCAGAGCTCATCTATGCCTATCATTTCTTGTCCTGCCTTTTTGATAGACTTTTTCTCTTTTTCCACACTATGTACAAAGATGTTTACTTTTATGAAGTCATTATTAACTACTTGATAGCTTGCCCCTTGGAAACACTGAGGTGAATTAATTAAGATATTTCCCGTGAGATTTGGTCAATTTTCCTTTGACTTGAACTATTATAATCGCTACATGTTTCAGCTTCTATTCTGCCCTTATTTGTAGCCCTGAAATAAAGATTTCTCAGAGGATTGGGGAAATTTAGCAATATGTTCTACACTGTCCAAATGAGACTCCCTCAGGGTTGATTCACTGAAGACATGTTAGTGAAGCAGAAAGTAATTTTAATTAAGATCTTCTTAAGCTTATATAGCATGATAAATCTTTGCTTTGAGGAGGAAAATGGACATAGCATTGTAAATAAAAATAAAAATAGATATGGTGAGTTTTTCATCTCTAATAGTAGAGATCTAGGGATTTTTTTGAATTAAAAACAAAGGAAAAATTTCATTAATGTATCAAATAATCACCGATGGATAACAATCTCTTATTCATATTTTCAAAGAATGGGAACACCTACATCAAAACTTGGATACATTTTGATAGTTTCAAATTAGGTGCATTTACCTTATTATTTTCAGAGTTTGGAAATCTCTTGTCACTGGACCCACAGTGTGCAAATAAATGTGTACCACATGTGTGCATTATATACGGATACATTATAAGAATTTGGGGTTCCAAATCTTTCTTTTCCATCACCCCATTGACAATGCTTCTGACTTTTGCTGTTTTAAGAATCTGGAGTCACACAATAGAAGTTGGGGATGAAGATGCTGGCACTGACCTGATGCAAGTGCCATTGTTATGGCATAGATGATGAGCACACCAGGGCACATGGCAGTTCTTGATGTTCCTCCCACGAAGTGCTTCATCAATAATGAAGAATTCTTTGTTGTTTACTTGAAGTTGTCTAATGCAGCCCTGGAACCCCTGAATATGGCCCATATGCTTATGGATCTTTATATTTTCAGGGACATGACCAAGGAACATTGATTCAAAATATACCTGTAAGAGAAGTAACAAAAAATCTTATCATAAGATGCTGTCACATTATGTGGGAAAGATCTAGAATGGTCAGTTCTATAACTGCATGTTTTAAAGTGTTTTTCTTTGTAAAATCCATTGCAATTGTTGGATTATTTTGTCACTTGTACTAGGTGGTAAATAAATTACTTAGAAAAGAGCTTAGAAAAGAGCTCTTGGTTTACAGTTTTTTTTCATTTCATAATATCTAATAAAATTAATGCAAAAAATAGAGGCTAAACAAAACTTGCTGATTGCTTTGAAATGTATTTTTTAATTCAAGTGTTTGCACTTTAATGGGAATATTACCAAATGACAACTGATAAAGAAAATACAGCCATGTTAATTAATTATTGTCAGGGGTTGAATTGTATTCCATCCATATTCATATACTGAAGGTTCTAATCCATGGTGCTTATGTGACCTTATTTGTAAATAGAATCATTGCAAATCTAATTAGTTAAGATGACATCAATATTAGAGTAAGGTAGACTTTAGTTTAATATGATTGATGTCCTTATAAAAAGGGGCAAGTTTGACACAGACAGACCTGCACACAGGGAGAACACCATGTGAACATGAAGGTGGAGAGCTGGATGACACATCTACTAACCAGGAATGTCAAAGATTGCCAACAAACCAGGAGAAGCTTGATGAGAGACGTGGAACAGATTCTTTCTCAAAGTCACTGAAAGGAAACAACCCTGACATCATCTCAATTTTGGACTCTCAGCTTCAAGAATTGTAAGAACTACAAGACATTTCTATTATTTAAGCCATCCAGTTTGTGTCATTTTTATTTTGGAGACCCCAGCAAACTAATGACATTATATATCAAGTATCCTAAAATATGAGCAAAATGTATGGCATTTGCACATGGTACTTGATAATTAGACATGTTATTTTTTTCCTCCAAAAATATGAAATAAATATGCATCAGAAGTTGAACTTTTCTTGCCTTATATTCAGTCCTTTCATTCACTCTTTATTCTAACAATCAGGGCAAGAACAGGCTCTTGTTTCGAGGAGACAAAAAAGAAACCACTCCATTTCAAAGGGACACAACTCATAGACAATTAATACAATAAAGGGGTTCTGTAAAACTGGGTCCTTAATCTACCTTCATTTGGACAACACATCAGAGCTACATCTTACATTGGATTCAGTTCTGAAGTCTGCATGTAAGATGAATATTCTGTGGAATCGAAATCGCCCTTGGAGATATCTTAAGCATCACTTCAGAGACTAATACGCTTTCTCTGAAAAAAAACACATAGCTACATTTTTCCTGCAGCTTTGGAATAGATTGCTGTTTTGTCAGTGTGGTTTCAGATGAAGCTAACATTAAGTGGCCATGTTGTATAAAAATTCTAGGACTCCCTCTGTGTGGTGAATTGCACCATGATGGTACTGATACTGAGAGCACAGAAAATTCTTCTCACATCCGTGCTCATTACAGAGCTTAAATCATTGACCAGATGGTACAATCACTTACATGATTTAAACTTCTACTTGATCTCTCCTTTCCCACCGTCACAAACATATATAACTGAATTCTCATAATTTAGATGTACATAAAATGAAACTCCCCTCAACAGGAATTTATGGGCTTCAATAGAAGTTTTAATGAACTGGATATGAGTCCCTGCTCTTCAGAGTAGATGCAGCTGCAAGTATAGTCTCCGACACCCCTGTCCCCTAAACACACTCTAACACCTCAAACAGATATCTTTAAGTACTGAAAAAAATATAAGTTGGTATTAAAGATACCAATAAAATGTAGAACCATCATTACAAGAATTCAAAAACTAGAATCAAACAACTAAAATAGGAATCTAGGGGGAGGAGACCATGAAAGATGCCTAGAACATCATTGGACATTGATACTAATTTATACTGGTATGATGTAGCTTTGCTTTTAGAGAACAGAAGAATGTTAAATTCTAGGAACATCAAAGCATCTCCATGACCCTTGCCTAGCAGGTAAAAGTCACTCTTGGAACTCTCTTTTTCAACCCTAAAAAAAAAAAAAAAGACAATATTTCTTGAGGAAATTTCTTAATTTCTTTCCCCTGAGTATTTCCTATTTTATTCCCAGAAGGTGTCAATCTTTGGGTGTAGAGGGCAGGAGGGCTTGCCAAAAGTTCCAAGGTGTATTGATAGAGCCCTTACATAGCATTCATTTTTTTTCTCATGTGCTAAGTCAGTTCATATTAAGTACTCAACAAGCTATTAGCAGACCTGCTTATCAGCGAAGCCACCCACTGTTAATATAGTTTGGGGTCTATCGTGAAAAAAAAAAAACAAACTTTTTTTTTTCTTTGCATCAAGTCATAATTTCTTCTCATCAAGGTTCTTTGACATCTTTCTGTATTGATCACATACCTGGAAAAGAAAACTCTCACTGCTTTGACAAGTGTGCTCTTTTAACACAAAACTTATAGAGGATGGGAACTCTCTTCTGCCACAAGTAGGCAGATCCGAGGGAAAATCTATAGAACTGCCTATGATTTATTATACCATTAAAAACATTCAAACAATGAAAGTAGGTGGTTTTTGTATTTCTTTTGATCTGAGGCCCAAGCTTAGTTAGAGTCCTAAATGTCTAAAAAAAAATCAGCTGTTGTTGACTGCACATAGATAACTATTAAAATGGTTGACTTCTTCTATCCCCAGACTCTCAATTATCTGAGAGCTGCCTTTTGCGTGTATAATCATTCCCAAGGAGACAGGTCTTTAAAATAAGTCTTTTCTAATAATTTCTTGTGAATCAGACTATGGAGAATAGAGTCTGACATCAGGATATGATCTTACAAGATAAAAGCACAGAGAACAGACATGGACAATCAAGGAGGAATCATCAAGATAATAAAAATGATAAATGGTGACGGAGAGAAAAGCTCCCTACATCTTCAAGAGTGAACTCTCCTTTCCTCTCAGAATCTCTATAAAAAGAACATAGTTGCTATTTTATAATAACTGCAAATAAAACAAGAATATATGCAAATTTCTATAAGTTTGGAGGGGGGAGTGTTTGCTGGATAACTTGTCCTATTTCTTTTTTTTACTTTCTTTTAGTTTTGACATTGTAGTATTACATATATTATCTTGATTCGATGTTTTGTTTTGCATCATTGATTCTCTTTTCCAAGTTAAATGACCTTTTTTTTGTTGTTATTAATGAAATATGGACAGGAAACTGCAAATGCACTTTTGGTTAAGATTAATTATCAGAGTATACTTGTATTTGTTTAAGAATATGATAACTTATATTGGAAATTAATTGAATTTTATTTAAGAATCACTATCAAGTTTTAAGTATTAGCTGAATTATATGCAAACAATTCAAAACAAGAAGCATGGAGTTTTGGAAAAAAGGTGGATAAGATGATGGGTAAAGTATTTCAGTAAAAGGATTTACTTAAATAACTTTTCACATTTGGAGACAATGAGTGAAAAGGGATCAAAAAGCAGAAGCAGAATTTATCTAAATCCTCGTCCCTTTGCAGTTAAAAAAAAAAAAACCCTTTCTCTTGCTTGGCCTTATGTTATGACAATCTGTTGAGAACACAGTCTCTTCTATATTCATTTAAAACCATTTTGGGGGATGGCTTCCACCTTGGTCATGTTCTCTGAAGTCTGTAGCCTTTAAATTAGAAGGTTTCATATTTGTTACAAATGACTTGTTTCATGAAACTCAGTCCTGCTTTTCCTTCATCTCCTATTTATCTTTTAAGCCACTTTTCCGAGTTTTGATGCGTAAGGTCCTTATTATTTTGCGAGATTCAGCATATGTGAAGTTCTCTCTGCATACCATACAAAAGAAATGTCATGTAACTTTTCTTGTTTATCCTCCATATTCAATGGACATGGCATAGAAAACAAGGCAGTGCTTATTTGGAAGTTATTGAATCATGTATGCGATTGATATGAAGTAGCCTGTATAAAGTGATTATAGTTCAAAATTTGGTCAATAATAGTGGTCTTCTGAGGTTCCAAATCTCATAGTTAAATATCTGATTTCTAGGCTTTCCAGAGAATGTTCCCCAAATTATCACTTCTTACCTTATCCAAGAAATAACTGAACTTTAGTGAAATAATCAATGAATTGAGTTGCTACCCTGTGAACAAATTGATCTAGGGAAGTGTAAATGTAAAAGAAGGAAGTAGAATTATATGTCTTAAGATCTTAATGTGAACTGGAGAAATAAGTCATAAAGAAATTATTTACCGGTCAGCAAGAGGGCAGAATAGGAGTCCCAGACTCTCCTTCACCCAAGGACACAGATTAAAAAAAGCATGGATCAGTTCCCTTTGTCAGAAACCTAGAAAATAGTTAAGGGGCTTCTGCATGCCAGGCAAGCATGAAATCAGCTGCACTGAATCCGGAAGGAAAATTCATTCCTTCAGCATAGCATGGTCCAGTTAGGAGAAAACTCTCAGCTCTAGTTTCTCACTAGGGAGGAAAAGAGAAGATTGAAACATGACCTGCATATAGAATCTTTGGTGAGCTCCCCAAGGGATCAAAATCTATTTTGTCTGAATCGAAGCATTGACAGGAAATGGTGCCATACTGGGGATCATCAAGAACAAAGGTGACAGTTTGGACTAGTACACAGTCATTCACCACAGTCCCAATCTGGATGAATCAGTATGGGTGAGTGGGGAAAAAAAAAATCTCAATTCTCAGCTTCTTCCTGGGGAGGGAAAGAATGGGATCCAGTGTTTTATATTTTTGGGAGACTGCTCATGGTACTAATTTCTGTCCTATATGTCTCAGAGAATCAGTGGGACCCAGTACACTATAGATACCTAGGAGATGTTGATAACAAAAGAGCACTGGAAAAATTGACTGCTTTAGAACACCCAGGGTACAGCATAGAGAGGGCAATGTAGATTGGCAGCCTGTCTCTCAGGGGAATGGGAGAGAAAAGAAGAGTGGAGCATGCATCCAATGTTCTGGCTTAGCAGAGGGATGCCTGAGGGGCTGATTTCTGTGTTGCCCAACTTGGAGAGCTGATGGAACCTATCATACTTTAGAAACCTGAAGGTTACTGAGAAGGAGTTGGCTAACTTGTGTTCTAGAGAACCTGCAGCACCACAGTCAGACACTCAAGGGAGAAAGAGGTTATGAGCTCTTGAAAAAAGAAACTGGTAAATCACTCCAATTGGGAGTTTGCATGTACAAGATCAGAGAAGACACAGCTACAGAAAAAGTCTGAGAGACTCTCAGTCTCTATCCTTGCTGTCTTGTAAACATCTTTCCCTGTATCAAGTCAGTCCAAAAAGACTGGGAGAGGTAGCTATTTCTTTTCTTTTTTTCCAAATGTGTGAATCCTATGGAAGCTACAAAGTACAGGAATAAACAGAAAACTGTATCTCCACCAAAGGAACAAAGTAAATCTCTAGAAACCAATCCTAAATAAACAGAGGTATTTAAACTACCTGACAAAGAATTCAAACTAACAGTCTTAAAAGTGTTCAATGAGTTCAGGAAAATGGTGCACAAATGAGATTATCATCAGAGAAAAAGAACATACAAAAATGAACTAATCAGAAGCTTAAAAAATACCTAAAATTTTAAAAATTCACTGAAGTTCAAGAGCATATTTAATCAAACAGAAGACAGAGAATCAGTTAACCAGAAGCCAGATCATTTGAAATTATCCAGTTAGAGAAATAAGAAGAAAATTTAAAAAGACTGAAGAAAGTCTAAGGAACTTAAAGACAGCATTAGGTGAGTCAATATATACCTTATGGAAGAAGAAACAGAAGAAGGAGAAGGAGGGAGGAGGGGGAGGGGGAAGTGGAGAAAGGGGAGAGAGGGAGGGATGAGGGGGGAGGGGGAAAAGAGGAGCTGGGGAGAAGAAGCAGGGAAAGGTTATTTGAAAAAATAATACCTGAAAACTGAAAATTTGGAAAGGAAATGGGCACTTAGATTCAAGAAGCCCAAAGGACTCCCAGTGGAATAGTCCTAAAGAAGTCCACTCTGAGTCACGTTGTGAGGAGACTGTTGAAAGTCAATGAGAATTTTGGAAGATTTAAGAGAAAAGTGACTTGTCACAAAAATTGAAACTCCCATGAGACTCACAGCATATTTCTCCACACAAACTTCTCAAAACCTTTCACGTTAGAAGGATGATATACTCAAAGTGCTGAAAAAATCTGCCAACCAAGAATGCTGTATCTGGGTAAAATTGTCCTTCAAAGATGAAAAGGACAGAAAGTCTTTTCCAGATAAACAAAAACTGAGGGAGTTCATCACTAGACCTGCTTTACTACATATGCTAAAGGGTGTCCTTCAAGTTGAAATAAAAGGACTCTAGAAAGCATCATTGAAATATATGAAATTATAAAATAGATATGTAGAGAAATACAGAATACTATAAGGAGTCAAAGGCACCTTTTTTTTTTTTTGATAGTCTGTGTCAAAGTCAATGACTCTTAGAATTAAATGGCTTTGCCTCACAATTTTCTCAGTGCTTATGTCTTTATTCTATACACCTCCACATTCTACAGTGAATAGGTACAATTCACAACTGGAAGCCATCTCTAGGTGTCTTTTCTCGGACAAGTTCCTGTCAAGACTTGGAAAGAAGAGGGCATTTATCAAAGAGGCTGGTTCCAAGAGGGTGCTGAGGATGAAACTGATGCTCCTTGGCTTAGAAGGGACTATGTCTAAATAAGCCCATTGTCAGGTGGAAAAATTGTCAGTAAAAATGCACTTAGTACGTCTAACCTACTGCACATCACAGCTTAGCCACACAGTACACCCGAGAGTACTAGTACAATGAATACGTGGCTGACTTGGAGCTACAAGTGTGGCTTCTACTGAATGCTTGTTCCTTGGCATAATTGTAAAGTAAAAAAAAAAAAAATGTAAGTAGAACCATTGTTAAGTTAGGGAATGTCTGTCTGTACCAGAACCCTGGGACTGGGGTCTGGTCCAGAGAATCCCATCACGCTCAACCTCCACAGAATGACTGAACTGAACTTTGTGGTTAATAAAAGTTAGGAGGTAGCATTCAGAGACTTATCCACTCAGACTCTGGAGCACTTGAGTTGGACTGAACACTAGAAGACCAAGAGCTGTAAAAGCTGTGGTGCCTCCTATAGTAATAGTAGTGAAGAGCAAGTGAGACTTTAGAAAGCCTGCATGCATTCTTTATTTACCTCCTCAAATTATCCAAATTATTTTCTATTTTAATCTGTTTTCATGTGTGTGCCTCGTCTCTGTTTGTGTCTGTACATTATCTGGGACATTCTGATCAGTATTTTATTTAGTCAGCCTCAAGGACAAGTGACTGATGTCAAACAGACTATAAGTCATATTTGAAGTATTCAACAATAAATATATGTTGAGCATTTTAATTCTATTTATTAGTTATGTGATTCATCAATGTCTATGTTAGCACAGCACATGTTATTTATAAGAAAATATGGAGCTTTTAATATCAAAATGATAACTATATAGAGTTAACATAGATGCAATTATAATAAATATTTTATGTTGATTTTTTTTCAAAAAACTCTGAGTGTTTCATATATCTTGGACCACTAGAATATTCCATGTCTTGAGTACAAATATTTAGCTCTCTTGGCATGACTTTTTAAGACATGAAATAACTTTGTTGCTACCTAAACAACTCACTTGAACAGTTTTAACTTTGCTGCAGTAGCAAGTCAAGAGTAGTAGAGTGTAATACAAGAACAAAAAAGGGTAAGGAATCAAAATGACTGGAGTCAAGTCTCTGTCATTATTACTCTAAAATTTTGTACAAGCCTATATTCAGTTTCCTCAGCCATAGAAAAGAGATAATCACTTTTACTTTGCAGTGTTATTGTAAATATCAAATGAGATAATGCATAGTTTGGCCATAGTTTGGAAAATATAATGTGCTTAGACAAATGTTAGATGTTTGTGTGTGCTTCCTTTGGATGACTATATACACACAACAAGAAACTATACAAAAGAAATGGAAATGAAATGAAATTTCCAATTTGCTAGGGCAGTGCATATTGCAAATTTTAATGTGCACCAAAATTAGCACTTTAGAGCTCTAATTATACAGATTAACTCTCTACATTGACAAATGAACCAAGAATTCTTTATCTTAACTCTGTTGCCAGAAAGTCATACTAAGAAGCGTATAACCAACCACATCATTAAAATGAAAAGAATTCAGCAGATTGCTTGGTCTCTGGAGAGACAGACATCCTCTGTTCTTCCAATTTAGCTTGATTTGATGTTTCTAAGAAAAAATTCCCAGCTAGTGCAAATCTAGAAGGCTGAGAGTGGGCTTGTAAATAAGACTGCAAGAGTACTATCACATACCATGAAAACAATAATACAAGTTTTGTATTATAAGTTTTGTAAGTTGTTGTATCTTGTTACTTTCTCATTCTTTAAATTGTCTTTTTTTAAAATCAAGCACAATATATTAAATTCAAAGTGTGACAGAAAAATCAGTTTATTTTCAAGTTTAACAAAACATTTTAGTAATAGGCAAAGTCAAATATTTAATTATAACCTAAAGAATGAGATAAAATTTCTGGTGCTTTGCTGAGAGTTTTTACAAATAATCTGTTCCACTGAGAAATATGGTTAATGCTTAATAACATAAAGTGAATAGTTATTTGAAATGCTAAGGGCACAATTAGCATTTGAAACTAGATATTTGCAGACCTACCTGAGAGGTATCCGGAACCTCTGTGTCTTTTTTCCATAATGGAGGTTTTCCATATACAGCCATTTCAATCATACAGGCAAACCCAGGACTGTCACCCGGCATCGTGAGGCTAGAAGTAAAACAGAAGAGGCCATTATTGTATGCGTTATCGGCAAGAACAGAGTGACTTCACACATGGATGGTAAGTACTACTTCAATGAGAGAGGTACTTTATGGATCACAATAATCCTGAAATATGGCTTCAACCAACTGTGAACATTTTCGGATAGATAAAAGATATATTTCTTTTTCTAACACTGCATTTCATTTTCCTTCTCTCCTCCTGACTTTAAATCAGGTCTTGAAATGCATTCAGAAAGTTAAATCCCCTACAAAACAAAAAGAGCTTTATGTGTATAAGTAGGTATTGATAAATTTTAAGTGCTAACTGTGGTTGACATATGGTCTTACTCACATAGGAGATTGTTGGACAAGTAACATCAATGTTAAATGATGCTAAACTCCCTAGGTAGAAAATTCTCCTCCTTGGCCTACAGGGGAAATAGAAATGGAATAAGAAATGAAAGGCTGCATACCCCTGAGCAGTGAGATTACACTGTGATACAGTTATCAGAACTCAGAAAGCATGCTGCTAATGTACCAGCTGGTACTGTTTCAGAGATAAAGAAAAGTGTAAGGTTAAGGGAATTTGAAGAATGAATAGCAGAAATGGTCAACACACAATTGAAAATTTATCAGGAGTTTCTAAATTGATGCAATCAGATGAATAGGCACATATAACAAAGTACTTGGCGTTCTTTTAAAACACTTCATTTAGAATTTTAAAAGACAAATCCAATGATATTACCTAGACACTTGCTGTATGTAGCAGTATTAACTAGCACTGTTATGAAGTTTATTCTGTAGAGAAAATAGAAATATATTTACTGATATTATTGATAGCTATTTCTGCATACTGAGAATGTGAATGATATTAATCCTAATTTTGGTATATATTTGTATTTTTTAATTTTGGACAGTGATCATAGATTAAATTTTACTTTGAATTTTGAACAATCTTTCCAGTTTGCCTTGATCCATAGGGATTTTTTTTAGGATGATGAACTTTCAGTGCAAAAACTAGGAACATTCCTAGTAAACCCGAGTCATTGTTCATTCTACTTTTAAAATACACAAAGTCAATTTTATTAAATAATTATTGGTTAACTTATTTCATTATTATTATTTAAATAACTATAGGCTTAGATGAATGGAGAAAGACAAGCCAGAGCCCTTTCCTTCCCTATCTTCCTACAAAATGCCTAGCTCTTGGGTGGCTCCTTCTGTCCTCTTACCTAAAAATACAAATCTTATAGCGTTCCTTCAATAAATCATTCCACTACATTTTTGGCTTCCACTCAAGTTTACCAAAGTCATTTCTAATTCTGATCAGATCACTTCAGAATATTCTTAAATTCTAAGAGTTTCTAGTTTGTGTGAACTGTACTGTAGGGATCTATGAAGCCACTTGCCATCATCGTTGATTATGGTCAGGCTGACATGCATGGATGCTTCCTACTGGAGATGGAAGGAATTAGATTTGGGGAATGCACGTCTTTACTAACAATATGATTTCTCTTGCTTTCATTTAGAGTTTGTTGGAATCTGAACCTGAGCTGCAGTTCTGCAAAGGAAATCACTTTATCTCCTTTCTGTTATTCCTCCTTTTCTCCCTCTGACCCTTCAACAAATAGCTGATTCTATTGTCTGCTTAGTTTATATACTATTTTGGAAATTGCTACTTTAAATCCACAAGAGTTTTCCCCATGGGGAGATTCTTATCACATTCATTTTAATAATAGGTTGTATTTGTTTATAGACTAAATTGTGTTGTAAGAAACAAAGAAATGCTCTATAAACAAATTAGATATTTTGCCATATAAATCATTTGATGAAAAATCTAAGTGCATATCCCTTATGCCTTTCAAGTATTGCTGAGGTCTGCACAGTCTAATGATTTAAAGACTCAAGGATCATATTTTGAGATAATCCATTGACTGCCTGAGTGATCTTAGGCAAACCACTTAACCTTTCTTCCCTGAAGTGTGATTATCCACAGAAGGGAGATAATCATTCTTAGCTCATAAATGGTTAGTGAGAATCACATTATTTAATGTACATAAATCATTCAGTGCTAATATTAAAATCTGAGTTAAAGCAATTATTTGCTGACTAGACAGGGATCTCTAAAGAGATTTTTATGAAAATAAATTACACAGTCAAGTTGAAGTGTTCATCTACTTCTACTAATATTGCTTGTAATGGAGTTCAAAATCAAATACTCAATTTGAATTATTTTAAAAAGTAAAACTTGATGAATGGAACATTTTTTTCCTGGTGTTCTTAATAGTTTTGTTCTTTAGATCTATAATGATCTATAATGATGTTAACCAATATGGCTGAAACATTTGATTTGGAGAGGACATTTTATTTGTAAACTTTTAGAAGGACCTGAACAATCTGTAAATTCTGTGTATTGAAAACCAAGGAAAGGGTTGTAAAAATGTAAATAAATGAAAAGTGGATGTGATAGGTTAATGAGTTAAGTCAAATACTTTATGTAATTTAATGTTATTCAGTTCCTATGCTAGAGTTATAATAATTTACATGGAAGGATATATGTGTGAAATAGAAAAATGAAGACAATTTGAGTCATATGACATAACTTTTATAAAAATATGCAATGAGATGATACCAGAATTGCTTTCACTAATATTTTCAATGGCTATCACTATATGCTGAGACTAAGGATGATGCTTAATTTGTGTTTTTTAATTTGTATTTTATGAATGTTGGACATAGAACATATGTTTTCTATTTTCACCCCGTAAGAAGAACATACACTTTTCCAATTGATTTTGAAGTTTATTTATTTATGGTATCTTTCATTTTTAAAATTGGTGCATTGTTATTTTATAAAATAACAGGATTCATTGTGACATATTCATACATACTCATCCATCAATTGGCTTGATTGATTCCCCTGTGCTCCCCCTTTCCCTCCCCTTCTTCCTCTGTCTCTCTTCTATTTTCATGGAAATTGATTTTTTTAAAGGTCTAACGAATTTGGCAACATTTTTCTGTTGTTTCTTGGGTTCTATGCCTTCCCTCCAGGTTCACCTGTCTACCTACCTTCTTCCTAAGTATCTTTAATACCTCTTGTATCTGTGGATAGTAAACCCATCGTCATATCACACTTCATTTCACCCCTGAATAATGGCTTAACTGCTGAGAATTTTAAATTGATTTTTCTTTTAGAACTTTAAATATAGTATCTGATTATATTCTGCTTTCAATTGCTGATGTGAAGCCATTCTCAGTTCAATGTAAAAGCTCTTCTTTTGTTACTTTAACTTTTCTCTCTGGCAGCTTTAAGATCCTGTATGTACTTGGGATAATGAGTGTGGGTGTGGGTTAATCATTGTAAATTCTTCTCTATACTCACATGCACTTTTGATCTTAGAAATTATATATTCTTTCCATTTGTAAAAAATTCTTAACTGAACTTCACATATTGCTTTTTGATATTCCCTGACTTTTCCATTTCATTTTTTGAAGCCATATATGTATCTTCTAAATTTCTTAATCTTGTTTTTGTTCTTTAAAATAAATCACAATTTCTCTGTCCAGTATTATTCTCGGGTATCATTTGTTTCTTTGTCTCCTGACTATAGAGTTTATTCTATTGACTGAGTTTTAAATTTTTCTGATTATTTTTTATTTTCAAGATTTTGAATTTTTTCCATAATTTTTGTATTTACTCTCTGCCTATTTGATTTTATAATTTCTTTTTTTAGCTGAAAGTTATTTCTTCATTTGTGCATTCTGGTATCCTACAAATATTTATTTTACAGTTTTTAGTAGACTCATAAGAATTATTTAGAGTGATTCATATTGCATGAGTTTTTTTGCTTTGTTCCATTCTCTATATCATGTGTTCTGATACTGAGATGCTCAGGCTCATTTTGAATGGGAATGTTTTTGGTTTTTTTCTCTTTTCCTTATTTCCACTCTTGTTCTCTTGTGCTCTTCTGCTATGCCCAACCCTGCCTGCATCATGAGAGTCCTGTCAGATCCTCTCACATCTAGACCAGAATCTTGGATAATGGATACTGGTAATTCTGTCCTATAATGATATTGAAGGTGTCTACAGGTCCATGCACACAGCTGACAGAGGATTCTTGGTGAAGTTCAGGACCTACTACTTGTCTGCAGTCTGTGGTCTTTCTGGGCTGGAAGCTAAGTCAGAATCTCAGATTGCAGTCTTTCTCTGTATGTTTATCCCCCTGCTTTTCCTTCCTTCCTTCCTTCCTTCCTTCCTTCCTTCCTTCCTTCCTTCCTTCCTTCCTTCCTTCCTTCCTTCCTTCCTTCTTCCTTTTCTACCTATCATCTCTGTATCTATATAAAATATTTCACAATCATTCTTGAGCAAGTAGTTTCTTTTCCCCGATGCACACTGAGCTTCCCTTTCTAGGATTATATCTTGGCAAGCCAGCAGTTTTAGCTCATTTACTACTTTTCATTTTCCTCTTTTTCTTGTCTAGGGGAGATGTTTATCCTGTTTTGAACTTGGCTTTATGTTTTTAGTTGTCTATTGAAATTTTCTCTATCACAGCTATGTGTTAGACATTGAGGAGGAGTGTCAAAGTGTGAAGTTACGAAGTCATCTTGACTAGACATCCCACTCATTTTGATATTAAGAAAAAAACTTGTACACCTATATTAAATTGCTGTGATATACCCCCTAAAGATATACAAATGATATGTATGAATAAAGATTTTTTAATCTGGTAGAAAATGTGTTTTGTGAAAAATCTGAATGCCATGCTTGAATATTATGTTGTTTTAAATATTATGCTATTATAAAATTTAATATCATTACATTTTTAAATCTGAAAAAGACAACAGAATTTTGTACCATAATATTGTTCAATAAAGGGAACAATTTTTTGATTATTAAAAAAAACCCCTAAGCTCTTGCCTTTGAAGGGCCATGTAAACAGAAAGTTATCTTTGATCTATGAGGAGAAGAATGATGAAAAATTAAACAAGCCATTTGGAAGTACCTTTCTGATTTTATAGGCTTAAATTTGAAAGGCCTAATTTCTTTGGCTTTTCCATCTCAGGTTTGTTGTGTGCTAAAGGCGTTTGGGTGCATCTGTCTTACATATTTTTCCAGTGGTATATTTCAAAAACCCACAAGTACAGTCGTTTGTTTCCTTCCAGAGAAGAACAGAAAATATGGATTTTTTTTTCTTTCCAAGTCATCTATGTTAGGTTTGTCAAGTCTGGGAGTTATACGACTCACTAGCATTAAACCATAATGAAATTAAACACTTTAAAGGACTATTGCATTGTTATGCTAAAAGCACAGAAAACATAGTTCATGTATAATTGCAGCATGAAGTCATGGTATAACAGTAACAGAATTGAACAGCACCAATTGCTTCTAGGGAATATTGCAAAATTGATGATAATACTGAATGCTTTCACAGGTGCAAAGCATAAATGTTCTTTTTTCTTGTCACTAGGCTTGGCTATTACCCAGCTATGATCCTGGCTCGTTTATATTAGGTTTTAGCTGTTTTGAGCTTGAATTAAATTTGCTAGTAAGTTGTTTCATCTTTTTCCTTCCTTTGCTTTTCCTTCCCTCCCATTTCCCTTCTTCCCTCACCACTTCTCTCTCTTTTCCCCTCCCTTCCTCCCTCCTTCCCCCCATCTCTCTCTCTCTGTCTCTCTCTCTCTCTCTTTCCTGTTAGATTTTTTAAGTAAAGCAAAACATCAGATTTCCATGTAGCTAACTTGTAATATACATAGCAGTTAAATGAATCTCCAAGTTAATAACTATTGAAGTTCTAATGAAGAATAACTAGTCTTAACCTTTACCAAATGAATATATGTCAATTGCTCTGAAGATAATAGATAGCTAACTCATTAAGTGCCAGTTCAGAAATTTCATTTAAAAGAATCTTCCTAGGTTAGGCTTACAATTGTGGGAGGATGAATTTGTTTGTTAGCAGCTCTGATCTCCACGTTCAGCCAAATGTTCAGCTCTGCGTGAGAATAGCTGGGATGGAGGCTGATAGCCCAGAGACTCAATGTCAGCAGATGGCAGTAAAGATACATGACAGATATGAAGGCATTGAAAGGTATTTGGTCCGTAGGAAGACTAACTTGGGATCTAATTGATAGTGTGATTATTTTAGCTTTCTGTTTGTAACTAGAAAACATGTAAAAATATGCTTCAAAGATTATACATCAGACAATATGGATGAAACTGTCCAGAGACATACAGCTTTCTTTCCCAGTTAACATATCTAATGCCACTGTCATTGCTGTGTGAGCAAATTTAAGAAACTGTTGTTCAAGAATGTGATGATTTTCATACATACCTTTCAACACAACCATATTTCCTTAGGTTGTTAGGGCAACTCAGCACAACCTGAATGTTACAGCAGAGCAAAAACTTAATCAGGCACAAAAGCCATAGTGTCAGGCACTTTGTCAAACAAAAGCAACATAAACACACCAAAAGCATCTTGAAGCATTCCTTTTTGTTGAGAGCATCAAGGAACTGGGCAGCCTGGCTATACAAATAGCATGTACATAGAGCATTTCATGGTCTTTAATAAGTGGCTGTCATGAGGACTCTTTGTCCCTGAATGACAGTCATGCAAGGGTAATTGATTTTAGCTGGTTTTAACTAGTCTTCCCTCTAACAAAGGAGGGAGAAAAAACCCCTCAAATATACTTACTAATAAATTACAGAGAAAACCAAGTCATTTTCCTGTGAACAACTGATATGATAAAAGGCTCTGCGATGATTCCTGAGGACTGCTGAGCAGGAGCTTTGCTCACACCCTTGATTAACCAGAGCAGTCGTCAAGGGAACATCCAACCAGCCATCACGAGCATCTGAGATTTTCTAGGAACCGTGATTTTTCTTCTGATTACACATATCCAATTCATGTGCAGTGGGACCCACAGCTTATTTTGCAGATTTTCCTACCTCCTGGTAGCACCTCTACACATGTCAACAGCTCAAATTCTTTTGTTTTTCTTACCTTGTAAAAATATCTGCATAATAACCATTACAATCATACACATTTAAATTTTGCATGCAGAAAGGTTACTGTGTTTCTTAGTTTTTATTTATTCCCCTTTTTGTGTTAGCCTGACATCCAGCTTTAATCTGTCTGAACATGATGAGGAGGAGTTTCAGGGTCAGTGGTGTGCTGAAGCAGCCTGTTTTTGCACATCTCATCCCAACTCCATGGTTAGTGAATCCATGTTGTTATCTTGAAATTGACCAAGGTGAGAGTATTTAGGCCAGGGAAATTGGCTTATGGGTACAAATTAGTACCCTCTTCCCTTTTTCCTCTGATAATGGATTCTTAAAAAGTAGCTGAGTTTTTAAGAGTTTCTGAAGTTTCTTGCACATTTCTTAGTAGTCTTTAATCATTCTCTTAGAACAAGAACATTAAGAAAGCCTCCAAACTCAACTGTGCTATAAGCATTTCATTGGGAATTTCAATAGAAAATCATCTCCCTTAGTTTTAATCAGTTAGTTCACATCTCTATATTCAATTAATTCACTCTGATGATGAATGTGGATTCAAAGAATTTTACCTCTAATACATGGTCAGCTTACAAGTATCAGATAATATTTAACTTTACCATTCTCATCCCAAATTGATTTGCTCAGTGTTACTTATTTTTTAACAGTTTAGAGGTCTATTTGTATCCAATCCTTTAACTAATCAATCAAATCTCAGAAGCTAAAAATATTGACTGCTAATCCTTTCCTCTCTAACACTTAAACTCAGACACTTTAATATTTTGAGAAAGTAAAATTTTCCAAGTTGAAAGATCATATGGAAAAACTCAATTAGATAATAAACAGATTACCAAATTTGAGAACAAAGCAATTCTGGTGAAGTTGGCATGTGCAAATTCACTTCTGTATGGTGGTAAGTGAACCCAAAGATATGTTTTCTTCAGGAAAAGGCCATTGTGTTCCTTTCACTTTTTAAAAGATATGTTACATCAAGAGATTATTTTCTATAAAATTACTGAATGTTAACAGTAAGTGTGTATTTTCCTTGTTTTCTAAATACTACAGTTTCTGCATGATTAGTATTATTCAAAGCATGTAATTTTCCTGGTGGTGCATTTTAATTTAAATTTACTTAAGAAGCAAAAATATTTTAATGCTAAAGTATTCATCTTGTATCATGTTTAATCAAGTAAGGTCAGTAGCAATCATCCTAGCATTTCTTTAAAACTATGAAAGTAGATTAGTAAAGATGAAAAAGGTTTAAATTTCAGAAGCACTTTCTAGGCCAAAGTTGTAAATTTCTCATCGCTCTAGTGTAGAAAGACTGAGTGTGATTCAGTGGGCCATGCCTGAGATCGATAGCTCTTTGGTTTCACAATTCTTTGCCAGCTAGCTCGCCATCTATGTCCTTTGCCTCTCAGTTTATTTCATTTTCTTTGATCAAGAACATCTATGTCTTATTCTGAGATGTACCCTGTTCCTAATGATTTCTGAGGCTTTACGTTTATCTTCTCCCCTGTCTTTCTCACACACTTTGGCAAACATGACTTCTTCATCTTTAAACTTTCCTATAAGAAAAGAAAAAAAAAGTCAAACTAAATTCTTACCTCAAACAAACTTTCAATGTGGTGATAACCCAGACAAGAAAAAAATTTAAAATAATTGACATAGAAATGGAATTGATGAATATCTGCCATGGAGCCTTATTGATTGAATGAAGAATGACTCCTTTGATTTTGACTCCATTTCTTATCAATGTTTCCATGAGTGTACTTTTAATTTAAAGATTGAAGGGTATTTAATTGAATAAGTGATCATGATGATGACAAAAAATATGCTTTGTTTTTCCTCTTACAATGAAGAAGATACATTGCTGGAGTTGTTCCCTATAAGAAAAACAATTACACTAAATGTTTTGGAATTTTTCCAGAAGATGATACATGAAATACTCCAAGTGGAAACAAAAGTCACATCATCTCATATACAGAGAAAAATCACTGACAGTTAGAGATGATTTGAATGTTTTGTACCACTTGACACAAATAGCAATCAAAATTACTGCAAAGCTCATAGGCTCAAGACCACAATGAAATTAAATAAGCTCTAAAATCTATAGACTGTGTTAATGTAATGTATTTGTGTAGTCTCAATCTCCAAATAACTTAGTATGAGGTAAAATAATAAGAAATAGAAGGAAAAAAGAAAAGTTTTTGTAGTAAAATAAAGTATAAAAGAAATTATTTTTTTCAGGCATGACTTTATATGCAAAAGAAAATGGATCTCTGATGCCAAGGACACATGATTGAATGCTTACAAGAAACAGTGTGCTAGCTAATGGAGAAGTGGAGGCAAAGAAAGCATTGCCATTTGAAGGTCCTTGAGAGTGAATTGAAAAGACATGGTCCTTCTCATATAGGTCAGTTTTCACTGAAAGCAGAGGATGCTGGCCAAGGCACTAGCACTGACAGTGTGGGGTGCTGTTATGAGAGGTGACATTTGTGCAACATCTGTAAGGTATACAGCAAGTCAGAATGGGATACTCTTGCTCATACAAGCTTGCTTTCTTTTCTTTTCTTTTCTTTCTTTCTTTCTTTCTTTCTTTCTTTCTTTCTTTCTTTCTTTCTTTCTTTCTTTCTTTCTTTCTTTCTTTCTCTTTCTTTTTGTAGTATTAGGTATGATCAAGGGACACTTTGCCATTGAGCTACATTCCCAGTCCTTTTTATTTTATTTTGGGACAGGGCCTAGTAAGTTGCTGAGCCTGGCCTTGAATTTGAAATCCTCCTGCCTCAGCCTCACGAGTAGCTGCGTTCACAAACCTGTACCACTGCACCTGATTATCTAGGATTTCTTGATTGCTGTCCATGAAGCAAAAACAAAAGCACAGAATTTACTCAAAAGTGCTTGCCTATTTTGCTGCTCAGAAACAAATGGGAAATATCTTTTCTCTAGTCTTTAGATTTTTTTTCTTTCTTTATTATCTTCAATGAACTCCCCCTATCCCTGCCCCAGTTCTCTACTACATGGGGTTGTGTTGCTCTATGTCACCTCCTCCAGTATTTCACAGTGATAGAGACCCTCATGAGGTCTATGTATTTACTCTTAGAATGGCTTCTTTCAAAGAATATAATTGAATTATTCACATTATTTAATAAATATTTATGCAGCATTTATTATGAACAAAGCTTCATCCCAAGTACTTAAAAACGTTCAGTAATATATATCCTATGAGGAAAGTGAAAGCATTCTTCACACTTAAAGATGAGAAACTTGAGGTGCCAAGGGATTAGGTTGTATGTTCACAGGCACACCATCCATGAGTGACACAGCTGGGCTTTGAACCTGTAAGTGATGGCTCAGGAATTGATGCTCTTAGCTACTGTGTTACTTACTTCTATTAATTCCTAGTGTAAATATTAATTTATTTATTTTAATTAGGTATATATGACAACAGAATGCATTTTGATTATTTGTACACAATTGCAGCACATCTTTACATATATATGGTTGTACGCGATGTATCCTCGCACCATATGTGCAGTCATACATGTACCTAGGATAATGATGTCCATCTCATTCCACCATCTTTCCTCCCCCAGGCTCCCTTCCCATACCACCCTCTCCTTTGCCCTATCAAAGTTTCTCCATTTTCCCCATGTTTGGCCCCTCCCCCCCATTATGGTTCAGCATCCACTTATCAGAGAGAACATTCGGCTTTTGGTTTTTTGGGACTGGCTTACTTCACTTAGCATGATATTCTGCAACTCCATTCATTTACCTGCAATGCCATAATTTTATTTTCTCTTCATGCTGAGTAACATTCCATTGTGTGTATATACCACAGTTTCTTCATCCATTCATCTATTGAAGGGCATCTATGTTGGCTCCACAGTTTAGTTATTGTGAGTTGAGCTGCTATAAACATTGATGTGGCTGCATTACTAGAGTAACCTAGTGTAAATACTATAAATTTCCGTTTCATCACCTCAATTCAGTTGATCTACCTTTCATTAGTAGCATATTATGAATTCCTTGGCTTTTTATTTTCCTTTGTTTCTTGAAGGCACTTTGTCTCTGCACTTGCCCTGATCTCTTAAGATGGAGGACTTCCTCCACCCTCTCTTCCTTAATCATAACATTTCATCTACTGTGCTCCTTATGTCCTCAGCCTCTTCTTTCTTAATTACTATACTATGCCTGGACCTTCTCAGGTTCCATGGTATCCATCGCCAGGACTAGAGACTTATATGAGTGTTAAGGAGAGTAAGGAATGTGAAAGAAAAATCTGTTGGGACCCACAAACACTCCTTCTAGACTGTTGACAACAAGTAGCAGGAAAAGAGAGAGGTGTACTACTACACTTTCTAGTGTTGGTACTCCATTGGTGGCAGGTTTACAGGAAGGTGCCTGGAAAGGAACCATAATGCCTAGCAAGTTGTTGCAGTGAATTTATTTGGGAGCATTTGTGACCTACCAATATGGAATCTCTTTGTCTTGGAGATGGTGAATTTGAGGACTGTAAAATGTTCAGAAAGTTGCTTTGTTATAATATGAGGTCTTGTTTGGTTTAATAGTCTTTGATAATTTCCAGTAAAAATCAGGTCAGGTTATATTGTTCTGTGGCTGTTTGTTTTATATTTCTTTTTCTCTCTGGCCTTCTACTGTGCAGAGTAAGGCTGTGTCTGATTCTCCTTGGTAACCTTAGCTGGGAGCACAGTGTGTAATGTATATTGCACATGAAATGTACATTGGCTGAACCGATGTCTCTATGGGACCCAATAGATCAGTGGATTTTTTTTTAGAAAAATGCTTTTCCTTTACTTGCTGCCTACTTTATTCACAGCTGAATGGTAGTTCTAGCTGCTCTCCTGTGTGAAGGGCCAGTCCTTCAGTACATCAACTCATTAATGAAGTGAAGATAGCCGTTGATGTACTCTTGATGATAAGCCCATCTCTGACCCAACAAGTAAGTAGAAATGTTACTCACATTTCTGTGTGTTTCTGATATGCAAAGGAGTTTGTATATTTCAAACTCCCTTCTAAACCTTTGCATTCTCTTCCAGACACGTGCATTTCATATGAGAAATAACATGTTGGGACACCATGATGCAGCCATATTATTCCCACATCATGTCCATAAACCTTGGTGCTAAGTTTATTGCCACTTAGCCCTGAGAAAAGATGTGAAGGTGTGTGTGTGTGTGTGTGTGTGTGTGTGTGTGTGTGTGTGTGTGTGAGAGAGAGAGAGAGAGAGAGAGAGAGAGAGAGAGAGAGAGAGAGAGAGAGAGATTCTCATTTGGAAGCATAAATTAAGGCAGTTTCCTTTGAAAAGTTCAGAATGTGTGTATATTGAATTGTAAGTGGACATCCTATTAAGATATACAGATAATCTAATTGTTTTGGGTTTAACAAATATCTCAGTTGGGGAGAGGCCCTGAAATAGGCAGATCAGAGAGCGACAGTGTATCTCCCTCTTTAACATTTTCACAGGGTAGTCTAATCAGACAGAAAACACTGATATAATCAACAAAAATCCATTGCAAACATCTCAGAGCTAGTATCTTAATTTGTTACAATTCAGGTAGAGCAATAAAAGCATTCTAACAGATCCCTGTAAAGTGCAAGGGGGGATTATATACATTATTTCTTGATATTAAGGGCTTCTTGGGGGTGAATATACTCACAGTAGTAACTGGAAAAGAAATGGTAAAAAATATCCCACTATTTTCATTCCATTACTGTTTGATAATTTAGAGTCTAAAACATTCTCCTTGTATTTTATTTTTTGATTGCTTTTTTGGGGAAAGGATTATATTTACTATCTATAATAAAAAGAAGCATTGATATTCAAGGGTTTTCACCAATCACAGATGTTTTGTTGTACACAGGCAGTGGAACAAACATGCCTGTTATGGTTAAATATGAGATAGCCCCCCAAAGCTCATGTGTAAGACAATGAATGCAAGAAAATTAGAAGGTGAAGTGATTGGTTTATGAGAGCTTGAACCTTATCTCTGCATTAATCTACTGATATTGATTAACTGAGTGGTAACTGCATGCAGGTGGGAAGTGCCCAGAGATTGTGGGTCACTGGGGGTGTACCTTTGGGGTTTTATTTTGTCTCTGGTGAGCAGAGCTTTCCCAGCTGCCTGGTTGTCATGTTCTGAGCTGTTTTCCCTCTCCACACCTTTCCATCATGATGTTCTGCTTTACCTCAGGCTCAGAGCAATGAAATCAGTCATCTATAGAAAGTGACCTTTGAAACTGTGAGCCCCCTAATGAAGTTTTCCTTCTCTAAATTGTTCTTGTTGAATCTTTTGGTCACAGTGAAGAAAAGCTGACTGAAATGATGTCCATGATGTATTACTTTAACTTTGAATCATCTGATAGTGTTAGTGTCATGGGGAAAATAATACAAATGTTAAAATCATATATTTTTTTATGCCAAAGAACGATTTCAATGGTGACATTGTGGAAAAATGGAGTATCCCAACTGTTTTCTTCAAAGATTTGCTGTGAATCCAAGAATTATGATACTGCAAAAGGTCTTCTAACTTACATTGTAAAAATGTGAAAGGAAGAACAAAGAACTGTCCACAGATGAGGAACCTTTATTAACCTTGCTATAGGCTTCCTAAGTATCCTCTCTACTCAGAGCATTTTCTGAATTGAGAAGGGATTCTTCATTTGCGTACATATCAGCAAGAGCATAGAGTGAGTTGAAGTAATAGTTTTCCAAAGGGGGAAAAACCCACTAGATGTATCAGAAATATTAAAATACACAAATGATTAAATGTTTAATCCTGAATAGTTAAATAGAGTGTTTTAAGGATCAACTGAGGTCTACTAGTCTTCTAGGACGTAAGATTAAAAACAATCCCCTGTTTCTCTCTTCATGGTCTTTTGCAAAATGTCAAAATACAACATGGCTCCATTCACTTTTTATCAGCAGAATAACAGAACTGACAAACTTTTTCAGAAAGAATTTCTCACAGTTAGCAGTCATATATCTGTAAGTGCCAACACAGAGTAGGCTAACGGAGGAGTTTGAGTGAGGTGAAGGATTTTGAGATGCATGGTCTATTCTCCTACCCTAAAGGAATATAATTTTTAAAGACTTTGTGAAGAATGACCTTCAGCTTCTCTTTTAATATTCCATCTGGAAGAGAGCTCATTATGTGACAATGGCATTTCTTCATTATTCAAAGAACAATGACGCTGTTTATGTGAAGCGATTCTTTCCTTCCTTCCTTTCTTTTTCTTATAGGTACTGTGTGTTGAGCATTTTTTAAAGTACTATGTTCAGCAACCTCTATGGGCTATTTCAAGGCAGTGGTTTTTTGACTTGAAGTTTTTGCCCCAGGAACATTTGGCAATGTCTAGAAAGAAGTTTGTTTGTTATAGAGCAGACAATGAGGATGCTCCTGACATGTAGTAGATACAGGTCAGGGATGCTGCTAAACATCCTATGATACACCAAACAGCCCTGAACAACAATGAAGGCTCCAGCCTAAGTTATCAATAATGCACATCTTGAGAAACAGTTTCAAAGTAAAAACAGAGTGAATGTTTACCAGCTAATAAATTGTAGGTCTTATTATAAAAAGAAGGAGATGGAAAAAATCTCCCACAATAAATGAATTAAAAAGATTTTATGTTATAACATTTATTATGTATGTGTAGGCATGCATTCACATGGTCTAAGATAAATAAGCTTGTAGAATCCAATATTTCCCTACCACCTTATCCCAAGTCACACAGTATATTGCCTGGAAAAAGCAGTGCCACTTATTTCTCATCTACTTATCCAAAGCCTCTCTCTACATCTGTAAGAAATTATATATGTATGCATGTGTGTGTGCATACACACACATACTGCACATATTCTCTGGATTGTGCTTTTGCTATTTAACCCATCATGGATATTGTTTTCTACCATGACAGAAAGAATCTCCTCATTACTTCTTTTTAATATGGCACAGTATTGCATTATACATTGTATGGATGTTTTTTTTTTTACTTAACTACTCTCTCTCCATGGATGATTAGGTTATTTGCATTTGTTTTCTACTACAAACTGTGGTGCAATTAATAACTTTTATCTGTAAAATAAGTATCTATGATTAGAATTACCAAGTAAGAGAATTTGTGTGTTTGTAATTCTTATCAAATGTTTTCCAAATTACTTTTCATGTAAGTCATACTGGTTTTCATCTACTGGCAATAAATGTATGAAAGGGGTTTGGATGATTTTCTAGTTTTCAAAATTTTTCCTCCCTGTTTAAAAACCGCCTGGGAATAAATAAAAGACAGGCATACTATATGGCCTTTTATGTCTTTCAGCACTCAGGTATCCCAGAATCTATTCATGGGTTATATTTTTTTTTCTAGCTTGTTCTTATTTTAGTAAAACACATTCAACATAAAGTTTACCATTCTAACCACTTTTAAGTGCACAAATTCAATGGCATTAAACACATTTACAGTGTTATGCTACTATTGCCACTATTTTAAAAAATCTTCATTACCCCAAATTGAAAGTCTGTAACCATTAAGCAATAATTTCTCATTTTGTTCTCTCTCCAACCCATAGTAATCTGTAGTCTAACTTCTGTCTCTGTGAATTTGCCTCTTCTAGACAGTGCATAAAACTAGGATCATATAGTAATTGTATTTCTGTGTATAGATTATTTCACTTAGCATAAATTTTCTAAGGTTCATCCATGTTGTAACATTTATCAGAACTTTATCCCTTCTTAAGACTGGAAAACATTCCACTGTTTGTATAGTCCATGTTGCTTACCTTTTGTCTGCTGGTGTATACTTGTGTTGTTTCCAGATTTTGACTACTGTGAACAATCCTGTTGTGAACATGGGCATCTGAGTCCCTGTTTTTAGTTGTTTTGATTACATACCAAGAAGTAGAATTGATGAATCATATAGTAATTCTGTGTTTAGCTTTTTGAACCATTGTTTTTTACAGTAGATGTGCCCTTTTACATTCTTATCAGCAACTTACAAGCATCCCAATTTATCCACATTTTCACCAACACTTATTATTTCACATTAAAAAGATTATGACCATTGAATTTGTTGTGAAGTGGTACCTCACATGGTTTTGATCTGCTTTTCCTTAACAACAAATGATTTTGAACATCTCCTTGAGTACTTACTAGCTGTTAAAGGGAAAAACTGTTTTCCTGTACTTAACAACACCCTGACACCAAATGTGTAGGTTTTCTACATCAAGTACTTCTCCAATTTTATGTGGACTCTATTTGGGAGTCCTATAATGTAACTAAATTCTGACATCAACTCTCCAGAGTTAGTGCACATCCCACAAGTTATGGACTCAGTACCATAATAATTCTCCTCAATTCAGAGGTCATTCACAGTAGTGGTTACTCATACTTCTGATTGACTTAGCTTCAGATTGGGGGTTCTCATGGTCCTTCCTCAGGTTCAGTAATTTGCTATTGTGGCTCATCAGGTCAGAAGCTCTGGGAACTCTATTGTTTAGGGATTTTATGGAGGTTCCATTGTGTAGGCATGATTAAGTAAAAAAAAATTGGCTATTTGGGATTAATTTAATTATCAACCTTTTTCTCCTTCCCCAAAGAGATTTCAAGAGTCTTCAAGGCTCCTAAGCTATGAATCAGGCTAAGAATCCAGATATGGTAACAAAGATGCTCTTGTCACCTTTATCATTTAGGAGTTTCTGTGTTTGAAACTCTGTCAGAGACCAAATTTATATTTATTATTATATCTCATGCATTTTTATGTCTTCTTTGCAGAAATGTCTATTAAAGTATGTTGCCCATTTTTAAAATTGGATTGTTTGTCATGTTGTTCCTACTTCTCATATATCCACTCAAAATCCTCCTTAAATAAGTTCTTACCATTTATCACAATCTTCTTCCTTCAGAGAAGACAGGATCCTTTCACTCTAATAGGTACATAGCTATTCAAGGTGGTTTCTCACAGAATTCTGGAGAGACATGATATTCTACCTCTTCTAGGGGATTAGAATGAAAGTTAAAAGTATTAAGAATTGTATTTTAAGAAATATTTTTGGTAAATGTTAAAGGGATCATTTTATCTTTGAATTTAGGAAAGAGTATTAATAAGTGAGTTGTAAGAAAGCAGTGATAGGTATAATACAGTTAATTCTGGTCTAAAATTGGTCAGAAATTTTGCTGCAGATTTCTTAAAACAAATTTTGCAAATGTGGGTATAAAGTGTGTATTGTCAAAATTTCTAGTCTATCTAAATTCTCTTTGAAAACATTTAATAGGTTTATTTAATTACATTCAAGTCAGGCATGGCTAACAATAAGATAAATTTAGTTATTGGAAAAATTACAAATTGTTAAGTTTCCTAGAACTTTAGTCATATTAATAATGTTTTAAATACATGAATTCAATAGTGATAATGTTACTTGGACATAGATGAAATTGGAATATACATACTGAATAGTGAGTGAAATTATTGTTAAGATATATATATATATATGTGTGTATATATATATATATATATATATAAATATAAAATCTAAAGAAGTTAGACCTTAACAAAAACCTGAAAGCAGCAGTATCTCAAACATTTTCATAGTGTAGTCAGATTTTTCAGGAATACTGATCCAATCAACAAATTCAACGAAGTAAATGGAAGTAAAAATGAATCCAGATTCCTAACAATTTGTCATTGGTCATGCCTGTAATAGGTAATAGTCTACAAGAAGAGTGCATTCATATTAAATGGTAGGCCAGATCTAGGGTCCATTAAGTGCTAAATTAAAATGAAAGAAAAAAGAAGAGAGTGATTGAGGGTAATAAAAAGTGACAATACTACCATTACCACTAGTACTGACTAAATCGGACTTACTAAATGCCACAAAAGTTTTTTTTTAATATATTACATATATATTACAAGCACCTCCAGAAGTAGGCAATGTTATCTTATGGTATCCATTTTGTAGATGAGAGAACCAAGTCCTGGAAGGCAAGACCTGCATAAGCTCTCGAGGAGCAGAACCCAAATGTGGCCCTAAGTAGCCCAGCCCTGGTTTTCATGCTGAAATCCCCCACCAGTGGTCTATAAACTTGTCTCCATGTTGGAAACCCCAAGGGGAAAGGGCCTTAAAAATTTAACAACACTCAGACAATATTACAGATCAATTAATTTCCAATCTATGGAGGTAAGGGTGGGGAATAGGTGCCAGAAGCTTATGATTCAATGTGCAGACAAGTTTGTGAATGTGTGTACTATTCTATGCCTCCTTAAAGTTGTGAAGGTCAAAGGAAACACTTATCAAGCCAAGAAATATGCATCTATGACATTAAGAAGAATAATAGGGCTGGGGCTGGGGATCAGTGATAGAGTGTTTACCTGGCAGGTGTGAGGCACTGAATTCAATCCGCAGCACCACATAAAAATAAAATAAAGATATTCTGTCCACTTCCAACTAAAAAAATACATATTAAAAAAGGATAATTATAATGGTTGGCGATATAGTTTAGAAGAGAATGCTTTCCTAGAAGGTGTGGGTCTTGGGTATGAGTCTTATAGCTGCAACAAACCAAATAATATTCAATATACAATGAACAGTAATAAATGACATATAGTTATAATCTTACCACTAAATAAAAAAAGAATTTAAGCTGCAGCAAGATGAAAATGCATATTTCTAATATTAACATCCTATTGTCATGTGAGATAGTGAGCATTTTAAATAATATGGCATTTTCCTTCTATTCAGAAATAAAAGTGGCATTATGTTCAGAAACAGAGGAACAGCTAGACACTTCAATGCTGCCTACCATTCTCTGGATTTCAATGTCAAATTACAGTTCAAAATTCATGTTGTTTTCTAAAACTAAGTAGGAAAAAATCCAAGTGCTAATATTTTAGAATGTAGGACATATTAATATATTAGCTTATTTTTCCCCCCAAATAGGTTGTATAAATGAAGATACAAGATAGGTTTAACGGGTTCAGACTTTACAGATCAAATAGTAGGTAAGGAGTAGTATCAACAACATCAAACTTAAAATAATCACCATTACTGCACTTTCTTATGAGGAAACCCTATTTTAATCACTAATTGCCACATATTAAATATAAAGCAGAAGTGCAAGAATCTGGGAATAATTCAAGAACAAGACTCAATGTCAGAATATGTAGAAGTAAATAGGTCACTTAATTTCCTGGAACTTTATTCATCTTGAGGATCAACAGGCTTTTTCTGTACAGTATGAGAAGTCAACATTTTAGACTCTGTGGGCTACCTGCACTCTCTAATGCCTAGTTTTCTTATTATTCCCTGGAAACCCGGCCCCACATTCTCTTTACAACTCTTGAAAAATGCAAAAATGATTCTTAGTTCATGAGTTGTATGAAAACAGGCTATAGCTGGATTCACTCATAGGCTTCAAAATAGCACAGTTGAATGCAGTGTTTCTTAGGCGGGGAAGATTCTGTCCTTCTCCAAAAGATATTTGTCAGTGTTTGAAGATTTTACAACTGGGGAGTGAGGGATGGAATGGATGCTAGTGACATCTGGCACTAGCAGCCAGGGATGGGACTATACATCCTACATCATACAGGATAGGATCTCACAGCAAGGTCTTAACCTGGACTAAAGTGTCCATGGTGCCTAGTTGGAGAAAACTTACTAATGGGAATTTTTTCTTAATCATAGGGACAGTAAGAGTTGGTATCCATTCAGTCTGTTTTGATGCAGGATTGTGGTGAATTTATATTTACTCGTCTAGTTTGGTAGATCTATATTACAGCATTAGAACAATTTAAATTACCACCAAGTTCCTGAATACTGCATTCCCATGGAGAAAACCTTTTAAGATGAATTTTATGGGATCTCTATCCATGAGAGTAAGTGCAAAGGCAACCTTAAAAATCTCTGATTCACAAGGAAGAGAAGGGAACTAGGAAAAGCGTATATAGATAAGGAACTGTGACTTCAAACATGTCTGCAATACTCACTGAGAAAACCAGACAGGCATAGCAAGTGTTCTGGTGTGGTTCTTTGGTGTCTACAATATGTTCATTTTCACCTGCCTCTGGAGAGTTAATATATCATTTTATGAAATCAAGGGAAAGGAACATGTGAGACACAACTGGATCACTGAAAATGTACAGACGAAATTTGACACATTACTCAAATAAACCTCAGTAAAAGGATAATCTTCAAATTGATGCTGCTTATTTTTTTTCCTAACTGCGTACTAATTGCATTTCATGACATCCTAAATGCTTTTTTCTTTTTAAAAACTTCACTGCACTGCTTTTAAAGAAATGTTTAATTTTCACTTCTTTCAATTCTATTACATAAGAAAGCGATTATTAGAAAATCTGATTATACATTCTCAGAATTTCACTCTAGCATGTCCTATTAAAATTGGATTCTGGGCTTACTTCTGAAGTTTTGGCTTGGAAAGCTTTACTTTTCATCTTGTTGAAAGTATTAGTTTGTAGTAGCAATAAAGAGCAGTGCTACATGTCTGAAAACATTTTCAGTGAGAATTTTGATTTATTCTTGTTCTCCCTGTAATGACTAAACAGGTAATCTTTTAAGAGATCTTACATAGCAAATTCTCTTGTATAACAGAGTAATATAAAGTGATATCTAAAATCTATCTGGATGGGTGTTTTCTTTTCTTCTATTCCAGCCTAGAAAACAGCATATGCTAAAGGCATCAAAGATGTTAGGACTGTAAGTATTATGGAGTTGGGTGGAGTTTGGGGTATTTAGAAAGGTAAAATAATCAGTTTTATAATGTAATGACATTAGTCGAGATGTACTAGTGATATTACTGTGGGCTTTTCGTGGAAGGTGGTGAGAATTTAGGCAGGGAGGCCATTGGGGAAGACCTAGAAATCATGCAGGTGAACAATGAGGGCATACACTGTGACATCTCAGTGGTGGTGAAGAGGAAGGGAAGTTTATGAGTTATTTGGACATTGAGGGGCAAAGAAACTTAAGTCTGTGTGTAAAGATTGTAGTAAAAATGGAAACTAAATAAGATGCCTGAATTAATGTTTCAAGATGTTGTTTGATACATTATCTATAAAACCTCCATTAGTCTATAATGTCGTAATTATTAACTACATTCTGCAGATGAAGACACCTAGGTTAAGTAACTTGCCCAAGACCACACAGAGTACAGTGGCAACGTTAGAATTTGAATTCAGGACCGTCTTGCTCCACAGTACACTTTTCCATTCTCAATAGCTAAGAGGGATAATATAGGAGGAAGAGAATATTAGGGATGTTAGATAAGAGAAATCAGTCTAAATGAAAATGCAGAGCCTTAAATGGATATGAATGACATAGTTGACAACTACATGATTGAAATTTTTAGAATTTAGTTCCATGTTGCCTTCCCTGTTCTAGCTTACTGGATTTTACAGTAATGAGTATGGAGTATATTTATACATAATGCCCAAATCTGAAAAGACCAGTGATAATGCAAGAATGTTACATTGCTTATTGGGAAGTAGACTGTGGAAAAAAGGTTCTATTAACTTTTTCATTAGTCATTTTTAACCACATTACACATTAACACTTCAATACACTTCACAAAATAGCAATTTGGGCTTTTTATTCAACCACATTTAGTAGAAAAGTGGGAACTGAATTAAATACAATCTTGAAAACAAATAGTGCAAAAAATTTCATGAATATTAATAGAAAAGCAGACAAATGTAATGTAATTTAGTTTGTATCACAAAATGTACAATTTATTCTTTTGTGGAATTGCTATTTTCATCCAAGATAGAGTACCTTAGTCACTTAAAAAATGCAAAATATGAAACATTCATGGAAATAAGATAGGCCCAGATTATGGAAAATATGATAGATCTCTAAATGAAGGTTTTAAATAAAGTACTCCCTTTGGCAGCATCTTAACAAGATCATATTCAATGAATATGAATCATTAACAAAGTATGAAACAATGAACAAACACATACATGCAGATGAGATTATAAGTTGCTATGGATTTGCTAGAAATTCCCATCTGTCATTATTTCTTATTTTTACCTCACTCTAAAATCATTAATAGGGTGCACATAGTCACTATGAATTGTATGCCTGCCTCAAAACACATCAGGGTTTAATTTATTGAATGATATTTCATTAGTTCAGATGAGTTGAAATGTGGCGTTTCATTTTCCAAAACTGTGTGGAAACATTAATCATATGGATACTTAAATTGTAATTTAGGCACCGAGTAAAGTTTCAATTTATCTGAATAAAATTGAATAAACATCTAAAATGAACTATTTATAATCTCGCCATCCTAGATTAATAAGGAACAACTTCTTTCCCCCCTATTTTCATTTAATGATATGAGAGTATTCCCTATTCATGGAGTAGGTTTCACAAAGTAGAACATTTTAGTGGCTTGATTTACTTTCATTATTTTACCTAACTTCCAAATGCCTTTTTGAAAATGAAGAAATCAATACATCAGATATTTTAATAGTTACAAAATCTTTTAATACATCATTATTCATTCAGCTCACATAGACATTCTTACTATATTACTTACTTTAAATATTATTTAGATAATTTCTAAAGAAGACATCTGGAATCTTTTGGATAGGAACTTAACCTGAGTCCAATGCTTAGAAAAGGATAAGTTTCTGCTGCCATAATTCCTAGAGTATTCAGAAATAACAAACTGTTGCTTTCTGTTGAGTAGCAATCACATAATTTACTAAGATATTTCTGGGCAGAGTCACAACTGATTTGGTTGTGAGAGAAACTAGAATACATTAAAAGTTGTAAAATTTATTATGATCAATCAGGGAACAGCTGGTTGGATTTAATGAATCATTGGTTATTCCTATTTAAATATATACATTGTTATTTTAGTCTCCTAAAAGACTCTACCAATGTAGAAGAGTATATATATATATATATATATATTTTTTTTTTTTTTTGTAGTTTATATGTGTTGTTAATAGTGCTGTACCATACAATTAAAAATAATTAAGATGATAAATTTTGCATTGTTTTCTCAATAATAAAAAGGAATAAGTTATATTGTTTATATTACTACAAATTACTCATGTGACAGTTTTTGATTGGCTTGATAATTCATTAATTCACAATCTTACTGCATTAGAAAACACTGTCAACTGTTTCAGTGTACTTTTTCAGGCCTAAGCCAAAACTCCAAGCCATGTGTATAATTTCCTCTGAAAAAGCAAGATCAACCTAGTTGTGCAATAAATACTGAAGCACAATGGAATCTACTTCTATATTTTTCTTCACACTTTCCTTCTAGGACAGTATCAAATTGCACCAAGTTGGAGTTAGTGAATCTGTATAGAGGGCACTGGCTTTCAACATCATTTTCAATCCTTTCAATATGAAAATACATAATGTAACATTGTAGTTACTTTTCCAGTCACTTGGAGGTGAAAATATATTAGGTTGGGTCATATGAAATTGTAAATATTGAACATTTTTAATATATGAACATGCAATTGCATATGTTCCTCTTAATATCAATAACTATTATTAATTGACTGTTTCTAAAGTTGAAATAGAAAATTGAATATATATTCTTTAATAAATGTTTTTGTAAATGATGGATTATTATCCCACTTTTATAATTGAAAAAGGTTATGTGCCTTGTCCATTATACCTAATTAAAATAATTTTTGGTTCCCAATTACATTTTTTCTTGACTAAGAAAAGGAAAAGGAATTTTCCTGCTCTTCTTATTGAGTAGGGAAAATGAAAACTGTAATATATTGAGACCATGATGACTGAGATGTAGATTCCTTTGTCCTTGTGTCTTGGCCACCTCTCTATATAACATAGTCTTGAACTTCAGATGACAAATTGTGGAGACAAAAGAGAGTCACTTGTATGAAGAAGTGACTCCAGTTTGGAGTTCAGAACTTCTGCTCTTGGAGTTAAATTCTTTGGGGTTTAGTGCTACTGGTTCTTAAGATGGTGAGAACAGAGAGCAAATAGAGACAGCTGGGGACTGGCTTAATCTTTTTCACATATGGAATCTTCGTTTATCAAGAAGTAGGAGAAAACTTTAAAAGAGTAGAAGTATTACAAAACAAAGACATGCATGTTAAATATATTAGAAATGTCAGTATAAGAATAAATTGGGGAAAATTGATTTCAATAAGTATATTAGAATAAAAAATAAAAGAAGAAGCTTTTTCCAACTTACATTTTTATCTATGAAAGATTCTGTATTTAAACAAATAATCTCTGGCAAGATATTTTGGGTTTGTGATTCTGCAGTTTGTGCAAATATATTGGGGAATAACTGGGATAAAATATGTTTCAAGGCACTAAAATGTTTTTAAATGGGGATATAAGTTTGTCATTATTTAAGTGATAAACAATATTTCCATAAAGTTTATTTATGAAAAAATTTGTGGTTATGGCATGGAGGTCTAGAGTTTAGGTCACAAGAAAAAATGTTAAAAAACTACATGCTTTATTACTTTGTGGTTATTCACAATTTTAAGTTTTTTTCTTCTTATTTATTTATTTTAATTGACAAAATTGTACATATTTTATCATTTTGAGACTAAAATTTTAAGAATCTTGATGTGCAGAATTGGTCTTTAGTACTAGAATAATGGGATCTATTTCTACGTGCCTGACTTATGTGACTCAAAATTAAATTGGTATTCTAAGACCTAATAGCAGTGGAACCAATATATAAGGGAGGGAGAAATCCTTCTAGTAGTATAAACTTCTAAGCAAAAAGTTGTGGAAAATATTTTCATTTCCTTGTTTTTATTTTTATTTAAGATTTTTGTTTTGATAACATTGTTTCTGAATAGAGAAGAAAGGATGGAAAGTAATCATGTTTATCAAAATTTATAAATTCGGCTGTAAATATTTTTTCATTTAAATATTTTGGTTATCAAGCATTTAATTTATAATAAAACAAAAGAGAGATAATGTAGATATATGGAAGATAAAACTTGCAAAGTTAATTTTTCTATTGTAACAATCAAATTTTTATCATCAGATATTCAAAACTAGAATATAAAAATGTTTTGATAATCTAAAGTTTTCTGGACAAGTATTCCTTTAAAATGACTGTTTTATCTCTATTATTGCCATAGTGTGTGAATTCAGAGTTTAAATAAGCTATGTTGAAAAAAATTGGTTATTTACACTAAAATTTTCTTTGTTGCTATCCACTGTGCTTATTTCAACATGGTGATGTATTGAAGATTTCAAGAATTATTTGTAATGCTTATAGGGAGGTTGCAGAAGGACAAAACTTGCTAAAATATAATATGGATATGAAATTGTAATTGAAACACACTTCCATTTAATTGTTACGTGTGTATTTGATTCTGAACAGAGTCAATGTTATAAAAAATTAATGGAATTAAAAAGCTGTTCTAAGGAAATATTTGAGTTGAATTTTACAACTTGCAATATTTGGGATGTGTTTTGATTTCCAAATCTTACTTAAATTTTACTTTCTGACATTTTTAAGTTGATATTGAAAAAATTATTTTATTCTACTTCTAATGTTTTACTTTTCTTTAAATGGACATAACCTTGTATGTATGCTTTGAAAAAATATATAAACAGACATAAACACACATATTCTGGAATAGTAAAATCTATATAATTAATTAATGCATTACCTCATATAGTTATTTTTGTGGCCAGAGCACTTAAAATCCACTCTCTCAGCATTTTTCAAGAATATAATATGTCACCATTAACTATAGTCACCTTGTTGTACAATAAATCTCTTGAATTTATTCCTCCTATCTGACTATAATTAAACAACCTTGGACTAAAGCATCTCCATATTCCTCTTCCCTTTAAAGACCAAGGCCTCTGGTAACAACCATTCTACTCTTTACTTCTATGAAGTCAACTTTTTAAGATTTTACATATGAGTAAGATCATACAGTATCTGTCTTTCTGTGCTTAGCTTATTTCACTTGGCATAATGTCCTCTAGGTTCACCCACATTGTTCTATATTACAGAATTTTATCTTTTTTTTTTTTTTTTTTTTTTGCTAAATAGGATTGCATTGTGTATGTGTACCACATTTTCTTTACCTATTCATCCACTGGTGGATACTTAGGTTATTTATATATTTTTTTGCCTATTGTGAATAGTACTTCAATAACACAGGAATGCAAAAGTCTCTTCAGCACACTGATTTCAATTTCTTAAGATATATACCCAGTATTAAAGTTGTAGCATCACATGGTAGTTCTATTTTTAATTATTAGAGGAAACTCCATAATATTTTCCACAATGGTTTCACTAATTTACTTTTTACTCCTTTCCAAAACTTATCTTTCTTTCTTTCTTTTTTTTTTTAAATTTAGCCTTTCTAACCAGAGTGAGATGATATCTCATTGGGTTTTGTCTCATGTTTTCCTGAGTATTAGTGATACTGAGAGTTTGTTTTTTCATACTTCAGTTGACCATTTTAATATCTTTATTTATTTATTTATTTATTTATTGATTGTTCAAAACATTACAGAGCTCAAGACATATCATCTTTCATACATTTGACTCAATTGGGTTTTGAACTCCCCAAATACATAATACAGACTCACTTCTGTTACATACTCACATTTTTACATAATGGCATATTAGTGACTGTTGTATTCTGCTACCTTTCCTATCCCCTACTATCCCCCCTCCCCTCCCCTCCCCTCCCATCTTCCCTCTCTACCTCCTCTGCTGTTGTTCAATTCTCTCCCCTTTTTTTCCCCCACCCCCTTGCCCCTCATAACCTCTTATAATTTTGTGTATCACTGAAGGTCTCCTACCATTTCCATATGTTTTCCCTTCTCTCTTCCTTTCTCTCCCCCCATTCGTCTTAGTTTACTGTTAGTCTTTTCCTCATGCTCTTCCTTCCTGTTCTATTCTTAGTGGCTCTCTTTATATCAAAGAAGACATTTGACATTTGTTTTTTAGGGCTTGGCTAGCTTCACTTAGCATAATCTGCTCTAATGCCATCCATTTCCCTGCAAATTCTATGATTTTGTCGTTTCTTAGTGCTGCATAATACTCCATTGTGTATAGCTGCCACAATTTTTTTATCCACTCATCTATTGAAGGGCATCTAGGTTGGTTCCACAGTCTAGCTATTGTGAATTGTGCTGCTATAATCATTGATGTGGCCGTATCCGTATAGTGTGCTCTTTTAAGGTCCTCAGGGAATAGTCCAAGAAGGGCAATAGCTGGGTCAAATGGTGGATCCATTCCCAGCTTTCCCAGGAATCTCCATACTGCTTTCCAAATTGGCCTCACCATTTTGCAGTCCCACCAGCAGTGAACAAGTGTGCCCTTTTCCCCACATCCTCGCCAACACTTATTGTTGTTTGACTTCATAATGGCTGCCAATCTTACAGGAGTGAAATGGTATCTTAGGGTGGTTTTGATTTGCATTTCTCTGATTGCTAGAGATGGTGAGCATTTTCTCATGTGCTTGTGGATTGATTGTATGTCCTCCTCTGAGAAGTGTCTGTTCAGGTCCTTGGCCCATTTGTTGATTGGATTATTTGTTATCTTATTGTTTAATTTTTTGAGTTCTTTGTACATTCTGGATATTAGGGCTCTATCTGAGGTGTGAGGGGTAAAAATTTGTTCCCAGGATGTAGGCTCTCTATTTACCTCTTTTACTGTTTCTCTTGCTGAGAAAAAACTTTTTAGTTTAAGTAGGTCCCATTTGTTTATTCTTGTCATTAACTCTTGGGCTACGGGCGTTCTATTAAGGAATTTGGAGCCCGACCCCACAATATGTAGATCGTAGCCAACTTTTCCTTCTATCAGACGCAGTGTCTCTGTTTTTATATCTAGCTCCTTGATCCATTTTGAGTTAACTTTTGTGGCTGGCGAGAAAAAGGGATTCAATTTCATTTTGTTGCATATGGATTTCCAGTTTTCCCAGCACCATTTGTTGAAGATGCTATCCTTCCTCCATTGCATGTTTTTAGCCCCTTTATCAAATATAAGATAGTTGTAACTTTGTGGATTAGTCTCTGTGTCCTCTATTCTGTACCATTGGTCCACCTGCCTGTTTTGGTACCAGTACCATGCTGTTTTTGTTACTATTGCTTTGTAGTACAGTTTGAGCTCTGGTATCACTATACCTCCAGATTCACACTTCCTGCTTAGAATTGCTTTTGCTATTCTGGGTCTTTTGTTTTTCCATATGAATTTCATGATTGCTTTATCTATTTCTACAAGAAATGTCTTTGGGATTCTGATTGGCATCGCATTAAACCTGTAGAGAACTTTGGGTAATATCGCCATTTTGATGATGTTAGTTCTGCCTATCCATGAACAGGGTACATTTTTCCATCTTCTGAGATCTTCTTCTATCTCTCTCTTTAAGGTTCTGTAGTTTTCATTGTATAAGTCTTTCACCTCTTTTGTTAGGTTGGTTCCCAAGTATTTTATTATTTTTGAGGATATTGTGAACGGAGTGGTTGTCCTCATTTCCATTTCAGAGGATTTGTTGCTGATATACAGGAATGCCTTTGATTTATGCGTGTTGATTTTACATCCTGCCACTTTGCTGAATTCATTTATTAGCTCTAATAGTTTCTTTGTAGACCCTTTTGGGTCTGCTAGGTATAGAATCATGTCATCTGCAAATAGTGATAATTTAAGTTCTTCTTTTCCTATTTTTATGCCTTTAATTTCTTTCGTCTGTCTAATTGCTCTGGCCAGTGTTTTGAGAACTATGTTGAACAGAAGTGGTGAGAGAGGGCATCCCTGTCTTGTTCCAGATTTTAGAGGGAATGCCTTCAATTTTTCTCCATTCAGAATGATGCTAGCCTAAGGCTTAGCATAGATTGCTTTTACAATGTTGAGGTATGTTCCTGTTATCCCTAGTTTTTTTGAGAGTTTTGAACATAAAGGGATGCTGTACTTTGTTGAATGCTTTTTCAGTATCTATCAAGATGATCATATGGTTCTTATTTTTAAGTCTATTGATGTGGTGAATAACATTTATTGATTTCCGTATATTGAACCAGACTTGCATACCATGTTTTCCTGAGTATTAGTGATACTGAGAGTTTGTTTTTTCATACTTCAGTTGACCATTTTAATATCTTTTTGCAAGAAATTTTTCTCATATTAAATCAGATTATTTGTGTTCTTGCTATTAAATTTTTGAATTCTTTATATATTCTGTATATTAACTCCTCATTAAAGGTATAGTTTGCAAATATTTTCTCTACATTGTCTCTTTACTTTGTTTTCAATTTCCTTTGCCATGCAAAAGTTTTCAGTTTGATATAATCTTTTTAGTCTGTTTTTGCTTTTGTTATCTGTGCTTTTAAGATCTTATTCCAAAAGTTGTCATCCAGACCAGTGTCATGGTACTTTTACCATGTTCTTCTAATGGTTTCATAGTTTTGGGTCTTATATTTAAGTCTTTGATCCACTTTGAATTGACATTTGTATGTGGTGTAAGATAAGATCATAATTTCATTCTTTTGTATAAGGATACCTAGTTTTCCCAGTGAAATTTTCTAAGGAAATTGTTCTTTCTTTATTGTTTGTTCATAACCACTTCGTTGAAAGTCACTTGGCTAAAAACGCTTGAATTTGTTAATTTGTCTCTGGAATCTTTATCCGATTACATTAATCTATGAGTCTTTTTTTGTGGGGGTGGGGAATACTAGAGATTGAATCCAGGGGTGCTGAGCCACATCCCTAGTCCTTTTTTAGTTTGAGAAATGGTCTCAATAAGTTATTTAGGGCCTTGTTAATTTGATGAGGCTGGCTTTGAATTCGTGATCTTCCTGCCTCCGTCTCTCTAGTTGCTGGGAATACAGGTGTGTGCCACCATACCTCACTACAAGTCTTGTTTTTATGCCAGTAATTTGCTACATGTTTACCATAGTATATTTTGAAGTCAGGTAGCATGGTGCCTCCAGATTTATTCTTTTTACTTAAGATTGCTTTTGCTATTTGTAGTCTTTTGTGGTTCTGTAAACATTTTAGGATTTTTTTTTTCGCTTTTGCTATTTCTGTCAACAGTATCATTGGTGTTTTGATAGGGATTGCATTAAATCTGTACATCACTTTGGGCACTAGGAAAATTTTAACAACATTATTTCTTCCCGACTATGAAAATGGGGTATCTTGCCATTTATTTGTGTCTTCCTTGATTTGTTTTATCAACATTTTGTAATTTCCATTGTAAAGATCTTTATCTCTTTGTTTAAATTTATTTCTATGTATTTTTTTCAGATATTGCAAATGGATTGTTTTTCATTTTCTTTTTCAGATGGTTTGCCATTGGTATTTAGAAATTTTATTGATTTTAACATATTGATTTTTGTATCCTGAAATTTTGCTAAACTTATTCATTTAGTTAAAAGTTTTGTGGTGGACTCTTTAGGATTTTCTTTATAAAAGATCATGTCACCTGCAAACATAGAGTTTAAGTTTATCCAGGGTCATTTACTAAACGCATGGGTACTATATTTGTAATTCTAGATGACTATGCCCTTAAGCTTTCTGATCCCTTGAGTGGAAGAGGTGGTAGCTGGGTTTTGACTTTTCAGATGTGTGTGATACATTCTGATGATGCAGACAGAAAGAATGACATAGACTTGCACAGTTTGGAAATGATTCCAGCCCAGATCTCTCTGTGTCTCTGTCTCACTCTCTTTGTGTCTGTGTATGCATGTATATACAGTGTATGTATATGAGAAAATACACTTCTCTTAAAATGAGAACATAGGCTAAATAGCTGCAGTTTTCAGAAAAATAAGAAATGTGATGCACAAAAATCCAAAAGTTGGTTTTGTGTTTTCCTGTATTAAAGAGGTCTAAAAAGCAGGCTTCAACGTTGTTCATTAAAGAGTGAGCTAAAAGATAAAGTGCTTTGTATGTAGAAATGGTAAGTGCTTTGCCCTTTAAAAAGGAATCCAGAAAATGTTGCCCTTTTATTATGTCCTGGAGTCTGCCCTGGATTTGAGGATGAACAGAGATGGCACTAAAAGTGATAAAGCAATAAATCATAAAGCCCCAAAGTTTCTTTTGTGTCACAGCTCTTATATGTTCAGAAGGCAATAACAATCTTCGGTACATACCAATTTCCCTATGTGGGATGGAAATTGGAGAGACTGTGAGAGAAAATACTGAATAGGAATAAAAACATCTTTGCTTGTCTTTCATTTTCCTTACTTTGAAATTTCTGCTGTCCACATGTTAATTGGAGAGCTTAATAGATCTAGCCATGAGATGATATCTAAAGCAGAAAGAAAAAAAAATACAGGTCTGTATCTCAGCTGGAATCCAAAGTAAACATAATCATTTTTCTCTCTCTTTTTTTTCACATTCAAAGCATTTTAGGTTCTTTTCACTCTCCTCACGTGGTACCTTCCATTTCTTTTCATGTATTAAAATCTCACCAACTCTCCACTACACGATTCTCTTTTAGCTTCTAAAATGCCAGTAAGTGAGAAAAGGTAAAAAGCTATTAAACACACACACAAAAAAAAAACAGCAAAAAAACAAAAACTCTATCCTTCAAAAAGTTCATCGAACACTTAATTTAACATATCAATGCTGAGTGAGAGCAGAAAGATCCTCATAATTGTAAAACTAAGAACAATAAGGCAGCCGTTCACTCTCCTGCTTACCAAAGAATTACATTTGGGTTCATTTATAGGCTTCTTTTGGGGGTACTGGTGAGTCTCAGGGGAAAAACAATTCATTCCATAACTACTAAAATTTCATGAGAATCTTTACCTAAACATGTATGCAATGGCTTGCCTTTCTCTTACTAATGATTTTAACTATTTTGTGTACCACATAAGGAAAACATTTTTAGCTGGTGACTAGAAAATGAAGAATAAGGATGCCTTGCTTTATTCCAAAATTTATTTAGCTTTAGGGTGACTTTTTATGGTAGAATCAGGACAGCCTCTATCAGATGCTCATATGAACATGAGATGCATCTTTCTCTGCAATATTTAGAAAACTGTGAACTACTGCCTTCTATGCCTTCTACGGATAGCCCAGGCAGCGCCCATGAGGGAAGCTCCTCCCACTGTGTCCACACAGATAGTCCTGTCTTACAGTTCCCTCTTCACCTCTCCAGATTCATTTCCAGTAACTGCATGGAAACCACAATCCTTGTGCCACTTGTGTTCAATTTAATGACTTAGTTTTTTCCAGCTCTGCCTTTCTCTTTTTCTCCTTTGGACACCTACTAGACTTCTCGTTTTGACTTTTGCTTTTAAGCTTTTCTCAGCTGACTTGTCTTCTCTTCCTGTCCTATGCAGTTCTATCATCAGCATTAACTATTTTTAACTCCACTTCTTATGTTGTATACTGTTTTCACATCATGTCCATGATAGCACAGGGTAGTATACCTGGAGCCAATTTGCCTAGGTTTGACCTTGTTAGCTGATTGACCTTGGATAAATTATGTAACATCTCTGTGCTCAGTTTTCTCTTTAGCAATGACAGTAGCATTTTTCTCATACGATTGTTAAAATATTACTGGGTTAATGCAGGTAAATTATTCAGAAAAATGCATGGAAATAGTAAATATATGGGATTGCTGATTTTATTTAAATGGACCTAATAATGGCCTGTGAATAATGTTGAATAAAAACATTTAAGAATAATAATAAAATGCCATTTTTGCCTAATAATTTATCATTTGTAAAAATGTAAAAAATTGAAGACACATAGTGATGGTAGGAAAGTAAAACTCATCTAGCCTCCATGTCCAATGTAAAATGCATCACCAGACAACACTGAATTCATGTACAGAAAGACATCATTCTGAAATGATCACAGCTATAGCATGTATATTCATTGAGTCCCTTCCTGAAGAGCATGGGGACATCTAGATTGTGTGTCACACAGAGGTCAGAAGGAACCAGGACTGCTGTCTCGGGATCACCTCTTGAGCCACTTCCCCATCAATTACGTCTGGCCAACACACTTGCACCATATTGGAGCTGATGTTGAAATCAAAGCAGGGTCTTCTTGGCATCTAGTGGCTTTGACGCTAATCTGCCCATTGATGTCCAGTTTCTCACTTCTCTTTGGATACTTCTATGGAACCATCCCTTCCTCAAGGTGCAGATTAGTACCTGAGGGTTTGGGAAGATGAGCACCTGGCAATCACTTCACTGGCTTACTCCTCATTACACAATCTCAGGTGTTTTGCTATAGATTCAAGGAAGTCAGCTGGAGTACAAGCTGAGAGGCTCTTTGTTTTTGGTGACATATGCCCTCTTCCTCCCTGGGCAAGAAAATTCCACTCACAAGATAGATGACTAACAGAGACTTAAAGAGGAAATTAAAAAAAACACTGCTTTAATATTCCACCAGCATTGTTCTTCTTACAACACAAAGAAAAAAAATACCTAGAAAAGTTCTTGTCATTGTTATTTTAAACTCCAGAGATACTAGAAGCTTTTGGAAAGACCCCTTCTGCCCCCAGGCCCAGGAAGTGATTTCTTCACTCATGCAATAAGGCTCAGGGTCAGCTGGTGAATATGAATATGTCATATTCCTGTACCTCCTGAAATGGGATTTCAAATACTTTCAAGGGCCTTATCAAGACAAAAAATTACTGGCTTTTTGCAGTACTTGATTGAAAAGCACATTTTCCCCCTGTCTTCCTTTAATGCTGTTATGAAAGCTCTGAGGCTGGGAAGCATGTTTCCTGATAATTGAGAGCTTTGATCATTAATTAAATGATTGTGCTTTAACTTCATTTTGTTCACTTGTGGAGGTGCTAAAATTCACTCCTTCCTGGCTTTCTGTTCATCAGTATCACCTCAAGTTGATTCAAAACAAAGGTTTTCTGGTTAAAAATCTAATGAAAGCCAATGTCAAAGTGGGAGAAGGCTGAGGAATTCTCCAGGTGCAATGTAAGTTCATTTATAAGGTAAAACACTTATGTGAGGAGCTGGACCCTGGTGTTGTTCAGCTCTGCTTGAGTCCAGCTGAACCATTCTGTGCAGCTCCATTTGTTACTTAATGTAGCCATGAAAATGTGTGGGCCCTTTGGTCGTCGACATTCACCATACATCTCCTAGAATGCTTAACGTTCCTTCTCTTTCTGTTAGGGAGAAAAGTTTATTTTTCCTCTTTTACTGTTGATAACAGAACATGACTTTTTTACTTCAAAAAATATGCTAGAACTCCACAGAGAGGATATATGATTTACTGTGCCAAGCTGTTTTGTTGATTTAGCTTCCAGATGAGCAAGAAAATAAAAGGCAGAAGTGAACAGTTTAGACCAGATCAGAGATATTATAAACCAAATGACAAAAAGAACTCTTCAAAAATGTGAAATAAGGTAGTTAAGACTAAATTTAGACTTAAGTCTCATCGAGATTAGCTGTGTGTAGAATACTGAAGGTTGAGACATTCTTTGGCAGAAAAATAGTGTATCTTTGTAATCAGTCCAGTGCAAGACATATCCCCTTACTTAGCCGCCTCCCTCTGTGAGCACACAGGTTTGTAACAATCATTATTTTTGGCCCAGCAGTTCCTGGGGGTGGAGTGAGTCATCTCTGATTATGTGAGCATCTCTGCCCATAGGTATTTGAAGCTATTTTTGAATGGACTAAAATATGCCAAGAGCAAAGTTATAGTATTTCAACCCCCAGCTGATAATGAAAACTATTCCTAATCTTTACTTTTGAGCAATGAAAAGTTTTTTTTCAGGGAACTTTAGAAAGGGGAATGTAAATATTTTGATTTGCTGACAGATTTTTTAAAAAATTATTCTTGTCTTTTCCTCAGAGAAACTCACTTTTTTTTTGCCTTTGGGTAGCATGAGTTATTAATAATTATCTAACCATATACATTATATATATGCTTTATGTATATGTGTGCATATTTATATGTATATAGGCAATGTACTTGAACGATTCTGAGTACAATTGAGAATGTTAAGCCTCTGAAGTTAGAGATCAGACCTTGAATCTTGTCTGCCCCCCCAGTAAACAGTAACAATTTGAAGGGCTATATTTTAGAGTTGAAATATAAAAGAAATCTAAGGGAAAGAACATTTAAATTTTGGTTTGATATTGTAGAAGAGTGGTTTTCTACCATCATCTGTATGTCTTATCTCCTATCCATATCTACAAATTGATTGATCAATGTTTCTATCTATCATTTGTTTCTCTATTCATCCATCTATCCATCCACCCATCCATGCATTTAGGTGTACCAAAGGGTGAAAAGGATCATCTTCATGGATGTCTTGTGGCAAGAAGAGAAGACACATCTTAGTTTGTGCCTACCCCACTCTACAACTAAATTTAATTCTGAAACAATAATTTGAGTTCAAAGGACTCAAGTATTATTCACCTCCCCCCCCAAATAGAAACACAACAGACTTTATTTTTTTTTCTTTTTATGGAAGGAAAAATAGTCTCTTTCCTCTTAGGAAAGAGTGTTTTCCAAAGTTGCATGATCTTCTTTAAATACAAGGGAAATTTTTTTAAAAAAAATAAACTTTGTCTACAAAAGAAAGTTAGCATGTCACACACTGACATTTGCATTTGATTATTGTATGTATTTTTTTTCATCACAATAGTTCTTTGCCTGAAAAGTTGTTTCCACATTTAAAACCTCCAAATCCTCACCTGGAAACACAGTTTGCCAGTAGATCACAATTTTGATGACTCTTTACATTTTCTATTCTCTGTGAAGGTTGCAGGACAGAGGTCAGTCTTAGCTTGCCAGTCACTGCAAATTTCTTTCTTCTCTCAGTAAGCTGTGCTGAGTGTTAATGATAACAGAGAGCACTAAGGTATTTCACCTAATGGCTTTTTCCTTCTCATTATCCTATATTTTAAATTAACCAAGTATTAAAATTAGCACCTCTTTCTTCAGGTAAGGATCTATTAAATTTCCACCTCTAATTTTAAAGTGTGTCATTAGGTAACAAAACAAGATAAAATTGAAGTAATATAATATGAAATATTTTGGGGGCAGGGATAATGACTTAATTGTTCCATTTAGGGGACCAAAGATCCTTAGGACGGCTGCAGGCAAGGAGAGAGAAACTAATGGGAACATCATTGACATAAAAACAACCCAAAACACGAAAACATATCATTTCAACATGCAATAGAAAAATGGCGTACATGGGAAAGCATCTTTACAAAAATGAGATGTGGATAGACAGTCTCAAATTTTCAAGGGGCTGTTTTTCAAAAGATGCACTTGACGAGTGTTTGGAATCAGTTTGGAATCAGGCAGAAAAAGAAGAGCTTTGCATCAATTTGGAGTTAAATTTTTAAAAAGTGAGCTGCAAAGCTTAATTACATAAATGTCAAAGAGGTTTTTTTTTTAAATAGGATTAGCTGGCAATATTTGCAAAATACTTAGTACTGTGTCACATTGGAAGTACCATGTGAATGCCCAACTGAGACCAATCTCAGTTGGTTTTGCACATCCCTACAAGGCAGACTACTGTTGTTATTGCCTTGCTTGGAGAAATTGCACATCCCTACTGAACTGTGTCTTGCTAGGGAGTGATCCCTGAAGTGACCACCCTCCTTTGGTAGAAAAGGTGGATTACAATTCAAGCTGGCTTCCTGAGATACACTGTATCTACATTTCAAATTTTAAATTGCAATGAGAACTGTTGGCACTTATCCCTGGAGAGAATGAATAGAAACTCAGGGATATACCATGTTTCTCTGCTCTTTGAGACTGTTTCTTGAGAATCCATTTTAATCTTTGAGCTATTCCACAGCTTTCCAATACATTTGTTGTTTCCAGTGTGATTTTGGTTCTGTATGGCTTTCTGTTTGGGCAAGGAAGGCTGACATACCATGAAGGGAAGCAGCTGCCATGGCTACCTCTGCTGTGGCCTGAGCTGACCTAGGAAAACTAAAGCAATAGAAGATTTAGTCCTGGGAAAGGGATGATTCAAACAGACCCACTATAAATATGGCACTTGACTTCTCTACTACAATGAAATTAGGGTGATAAATGTGGCCCCCAAATGTTTTTCTTCTAATTATTTTGCATAAAAAATCATGATTACCTGGGGGTCTGCAGCATTCTTGAGTGCCCATGTTCATCTAAGAAATTTCTTCATTTTCATATGAATATATGGCCGTTCTGTTTGTAAACCTGGTCTATACTTGTACTTGTTGACCCAAATGCTATCAGCATCTTAGGAGAAGGGACAATGTCATTTCTGCCTATCGTGAGCTTCTCTAGGGATATCATTAGTGATTTCTGACTCTTCCATACAGGTTCTGTTATTCTTGTCCCCAGTGCCTGCTGCTCTGTCCTACCCTCATGTTTGCTGATGCCACTTTCCCATGTGGAATGTTCTCTCTCTTGCACTTCATCCTATAAAATCCCACCCAGTCTTCACAACTCGAGTCATGTTCCTTCCTCATCTGCCAGTTCATCCTGATTTCTCTCTGAATTCTCATTATACTTAGAATCAGTACCTCAGTATTAGAATTATTTCGAATGTGAGTGTTTAAACTTTGTGCTGAATGATGATTCCGTCAATATTTCATCATCAAAAGTTTTAAACATACAAAAAAGTTAAAGGAGTCTCACAGTGTAGTCATATGCCCACATAGATCCTGTAATTAACATTTTGCCATATTTGCTCCATGAAATAGATACTCTTCTGTCCATCCATCATTTTTTCTTATTTTTTTGTGATGAATTACAAAATAAGTTCCAGAAATCAGTGCATTTCACCCTCCAGCCCTTTGGCATGGTTACTACTAACTATGGTCAATATTTTTAATACTATTTTTGTGATTGAGTTTTCTATAATCAATAGCACCCAGAAGGGTATTGACCGTATAGTAGAAGATCAATTTATTCACCTTGAGGTGAATTTAGATGCCATTAGAAAAAGCATTAGAAAATAAAGGCGTGGAAGCCCAAGATAAGTGGTTTCAAAAACCTCAAAGGCAGATAGAGGTTGGTGTGTTTTATAGGATTGCAAAGGAGACATACTTGTACGTAGGCTGCAGTAGCCCAAATTATGACCTGTCTTATATATTCTAGGAGCATTTTAGGCAAAATTTGAAAAGGTAATTGCTGAAAGACCACTGCTTGATTTGCTAAAATACTAACATGGGTATTGTAGAAATAAGAGAGGAATACCTGGTTTATCTGAAGATAGAGATGAGTTGATAAGAGCCATAGAAGACCAAAAAAAAAAAATGGGGTTCATGTTCTGTAGCCTGTGGCACACTGCTGGGAGGTTATCTTGCTCTTGTATAGAGCCAAGATATCTTCCAGACAGAGAACTCAGGCCTAGGTATCAGGATCTGTGAGGAGGCTGTCTTCCTGAAGTATGTAGGGTTAGAGATCCTGACATATTATTAGGGGAGGAAAAAGTGATGGTGCTTCTTGGATTAGACAACTCCTTTAAACATGTTGAATTCTTCCTTTAACTGACATATATTCATGTTCATATTCATATATGCTTATATCTATATCCACATTCACTTCTATTTCTGTAGTTATATTCATATTCATGTATGTCCTTTCGTTCTTCAAAGGACAGGCTCTTTCTCCTCCACATCCCTCTGGGGAGTCCTCTCCTGATTTTTTTATTTTGAAGAACCCTCCCCCTCATTGTACTCTCATCTCTGCACTCTATCTCACTTGGAATACTTCTCACTGCTACTACTGGTGTACTCATTTGCTTATTTCCTACATTTCTACTTTCACCGGCTAAAACTTCACGATGACAGGACCACCATTCCGCCTCTCCTGAAAAATTAGAGGGTATCACAGTTATCTAACCCAGAGTAGACTATTTATTAAAATTCACTGAAACATACATACTGAAAATATATAGAGAGAAAACTTGTTCCAGTGTTATTCCAAATGCTTTTGATATGACTAGCCTTTACCCTGGTCCTCTTCCTTCTCCATTTCCCAGTACTTTGATCTACTCTGGCCCTGTGACTGGGGTCTGCACTCACTCTTGACTTTCTGGGTAGGGCCACAAGTGACAAAATCATCCACCACATCTGTGAAAACGCCCATTGCATCAGTGTGCTGCTCTCAGCTGGGGGTTAGGAGAAAATCACATCTGAGGGAAGAAATTGACCACAAGCTGTGAATGATTGAGAACTTCCCTTAATGTGTTAAATCTCCTGAGGATGTTTACATATGAAAATGATGAAATCTGGCAGTGTGACTAAGCAATTTAAATAATTTCAGGCAGTTTATTGAAAAAGTCCTAGAGACATAGTTGACTAAAAACACAATCTAAATGACCTGAAAATTGAGAAGAGTGAATTCATTCCTCTTTGTATATGTTTTTATCTCACACTTGCTATGTACTTTTAAATCATTACAGGAGCATTGAGTTCCATTTTCTGTGATAAATTATATGGTAGCTGATTCATTGAATGGAGAATATGGTGAATAATTAGGAACATGGAAATTGAGGAGTGGGTTAGGAGCTGAGAATATTTCCTATATAGAAAAAACAAGGAAGGTAAACAAACTTGCTCCATTCATTTGAAAAATATGTATTGAACATACGCCACATACTAACACTAAATTTCATGCTGGGGAAAAATCAAATGATTGAAAACAAAAACTGTCCAGTTTACATAGAGTTTAGATTCCATGATAAAGAAAATAGTTGACAACTATTAAGTTGAAACAGAATAAATTTGTAGATCTAAGCTTATTTGGTTTTCTCCCTCAAAAGAGCAGTTACTAATGCACATGAAATTGCAAGGAAAAGTGTATTTACTGATATAAAGAAGTTTCTAATGCCTGCAGAATCTGTAAACTTGCAATCATTTACTTTCTGGGGAAACAAGTTCTTATTTTGAAAATTCAGTTGATACTATCAAGCTTCAAAATAGTGGTAGATGTGAATCCTCTATGTACTGGGCATCAGAGTAGAGATATGCCCATAACTTTTGTAATGTTCTATGATTCTGTGTTAATCAGGTCATTCATTTCCACTTATGATGACCATACAGCTGAGCATGAATGTTTTCATGAAAAGAGCTGCTTCCGGTCAAGTTTGGAAAAGGAATCATTTGATGGGAACATCTTGATACTTTCAGAAAGGAGAGGGTCAAGAGTTCCATGGACCTGGCACAGCAAACAAACAACCCATGTCTCTATTCTCTATATGAACCAGAAATTCAAGCCCAGATCACAGAAAGGTGAAAAATAAAGGTACCAGTATGTCATCTATAAAAATAGACATATTGGTGGGTGCAGGGGAAAGAGTGACAAAGGGGAGGTCTAACTCTAACTTGCTTTTCCTTGAGTTATGTGGCTCTAAGCAAGTCCCATATTTTCTCAGGCATGAAAGTTCTTCAGCAGAAAAATGAGGACTTGGACTAGTTTATCTTTAATGAAACTTTCAGGTCTTACATCAAAATATTTTAGAAAAAAGTTAATGCATATTTTGTGAGGACACTCAAGTATTTTTGGATCATTAAAATAACATTTTGGAAAAACAATTTGCTTTTTTCATTGTATCAATAGAGTCATCACATATAATAAAAGTACCACTCCTCTGATTGCTGAATCTGGCAATAAGATTAACAATGAAAGCTCTTTAAACAAACACTTAGGAATGTTTTTGAACAACCAACATGTGATATTTTAAAGCAACTATTCTCTCAAAGAATAATCAAATATTATTGTAGTTCATATTCCTCTATCCTGTTCTGTGAGTTGAATAACTTAAATCCATTCTTTCAAAATTGGTGACTTCAGAGGCAGTGCACATCTAAAAGAACACAATAATCTTAACAACTCTCCTGGATTAGGAGGGGACTGTGCTGAAATTTCCTGCCTTTCTGGACTTTAAAAAATGTGTTTCTGATAGAATATTTTTGGCCTTTATCATTTTCAAGGATACAAATATTTCTTCTAAAAGCTTTTTGAATAGTACCTATTATGTTTAATGAATCTTTAGTAACAGTGTCATATTTTTTCATATAGCCATTACATTAAATTTTTGATTTGCAATAAGTATAGCAGTCTATAAATAGTTTATAAACATCTTTAAAACATCTTAAAGTTTATTGCAGTTATGCATTTTTGTGGGCTAAGCAAAACCAATCCTATCAACCTCTTTTATTAATTCCTGAATTGATAAATGACATACTTATTTCATTTTTTTCAATGTATTATCAAAATTAGAAGGTATTTTTTACTAAAGTTTATTTTGTGAATTATCTAATAAAGAAAATGGCAATTGCACAAGTCAAAATGAAGAATAGAAAATAAGAAAATTCAGATTTTATAAACTTTTTATTTTTATAATAATTTTCAAAATTGTTACATTCACTAATTTTATAAAGCACATCTTATGATTTAAAAATTAGGGAATTTTGAATATTTCTTTTTAAAGAGAGAGAGAATTTTTTAATATTTATTTTTTAGTTTTCGGTGGACACAACGTCCTTATTTTATTTTTATGTGGTGCTGAGGATGGAACCCAGCACTCCGCGCATGCCAGGCGAGTGTGCTATCACTTGAGCCACATCCCCAGCCCCAATTTTGAATAATTCTTAAATAGTTTTATGAAATATGCAAAGTACAAGACCCTTTAACTTCATTCATTGCCCATATTGCAGTACATGTTATATTGTGTAGTGACTAGACGTGGAATCTAGATTCAGATTTCCTGCTATGAAAACTTCTGGGTCAGTGTCCTCAGCTCTGAACCTCAGTGTCTGTCTCTTTAAAATACTATAGTGGTACTTCAGTGGATGAGTATAAAGACTAGATAAGAGGCCTGGGGTTGTGGTTCAGTGGTACAGCATGAGGCACTGGGTTTGATCTTCAGCATCACATAAAAATAAATAAATAAAATAAAGATGTTGTGTCCATCTACAATTAAAAAAAATATTTTAAAAAAAGACTAGATAAGAACAGGTAAAGAACTTAGAGGTGGGCTTGAAAAGTAGTGATAGCAACATTAATTAGTGATAGCAACATTATTTACATTAAATAAAGATAGATTTAAGAAGTAATTAGATTCAATAATTCCTTTATCTAATCTTGAAGACCCTCAACTAATGCTACTTTCTTCTTTGCAACAAAGTTTTGGAATTCCTGTTAGGCTTAAGACAACTTCCCAATTTCTTGTTTGAACATCACATCATTTATGCATTTGTGTATGATAAATATACTGACTAAATAATTCCTCTGAAAAGCTAAAGTTTCATAGTCTTAACATACTTAACTGATTTCTTTTAATAATATTTCTATGATGAAGTAAGTCTATATAACCTTTTTTTTCTCCTTTAGATACCTGTTCATATTGTGTAAATTCAGTTTCACATGTGATCTTGGGAGACATGTAACTTTATAAAATATTGTATTCCTAGCATTTTAGTATTAGTTTAAGTGTAAGAAGGGAAGGAGATATTTGCAACATTATTGTTTGATTTTTTGTTTTGTTTTTGCAGTAATGGGAATCGAACCCAGGGTTTGGCATATGCTAAATAAATGCTCTACCACTAAACTACATCCCCAGCCCTTATTGTTTGATTTTGGAGATCAGATTACCATATCAGATATCCAAAAGTCCAAGAGAGGTCATCAGAAAATGTAAGCATTTTAGGAGTTTAAAGTCAGGAAGATGAGGATGAGTTGGTACCAGTCTAGGCAGCTTCCAGAAGAAGGTGAGCATGTTGAAAACAAAATATACAATTTGGTAGAAATGAACAGACAAAAAATTCTTAAGAATTGTAGAATTAGCTAAAATGAATATGGTGAGGAAAAGTAGTACTATGTTTAGGACAGTAAAGACTGTAGCTTTAATGGAATGGGCAACTCATGTTGGTTAGGTATTAGAGGAAGATAAAGATGAATATATAGATAAGGAGCTGTTAAAAGAATCTGATTATAAACTACATAATTTGTTTCTAAAATGGTAAATGGTGGGAAAACTTACCGATTCTTTGGTATGAAAGTGATCTTGTTTAAGGAGTATTTCAGGAAAAAATCAGAATAGTAATGGCTGTGTAGCATGAGATCTAGAGGACAATGTCATAAGTGGGAACCTATTTCTGTTACTTATTATCTGCATGACTTTGGATAATTCCTTAGTCTCTTTATGCCCCAGTATCCTCATCACTTAAAAGAATATCATAAAAGTAACTAACCCTTAAAGATATTTTTAGTGAGACTGTGGGTAAAATATTTATCATAGTATTTGTCACATAAATTTAAAATAAATACTGTTATTATGTAGCAATTAATACAAGTGATGAATCACTATAATGAGATTACTGTTATGCAGGTCGAATTTTAGCATATCATTGTAAATAAAATTTTGCATTGTTCATTGACCCCAAACTTACCCAACACTTATATTTTGGTCTCATAAGCTTTGGAACATCTATCTCCTCTGTTGTCATGGAAACAAGTGCAGGTAGTGCAGGTAAGAATGTGGTACCCTCTCCATGACCGGCTTATCTGCAATTCATACCATGTACTAAAGCTTGGCCTCAGCTCCAGGCTTATCACTTTCTCATCTATGGAACTGTAAAGAGGCAGGCCTAACAATCAAGGAGCTGCAAATACATTTCCACCAGAGGGTAGTGCATTAATCATCCCACTAACTGCTCAATTACAGAGTATTTGTAATGAGATCCTCTACAACAAAAAGTAGCGATTTTTTTCTAGTTGTAGAGTAGCAATAGAAGAAATGGACTTAGGTAGATGATAAACCATAATACTACTATAAGATTGAGAGATGCTTGATGCATTTCAAAGCACTTTCATATAGATGATATTCACAGAAGACTATATAGCAGAAAATGGGTGTTATTACCTTTATATTTCAAGATAAGTAAAAGTCTCTGCAGTTATACAGAGAATGTTTTTTTTTTCTTCACTTTCCCATTTCCAGGGTACTGCCTTTAGGAAACCTATGCCTTCATATTGAAACAGAATGAACCTAAAAAATATCTTTCCTTTTGTTCTACACCCAGGAATATCCTGCTTGGGATACCTCTACTGAGGTATCATTGGATGGTATTAATTGTGGTTGTGTACATCCACACTGATGCACATCTATATCATAAGAAGTTTGAGTTTTGTTTTGATTACTAGTTAGCTCTGCTTCCTGAGTCACTATTTTATAGATAACTTCTATTAAAAGACAATGGAGCCATGCCATATACTTGAGGAAGTTTCTTTTTTTTTTTTCAACTTCCTTTTTCTATGGTGAGTGATAGTTAGTGTGGTAATACACATCCAGTTATCCAAAAACATAGTTTTAGTGGATATGATAGTGTGTTGCCCTGAGTACCCTAGGTCATTTTTTTTAAACATATATAAATAGAATCACATTTAATCTTTTTGTTGTTGTTTTGTTTTGGATGCTAGAGATTCAATGTAGAGCCTTAAGCACACATTCTTGCAGCTATATTCCTGAGCTATAAACCCAGGCCCAAAAAGAATCATTTTTTTTTTTTGGTAACAGTGATTGAACCCAGAGAGCACTTAGCAATGTCCCCAACCCTTTTTATTTTTATTTATTTATTTTTTAATTTATTGGTTCTTTTTAGTTATACCTGACAGCAGAATTCATTATGGTATAATTGTACAAGCATTGAATATATCTTATTCTAGCTAGGACCTCATTCTTGTGGATGTACCTGATGGTAGAATTTGCTGTAATGGTTTCATATATATACATAGGAAAATTATGTCAGATTTATCCCACTGTCTTTCCTTTTCCTATCCCTCGCCCTTTGCTTCACTCCATGTTGTCTAAAATACTGAACTTCTATTCATTCCTCCCCTTATTGTGGGTTAGCTTCCACATATCAGAGAAAACATTAGGCTGGGTCCTCCTGACTCAGGAAAACATGAACATTCCAACTTCAGAGCTCTCCTTAGGGGCAGCTGAAGCCTCTGTTGCACTGGTTTTCCAATTCAACTTCTGCCTCTTCTAAGTCCTGCTTCCCTCACTGCCTTCCAGGTATTGTTCCCTAGAACATTCCCTAACAAACTTCCTGCATGCAAATCCCCATGGCAGAGTCTATTTCTAATTAATCTGACCTATGATGACAGTTATTAAGTCTTAGGCCCGAGAACCCACTCTCTTAATTTCAAGAATTATAATTCATTATAGAATCTCCCTCTCCAAAATATATATAAACAATTTTCACAGTAAATTATATATATATATATATATATATATATATATATATATATATTTTAAAAAGAAATCCTCAGAATTGCTTGCTCAGTTGTCCAAGTATCAGATTTGTTTGTTGTTGATTCCTGGAGCAAGACTTTACCATTTCCTGTCTCAGAAATTCTACACAAAGACTATAGTTGGAACTGTGTCTGCATCAGTTTTTCTAATGTTTGGTGCCAGAGGAGTTGGGATTCTTCACTCTAAAATCTGTGACTGTATTCTAGTGGAAGGGATAAAGAACATTGCCATTAGTATTTAAGCAGGAGGATGATCCTCTGCTTTATATTCCTTTGGGAGAGGGAACATGATTCCTTAGGCATGGAAGAGTTCATCCCAGTCGAACACGTATGACAGGAAAATGTTATACTCTAAATGGTGGGAATTTTACCAGTTCCTATGTAAATCAGAAGATTGCATTGAATCTTTGTGGACATAATGTCATTTTGCTGCCTAGTAAATTCCAATTTTATGGTACTTGGTATAAGGCTTTGTCTTGAAATCTCTCTCTCTCTCTCTCTCTCTCTCTCTCTCTCTCTCTCTCTCTCTCTCTCTCTCTCTTAAACATTTTTGAAACATTTTGTCTGTGAAGGGCAGAGTTAGACTTTTCTGATATTACTGGCAATTAGAATTAGGTCAGCTATTGCAAAGTTAAAAACTAATAGGGACTAGGACACAGTTATGTATCAAATACTATAAAACAGGGATTTACTGTGTCTCATGATGGCATTAGCATAAATTTTCTAAAGAAATATAAAAATTTTATTGCATATTTATTGAGTTCAAAAAATTTGGCTTGGTATCATGGAACCAGGTTTCAATTTAAAAAATCAGTAAATCTTCTGAAAACTCTTAAATTATTCTTAACTATATTTTGTGTTAGGTGAAAAGGGTTCACAGATGTGAAATTGTAAGACAATCTATCTCAATCTCTATGTGCTTTTTTTTCAGTGTATTGATGAAACTGGGGGCAATTTGTTGAGGAAGAAGCTGGCACGGCTTCTTTTAGCTTCATTTAGAAAGTTAGGTGGTTGTCTTTTATTTTTATAAATAGGATGATCTATATATTGAGTTCACTCAGTGAGAGTTATTTTAAAAAAACTTAATTAAGACAAATATATTGTCAAGGATTGAGGCCTAGCACTAAGAATAGGTTTTAAACAATTTTCACAGTAAAATATCTTCCCTGGTAGCCGTTTTAAGGCAGCAATCAAATATCCTCTAACCGTAATAATAGATCCCAATTAGGGAGAGCCATGGGGCCTTCAGAAGTGGGTTGGAAAATACACACAATATAAATCTATATTGTTAAAACACCTCTCCTTCATTTAATGAACAAATAATCCCTTGATGCTTCCTCATGAATCTTAGCTTTCAACATGTTAAATCTCTTAATTTTAACTGTTCTGTGTGGCAAAGTGTTCTCTGAATCTATCATTACTTTTTTTTGCTTCTCTGAATCTATCATTATTTTTCTGCCCAAATTCCTATATATTCAATTTTCCCCAAAGTATTTATTTGCTTCCTATTGCCTTTTTATAGGACTGTCAAAATTATGTCTTAACACAATTGACAACACATTTTAAACTTACACGGAGAAGTGATTTTTAACGATGGAAGTTCTTTTTGCCTTATACTCCGCTACCACCCACGAATAATTCAAACTTTCTCAACAGGCATTTATGATGGTTGCAGAAATCAACCATTGACAATAAGGATAAGAGTATCTAAGCCTTCCTCAGCTAACATTGCTAGTGCTCAAAACTTTTTCCTTTCTATTTTTTATTTATTTTGATTCTCTGGTTTAGAGAAAGCAGATGGGTGATTTCCTGAAGAGCTAAGCATCTTCCCCTTGATCTTTATGTCCTCACACTTAATTCCACAGTTTCCTAAATGAGAAGAGTGTCATCTACACCTTGATGTCTTTACAGATCTTCTTTCATCTGTTGTCCCCTGAATTCCTAATCTTTCTGCAAAAAAAAAAAGAACACCTCAATCTCACTCCATGTTATAGATGAATTTGCCAATTGCTATCTCCTTTTCTCCTTAGTAGATTTTTTTTGCAGTTGTCCTCTGAACCTGAAGGTCAACATGATCTTCATCTTCTGGACTCAATATACCAAATATGAGGAGTCATGTACTTCAGTTTTCACTTTTGTAATTTTGTTAATAACTATTCCATTTTGATGAATGATTTGAAGTTCATTGTACAATAAAGAGGGATAAACATGACTGCATATCAAACAATCATGTGAAATATATTTTTTAAACATCAAACCAGTTTTTGTAGGGTTCCCTGGTGTATTATTTATTCAACAGATATACTATGTAGATTCATATTCACAGATTATGATTTTCTTTTAGAAAACTCCACCTTATTTCTGCATCACTAAGCACAAAACAGATACTTAACATTCTTGTTTTCCAAGATATATGCAAAGTATACAAACACTACATACCAGCAGAGGATATTACTTAATAATCCTGAACAATGCTAAAATCACCAACTTGTACGTACATAGATATACTTCAAAGGTTTTTTAGTTGATTTAATAAAATCAATTTTGGTTTTCAGTAGACCTTTATAATTTAATATAAATAAACTGCATTATAACTTGCTCTCCAGCTGGTATTGAGGTATGTTATAAATGGACATTTTAGGTATGAATAGTGTGGCTATGGACAAAGCACCAAAAGCAACATTCAGATTTATGTATGTATATGCTTATCAAAGTAATAATAACATATTGTCCATATTGAGCTCTAGCTTTCCTACATTTCCTCTAAGAAATACCAGATGGAGGAGTCCATGGAAAAGATACAGAAATTAATATTGAAGTGATGAAGATTGACCTTTTTAAAATGAAAATCTTGCCAAACTTTCCATATTGACATGGCAACATTTTATGAATAAATCTAATATCTTATAGATTTAGCACAGTTCAAAAGTCACCATCTGTTTCAAAAAGTAAAGGCTCTCACTATTACATAGTTTTTTTTGGCTCTAAAACTAAAGGCATGCAATCCATAATTTATAAAATATTAACGATCAGGAATGTGTGAAAAACATTTATATACTTTAGACCACTGGAAACAAAAGTAACATTTTAAGTTACTCTCAAAATTATAGTTGTTAATAGATTATGGGTATTTTTTACTTTTTGCATGAACTTAGGTGGTCCTCTGCTCAATTTCTATGTATATTTACAGGTCAATACCAGCTGGGTAACAAATGGTAATGCAGAGACTGTATGTGGAAAAATGTCAAAGTGCTGGAATCTGATGTTAAGCAGAATTATCTGAGAGGCCTTTGACAAATATGAGCGTTAGAAGAAACTATCGTTTTTCTTATATTTCTATAGATTATTTACTAATGAATATCTTCATTTGACATAATTAAATCAATCCTTGGAATCTTTATTGATTTCCGTTCTTTTGAAGTTTGTAGCCAGTTGTACATTATAATACATTGCTTAATCTGTTTTCTTAAACAATTTCAGGAAAGAGCTAATTAAAATGAATAAAAAGTAATCATTATCGGTATATACATATGCACATAAATGAAGTTTTTATCTCATTGGAATTAAAAGATGGATACAATTAGAATCAGGTCTTTACAAAACTCAACAGTATTTTTTAAGACTAAATATTTAAAAAGTTACCATGACAAAAAATTTTGCAAAGGTATTACTTGATGTACTTTGAGATTTTTGCAAGTGTTAACAAGGGTTTTTGCTGACCTACTATAAGAATCTTTTTCAGCTTCTATCCTGTTGGTCTTAAAGCATGGGTCCCTTTACTCTGATCTGCTAAGGGGCTAATGAGGATGTGTGATTCTGGCAGTTACACAATTCTTGGCCATCATCTCACTTTGACTACCTAAGAACTGTTAACCAAAAGGAATGATGAGAAAATGGAGTATGCCTTCAACAAACCTGGTTAACTTTCCATCTCTTGGTTAATCATTGAGGAAACCTTGTAAGGTGTTGTTGGACAGTAGGTTCTAAGGAAGGTGGAATAGGTTGCATGGCTTCAAAAGTGCAGGTAACACAATAAGTCACATCGAGGAAAGGACACAAGGATTCTTTAAATAAAACATTCTGCATAAAGAGTAAGCTTTTGTATAGAATAGCACTAAAGGTGCTAGAAAAATTTAAACTGCAGAAACTTTAAATATATGTATATAAAAATAAGAAAATTTTTCTGAACTTCCCCAATAGAGAATAACCCTTGTGAAAACCAACAGCTCTCTCTATGTGATCCCTTTCAAAATTCGATGAAATGAAAGACAAACTGTGCATGAGTATGAATTACAATGTATCTGTAAAACTGTGATCTCTGCTCCATTTCATTTAAGAAGAACTTCTATCTTGATACTGAATTGACCTCAATCACTACAAGTGGCTTATTCAAGTTTGTTCTACTTCTGCCTTCTATCTTACAGACATAATGCGAATTTAACAGGAGGAAATATTGGCTAAAAAGAATACAAAAATTGTGGCTAAAAACAAAATTTTAAAAAGCCATATTTTATGGGTTTACCTTAGAGTTTGTTCTACTAATTTTTGAAAACAAATTCTTATCAATCATGTTGTATAATTTTATTTTCAGGAAACTTGTAAATATGGAAGAAACACAGTCAACATTCATATGACTAAAGAGGAGCCTTAATTCACCAGCTTTTCAGACAGAAATCGATCCTGAATTTGAATAGCAAGAGTCTTGACAGTGAGAATCAAGATAACCAGAAAGGGCTATACAGAAAGACCTTTGTTAATTCTAAATTTTTCCCAGTTAATGATGGGGAAATAGAAATGTTTGAGGAGACATTATATTTAACCTGATTTTAAACATTACACAATGGATTCATGTATCAAAATGCTGTATGTTGGGGCTGGGGATGTGGCTCAAGCAGGGCACTGGGTTCGATCCTCAGCACCACATAAAAATAAAATAAAGATGTTGTGTCTGCCAAGAACTAAAAAATAAATATTGAAAATTTCTCTCTCTCTCTTTCTCTTTAAAAAATGCTGTATGTTATCCATTAATATGTATAATTGTTATGTTTTTATTGCCAGTAAAAATAAATTTAATTTTTAAAAAAGAAATAGTGGAGTACATGAGACAGAGAAGATGACAAAAACAGCACAGATAGGGATAAAGCAGAAACATTTATAGATCAAGGGGCAGACACACAAAACCACAGAAGCCCCAGGTTGTGTGTCTTCATTTCTTCCACTCCAGAAGGAATCTTCTCTCATCTGTATTTTAGCTTATTTTTCCAAACTTTTGAGACATTTTATGTTATCATTTTTCTTTATTTTTCTGTGTAATAAGACTTCCACTGAACTGATAATCCTACTCAACAATTAAACATGTTCATTTCTGTTTCATCTTACATTTTTTCCTCCTAATTTCTCATCAACCCCCAATTGCTCCTATATCATTTTTCGCTCCGTCACAATAAAACATGTTCAAAGATTTACCTTAACTTATTGTCTTAATCTTCTCTCATCTAGAGTTTCTCGGTCCCTGGCAAAGAAGTCTTGGGTCATAGAATTGGTGGAGGGTCCAGTGGATTTTTGATAAACTTTCCCATCGTCTTCCAACACACCACTTTTATTATTTGTCTACAACTTTTCGTTAGGTTATTCTGTCAGACTCTTAGTTTTATCTTTCTCTACTGAGTCATTAAATGTTAGCTCTTAGACTGTGTCATGGGCAATTCTTTCTCCTAACTCTATACTCCTATCCATGGCCATGGTTCCAACAATCATTTGTAGACGAGTGACTCACAGATTTAATTTTCTGTCCAGACCTCTCCTCTGAACTCAACATCCATATGTTAAAAATTGAAAACTGCACTTTAATGTTTCGAAGGCATTTTCATCAGTGCACTCAAGCCTGAGCTCTTAATATTTTCTATTAAACCTGCTCTCCTTGCATTGTTTACTATTTCATTGGAAGATAAGTTCTATCCAGTTGCACATCAGAAAATGAATATTCACTTTTTGACATAATTTTTACTACTGGTATTCAATCAGTTACAATTTTTTTCCTACTTATATCTTACATATGTGAGTTTCTTTTTTTCTGACACTAGTATCATTTTTCTTTTTTAGTTTTAAGGATTTATCTCAGGGAAGCTTTACCACTGAGCCATATCCCCAGCCCAGGCCTTTGCTAACTTGCTGAGGCTGGCCTCAAACTTGTGATGCTCCTGCCTCAGTACCCCCCAAGTCACTGGGATTACAGGTGTGTGTCACTGAGCCTGACTGACATTAGTGTATTTCATCCTAGTGACTATGATGTCTTGGATGTGTAAGTGGCCCCTGCAATCATTCCTTAACATAGCTATAATGGTCCATAGAATTTTCCAACTGTTGACCTTTCCAATGTAGACTTCTAGTACTTAGCCATCCTCTTTGCTTGCTTGTTCTATACACACTATCTATGATATCTCTGAGTATGCCATGGTTATTCCTACCAGTCTTCTCACATACTCTTCCCTCTGCCTAGAACACATGCCTCTAGCTTTGTCTGTTTGTTTTTACTAAGTTCACCACTACACAGTTCTCAATGATCATGGGCCAGGCTAATGTGACTTGCTTTTGCATTATATTTCTCTCATTTCCAGCAAAACTAAAAAAAATGTAACTATTCCCTCATTAGTGTCAGAGACTGTCAATCTCTCTCATTAAAGTGGATGCACATAAGAATAAGAAATTTATGTAATTTTGGATTACCATTAAATTCTAGAAGCTTAATATAGTGCTATAGATATAATAGGCACCATTTTGTTAAATGAATAAACAAAATTAAACAGGATTTAAAAAGAGAAGAAATGCAAAGAGAAATGAAAAAATAAGAACTATTGAAAGAATGCTTAGCAGATAATATTTTAAATAATGATGTATAATATAAAATATATAATCTACAATGTAGTCCTAGGGTCAACCTCTCATACCATCATACTACTGTAACCTTGAACTCTTGGAGGATATTGCCTATAGGTAAAAGTACATTTTCATTTTTGGGTAGAGATAACTTCTAGTAAAAGACCACTTTTGTTCCTTTGTTAGCAGATCTCTTCTTTGTTTTTTTCTGCACAATACCCAGTGTTCCAAAGGGCAAAAGTAATTTATAAATAATAACTTAGTCACCTCAGGTTAAAAAAGGATTTAATTGGATAAAATTAATTCAAAGACATGTGAAGTTCTTTGTTTTCAGTTTTACTAGAAAAGTCCTTTCTTTTAATTTTTTTTTTTATTTTTACAGAATGCTTTCCATTTGAAGCTAACTAAGAAGCCGAATGATTTGAGGGCTGCCCAATTAAGTCATTATTACCTAAAAACAAAGAAGGAAATCATTCTTCTAAAAAAGTTTGACCCAAAGTGGAAATAATTTCATAAATAGAATGCACTATTTTTATATAAAATTATGACACTACAAAATGACTTTAGCAATAGATAGTCATCATTTAAATAGTTTTCATTTAAATAGCCTTTTAAATAGTTTTCTGTTATTCACCTTCTCATTTGGCTCTTCATTGTTATCAATAAGCAACACTTAGAAGATAGATGATTGAAATGAGTTAAGTCCATCACTCTGAAAGTTTGTTTTATTAGTACACAACTTGGTTACAAAGGAATATAGCCAATTTACAAATAATAATTTCATTACTTTAGGGAAATTTCATTGCCTTCTTGTTATCACCAATGAATTGTTTAGAACAGACACCCCTGTTTCTTTATCTATTTAGAAATTTACTGAATATCTTCTATCTGTCAAATGCCCTGCTATGAGCACTAAAAATGAGTAAGATGCTATCTGTGCCTATAAGTTTACATTTTTAGATTGGTGTCAATTTTCTTGATGTTATTTTCAGATTGATGTGGTCCCTGAGAAAGTTTATTTGATTTATGCAGCCTGCCTAGGTTAGCCAAGATTCCTGCTCATCAGAGTAAAGTATCCAATTGTGCTCTTACACACAAGCACAGTCAAAAATTGATATTTTTCACCAATATGGATGAACTTTCGAGACCATTATCACTAGATTGCTATACTGATGAAGAATTTTAAGTTCTTGGCTGAAATATGTAAATTTTATTCAGTAATGCCCTTGAAATGTGACCATCATATATAGTCATTTCTCTTTTCTGATATTTCCTAATTCTGAAGCATGAGCTAATTTAAGGAAGGCTTTCTAAAAATTTATATACTCCATCAAGACATTTGCAGTTAATATCCCCCCCACTTCTTCTTTTTTGTACTGTGCAGCTAGTGGCTCCTGTTCATTTTCCGGCAGCTGTACTATTTACTAAATACTTTATTGAACAATTAAAATAGATCTTAATTTCAACTAAACTACTTGATTCTTTATTCTAATATGTTTGCTTATACCATGACATTTACAAATTGATTTGTTTTGTGTAAAATTTGATTACCACCAAATGCTATGAAATTATACCTTAGCTCAATTTTTAGTTTACTTTGCCAACTGAAAAGAGTAGCTTGTAAAAAAAAAAAAATCAGATGTGCTTTTTTTTTTCTTTTTGTATTTGGACAGCTATTACACATAAAAATACTATCTTTAAAATAATGTTATGCCCTAAAATTCAAAGAATTACTGTGGAATACTTACCGTATGGTGATAGGGATGAATTCATTGTTGTTAATGCTATAATTAGCAGAAAGAGTCAAGATATTTTGAGAGCCTCCACATCCATATTTAACTGTGGGTCTTCCTTCCACAAGAAATAAATGAAGGAACTGTTTTCCAAAATTACTTTCAATACCTTTAAGAACAAATAATACATTAAAAACTCAATGTAGATATGTATTTTGATTTTAACAAAATAATTCATTCAACAAACACAATCTTTGTTTTCAAGGAGTAATGACTTATGGAATATTAATAGCGCTATTAGATAATTATTTATTGTATTAAATACTATATTAGACATCCATATTATTTTTTACATTATTTTTGCTGATGATAGTAAGATATTAACAGTATTAACCTGACATTAATTTAACTGTGTTTTCCTGGTAGCTAGATGTTCTTAGTTATTTGGAACCACAATTTCTTCAGATATTAAAATGGGACAAGAGAAACTATTAGAAACTACTGTGATAATTACATATAAGGGTAAATAGAAAAGTGCCTGGAAAATATGGAATATTCAATATCAGATTTATAATAATAATGATTGAATCTAAGGTCTAAGCTATATTTTCTATGGTTTCCCATTTCATATAATTATTTAATTTTGGTTACAAAATAATGTAAATCTCTTATAAAAATTGAAATGAAGAAAAAGGTGGAAAATCCCTTGATCCATCCCAATTTGAGATATTCTTTTCCATCACCTATCTATCCACAAATAAATATTTATATATTCCAACTTTATTTTTAAGTGGTGATTGTGCTTCATTCATGAGTTCATGAATAATTTCATTTATACATATTTCTCTTTTCACTTAAGATAAATTTTAGACATCTGTCTTTATAAGTTCATAGATGTCTTTCCTATACTTTCTTAATTGAAACATAACTCATGCAGAAAATCACACAAATTGTTAGTACATAGCTCAGTGAGTTTTCACAAAGTGAACCTGCTCAATTAAATATCACCCCAATTTAAAAAAGGAGCATTGTCTGCATTGTCAGAAGTCCTGACAATCACTACTCATTTTTCTTTCTTTCACCAACAATAACCTCTGTTCTGATATTGAATATCTATGGTTAGTTTTGTTGATCATTAGTGGAACCATACTGTATATATTTTTACTGTCTAATTTTGCTCAATATTATGTTTGAGAGATAGTAACTATGCTACCCTTTATTTATTTTTCACTGATTCAAAATATTCTAGTAAATTAATATTTACAATTCAGTTCTTTTTACTACTGATGGCCATTTCCCTTCTAGTTTTTGGTTACTCTGAATAATGCTGCTTTGAAAATTCATATGTCTTTTATGTTAAAGGACACACATTTCTGCAGTGTATGTATCCAAGAATTCAATTGCTTTGTCAGAAATTACGAATGATGAACTTGAGTAACTATTTTAACTCCTTTCATTTTCTCAGTATGATTATATTTACTACCTTAAAAAGTGTTCCAGATGATCCATATTCTTATTATTACTATTTGATATGATCATCGGTAGATTTTAACTGTTATGTTTATTATATCTTTGGGTTTTATTTTCCAGATTATTGGTGAAGTTTGACATATCTACTGCCCATTTGATACCCCCTTTTGTGAAATGAGAGTTTGTATTTATTTTTCATATTTCTATTTAGTTGTTTGCTTTTTCTTTATTAGACACAAGCTCTTTATGAACTACATTTACTACAAATATCTTCATATATTCTCTAATTCTATAGATTTTTATGTCAATCCTCTTAAGGGCAAGTTTTGATAAATACAATTTCTTTAATTTTAGTGTGAGTCAATTTGTGAATTATTTCCTTTATGGTTATGAGTAGTGCTTTTTAAGTCATCTTTAAAATGTCTTTCCTGTGGGGGTAGGAAAGATGGTGAAATGAGATGGACATCATGACCCTAGGTACATGTACGACTGCACATATGGTGCGACTCTACATGTACACAACCAAAGAAATGTAAATTGGTGCTGCAATTGTGTACAATGAATCAACACGCATTCTGCTGTCATATATACTCATTAAAATAAATAAATTTAAAAAATCTTTGCTTACTCCAACTATAAATTTATTCTCTATGTTATTTTCTGTAGATTTTACTTAAGATCTACACTCTACCTAGGACTGATTTTCTATGAATGTGAAGTATTCAGATGTGGTTGGCAGAGTAAGCCCAAGACAGCCACATCCTAATTTCTGGAACGTGAGTGTTAATTTACAGTGAAAGAGAAATTTTTGTAGATCTGATTAAATTAAGGGACTTGAGATGGGAAGATCATACTGGATTATCTGTGAATAGGCCCTAATTGTAGTCGCTTGTGTCCTTACACAAGAGAAGCACAGAATGATTTGTAGGCAGTTGAAGAGAAGGCTGTCACTACAGAAGTAATGCAGGACAAACCACAGAGTTAGCTGCCATCAGCAGCTAGGAAAGGCAGAGAATGGTTTTTCCTGGAGGTCTCCAGAGGGAACAAGTCTTGCTGACAACTTGAGTTTAGTCCCAGGAGATGAATTTAGAACCACTGATCTCCAGAACTTAGAGTAAATTTTTTGTTTTAAGCCACTAAATCATTTGTAATTTACTGTGTCGCAATAAGATACAAATGCATTTCATTATGACAATGTGTAAAAACACAGTTTGATTAATTTCAATTCTGAATATTGCCCCTATCCTCCTGTCCTTCCTTATTTCATTCAAAATTATGGTCTCCAGTTCCATCTATTTTCCTGCAAATGACATAATTTTATTCCTTTTTATAGCTGACTAAAACTTCATGTTATGTACAGACCACATTTTATTTATCTGTTCATCTGTTGATGGATACCTAGGCTGATTTCATAACATGGGTGTAAACAGGGGTATGTATATATCTCTAAATTATGCTGAGTTTAATTCTTTTGGATAAATACAAAGCAGTGGTATATCTGGATCATAAGTTAGTTCTAGCTTCAGCTTTTTGAGGAAACTCCATGCTGATTTCCATAATGACTACAATAATTTGCATTCCCACCAACAGTGTGAGAGTTCCTTTCCCCCATTATCCTCATTACCCCTTTATTGTTTTTGTTTTTTTTTTTTTGTATTCTTGATGATTGCCATTCTAACTGGAATGGGATGGAATTGGATGGAATTTTAGTGTAGTTTTGATTTGCATTTCCTTGATGGCTGAATATGTTGAATTAAAAAAAATTGATAAATTCAAGAAAGAGAAGCATATTTCCCACGAGTGTTCTAGCAATAGAACTGGAGAGAACCAAGAATATGAATTCAGTAATAGAATCGCACAAAGCAAAACAGAATAATACAAACTGATTACATCAATATGGTAGAAGTCAGGAAAAAATGAATTAAATATCAACATTAAAGATTTTATAATAATTAGGAATAACAAAAGTCATAATGAACATGCCTGAAAATCACTGTTGTGAGATTCTCCCAAAAGTCCTATTTTAGAGCCCATGTGACTGAGGCAGGTTTTTAATCAGACTTTTGGGGACTCCAGATGTACAAAGCCCCAAATTAGCCCAGTGCCCAGCAGAAGACAAAGCAACTCCACCTTTTCCTCAGAGATCCGTTAGGAGTTTCGTTTTGCTTTCTACTCTAGCATTTTTCATATTTATTTTTCTCATGAATTCCTATTCAATTTCTTATGCTGCTTTTCTTTGAATTTGAGAAAGAAATTCTTTGATTAAGAATTTCCAGCGTTAATTTTGATTCTTCTTTTTACTGGGGTTGGGTGGGGGCAACCAAAGCACATTTAGAAACAGGAAACTACACCAGACTCTTGTGTTTTCTTTCCTTGGCTCCATAAAAGGTCTTATCATAGGATGACAACAGGTTGTTCTTCCCCGAAATGTTGACTTATTCTCCATTTGTACCCTTCTGAGAATGGGAAGGGTGTCATGAACTGAGGGGCAGTCTATTATCCTGCTCCCTTCCACCACTTTTACTCACAAGATTTTTATAACATAATATTTTTTTTTATAAATTCCTTTACATTGCCATTTCAGCCTCCTATTTTTGAGAAAAGACTTAAAAATATGCTACAGAGTAGGGTAGAACAGAGCTGAACATTTAGGTCAAGCTGTTGTGCCATATGCACAAGGTTTGTTTTTCAAAACTTTCAAAATTGAATTTTAAAGACTAATTGTACACATTCAGCAAGATGTATTATCATGCAGGAATGAGTTATTTTTAAAAGACACTCAGTAGAAAATAAGGCTGTTTTTATAAAGGTAATGGGAATGAAAATGGAAATAAGCAAGGTTAGTTCTCTCAATAGTCTTGCTATATATTAACAGTTTTTGACTCATCGTATTGACTTATTCTATTAATAAGCAATTTCTTACTTTACATAATAGTACTTTTAAAGGTATTCAGAGTGTTTTGCAGATAACATGTGATGCTAAATGGGGAAATGGAGGACTTGAGGCTACTGATATATTTACATGATTCAACATCAAATTAATCACTTCAGGGAATATAGGCCATATCATTTGATTGATCAGATTTTTCACCCTCAAGTCAATTGACTTTGTATTATGTAAGCTTAGATTCTGTAATTAGAGAAATGCTATACATAAATATTCAAGAGAAACTCTGTTTTTCACAAATAGTATTGAAGACATGATTTCAAACATAATTATAATGAAAATTATTTATTGCATCAAGAGCAATTCTAGGCCTATTCTATCTAGGTTTGTAAATACTCTCTAAGATATTCATGCAATGTTGTAATCACCTAAAAACACATTTCTCAGAAATGCAGAGAGAAACAAAAGACAGAGAGGTTCACAGGAAATATGTGAGATTGCTCCTGGCCTAACAGGAAATACTGTTTTACAGTAAACTTGTCAGAATAAATAAGAGTGCATTTTAAAATAACAAAGAGTACAGTGTAGTAATGTATGAACTACTAACACAGTCATTTATTATCATTATCAAGTATTATGTACTGTTCATAGTGTACCCAGCAGTATGTGCTATACTTTAAATGACCAGCAGTACAGAAGGCTTTTTACACCAGCATCACCACAAATGTGAATAATGTATTGCACCATGATGTTATGATGGCTACAATGTCACTATTTTTCAGTTCTAGTATGATCTTGTGGGATCTGAGTTATAGATGCAGTTTGACATTGACTGAAACATTGTTATGCAGTGTAGGACTGCATCTGGCAAATCTTAAAAGCAGTTCTCTTTCTCCATGATATTCCCATTTGTGCTACCTTTGGATGGGACTTGAAAGCTCTAGAACAGCTCATTATGAAGCCCCTTAAAGAAAGCCATTCTGCTGTTTCACTAAAAGATACTTGATGATCCATTAGAGTAAAAGTGTGAACCTATCCTTTTATGGAAATAGTTCTTCACACTCTTAGATTCTGTAGTATTTTTTTCAATAAATAATTTATGTATGATTTTTTTCTGAATTTTATTCATATAGTATTTTGAAACTTTATAAAATCAATAATTCTCAAATTTTACTTTTCTTAATAAAACTACCATGTCTGTAATTTGATCACAAAAATGCTATATAGAACAAGAAATAGTAATTATTTCTCTCAAAACAATTAACCCCAGTTGCTAGTTGCATAGCCTTTTAGAAAGATGATCCTAATAAGTTTGAGTCTAAAGTTTATACATAAATAGATTTGAATTAAAATAAATTTAAGTTTGAATTAAATAAAATTTAGTATCATTCCTAAAGAATTAATAATGATGAGTGCAAATAATAGATTCACTCTTTCTTGGCTCACCCTAAAGAGTTTCTATGCAGTAGGAATCCCAGTAGCAACTATAGCCACAGCTCATGGTTTGAAGGCATCTTCCAGTCACAATGGTGATCCAGGCAATAACTGGTGTCACAGTGAGCTAATCAGTAGTGTAAAGATGGCAGGCAGAGAAGATCTGGGGAAACTGAGGGATCATGGCAGCAGACTGACATGTTTAATTAGCTTTTGGACACATGTTTATTACATGTGATTGGAGACTAACTTCTGGACCATTGTCTTAAACTTATTAAAAGCCTATTTTATTTTTTTCTAGCCTGTTAATTGCATTTAACCAGTAAAATAATCAGTAATACAAGGCTCTTAAAGGAAATGAATTGTCTTTATTTGAATGAAATGATAAAAATGAAAACTCAAAATTGAAACTGTCTATCACATCTAATTACAGGATGTTTTTAATAGTCTATTCCTTCCCAGAGTGACTATGGCTGTCCATTAGATATAATTATGGGTACCTCAGTCAAAAGTTTTTTTTTATCCTAGGCCCCTAATTCCTTATGCTTTTTCCTTAGCCAAGTTTTTAGGAGTTGAGGTGAAGCATTATCTGAACAAGCAAGGTATCTAGCACATACTTCATGTTTGCTGTGTACTAGGTACTTTTTAAAGCAGGTTAAGTAGTTAACTCTTTCAATCATTGCAATGGCTTTTTATGTCTTAGATATGTATTATCATTATTCCTCTTTGAAGACATGGAGACACAGGGAACTTGATCAAAGAGCTAGGTAGTCCAATTCTTGAGTAATTTTCTTAATTGCTAGATTATACTATTCTCTTAATAGGCACAGCAGGATTTCGGTCCTCCACTGGGATCATCTGTTCTTTGTTATTGCTGTTGCTTATTTATTTGTTTTTGTCCCTCACCTCCTTCCACCAGAATCAAGCTGGTTGGTTCACTTCCCTGGTGGTTATATCAGAGGCAAAGCTGTACCTTGCATTGGCATTTATTTGATTCATTTCAATCAGGAGTAGAATTGAATTATTCTATTTCCAGAGAAGTTTGATGAATCATATCCTTTTAGGTCCAGGGTTGAAAAACTATGACCTATGGAACAAACTCTGCCACTGTCTGGTTTTGTAAATAAATTTTAATGGTAATCCAATTACACTTAATCATTTATATATTATCTATGATCACTTTCATGCTATAGTGGCAAAAGTTCAACACTTGGGATAGGGAGAACTATCCCAACTGCAAAAATACTTACTTTTTGTTACAAAAAAAATATTACCAAACCTATTTCTGTTCCTGATTGTTTGAGTAGATATAGGAAAAAAATATATATTTGATTCAAGTTGACTTTTGACTAAACCAGTGAATTCTGTATTGCTTATTCATATTTGTCAGAGTAAGAATGTATCACAATGTCCAATGGGACAATTTCCCAAAGATTCAATACATACTTAGTTTTCACATCCATCAAGGTTGAATAAATCACAAATGGAACTTAAAGTACTATTCCAATCAAGCCCTTTTACTCTATGCAAGGTATTGGTTGAGGTGCTGAGGAGATCAGGTGGAAGAGAGAGCTCTTCCATAGTTCCAGATGAGAAAGTGTCCCCTATTTAGTGAGGAGATGTTAAACACAGAGAGTGATGAATCTTTCTACTTTGCCTCAGTTCTTAATTTATACTTCGATTATAAGACCTATCATCATTGACTTTCCTTGGAATTATGTGTATAGTATCTCTCCACTAAATGTTGACAAACTAGAGATGCAGACCATCTCTTATTCAACTTTGTATCTCACAGAATGTTATGCACTTCCAGGCACCAAAAATTTGTTGAACTTGACGTTTCTGTCATAAAAAGAGATAAAAAAATGAAAGGCAGTTTCTAAGCACCTATGAACAATGATGCATGAATTCATCTATGTATGCTTTCAAACCCACTCCCGCCTATGTGCATCAGATGTTAGCTCTATTGGGAGCTATTAAGAAGGGAGGGACAAAGTCAGTCAAAGAATTATGAGGTACACACTGTATAATCGATTAAAACAGTAGAACAATCTTTTTCTTTTCTATAAGAAAAGAAGATGTTTTGCACTACAATGTCAGAAAGTGCTGTGGGATTTCATTGGCCTTGCCATAACATCATTACAAAGCATAATAAGTATCTAACGAAGATACTGTGCATTCTTCTGCTAATCACTTTATTGTGAAAGGCAGGTGTTATGACTCTTTGTTTTCTCCAGCAGTATCAGAAGTCACTTTTTAAAATTCTCCCTTAAAAAGAAGGCCATTCTAATCTCACTTGTGTGTCAATTCCTCCCTGGAATAAATATCAAAGACAGGTCCTTCTTTTGCCTTCAACTTTAAGTATACATAGTAGGTAATAAAGAGATGAATTCTAAATCCTGCCCTCCCAGTGGAGTTGCTCTTGTAATTTGCCTCCTGGGACTTGGTCAGATGTCTGCTCCCAATTCTGAAAGATCATATACTTCCACAGGGCATGCTTATGTCTTTTCAAAGAAGCAGCATAGAATGGATCCAACTGCTTAGTAACATATCCCGTGACGAAACCTCCTGATTGATACTGCTTGCCGGATAGAGCTCATTTTCTGAAAGTGCACCTAAAGAATTTTGTGTGGTCTCATCCTTTCTCCCATGACCTATTAGTAGCTCCTTTGACTGGGTTCCAGAATTCTGAATTGGTTCAGTGGCAGAATGAAAAAGCCTTCTTTTCATCTTGACTGCTGCTCTCAGAGCTGTCGCTCTCCCACAGAGGGTTCTTTTTCAAACCATCCTTTCTGAGGATTTTTACTGTAACTCCGTAAGGATTCAAGTTTTATCTTCCTTTTGTTCCTTTTCAACATCAATTAGTTGGTGAGACAAACTGAAACAAGATAAATGTTCAGTTTTGAACTAGGAATACAATTCAAAGCTGACATTGGCTTATCAGGCTGGTAATTCTCCTTTTTTTTCCCTTAAATATTTGATGACATAAAATACAAATGTTCAATAAATGCTTGTGACATGAAATTGGGTTGAACTGAAATCCTGGGGGTGGGGGTGGGGGAAGGTAAAACAAACAGAAAAAAAAATGAAAAAACAAAACAACCAAAACAAAAATCAAATCCCCAAATCTAAAGTGAAACATCTGTTTTAATTTCCTCACTACTTTTAATTGTTCCTGCACATAATATACTGATTTTAAAAGAAAGAAAATTGGTCCTTATGTCAAATGATGAGACACCTTTTAAACTACGGGTATCTAAATGAGTCACAAAAACCTCTGTGTTCATATGTTGTTTTATGAAGCTGACAAATTCCAAGAGAAGAGAAAGTGGCAACTCCAGGAAATGTTCTGCTAGGGCATTCCCCACAGCACAGGATTAAATTGCCCCCTCACCAATGAAGGAAAAGTATGCATTACAGACAAAAATATTTTCTCCATTCACAGGCTAGGAAACTCCTTTGAGTAAACAGCTTTGTTGTATTCACTGCTGTAACTACAACAATTATTTTAGACATGTATAGAAATTGATGATTATTACAGTGACACAGTTATTACGGATAATTTCTAGTTAGATTGTTTTTCTGTCAATGGATAAGAGGCAAAAATAATACTCTAGTAGTAATATTGGCTTGAGCTTCATTGGATTTAAATTAAGGTACCAACTTGAACAGAGGGCAAATATGCTTAGCATGTGTTTCTGTGGCCTTCTGACAGAGACCATTGAGTGGGCAGCATGGACGTGATCTGGGAACATGGAGGGGCCAAGAGCAGAATTCCCAGAGGCTGGGTGCTGCTTCAACTATGACCTATTTTTACTTGGTAAAAACAAAACATATTTATCCCAAGGAAACTCTTCCCAATTCTATCTAACTTTTAAAACTGAAAGGCAGGAAATCACTTTGCTTATGGCTTTAAATTATTGTGTTTTTTGTCTTTTGTTCCTTGTTTTGTTTTGCTGCTCCTGCAATGGACTATTACCTCTGAATTTCATGGTCATCTACCAGCACTTAGATTTCATACAGAAAAACAATTTTTCCTAGTTTCTTTTCTTCTTCTTTCTCTCTTTTCACATAAATAAATCGGACATTCTAAAGCCATCATTTAAGGGCAGGCGCTTCTCTTTCTGGGGAATGAATAATGCTGGCCTAGTTATGACAAGTCAGTTTCTTTCTAAAATATAATATAAATTCTCAGTTTTAATTCAATGTTCAAAACTTACAAATGTGCCATTTTTTTTTCCTGAAAGCCTTCTTTTAGGCATTTTGTTCATATTTCAATAATTAAAAAGGCCTGAATTTTGTTAAGAAAGCAGAATGATGAATCAACTTTGCAAAAGAGTTCAAAGTAGAGGAGCAAATTATGTGGGAAAGAATGGTTGTCTTGCAGTGGATGACCTATTAAAGTATGGGAGAAATTACACCTTCTCTATGGGGAATGGTTAAAACTACCCTGCATTCATTTCAAAAGAGATAAAACAATCATCATACTTTGAATACTACAGGTTAATAAGGCTTATGATGTTCACTCAGAGAAGAAAGACACTCATAACTTCTTGTTTTAGCAATCACTGTGAACATATTGCATGATAATACACAGAACCCTGGATACAAATCTATATCAATAAATAAATATTGTTAATACTATTATTTATTTTCAAGTCATCTTAAACCAAGAAAATAGATGTTGCTAAAAGGGTAATACGAATTTTCCCAATTGTCAAATGGTTCTGCCTATTTCCAAGTTACTAAGTATTGAATGCAATTTATATTTAGTGATTCATACCATAAAAATATGCTGTGAAACATTTTCAGCATTTATGTTTTACTGTTCTAGCCATATGCCATCAAATTCATATGCTTGCTCTATTCTTTCTTGTCAGTTCAGAACCTGTTTTTAAGTCATGTTCCATTGAGTGACTCATAATTAAAGACATTTGTAAAAAACAGCAAAGAACTAAGATTTCTTTTTGATAATGTTTCATGCATTAAGTTGGAATAGTTTTTCTATAATATTTAAGTAAATGATTTAATAGGTTAACATCTGAGAAAGAAGCAAGAAACATAGGGAGGTCAAACATTTAATACTTACTGTACAGAATAGTTCCATTTAAAGTATTTGTTTTTATAGTCAAGTAGATGGTGACAATTCTGCTGTGTTCTTTCTCTGGGATAAACTTTGACTCATCCAGGGTTGTAAAAAAAGGCAGTTCTAAATAGGAATTTTCATTGAAATATGGAAAAAATAAACTTGCATCTGAAAATAAGGAGAGCACAATAACCAAATACTGTTAATACTACTATTTATTTTCAAGTCATCTTAAACCAAGATAATAGATATTTTCATAACATTCTATTGCTACTTATTTACATAAGAACCTAGTAATTATAGTCAGCATTCATTCAAAAAGGTAGCACTGATATATTTATTTGTTTATTTTTAAAGGAGTGTTCTTTTTTTAAAAATACATTTATTCACTCATTTAATTTTTTATGTGGTGCTGAGGATGGAACCCAGGGTCTCGTGCATGCAAGATGAGCACTCTACCACTGAGCCACAACCCCAGCACTGATATATTTAAATATTAAGTACAACTTTAAGAAATTTAGCTATAGGCATATTATAGTTCTGTAGTTATTATCTCAAATAATTAACTACCAGTCAAGAGGAAGATTCAGTGTAAGAATTTGATATTTCTGAGTGAGTTTTAAAGTCAACAAAAACTCCAAAGTTACATAAAATATGTATATATTTGCATTTGTGAAATCATAGTTCTCATCTGATTCTTAAAATATTCTGTGACACAATGGTATACATGTTTGCCAAAACATTAAGTTATACAATTAAATTCAATGTTCTTATTTGATACAGACATATCTCAGAAAAAAGGAACAAATCTGTGAAACATAAATATTATAAAACTGCCATATCATTAATATTTAGTGTTAATATCCATTAATATTTATTCTTTGCAATAATTCTTAGATATTTTATAACTGGTATTCCTATAATGTGGAATATTTGCTTTAGAATTATTCTTCTAGAATTATTAATATTTTAAGTAAATAATCTCACAAAATATTGAAGCATATAAAATTTGAAAAATACTTATTTTATTGTTACACATTTACAATTATATCTAAATATAATTGGTACATTGAACAAATATACATGGAAATTTTGGAAATGCAATATTTTATTTTTAGTTTTTTTTTCAAAACGGGGGAACATTTTTCTGCCACTGGATGAAAATTTGGCACTCCCTCCAAGTCCTACCTTCTCTCTAAGTCATACAGCGAATCAGAAACTAACCCAGAATAAGAAATGTATTATCACTTAAATTTTCCTCTAGAGATAGGACTTTTGCCATCCTCCTCCACCAGCCAAGGATGTAGGTGACCTGACACCAGCTGTCTGCCTTGAGGACAGGAGAAAACTGGTTTCTGTTCTTCTTTTATCCTTACCCCTCACCTTCAGGCTAGCTGACTTTGCTAACCCTTCCAGTTTAGCATGTTGAGACAGAGAGGTAAAGTGAAGAGAGGTGAAGTACACAGTAAAGGACAGCTGTTACTGCTAGCAGTTGATACCCTTGTAAATAGGGTCTTTGCTCTCTAGGAATGGCAGGTGTTTCAAACTAATTGCTTACTTAATGGAGGTGGCACCAGATAACATACAGGATGCTCAATTAAAATTGAATTTCAGATAAACAGTAAATATTTTTTTTTGTAATATATTTGTTCCAAATATTGCATGGAATATACTTAAACTTTTTTTTTTTAAATTTAAATGTAACCAGTTGCCTTATCTTTTCAGTTGTATTGAATCGGACAGGCTTATGATTCAAGAGCATATGTGTATAATCTTCAGAAGCTGTGCAGTTATCAAGTACAGCTCCTAGGACCTAGAGTTGTAGGATTCTGCTTTTGGTTGGACATTTCTACCTTGGTCTTGCTCTGATTTTTTTAAGGTTATGTACATAATTGCTATTGACAATTCTTTGCCTGTGTTAGTGAAAAAGTTGCGCTCACACCTAGTTATGGTTGGGATGTGAGGTGTCCCCCAAAAGCTTACAAGTGAGACAATGTGGGGAGGTTCAGAGGAGAAATGATAGGATTGTGAGAATCAACCCAGTCAGTAAATTAATCCTCTGATTGGGATTAACTGAGTGGTGATTGAAGAGGTAGGGTGTGGCTGGAGGAGGTGGTTCTTTGGAGGCGTGGCTTTGGTGTATTTATTTGTGTCCAGTGAGTGGAGTCTCTTCCTCTGTTTTCCAGATCACCCTGATGTGAGTCACTTCCCTCTGCCACACTCTCTCCCCACGGTGTTTAGCCTCACCTCCAGCCCTGAGGAATGGAGCTGGCCTTCTGTGGACTAAGATCTCTGAAACCATGAGCCTTCAAATAAACTTTTCCTACTTTAAAATTGTTCTGGTCTGATCCATTAGTCACAGCAGCAGAAAAGCTGACTAAACCACATCTTAAATAGGCAAGGATGACTATTTTTTTCCAAGGCAGTTTCAAAAGGAGAGATAGAGGTCTGAGATGAATTTGAAATAAAGGGTGAAAGAATTTTTAATGGCTGGAGCAAGAGGGGGAATACAGGCCATGTGTGTTTGCTAGTGGACTTTGTAGTACAACTTGGAGCATGGGGTCCCTGGAATTTAGGCTCAGGACTACCCCGCAGTTGAAATTTACCAACGCTTTCTTTTTAAAGTTTACATTTCAAAGTGATGCCCCCCAGGTCTTCAGAAAGATATTTCTGGTTTGGAAAACTGGCTAGAGGTTTTTGATTTGCATATCAAAAGGGGCACAGAGAAAGCATTTACAATTGAAAGTTTCCTAAAGTACAACCTCTAAGAAGGGGAAGGTTGGTCAGGAATCTGGAGTCAGGAAGAAGCCTGTTTAAACTTGGTCTAACCTAGAGGAGGGTTTAAAGCCATCTTGGCCCATTATTAGAAGAATCATTTGGGCTGAATATAAAATGTCTCTACTTCAACTACATTTCCTGAGGGGTATTCCAGCCTGTGATAAAAATTTCTACATTCCCTGCCATCCCTGCCCTCCCTGTATGTACATCAATATTTATTTATCTATTTATCTTGTTTTATTAATTTTTGTTTATTTATATATGACATTGGAATGCATTACAATTCTTATTACACATATAGAGCACAATGTTTTATATCCCTGGTTGTATACAAAGTATATTCACGCCAACTCTAGATAAGGCAGAGGGGTAGGAGGGGAAGGGAGGGGGTGAGGGGAGTATTGGGTTAAAAATGATGGTGGAATGTGATGGACATTATTATCCAAAGTACATGTATAAAGACACGAATTGTACAGCCATATTTGATTCTCAAACATTCTCTAATTCTTATTTTCTCTCCCTCTCTCCCTTTCTCTCTTCATATATATATATATATATATATATATATATATATATATATATATATCTCAGACACACACACACCCACACCCACACCCACACCCACACACACAGAGTTTTAACTTATCAGGTATAAACGTATTCCCTATCAGCACAGGATCTAATTTTCCAAGTGGTACAGTTGTAGCTACCCCAGACACACTGTCACATGTGGTCTGTGGAAGAGGGTCAGGAGAGATGTTCAAAAGTTAGCTTTCTACAAAATTGTTTTCCACAAAATCATGTCTCTAAATGTCCTCTCTCCTTTCTGAATACTGACCCTTTTGATAGCAATAATATATCCCAGTTAAATTTTGTTTTTAAATATGATATTTTATTTGCAGCATAATTTTCTGATGTGTGAAATAAACTTTACTTTTTAGCACTCCGTTTATGTCTACAAGTTGTGAAATTAATTTTGAGAGTCAGATACAAATAATTTAATCCATCTATTTAAACAAATTCTAAGTTATATAGTAACACACATTTTACTATTTCTTAGCCTTCTATACACAATTTTAAACTCCTGGAATTTTCCTACCTACATTTTCCTTTACATTTCTTAAAATGTTCTGGATTTTATTGTATGATTTTTCCCCAAAGATTATTAAAGCCTCGTTAGCAAATCTTTAATTAGTGCTCATATGCTTAGGAGTTTCTATAATACTAAACATTTCCTTTTATTAAAACGTTCTCTTTCTCACCTTTCATGACACTTGGCTGTCTTCTTGCCTGCCCAATAACTGTTTTGCAAACCAGTTCTTCAGTCTTGCCATAATGCACATATTTTCCAAGGCAGTGTCCTGGGTCAGCTAATCTCTGTCTTTTCTAAAAACTCATCCTCCTCCAGTTTCTTACTCACAGTGCTTACTAGTCCAAGTTTGGAAACTCAGCATCATTATCCACCCATCTAGTTGCTGGTTCCTGACACCTCTTCCTTAGATCAAATCTTGCAACTTTCCTTCTGCTACCACTATTCTTGTTTGAGTTATCATTACATTTCAACTCAAGAAGTATACCAGCTTCTTCCCACCCAGTCTCTCTTCCCATTGTTTCTATGAGCTGTTATTGCAGTCACATCAATTTTATCTAGTTGTAATCATCTAAGACCTTTGGTCAGAACCTTCAGTGGTGCAAGATAAATTATCAAGTAATCCAAGTCTTCCATGCTTTTATTTTCAGTGCTTCCACACATTATACATCTACTGGTGTGGTTGAACCGCACTTTCTTCTCTTGTTCTGCTTGTGTTCATTCTCACTGTTCTGTCTGAAATGTCCTTTAAGTCCTAGGTATAGATATTCTCTCTTGATTGAAGACTTGAATAAATCCCCAGATTGGAACTTCCTTTAGCATGGTATCTACAACTCTTCTAGTCTATTTGTTGTTTTCTATCTTATGTTACAATCATTGATTTAAAATTTGAATCAAATCGACCATATAGTGAGCTAGTTATTTTGGGTGAGGGAGGTAAATTGACTTAAATGAGTACAAATGAAATGAGTTCTAAATAAATGAGTTCTAAGAAGACATTTGAGAAATATGAGGTAAGGAGGCGAGTTTGCTCTTGTCTGTCCAGAAAAGTCCATGGCACAGTTGAAATTTCACCAGATGGAGCAGAATGTTTGGCAGAAGCTGGACTGCACATGCACCACTTTTTAATGTAATTATAAGTAGAAAAACCATATGCCAATCAAGTTAAAATGCAATATGGCTAGCTCTACTCTGAAGGAAATTTGGATGAAAAAATTGGATAGCATTATGGCAGAGGAAAATATTTAAGATTACAAAGAGGTGAACTTGAGTTTTCAATAAATATGATCCTTAACATATAACTTGGCAATTATTTGGATGTTGCATATGTGTTGATTCTACCACAGATATGGTTTTACACACTGTTTCTACTTTTTAGACTTGTCCTATTGAGAGTCACTTATGTTTTCATTCATTCAACAAATATTTATTCCCAAAGGTTATTAAAGCCTTGTTAGCAAATCTTTAATTAGTGCTCATATGCTTAGGAGTTTCTGTAACACTAAATATTCCCTTTTATTAAAATGTTCTCTTTCTCGCCTTTCATGACACTTGGCTGTCTTGAACAACACATATTAGTTGAGCAACTATTCCGTGCCTGATACTGGCTAAGGAATACAATGATGAGCAGAACAGACAAAACCGTCAATTCCATGGAGCTTAGGGTCTAGTCTTATGGAAGGAAACTCCATGTTAAGATTTTGCTAGAGTTTTTTCTTGTGGTGGGGCATTTTTTTTCCCCTAGAGTCCTGAGCAAATGTTCCATCTGATTCCTTTGACCATTTTCCCTGACTTTTACTTTTATTAGGAACATTGAACCTAATGTGAGATGTAGAACTAGATAAAAGAGAGAGTTCACAAAACCTATCTCATCCTCCCCATTACTAAACATTCATTCATCATCTTTGTCTCCCCCTATGGCATAAACCAGTTTTTCACTTCACAAGATATATTGTTATATAAATATAGTTAAATCATTATTTTTGTGTTTTTTTCTAATATAAGTTTTAATTTTTAATTACCACATAACAATTGTACATATTTATGGGGACTAGCATGATATTACAATAAATGTATATCATGTGTAATGATCAAATCAGCATAATTATCATATGATCACCTGAGACATTGATTGTTTCTATGTCTTAGAACATTCAAAATCCTCTCTTAGGATAGGAAAGGTAGCAGAATACAACAGTTACTAATAGGGCATTATGTAAAAATGTGGATGTGTAACCGATGTGATTCTGCAATCTGTATTTGGGGTAAAAATGGGAGTTCATAACCCACTTGATTCTAATGTATGAAATATGATATGTCAAGAGCTTTGTAATGTTTTGAACAACCAATAAAAAAAATTAAAAAAAACAAAAAACAAAATCCTCTCTTAGAGCTATTTTGAAATGTGCAATAGATTATTGTTAACTATAGTTGCCCTACTGTGCAAAGAAAACTAGCACTTATTCCTCTTGTTCATCTGTATTATCCACTTTTCTCTACTTTTGGTGCTTCTCCCTTCCCATTCTTTTGGAAGAGAAATAGCCCTCACACATGGGTTCATATATTAATTAAATTATTTGTTTCAGCTCTAGGTTTTACTTATTCTGAGAAGTAGTGAACTTCCCAACCACAATACAAAATGTAATGTAAATCAATTTGCTAAAGGGTGGCCTCTATACTGCTTTGCCACAGAGCATCTATTGTAGAATTCAGTTGCACCTGCCTACTTTCCTGCTCACATACTTCTTGAACCTTTTTTTCAGAGCTGACAGGTTTTCTGAAAATTATAACAGGAAACAACAATTATGCACAATAAACATTTGCTATTGAATTGCTTTCTAACCATATTAATTTTCATTATCCTCATGTTTAGTGGATATGTTGAAAAACAGAACTGCCCTGAATATGGAAAACAAGACTAATTGGGGTTAGGTGAAGTGTTTTCCTGCTGCTTCCAAAGCCTCTTCAGGCAATGTTATTTGAATACACTCCAAGTTTATTTCTCTTCCAATTATAAATTTTAAAAAAACATGTATTAAACATCTCACAAAATGTTATATAGTATTTAGTCACTTCTGATTACAAAAGAGACATATAAAGTATACTCTAATGTTTAAACATCTTAAAAGATCATGTAGGCGATCAAATCGATTGGCTAACTTTTAAATGGTTAACAGAATAAATTCAGTTCTGAGTCATGAGAATATCCAATAAATTAACCCAAAAGGAAGACCTTTTAAATGGCAAAGTGATCAAAATAAGACTCTAAAATTTCAAAGGAAGAAATAAAATCACAGATGTGAGTTTAAGTAATTTATGTTGAAAAACATGAATAAGTTTAATATTTTCACCTAATGTGCTTCTGTAGTATGAATCAGAACCATTGTCAGTTAATAACAATGATTTGCTGAAGTTTTATCCAGGACAACATTGCAGAGTGCTTTATGAAGAAGAAAACACAGAAGAGATTAATACCTTTACCCCGAGCACAATGAAGCTGAGCAACATAAATGTTATTCATTCTGAATAGAAGTGGACTCCTTTGTCTACAGCATGAGTTATAATTCCCTTAGCCTCGTGTAAGGGCTTCTTATGATCTAAACTCAGAAACTGACATACTAACATACAAATCAAGTTGCAAATGCAATTGTTCACAAATTATTCACACAGAAGTCAATTGTGTTTCTTAGTACCAGAAGAAACATAATATTGTTTGCTATTCCCCTTTATAATGCAGATAGATCTGTTTTGTTCAAAAGAAAGTTAAAAACTAGTAATACTGAAATGTTTGTTTTTTTTCTTACTTTGCTCAGAAACATCACATGAATTCCATGACAATGTTCATAAAAAAGAGATGACTAATATAATGCATTTATTAATAAATATTTTTAGTTTAAGAATCTGACATTGCTTCATTTTTGTTTCTAATATTAAATTCTATGATTCAATGAACATCACCAGTTTATAAGTCTAACCATCTCTTTACCTGAAGCATTCATTATTAAAAAGTAATAAACCTAACATGATATTCAAAGACACAAAATTACAATTATCTATATTATTTTAATATTGGATAATTAAGTGCCAAAGCACATGCCATAACTTAAACACTATACATATTGATTATGATAATAAATTATAATAATAATTTACCACTTAATTATTAAAATATAATTATTAGCAACTGTAAATACATTAAATATTTATATAATATAAATATGCACTTATATAATATAGTACATGGTTCTATGGCATAGCATATATAAATTACACTAATATTTTTTTAACATATTTTACATGGAACAATGTCATCTCTCCCCACCAGACTTGCCTAGAGGAAAAATTAGAAGAGTTTCCTTAAGGGGACAGAGGAATCAAATAGCATATTAACTTATAGAACACATAATGTTTCCTTTCCTAGTGTTTCTTAATCACATGTATACATGCATGCACATAAAACTAAACCGAAACAAACAAATAGAACATCAGAATGAAAAGGAAAATATAAATTTGACAATAAGAAAAAATGACTTTGATTGTTATATCTCTTATGTCTCCAAGAATAAGGAGACAGATTTATTTTTGGTTTATACCATTTATAGATCAATGTGTAACATAATATTCGATTTTATGGTTTAGAAATTGTGACTGTTAAAACTTAACATTAAATTTCCAATGATGTCAACCTATAACTTATTAGTTTTGTAGAGATAAGACATTCATACAAAATTAAAAATATTTTTGCCTAACAGACAAATTTGAAATGTGGTTCAGAGCATATGATATGATAGTGAGAAAATGCAGTGACCCAAATGGTGCCAGGAATGGTTTGAAACCATTCTTTTTTTTTATTGGTTGTTCACAACATTACAAAGCTCTTGACATATCATATTTCATACATTAGATTGAAGTGGGTTATGAACTCCCAATTTTTACCCCAAATGCAGATTGCAGAATCACGTCGGTTACACATCCACAGTTTTACATAATGCCCTATTAGTAACTGTTGTATTCTGCTACCTTTCCTATCCCCTACTATCCCCCCTCCCCTTCCCTCACATCTTCTCTCTCTACCCCATCTACTGTAATTCATTTCTCTCCTTGTTTATTTTCCCATTCCCCTCACAACCTCTTATATGTAATTTTGTATAGCAATGAGGGTCTCCCTTCATTTCCATGCAATTTCCCTTTTCTCTCCCTTTCCCTCCCATCTCATGTCTCTGTTTAATGTTAATCTTTTCTTCCTGCTCTTCCTCCCTGCTCTGTTCATAGTTGCTCTCATTATATCAAAAAAGACATTTGGTATTTGTTTTTTAGGGATTGCCTAGCTTCACTAAGCATAATCTGCTCTAGTGCCATCCATTTCCCTGCAAATTCCATGATTTTGCCATTTTTTAGTGCTGTGTAATACTCCATGGTGTATAAATGCCACATTTTTTTTTATCCATTCATCTATTGAAGGGTATCTGGGTTGGTTCCACAGTCTAGCTATTGTGAATTGTGCTGCTATGAACATCGATGTGGCAGTATCCCTGTAGTATGCTCTTTTAAGATCTTCAGGGAATAGTCCGAGAAGGGCAATAGCTGGGTCAAATGGTGGTTCCATTCCCAGCTTTCCCAGGAATCTCCATACTGCTTTCCAAATTGGCCGCACCAATTTTCAGTCCCACCAGCAATGTACAAGTGTACCCTTTTCTCCACATCCTCGCCAGCACTTGTTGTTGTTTGACTTCATAGTTGCCGAAGTCTGGCTTGGCACAAATCAGGAGCCACTTGTCAAAAAGAAACTAACTTTATTTTTAGAACTACAAACGCCAAACAAAACAGCTCCAGGGAAAAACCCTCAGAGCCCAACTGCCACCACCGGCTTCCACAAGCCTCTCTCCCCCACACCAGCCTTTTCCTCCCACAATCCTCCTCCTCTTGAGGCCGATTGGCTGGGTTGCGTGGGCAGAGCCAAAGAAGTCACCCAATGAGCAGCTCCGTGGAGGAGCCAATCAGCTAGATGTTGCTGGGGCAGCTGTGAGCCAATCATCAGCTGGCAGTCTGAAGGGCAGGGAAACAGCCCAATGAACATCACCGCAGAGGAGCCAATCAGCTAGATGTTGCTGGGGCAGTCTGAAGCTTGCTGGCAGCTGGAAGTTTGCTGGGGCCCCTTTGGCTGTGGCTCTCAACATCTCCCCCTCTCTGTTTAAACAACAAGCATGTGGCTTATGGACCGTGCCTGCCTTAGGTTGTCCAATACATATGGTCCTTACCCGTCTTCGGATGAGCTGACCTCAGGGCGTCAGCCTCCTGTCTTAGGTTGGTACCATTGTAATTGGATCTTACCCGTCATTGACTACCGGTCCAGTACAGCCACACCTGTGGAGAGGTCTCAGCGGGGGGGGGGAGGGTGAGGTTCTTTGCCTCACCTCTGTTGACCCCCAAATTTTAGCTGAATGATCATGACAAGCAGAAGGGAGGAAGATATACCAAGTCAATTGACGGTTCTGTAAGCAGTTCAGTGTAAGTTCTGTAAGCAGTTCAGTGATGGCTATTGCAGAAACTGTAGATTAGTTTTATCTTTGTCTTCACCGGCACAGGGATGAAGATAGGAATTCTGGCAATAATGACTAAAGAAAAAATTAGGTAACATTCCAGAAGACACTAAAAGAAAACAATTTTCTTAACAATTTATATTATCTTCATCGGCACTGGGATGAAGATAGAAATTCTGGCAATAATGGCTAAAGAAAAAATTAGGTAACATTCCAGAAGGCACTAAAAGAAAACAATTTTCTTAAAAGAAAACAATTTTCTTAACAATTTATATTATCTTCATCGGCACTGGGATGAAGATAGAAATTCTGGCAATAATGGCTAAAGAAAAAATTAGGTAACATTCCAGAAGACACTAAAAGAAAACAATTTTCTTAACAATTTACATTATAGTGAAGAGAATTATTAAATATAATGAAAACTAAAGGTGAGAGTAAACAAACAGATCTGTTAACCTCCTTTTTTGTTTACATATTAAAACAATTCTTAACAGTTATTTACCCAATTTAAATTAAACCATTTAAATCACGTGAATAAAAAAAAAAAATATTTGGATCCATCTTTTCATGAGCGCTCATCATATATGATATATAGAAATATGTACATTGGACATACGTACATTCAAACATATAACACAAAACACAAGTGTGCACACATAATATAATACATACAACACATAACACAATAGTAAAGGCCTTATAACTTTTTACAGGTAAAATCTCTATTGCAATGTTTAAAAACTCTATAGTCAAAAAAAAAAAAAAATAGAACTGATCAGCAAAACATTAACCTAGGTCTGTATGAGCTCAAAAAAATAAAATAGAACTTCATGATATGGGAAAGGGCAATAATAAAATAGATATTGAAAAAAGCATCCTGGTTCTGTCGCAGATGTAAGGATAGCCAAATTGGAGTTTTGGATATCAGCTATTATGGATTTGAGCTAAATCATCTTCTTTTTGGTCTGTAGAAATCGCTTTAGTTAATCTCTCTGGAATCCAAATCGGCTGCTGTTCTCTCTGTGGAAACACAAAAACAGACCTCCGACTCCAGACAATCACTGGGTCAGAACCTTGGTTAATCTCTCTGAAATCCAAATCGGCTGCTGTTCTGGGTCAGAACCTTGGTTAATCTCTCTGGAATCCAAATCGGCTGCTGTTCTTCCTGTGGAAACACACAAACAGACCCCCGATTCCAGACAATTACTGGGTCAGGACCTTTCCATTGTCCTGTTAGAATATCTTTCCAAAGTACCTTGGGCTTATGTACATTTTTTGGACACATATGCCTTTCTGCAGCACTAAGTCCTGATGAATCCAAATTTAAAAAGTTTAGAGTAAAAAGCGTTATTTTAAGTTTATCTTTGGGGAATATATACCCCTTCCCAATTCCATCTTTTTGCTTTAATAAGTACATTTTAATAGTTTGATGAGCTCTTTCAACTATGCCTTGACCCTGTGGATTGTATGGGATTCCTGTTATATGAGTAATGCCAAATGATGAGCAAAATTGTTTAAAAGAAGTAGACGTATAACCAGGGGCATTATCTGTTTTTAACTGTTTTGGAATGCCCACAGTGGCAAAATTTTGTAAGCAATGAGCTATAACATCTTTAGTTTTTTCGCCGGCATGAAGGGAGCCCATCAAAAATCCAGAAGAAGTATCAATTGTAACATGCAAATATTTTAATTTTCCAAATTCTGGCAAGTGTGTGACGTCCATTTGCCAAATATGGTTAGGCATCAATCCTCTAGGATTGACTCCAAGATTAACTTGTGGTAAAAAGGTCACACAATTTTGACATTGTTTTATTATTTGTCTAGCTTGTTCCTTAGTTATTTTAAAACGCTTTTGTAAAGTATTAGCATTGACATGGAATCTTTCATGAAAATTTATAGCTTCTTCTAGTACAGAGAAAATATGTATGTCACGTGTAGTTTTATCTGCTAAATCATTGCCTAAACTAAGGGCTCCAGGCAATCCTGTATGTGCCCTGATATGTCCTATAAAGAATGGATCTTTTCTGTCCCAGATTAAACTTTGTATAGTGGAAAACAAAGAGAAAACAGTAGAAGAAGGGGAAATTCTACCAGCATCTTCAAGGGATACTATAGCATTAACTATATACTGGCTATCAGAAAATAAATTAAATACAGAATCTTTAAACATCACAAAAGTTTGTAATACTGCATTAAGCTCTACCTTTTGAGCTGATTGTTTGGGTACTAAAAATGTAAAAGTTTGATCAGGTGTAACTATTGCTGCTGTACCATTATTTGACCCATCAGTGAATATATTTGGAGCATTCATGATAGGTGTTTTTCTTGTCATTTTTGGAAAAATTACAGGATGCAATGACCAAAAAGACAATAAAGGATTAGATGGTAAGTGGTTATCAAATGAAACATTAGATTTGCACATTATTATTGCCCAAGTATTTAACTCATTAGCTAATTCATCAATTTGATTCATAGTATATGGAGTAATAATTTTATGGGGAGAAATTCCAAACACTGCCTTTGCTGTTTTTATTCCTTTGAGTATTAATTGTCCTACAGCCTCAGGATATCTAGTAAGAATAGTGTTAGGAGAATAAGATAAATGTATCCATAATAATGGACCTTCTTGCCAAAATACTCCTGTAGGAATATTTTTTGTTGGTAATACAATAAATAATAAAGGCAAACTTATATCAATTCTATCCAAATGCATATTTTCCATATATGTTTCAATGATTTTTAATGCCTTTCTTGCTTCAGGCGTTAACATTCGGGGTGAATTTGGATCTGATGGACCTTTTAGGATATCAAATAAAGGTCCCAATTCTCCTGTTGGAATACCTAGATAAGGCCTTATCCAATTTATGTCTCCTAATAACTTTTGAAAGTCATTAAGTGATTTGAGTTGATCTACTCGTATTTGAATTTTTGGTGGACGGACCATGGTTGAGGATAATAGAACTCCTAAATAATTAATTGGAAAATTTAATTGCACTTTATCTATTGCTATCTCTAGATTATAATTTTTTAATAAGTTTGTAAGTGTGGCATAACATTCTAGCAATGTGTTTTTAGCTTTGTGTGCCAATAACACATCATCCATATAGTGAAATATTTGTAGTTCAGGATTTTGATTTCTAAGTGGCTGGATTACTTTGTTAACATAAATTTGACACATAGTTGGGCTGTTAGCCATCCCTTGAGGGAGTACTTTCCATTCATATCTCTGATCAGGACCTTCATGATTTAGTGCAGGGATAGTAAATGCAAAACGTGGACTATCCTCAGGATGAATTGGAATTGAAAAAAAACAATCTTTAATATCTATAACTAAAACATACCAAGTTTTTGGCAAAGCAGACAATTGAGGAATCCCCGATTGAGCAGGTCCCATAATGACCATTTCATTGTTAATGGCTCTTAAATCTTGCAGTAATCTCCATTTACCAGATTTCTTTTTGATGACAAAAATGGGAGTATTATGGGGAGATACAGAAGGTTGTATATGTCCTTCCGCTAATTGTTGTTTGACCAGATCATGGGCTACTTGTGTCTTTTCTTTAGTCAAGGGCCACTGAGGAACCCATACTGGTCTTTCTGATTTCCATGTAATTTTTATTGTCTCAGTGGCCCTTTGTGAAAATCCAACCCATGTCTGTCTGTTCCTTGATCTATTTGTATTGGTGCTGCTATACATTGTTCTTGTCTTTCTAATCTTTTTCCTTTCCTAAAACCTTGTCTAGCCATAATAGTGGGTGCATTTTGATTGATATTATTTGTTAATGTCAAACCTAATTGATCTAAGACATCTCGTCCCCATAAATTTACGGGAAGATGATCCAATACATATGGCTGTATAGTTCCTTCACATCCTTCAGGATCCTTCCAATCTAATAGCATTGCACTTCTATCGGGATTAGTCGCCACTCCTAGGCCTCGAAGCGATTGAGTGGCTTGTTGTAATGGCCAATGTTTTGGCCATTCTTGACGAGAGATGATGCTAAGATCTGCACCTGTATCCAGTAGCCCATTAAATTCATGTCCTTGAATATTTAGTTTTAGCATGGGGCGAGAATCTAAATTTAAAGAAAGCATAGCCCAATCTACACCTGTGGAGCCTAATCCCTTGGAACCTCTTTCTACAACATGACTGGAAAATTTATCATGTAGGCTTGGTATTATTAGTAACTGTGCTATTCTATCTCCTGGTGAAATTACTGATATACCCTTTGGAGAACTGGCTATAATTTTTATTTCACCTTCATAATTGGAATCAATTACCCCAGGACTTATCAAAAGTCCTTTTAGAGTAGAAGAGCTGCGTCCCAATAATAAGCCTACTGTTCCTTTGGGAAGAGGTCCTTTTACCCCTGTGGGAATGATTTGAACTCCCATCTCTGGAGTTAGTACTGATTTGGTGGAGGCGCAGATGTCCAACCCTGCGCTCCCTCTGGTTTGTCTGATGAGGGATCTGATGTGCTGGGCACTACCCTGATGGGGTTGCTGGGGTTGCTGGGTTCCTCCAGTGCTCCGTATATTTGTGGTTTGGGGCCCCGGAGCATTGGGGCCCCCTGTCCATTTTTTGGCAACGGAGCCCGATGCCTTTGTCCACGATATTGTGGATAAACACCTTGTCCTTGTTCGTTTTTTGATAATGGAGTACCCTCTATGGTGGTTTGAGGACGGTATTCATTAGCCCAATATAATGGAGTACCCTCTATGGTGGTTTGAGAACGGCATTCATTAGCCCAATGTCTCCCTCTACGGCATCGTGGGCAAATACCCGGTATTCTACTTGTTTGATACCTAGTTTTGTTAAACCCTCCTCCTATGGGGCAATTCCTTTTAAAATGTCCTGTTTGTTGACAATTGTAGCATGTTCTTGGCCTGGCATCTAAAGCCTGTTTTACTGCAGCTGCCACAATTTGCCCTTGTTCATTAATGTCTCTGGCATCTAAAACCTGTTTTACTGCAGCTGCCACAATTTGCCCTTGTTCATTAATGTCTCTGGCATCTAAAGCCTGTTTTACTGCAGCTGCCACAATTTGCCCTTGTTCATTAATGTCTCTGGCATCTAAAGCTTGTTTTACTGCAGCTGCCACAATTTGCCCTTGTTCATTAATGTCTCTACATAATTTAATATATGTGTTTAAATCTTCATGTTTCCATGGTCTAATGATATCTCTACACCAACGATTCGCTTGGTCATAAGCCAGTTGTTTTATAAATGGCATTGCTTGTTCTGTATTCCCAAAAACTCTGGTAGCTGTTTGAATAAGCCTATCTACAAATTCAGCGTAAGGTTCATTAGCTCCTTGTATTATCTTAGATAATTGACCTTGTAAACCTCCAGGTTCTTGTAAAGACTTCCATGCCCTAACTGCATCTACAGCAATTTGTAAATATACACCAGGATCATATGCAAGTTGTTGCTGCCGATCCTCATAAGGTCCCTTCCCTAACAACATATCTAGATTTCTCTGAGGATAACCAGCTGCTGCATTTCGACTAGCCGTCTCCTTGCAAAATTCCTCATTGGCAACCTTCCATAACAGGTATTGTCCTCCATTTAGCACAGCTTTACACAAACTAGCCCAATCTGCTGGCGTCATGCTTAAGTTGGTAATGGATTCGACCAAGCTTACAGTGAAGGGTGCTTGAGGACCATAGGTTGCTACAGCCTCTTTTAGCTCCTTCACTGATTTGAAATTTAAACCCTGGTAAGTTCGCTGCCCTCCTACCTCAAATACAGGGCATACTTGAGATCCTGTCTCAGGATCCAAACTATCAACTGCGGGGGTTGGGAGTCTCTTAGCATATGGAGGTGGTGCTGTTGATTGGACACTTATGCCCTCTGGTGATAGAGTGCTGTTAGTAGCAGTCTCCTGTAGAGGTGGCGCTGTTGGTTGAACACTTACGCCCTCTGGTGATAGAATGCTGTTAGTAGCAGTCTCCTGTAGAGGCGGTGCTGTTGGTTGGACACTTACGCTCTCTAACAAAAGGGTCTTATTAGCAGTCACCTGTTTTAACTTTTCCCCTGATAGATTTTTCTGCTCTAAACTTCCTTCCTCTGTCTCACTATCTCGAAAGACCTTCTCTTTTACTTGAATCTTTTCCTCTTTCTGACTAGCTCGAGCTTTTACTTGAATCTTTTCCTCTGTCTGACTAACTTGAGAGACTTCCTCTTCTACTTGAATCAATATGTCTTCTTCTTCCTCTACCTCTGTCTGAACTGAAGGCTTTGGACTAAGCAAACTAGATACCAACGTCCACAATGACAATGTGCCAACTGGCAGAGTCCCTGGGTTGTTCTTTTCTATTCTTTTTAAATCTTCACCATGATGGTTCCATTGTGATATATCTAACAACCCCTCCTTAAAAAGCCATGGGCTATATTCTTGTATTACATCAACGTATGCCCTGACTGCTCTTGGTTTTACTGGGAAGCTTCCTTCCTCTAACAATTTACTTAACACTCTTTCGGTTTGTTTTTTACTAATTGCTGATCCCGTATTTCTACTATAATACAACCCAACAAGATGACGCCAAACAAAACCGAGACAGAATCCAATAAAAAGGGAACCACACAAAATCATTATAACAGCCTTTCTATCCTCCTGACATATGCATCCGTCCTTTCTCCCTATCTGTTCCTCAAACGCAAATAGTTTTTCCCCAGATGTGAGTGGTTTTTCTTCCCTCTCACTCATCTCCAGGGACAGGCAAGTTAAAACAAAAATGAAGCAAAACAAAAGAGGAATCTTAGAATGGCTCCCCATCCTCTCGCCCTGCCCTCAGGGGCGAGCAGTTTACTTACCCTCAGTCGCTCCCCGTGCGAGCCACCAAATGCCGAAGTCTGGCTTGGCACAAATCAGGAGCCACTTGTCAAAAAGAAACTAACTTTATTTTTAGAACTACAAACGCCAAACAAAACAGCTCCAGGGAAAAACCCTCAGAGCCCAACTGCCACCACCGGCTTCCACAAGCCTCTCTCCCCCACACCAGCCTTTTCCTCCCACAATCCTCCTCCTCTTGAGGCCGATTGGCTGGGTTGCGTGGGCAGAGCCAAAGAAGTCACCCAATGAGCAGCTCCGTGGAGGAGCCAATCAGCTAGATGTTGCTGGGGCAGCTGTGAGCCAATCATCAGCTGGCAGTCTGAAGGGCAGGGAAACAGCCCAATGAACATCACCGCAGAGGAGCCAATCAGCTAGATGTTGCTGGGGCAGTCTGAAGCTTGCTGGCAGCTGGAAGTTTGCTGGGGCCCCTTTGGCTGTGGCTCTCAACACATAGTGGCTGCCAATCTTACTGGAGTGAGATGGTATCTTAGGGTGGTTTACTCCTCACACTTCAGATAGAGCCCTAATATCCAGAGTATACAAAGAATTCAAAAAATTAGACAATAAGATAACAAATAACCCAATCAACAAATGGGCCAAGGACCTGAACAGACACTTCTCAGAGGAGGATATATAATCAATCAACAAGTACATGAAAAAATGCTCACCATCTCTAGCAGTCAGAGAAACCATTCTTTTCTAACAGGATGGTTTGAATCAACCTCCTAAAGACAGAATATACTGCAAGATGGTAGTCCTCAAAAGAATTTCTCCTACCTATGAAAGAATTATAAAGTAGATGAATAATTTACCAGCAAAGAATAACAAAAGGTTATAAACTAACATGAATATTATTGCTAAAAATATAGGAAGTCATGTGATTTTAAAATCCTTTATTTAGGAAGAAAACTTAAATATGCACTTAAAAATATTTCAAATCAAGTTTGCTAGAAGCAAGGAGAGGATTTAAATGCATCAGATGTAGAGCTTTGTTCAATGAGTTTCTACTCCAACTGGGAAAATTCATTTACTAATTGATTATTTATTATAACGAATGATGAGCTCATACACCAGAAGAGAGAGGCAGCAGTGTAAAGGGAACAGTAGAGTAGCATGGGAGACACTGTGAAAAGTTTGAAATGCAGTTGCCGGAAGTACAGACTGTGTGAAGGGAAATAATAGGAAGCAGAGTTAGGGAGGAGGAGGAGGATTATAGATGGCTGCCATTCTCGCTTAAAGAAATTGAACTTCATTCTGAAGCCAGGGACCTTAAAGACTTACGAGTAGAGAAGCAGCAAAACTGGCATCCTCCTTTGGGAATACTAAGCTCTCAGCAATATACTGACAGCTGGAATTAGGAAAAATAAGAAGTCATTTCAAAAGACATAGCAATAGTTCAGGCAGGTGGAAGTAAGGATCAAATTAAGGATGAGGGAGTGTTAATTCAGCAAGAAAAAGAGGGTAGGAAAGGCTGTAGGGCAGCTGATAATTCATCACCATGAACATGGTTTTTCCTATTAAGCAGAATGTTTCCAAAATGATAGAGGACAGTGGGCCCAGTATGAAAGTACTTCTCATGGATAAAGAGCTGACGGGTATAGTGAGTGTAGTATACACACAATCAGATTCTTCAGAAGGAAGTGTACCTTTTGAACGCATTGATTGTCAGAATTGAGATATCATGTAACACTTGAAGGCAGTTTTTTTTCTTTGACCTAGGAAAGTACTATGTAAACCGAGTTGCTGTCTGCCTAGGCAAATGCACAACTCTCTGATCTGAAAGCATAAAGAAGGCAAAATACATTTGTATTATTAAAAAAAAATTAAGAATGAAGGAAATGGCAAGAACCATCACTACCATCACCACCACCATCACCACCAACAACAACAGCAACAAAACAAAACAAAACAAAAGAAGAAAATAGATCCCAAAGCCTCTCAGCTAGGGAGGACAAGATTTGGCAATGAATATATTGTGAGTGTAGTGTGATCTCAAGGGGAAACAGCAATGTGTTCAAGTCTGAGTGAACTGAATGATGGAGGAGACAGAAACCAAACCAGGAAACACAATAGGAACAGCAGTTTAACAGGAGGGTGATAAAATCAGCATGCGTGTTTTGTGGGTCAAATAAAATATTTGTGTAGAAACAATCAACAAATGATTACAAATATGGAATAAATGAAAGCTGGTTGTAGTATTTAGAGAATAAATGACCAGGAATAATGGTAACCTATGGGAAGTTTTCAAGTTACAGTAAAGAAACATTTTGGCATTGGAATAATAAAGAGGAGATGGGAAAAAAATGATGTGACAGGAAATAAAAAAGGCCCATTGCAATGAAATCCAAGGGAGGAAGAATTATTAGGAAGGAAAAGTCTTAAGAAAGAGGGAAAAGTATGTGTGTGTGTGTGTGTGTGTGTGTGTATGCATGTGTGTGCATACACATATGTTTGTGCACATAGCTGGCCAGCACAAAATTGTTTATTTAGCAAGGATTGGGCCATAGCTAGCCAGCACAAAATTATTTATTTAGCAAGGATTGGGCCATAGCTAGCCAGCCCAAAATTGTTTATTTAGCAAGGATTGGGCCAAGTAAACACAGAGAAGAAAATGACAGATTTTCCACAATTGCTGCTTTAGTGCATTAGTCAGTTGCTAAAGCTAAAGTTGTAGGTACTTTGGATGAATTGAATTTAGTCATTGCCAGTGATTTTGTTGGAACTTTTATAGGCCTCTTGCTGTAGTGAACACTTCAAAGCCTCTGTTTTCTTTTCTTTTTTTTTTTTAGAGTTTAGAAACCAGCCATCAAATTTTGCTCTTTCAAACATAGTAATATGGTGTGGGGATGTAGCTCAGTGGTCAAGTACTTGCCTAGCATGTCAACACATCTTTCTTTCTCTGGCTTTTTTTTTTTTTTTTAAGAAAAATGTGGTAGTTTCCATACTGTGTCTAGTCTGCAGAATTTCACGAATCCTGTTCAGATTTAACTATTTATTTTGATAGCCATAACCATGAAGAGTCTCTTAAGTCAATTCTGTGTATAAGTTGTACACATTGCTTACTATTCTAGCATTGAAAAAAAAATGTGACCAACATCCATATTAAGCTCAATTGGTACAGATAATTTTATATGTATGAAACAAACAATGAAAGATGGATTCAGTGAAGAAGAAGAGGGAGGAGGAAGTACAGGAGAAGGAGGACCAGGGGAAGGAGGACCAGGTGGAGAAGAGGAAGTAAAGGGAGGAATGAGAAAGGTGAAAATATGAGGAATCCAAATCATCGTCTTAATATTGGCAGTCTTTTCTTGAGCACTGCTACCTGCCAGGCAGTCCTCTCAAGAGTCTATTATTATCTCCATTCTTTTTAAAATTAAAAAACTTTGTTTCACTTTTACAGAAAAATTGATTAGAAATTACAGAGTTCCCATATTCCCTGTGTTCCCACACTTGTACAATCTAATAACATCCCACACCACAGTGATACATTTTTTTACAATTATGAAGCTACATTGACACAATATCACCTTAGGTTCACAATTTACATTAGGGTTCTTGGTGTTATACATTGTATGATTTTGACAAATGTAAAGTACATATCTACCAGGTGGTACCACACAGACTCCTTCACTGCCCTGCTTGTGCTCTACCTGTTCACTTTTCCCTCCCCATTTCCCCTGGAAACCACTAATCTCATTAATGACTCTTGTTTTACCTAATTCACAACATCATGTAGTTGGAATCAGAATAGATTCTTTCATTTAGCAACATGCCTATAAGATTCCCCCATGTCTTTTTAGGACTCGCTAGCTCATTTCCATTGAGCATTGAAAATAAATAGTCCCTACTTTGAATGTATCACAATTTATTTTCTTTTCCCTGAAATCTGAAATTAATATAGATACTCTAATTTTCTTTGGATTGATGGTAACAGAGTATCTCTCTCCATTCCCCTACTTTTGTCCCCTTTCCTTTCCTTTTGATCTATATGTGTTCATGTTTAAAGTGCATCTCTTCAATTTTTTACTTTTTTCTTTTTCTTCTTCTTCAGTTCTGGAGATTGAACCGAGGGCCTCATGTGTACTAATCAAGTGCTGCACCACTCAATTACCTGCCAGCCCATTGTAAGCATATGGCCCACAAATGATGAAGGCAGGAAATGGGAAGCAAACCTTGGATCAGCAAGCTTTCCTTTATTCTGCTGCAAAGTCAATCCATCAGGCACCGGGGTGTGGGCAGGAGCTGGAGGCTTTATTTTCTAAGTATGGAGATAGTCCCCTGGGTTACAGAAAGAGTCTGGGTTTTATGGTTTACAATGAGGGTGAATTAATCATTGGAGACTGAGCATGTGCAGTTTGGACGATCAGAGATCTAGTTGTGCATGTTAAAATTTTAATTCAGGAAGGTAGTTGTAAAAAGTTTGAAACTCATTGTCACTGGGAAAATCTCACAACTGGGTGCCCATTGCTTATCTTCCTTTCTCTGGGACCCATTGTTACCTAGAGCTCCACTATTTGCTTTTCTTCTTCCAGGATTCAGGACCCAGCATTTCAGTATTCACCTCCTCTCTCAGGATCCATTGTGGTTGGGAAGGGGTAAATGTTTGCTTTTGGTGGAGATGCTGGGGATGAACCTGGGAAGGGATGAAAGTTTGCTTTTCCCCTCAGGGCTCATTGTTACAGGAAAAGATGTACTGGAAGAAGTTTAATATTTGGCTAATTTCCTCTCCTTCCTCCTTCTTCACTCTGTCTTTCCATTTTTCCTGGGGAGTTTTCTTGTAGGAATATTATTTTCTATAACCCTTCACCCATAAAGTGCATTTCTTTTAGACAAAATATAGTTAGGTCTGTTTTTGATCCACTTTGACCATCTCTGTCTTAATGGTGCACTGGACTATTGATAATTAAAGTGATCACAGATAGAGTAGATTAATAGTTATTGTTTTCTATTTGTTGCCCTTGTTCTTTGTTCCTATGTTTGTCTTCTATAATTCTTTTTTTCCTTTTGTGTTTTTAACTGAGCATTTTATTTGACTCAATTTTCTTTCTGTGTGTCTCTCTTTTTGGGGGGTATGCCCTATATTTTCTTTCTTTTTTAGCTTTTTCTAGTGGTTTCTCCTTGAGTTTGCAATGCAGCTAATTTATCACTAATTCATTTATTTTCAAACCATTCTCTGACATCAAATTTCTTCAGTTTTAGTTTGCTTAAAATGTTTTTATTTATCTGTCACTTAAAAATATTGTTGTCAGTACTGGGAATTCAATGCAGGAGTACTTTACTATTGATCTACACTATACCCGCAGCCATTTTTAAAAATTTGAGATAGGGCTTCGCTAAATTATCCAAGCTGAACTTGAACTTGCAATCTTTCTGCCTCAACCTCCAAAGTAGCTGGGATTATACATATGCATGTGCCACCATATCTAGCTGTATTTCACTTTTGAAGAATAAGTTTGTAGGATTTAGAATTCTAGGTTGGTGGGGCTGGGGATGTGGCTCAAGTGGTAGCGCGCTCGCCTAGCATGCGTGCAGCCTGGGTTTGATCCTCAGCACCCCATACAAAGATGTTGTGTCTGCTGAAAACTAAAAAATAAATATTAAAAAATTCTCTCTCTCTCTCCTCTCTCACTCTCTCTTTAAAAAAAAAAAAAAAAGAATTCTAGGTTGGTGATTGCTTTTTCCCAGCACTTAAAAAAAGAAAGATAAAATCCCCTTTTTCTTTCTTTTCTTTGTCACATAATTTTCTCAGGCTGCCCTTGAAATTATGATTCTTCTACCTTAGTGTCCCTAGTTGCTGAGATTACTGGTGTGCACTACCATGTCTGGCTCTTTCTTGCATAATTTTAAAGAAAAAGTAAGATGTAATTTTGCTCTTCTACAGGTAGCATTTTTGTTTTTTGTTGTTATTCTCTGCTTTTCAAGCTTTATCTTTGATTTTTTTTTTTTTCAGATTTGCACATGAGTGCCTTAGTGTAAAATTGTTTTGGAGGGCGGGTATTTATTCTACTTGTTGCCTCTGTGCTTCTTGGATCTGTGACTTGGAGTCTGACATTAGTCATGGAAATTCATAGGCATTATGGCTTCATATGTTCTTCCATTCCCTTCTCTCTTTTTTCTCTTCTGACTCTCTCATTATATGTGTGCTACACCTTTCATAGTTATCTCACAGTGTTTTGATGTTATGTTGTCATTTTTAAAAGTCTTTTCTTGCTTTTCAGTTTTGAGAATTATTTTTATATTTTAACTGATATATAAGAGCATAAAAATCATACATAACAATGGGGTAATAGATGGTGTTTCAATACGTGCTTACATTGTGTGCTGTTACTATTAGGTTTTCTGTTGACAAATTCTAAGGATCAGAGATTTCTTTCCTCAACAATATCCATCCAACTCTGTGGAGGCACTTTTCATTTATGCTACAGTAGTTTTGATCTCTAGCATTTCATTTTTTTTCTAGAATTTTATGCTTCATACATTAATATCTGTACTTATATCTGGTATTAGTCATGGAAATCCACAGGTATTATTGTATTGTGTATTGTCTATTTTTCCCATTCAAGTTCTTAGCATATTAATCATAATTTTAAAAATTTGGGGCTGGGGTTGTGGCTCCGTGGTAGTGCACTTGTCTGGCATGTATAAGGCACTGGGTTCGATTCTCAGCACTACTTAAAAATAAATAAATAAATAAAATAAAGGTATTGAATTGTCCATATATCTGTGCTTCATTAGTAGGATGAATATTGCTGAGGAAAGAAATCTCTGATCCTTAGGATTTGTCAGTAGAAAACCTGATGGTAATAGCACACAATGTAAACACATATTGAAACACCACATGTAACCCCATTGTGATGGACAACTAAAAAATTTTTTTTCCTGACCTAATAATTCTAAAATTCCTGCGATATTTGTTCAATCTCTTCAAAGTGTTAAAATCTATTTATTTATGTATTTACTTTTTTTTTGTCTTTTAGTATTCCTTTGTTAAAAGGTAGGAAGGATCTATTGGGTAAAAGCAACTCCCCTAAATAGGACTTCAGGAGCATGGTAAATTGTATGTGGGAGAAGCATTCTATAATCCTACTACTGGGCCTCATCATTTTGGTGAGCTGTATCCCTGGATTAGGAACCTGCCAGGGTTTCTTATTCCCCTCTCTACTCTCAGGTGGGTCAGGATGACTAGAGCTAGTGAAGTTGGGTATTTCCTTTCCCACCTTAGGTTTGATTCTGATAAAACCCTGCAGTTCAGGCTCTGGTAAAATGGTTTCTCCTGAGGGTGAGCCTTGTTAAGAATGGAGGCTCTGTCTTATTTCAAAATGTTTCCTTTTCTGCTTCCCTTGCTGGGAGAACAAGGGGATTTTTCTCTGACGTTCAGTCCTGGAGACACAACTCACAACAGTGTTTGGACATCCTTATGACTGGGTCCCTCAGATATCCTCACTAAGCCTCCATTTCTATTTGGGTTCCTTCTGGTTCTCAGAGAGAATTCTGCTCCAGCAAGTTGTGACTCTCTGCATTCTCCTGGCTGTCTTTTCAATTTGGGATGCTGTTGTTTGCTCTGTGCCCTCCCTCACTTCTTTGATGGAGCGAATAAGGGGTATTGATTCTTTCAGTTTTGTCCTTATTGTTCTGACAGAATGGCAGTGTCTAGGCTCCTTGCATGCTGGACTGGAAACTGGAAGTCCATGTCTGCTTTTTTTTTTTTTTTGGAGAGAAGATAGCTGAAACTTTTAAGCCTCTTTACAAGGAAAGCAATTTTCTGAATGTTGCACAGTTAGAAATATCTGCCTTTGAGGGCTGACTCTGCTGCTTATTAATTCTAAAACTGAGGCTCTTAAACATGCTGCCTGACCCTCAGAAGGTTGTGGAAGACCGATCACCACACAGAGGTTCCATCTTGGCTGCCTGCTTCCATTTTCCACTCGCTTTCCCCTCTGTAGCCTTGAAGATCACTTCCACTGAGCCTCCTTGCTCCTGTAGCAATCCATATCATTCCAATAATAATGTTTAAGATGTTTTGAATTCATTTGGTGTGAGAATTGTACTGAACATTATATTTGCATAATAATCTATGTTAACCATAAACATGACTCTAGAGTTTCCCCCTTTTACAAATGAGGCATTGGGGACTGAAAAGATTAAGCGACTTAAAAAAGATCCCCATCCGAGACCCTGCAACTCCAGAGGTCTTCCTTTCTGTGTCACTGCCATTGCTTTTGGCCTTTATCCTGGCCCTTTTATACCTGTGGGTAATGAACTGTGTTTTTGTACTTTCCAAGGTTGGAATGTGAAGTAGCTACCTCTGTAAACATTTCCTCCTTTGTAAACATGAGCCTAGAATTATTACATCTTTTCTTCCCAGCTTTATGCCTATGGATAGATTTTTAAACATTTTATTTTTTTCCTAACTCTGTTACTATTTGTACTAAGCATTAAACTAAGTCTCTCTCTCCTTTTTTTTTTGAGAGAGAGTGAGAGAGTGAGAGAGGAGAGAGAGAGAGAGAGAGAATTTTTTAATATTTATTTTTTAGTTCTCGGCGGACACAACATCTTTGTTGGTATGTGGTGCTGAGGATCGAACCCGGGTCGCACGCATGCCAGGCGAGCGCACTACCGCCTGAGCCACATCCCCAGCCCTCTCTCTCTCTTTTTAACCCTCCTGTTTTCTTCATTATTCAATCCTTTTGCCCTTTCTATATTCCTCTTTCTAAAAATAACTTGCAAGGCATTTTCATAACATCTATATATTATGAAAATATTTTTTAGTCTGTGACAGTCATTTTGAAACCATTAATGCAAACCAGAGACATAATTAGGAAGTTATCTCATGCACCGAACATAATAAATTCTGCAAAAGTTAAGGAATAAGTTGTTGCCAATTGTGGGTGATTATTACTGTAACCACATACTATTTCACTAGTTGAAATGCCTCACATGCATGAAGAACTTGGACAAATGAAGGTCAAAATCTAGAGCTAAACCTAAGGTTCAGTAGTTTAGTTCAATAAGCTCAAAAATGGAAAAAAATACATTAGAAAGTCTATGAATTGCTGCTACTTATGTGCCTGGTCTTTTTATCTGTGGCCCATATGACAGCACAGTCTCATTCAGCTGAACTGCTTTGATTCTGGCTAAGAACCATGAGTACAAAAACACTTGAATACGTGGGAAATTGTTGGGTTCAAGTGTGGGGCAAGCAATTGGTATGAAAATAAGGGAAAGTTTAAAAGTTCATATTGTAAACCAATTTTCCCTTTCCTATTAAAAACTAGTGGGATAGAAAACTGTTTTCAAAGAAACCTCTTTGAAATCACAGCTAGAGATTGCAAACATACTGTTTAGCTGGTAGGCTCACTTTGTCTTCTTTCTATGGCTGAATATAGACTTCTGTTGGATTAAGGATAAAAATACATCGTAAAGTGCTACACAGTATGAACCTGATGATTAATGGTTTTTTTTTGTGCACATGGATTCTGAAGAATCTTTTAAGAAAAGTAAATATAGATGAAACATAAAGGATTCCTCACTCCTTCCCTTCTCTACACTAACTCTTACAATAATAATATAGATGTTGAGGGTAAAAAATGAAGTAGAATTTATATATATATATATATATATATATATACAAAAAATATATAAATTATATATGATTATTTATATATTATTTAGACATATTGTCAAATTACTCAATAATGACTTTGACAAGTCTTAGATTTACTGTACTAGACAACCCTGGGTATATATCTATACCATGGAGAAAAACATTGTGGTTTAGGTATCCTCCAAAAGCTCATGTGAAATAATGTCAGAATTTTCAGATGTGAAGTGATTAGAGTATCAGTGGATTAATTCACTGATATGAATTAACTGAGAGGCAACTATAGGCAGGTAGGGTGAGACTGGAGGAGGTAGGTCACCGGGGCCAGGGGACATGGATTTGGGACTTATATTTTGGCATTTCAGAGGTTTTTTGTTCGTTTGTTTTGTTTTGTTTTTCTTGGCTTTGATTCTGTCTTCCCCCATCTTCACTTTTCCTGAAGGCTTTATTTCACCTGAAATTTTGATAAAGAGACTACATTTCATCCAAATTAGTAATCAAAAATTTGGAGAGGACAGGGATAATTCTATGGTCCTGAATATGTTGTTATAAAAGATTAAACCAAATGCTGAGATTTGTGGATTTTAATAATCCTTTTGTTAGTGATAAAATCACAGAATGAGTGTGTATGTGTGTTTGTGTCTTGGGATTGAACCCAGGGCCTCAGACATTAATCATGCCCTTGCTCAACCACTGAACTACATCCCAGCCCTAAATCATGGAATTTTACCTGATCCCTCACAGTCTTTCACACCTAAGAGAGCTGATCATAAAGAATGTTCAGTAATTTTCCCAAAATTGTTATCTAAATTATAAAAGTTCAAAATCAGACTGAGTTCTCCTTTAAAAAATATTTTAATAGATATTGGTGAGTTATAATAATATATATTTATGGAGTGGGAATGGATAACACTGTATGTGTTTAGTAGAATGAGTCAATCAAGAACATGGATGTATCTAACTCCCAAATAGTTATAATTTATTCCTCCTGTCTAATTGAAACAGTGTACCCTTTCACAACCATTCCTGGGATTGGTGACTTTTAATGAAATACTTATTTCTCTCAGATTAATCAAATTCCTCTTAAATTCAAAGACTTTTTACATACATCATATAAATTATTATTTTACACTAATGAAAAAAGATTAAGATTACATGTATCTCCAGGAAAATTTGACTCTACACTTTTTAGCACTTGTTTTTTTTATACAAATATTACCATGAATGCATCCTAGGGAAAATATTGCATTAACATCATCTATACACCAAAATTATAGCCAAGAGGTGAATATTGCACTGGCATAATAAAAATGACAGTGCATATTAGGAATGAATTTAGAGTTATGTAATTGTAAATTTTCTGTTTGTACTAAAGGTTAATGTTGATTTTAAAGTGCAAATTATATTTGAAGCTGTTGGTTGCTAAACAAAATAGAAAAACAAATATTCACTCATGGATAATGTTCAAACTCTAATGTAACACATAAAATATATTTGAAAATACATAAGTGTAATATACTGTTATTAATATATTAAAGTAAGCGTCTTTCTTCTAATTGGTAATAAATTAGAATTTAGATTTAAGAATGTTTTGCTGCCATTTAATCATGGAAGTACTATAGCAGGGACTCTGAAAGTCATCTTGGGGTTTGAATCTCAAATGTGTCATATAATAGATGTGGCAGTAAATCACATGTAAAGCAAGGTGTGCACAACCTGCCTCGTTAGGTTGTAAAAAATAACTATGAGGAGTTGGAAGATGGTGGGTTCAAGGCTGCTGCCCCATAGGACTGAATCAGCTGCATATTGAGGTGGGTGGGTTGGAGGAAAGCACTGGAGTGCAACTATAGAGTTGATGATCAGGTGAATCTAAGAAATATTGGCTTTCAGAGTAACAAGAAAAATAAAAGACACCAATACTAAGCACTGGGGGCTCTTTGAACCTGCCTAAGGTTCAGAGAGAGAGAGAGAGAGAGAGAGAGAGAGAGAGAGAGAGAGAAAGAGTCCTAGTGATCTCCAGGAATGCAGAGTCCAACACCACATAGACAAGCTGTTGGAGCAGATAGCAGACCTGGGATCTGCATAGGGAGTTAGCATGGGAGAAGAGAGGTACACTGCACTTCTCAGCACATTCATATGGTGCCAACAGGGGCTGCTGTCTTAAAGAGTCAGAGCTTACTGTTTATTTTTATATCTTGAAGACCCAATGGCTTCTTCCCTTCACTGGCTCAGCAGGTGCCCACCCTGAGAGTCAATTTGAGTCCAGGGAATGCCATGAATTAGAGGAGAACTCTAGGCAGTGGGAAGTCTGGTCTATGAAGCAGAGTGAAATGGGGAAAGTGCATCCATTTAAAATTGGTGGTTTGATGTGTGTGAGGAGGAGTGAGACCCGCTGTGTGTGGATTTGTGAAGGGGCTGGGCCCTTAAGTGCTATGGCTACAACTGGCCCATAGTTGGTTCCTGCCGCTCCTTACCCCAGTGCAGCGGCTTGGTTGTTTTCTTCACCCTCAGAGGCATTCAAAGGATTCACTGCCACAGCTTGGACACTTTCCATCACCTGAGCATACTGACTGAGGATCTTGGGACCAAGGGTTCAAACCCCACCTGTCCACAGGATGGGAGGGTGAGAGGGGCTAGTAGGCGGTGTCTGTTGCCACTATGATCCCACACCTCATAGCAGCCTTGGCAGTGAAGTTAGTCTTGCCCTTGACAACTTTGCCTTAATCTGCACTGGTGGGCAAGGGGAGGTGGAGCGTGGTCTATAGACTGCCCCGACTGGGTTAGCGTTGTTAGGTTGGAGCTATGAACACACTGGACTGGATGGGACCCACAACCCCTTCCTCACCATGCCTGGTGATTCCAAAATTAGAGCTCTCTGTAAGAAGTGCCTCCATTTTAAATACCTTGGCAAGGAGGAAACACTGACTTTTCATTTTGTTCTGTTTTGGCTCTTATTTTTTCCCCCTGTGTTGATTTGGTTTGTTTTCCCTTTTTTTCCTCCATATTTTTATATAATTTAATGTACTTTTATTTTTTATTTTTCTCACAATTTTCATTTGCTTTTCTTTTTTCCCTTTCTCTCTTTTCATTTCCATTTCTTTCTTTCCTTTTCTCATTTTTAAAAATCTTAGTTTTATTTTCATAACCACCTAAATTTTTAGCCTATTTATAATTATTTCTTCCCCTTTCTCTGTGGTTGGTGGTGTTGTAGTAGTTATTTTAAATAGATTTTTAATCACATATCTGTGTTTTCTTTGCTTTTCTGTTACTGGTGGTTGTTTTCTCCTTTCAAAGTTGTGCTGGGATTGATCCAAGCACTCCAAATAAGTTGAGTGAATGCTTTGATGCTGAGTTATACCTCAGTCTAGAAAAAAGAAATTGTTCCTTAGTCTATTTTAGACAAAGTTCTGCTTAAACTTTGGCAAATATTTCATCTTAACCACAGGGGAAAAGGAGTCTTCAGCTGAGGACACAGGCTTAAGTAGGCACAGATGTGGTGTTCTGAAAACCCACTACTGGACAAAGAGAAATTACCCAACTGCTATGGTCAACCTGCTCACAAGGGGTCCTAGCATTGGTTGCCTTATGCCTTCTCAGATTGCAGCACTCACAGATCTGGTGCATTAACCACAGGGAATTTATCTCATGTACTCTGCTGTCTATATCACTTCTGTCTGAACTAACAGAGGGCATTTCTCAAGAAGCCACAGAGATGCTACAATAGGAAGTCTATTTGTAATTAAAGCCCACACTACACAACAAACCAATATTCTATGGCACATCATCAGGAGATGTCTGCTCACCAGGAAGACCCTCATAAAATAGTGGAAGAGATATCCATCCCAACAGATGTGCAAACTTCAGCATAGCAAGACAAGAAACATGAAAAAACAAGCGATGTGATTCCTCCAAAGTTCATGAATCCCACTAACTGAATCTATAGATATTAACATGGATGAAAGGTCAGTAAGGAATTTAAGAAATTGTTAAAATGAAAATGAGTTCAAAGAAGATACAAATAAATGGCTGAGTGAATTAAGAAAGTCATTGCAAGATATGAAAGATGCTTTTTCAGAATCTCTTTATCTTTATATTTAATAAAATATAAAGATAAAGAGATTCTGAAAAAGCATCAAACAGAATCTTAGAAATGAAAAAAGTCAATAAGTCAAGTAAAATGCTCACTTGAAAGCCTTTCCAATAAAATAGATCAAGCCGAAGAAAAGACCAGGGCTTGAAGATAAGGTAGATAAAATAGCAAGCTCTAAGAGTGATAAAGAAAAAAAGAAAGAAACTATGAACAGAGTATACAGAAATTTCTGAGACACCATTTCAATGGAATAGAGCTACAGGCTAATGGCAAAGAAAATTTGTTCAATGACATAATGGCAGAAAGTTTCCCAAATCTTGGGAATGATATGGACTTCTAGGTGCTAAGGCATCTTAAATCCTAAATAGACATAACCAGAAAAGAGCCTCTTGACAACATATCCTAGTTAAACTTCCAAAAAAAAAAAAAACCAGAGCAAAGAAAGAATATTAAAAGATGTAAGAGAGCTGAGGATAGAGGCTGTAATCCCAGCTTTTTAAAAGGGAAGATGAAGTATGAGGACCATAAGTTTGAGGCCAGACTGAGAAACTTAGCAAGATCTTGTTTCAAAATAAAGAATAAAAAGGGCTAATGATGAGTTCAGTAGTAGAGTGCTCCAATAAAGGAGGAACAAAAAAAAAAAGCTTCAAGAAAGAAGCAAATCAGACTAACAACAGATTTCTCAGCATGAACTCAAAAGGCCAGGATGGCAAGAACTGATGTATTTCAACCTATGAAAGAAAGTATCTGCCAACCTCGATTACTATAGCCAGTGAAATTGTCTTTCAGAATTAAAAAGAAAGTAAAGATTTTCCCAGATAAGCATAAACAAAGAATTCATGACCACTAATCCAGTATTGTAGAAGATACTCAGAGAAATTCTACCCACAGATGAAGAAGCAAGATAAAGAGAGTCACAAGAGCACGAGAAAGAAAACATCATAACAGGAGAGTAGGCAGACAAATGAGAAGTAGAAAAAAGTTGAACATAATTATTTTAGTAAACCATCAAACCTCCTGAATAACTCAGGAAACTACTGCATTCCTCTGATAACTCAGGAAATAATAGGAAGAAATGACATATGTGATTACTTCAAATAAAAAAGCTTCTGTTTAGCAAAGGAAACAATCAACAAGGTCTTTCTACACAGGTAAGAATGTCAGCATACAGAATGGAAGAAAATCTGTGCCAACTATTCATCTGCAGAGGATTAATATCCAGAATATATAAATAACTCAAAAAGTAGCAAAAAATTCAAGTAGTTCAATTAATAAAAGGGCAAGGGAGCTGAATAAGACACTTGTCAAAAGAAATACAAATGGCCAATAAATATATGAAAAAAGTGGTCAATATCGTTAGCTATCAGTAAGATGTAAATAAAACTACATTGAGATTTAATTTTACCATAGTCTTGAGAATGATTATTCTCAAGAAAACAAAATAACAAGTTTTGGTGAAGATGCATGGAAAGGGCATTCCTTATACCCTATTGGTCAGAATGTAAGTTAGTAGAGCCACTATGGAAAACAGGATGGAAGTTCCTCAAAAAAAAAAAAAACAAACCTAAAAATAGATCTCCCATATGGTCAGTCTATACTACTTCTGGATATATATATCTGAAGGAATCAAAGTGAGCTTTTTATAGAGAAATATATTTATTCAAAAAAGTCTATGGAATCAGCCTAGGTTCTGGTCCATGGATGAATGGATAAAGAAAATGTGATATATAGAGATGATAGAGTATTATTTGGTCATAAAGAACAAAATCAGGCCATTTTCAGGACAATGATGGAACTAGAGATCATGTTAAGCAAAATAATACAGACCTAGAAAGAAAAGGATTCCATGTTTTCTCTCATAGGTGGAATCTAGAAAGAAAAAAAAAACACATAAAAGTAGGAGGGGGACTTTAGGAGATCAAGGGCAAGGGGAAAAGAGGACAATAGGAAAGGTATATAAAAGTATATTAATGGGGCATTTAAGTATATTAATGGGGCAATATAAAAGTATATTAATGCATATATGAAATTGTCACAATAAAACCCATTATTTTGCACAATTAATGCACTAACAATTATAGCAAAGAGCAAATAAGTCTGAGATATTTTTAAAGTGTAAAGAACCACACATTGATTATGGTATTCAATTAAAAAGAGACATATTTTTTTGCATGCTCAAAATGAGAAAGAATGGGATAAGTCCTTTGCGTGAAATCTGTTCTCGTTCCGGATGGAGCTAATTTCAATATAAAATTTACTATGGTAATCATCTGTAGATGCATCAGATAGCATTTTGGTATAATGTATACTGTATTTTAAACTGTTATAAAGTCTATATTCTTTTATATATCAACTAGTCATTGTGAAGACTAATTCTTATTGTGTTGCTTAACACGACTATAAAAAATGCTAATATTAGTTTACATCAAGGGTTGGGAAGCAGATTAAATTCATCTACTTGCTGTTTTTGTAAGTAAAATTGTATTGGAGTCTTGCCCATGCATTTATATATTGTCTATTGCTGCTTTCACTATACAATGGCAGAGGTATAGTTGTGGCAGAGCCTATGTGGCCTATAAAACATAAAATATTTACTATCTGTCCCTTTAAGAAAATATTTAGCAACCCCTGTTCTTTTTGATTTAAACCAGTAAGACTGTGAGAAGAACTAAATTCTTTGAAAATTTCTCTAGAAGATAAACCTGAGCTAGGTTTGAAAACAAATATTGAAATAATATGCAAAATTATGGACTTTATGAGAAGGGAGTTTATGATTATGAAAATATTCCATAGCATATTTCCCTTGGCTTCTATTATTTGTTATTTGTTACATTCTTTCTTTAAAAATCATTTCTAATGTGTATTGCTTCATTTATTAGCTTCATTCTCCATAACATGTTTCTAAAACTCAAAAATACACCACCTGTGGGAGTGATGTTGGTAAGATGACAGAATAGGAGATAGCAGCCTTCATATATGCACAAAAACAACAGACAGCTCTTCATGAACAAAAATAACCCTGGTAAGAATCTAGAGTCCAATTAAGAATGTACAGTTACACAGTGGAGAAGAAAACCAAAGAATAACTCCAAAGAAAGAATTTCTGGGGATATTGACATACTGCATTACTCTGATAACTCAGAAAATAATAGCAAGAAATGACAAATCTGATTACATAAAAAAAAGATTCTGCTTAGCAAAGGAATCCTACACAGGTAGGAATGTCAGCATACAGAATGGAAGAAAATCTGTGGTGATGATGAATAAAGAAGGATGGGGCATATCTGTGTCAGCCAAATAGTGGTCGAAAACATGGTTCCTTGAGGCCTGCACTGTAGAGATGTTTGGAAACTTCTTCCACTGAAATAATCAACAACCATCACTGCTACAAACCCCCTGTAGAGAGATTCTGTTGCACACCTTTTCTCTGAAGATTGTTCTTCTCTGGGACCAAATCCCTGCTTCTTCACAACCATATCCATGCCCCTGACCCTGGAGTTGTGACTGTACCCTGAGTGCCCTGCCCATGCCTTGGATATTGAATGTACTATCACAGTGAGGTAGCACACGTCCTAGACCCCAATTCACTGTTGCTCCATGCACTTCCATACTCCATGCTTCAGGTCCTGTCTCCATAGACATCGGATCCATTAACTGTGGTTATTTATACATGACCATGCCCCAGATTCTGACTCCCCATCTGCTCCATTTGGCCTTACTCACCATTATCAAAACTGCAGTGCATACATAAGGACATGCACTCCAGAACCCAGCTCTGTGGCCCTTAAACAGGTTCCACATATCAGAAGTGGAACCACTTCTATTGTGAGTACACCCATAAGCCAGAGCTGGTGGCAAGAGGGAGTTCTATGGCCATGATATTTCTAGTGGAAGAGAAAAAAATCAGGAGATTCCTATCATCCTTCTCCACTAAATACTCCAACTGTTGTCACTGATACTGTGGATAACCCACAACCTTGGCCACTGAAGCCCACTGCAATCTTCACCAAAATTTATTTCAGTGATGAAGGAGCATAGAGAATGTATTGCTCCATGCTCATCAGAATCAGAATCACCTCACCCCTCCCAGCAAATGCAGTTGCACACCCACAAGTTAAGATCTTACCCACTAAAACCAGTTCATAAAGTTTGAATGCACAGACATCAACTTGAGGCAACAAAATACATGAAAAATCAAGGAAACATGACACCATCAAAAGAATGCAATATTCCAGTAGTAGATTCCAAAGAGATGGAGATCCACAAATTGGCTGACAAAGAATTCTAACATTGTTTTAAAGCTAAGTGAGCTACAAGGAAACATAGATAGCCAACTCAACAAAATCAGAAAATCAATACATGCACAAAAGAAGTTCAAAAAAGAGATAGAACTCTCTCTCTCTCTCTCTCTCTCTCTCTCTCTCTCTCTCTCTCTCTCTCTCTCTCTCTCTCTCACACACACACACACACACACACACACACACAGAACCAAGCAGAAATCTTGGAACTGTAGAATGAATGAATGAAATTATAAGTGAAATAACATCAGCAGTAGGTATGATTAAGCAGAAAAAAAAATCTTGTTAGTTGGAAGCCAGTTCATTTGAAGATGCCCAATCAGAGAAGAAAAAAGAAGAATGAAAAGGAAAGAAGAAAGTAGAAAGTTCATGTTTATTTTGGCATTATAGATGGTTTGAGAGAGAGAGAGAATTCTCTTTTTCTTAGATTTGATAATTTGATTATATCTTTATTAAATCTTCTTTGAATTAAACCTGAGGAGATCTGTTTCGTGTACCTGGATACCCATACTTCTCCCCAAATTTGAGGATTTTCAGTCATTACTTCTTTAAATCTCTCTTGCCTTTCTGAGAACATGAAGAAAAAAAAAATGTTCCTAACATTCAAGGAAACTCCCATGTGGGTATCAGTGAATTTGTTACTAGCAAATTTGCAGACCTGGAGAAAGTGGAAGATATATTCTAAGCCAAAGGAAAAAACTGCCATCCAGGACTAATTTAACTGGAAAATGCTGTCCATCAGAAATGAAGAAGAAATTCAAGATGTTTCTAGGCAAAGTTGAGGGAGTTCATCATCTCTAGAACAGCCTTGCATGACATACTCAAGGGATTCTTCAATGAAAGACTACTAATTAATAACATGAAAACATAAATGTGCATGAGTCACTGGTAAAAGCAAGATTAAAGTCAAATTTGGAATATTCTAATGACATAAAATGGTGTGTAGTTCACTTGAGTGTAAACATTAAAAGACAAAGATATTAAAAACCAACTATAGCTGCAACAATATGTTAATGAATATAAAATATAAAAAGATGGAATTTGTTTTATCAGAAGCATAAAATATGGGGGGAATTAAGTGTGGAATTAATGGATGCAATCAATGTTACCTTATTATCAGCTTAAAATAGATTGCTATAATAAAATGTTTTATGTAAACTTCATAGTCAAAGCAAAAAACCTGTAGTTAATAGACAGAGAGAGAGAGAGAGAGAGAGAGAGAGAGAGAGAGAGAGAGAGAGGAAATCAATGTACAGCACTACAGCAAGTCATCAATCACAAAGGACAATTTTGAGAGGGGAAGAAAGAAACAAAAGACTGACTCAGATTAGAAAATATTAATGATATGGCAATTGGAAGTCCTTTTTCCCCCCTAGTTTTGCACAGGATAAATAAATAAATTAATAGATAAATAGTAAGCAAAATGAAAAAGCATACTATGAAATTGCAGAAAATATTTGAGTAACATACATCTAACAAGCAATTAATATTCAAAATATATTAAGAACTCATACAACTAAATAGAAAAAGAATCAATTTGATTTGAAAATGGGCAAAGAAACTGAAGACATTTTTCCAAAGAAGACATATACATGGCCAATAGGTCTATTAAAAGGGACTCAAATGTCACTAATTGTCATGGAAATGCAAATGAGAAATCACAATTAGATATCATCTCACACATGTTAGAATAGCTACAAAAATAATTCAGGCATTGAAGAGAATGTGGAGAAAGGAAAGCCTTAAGCCTTTCTTATGGAAATGTGAATATGTGTAACCACTGTGGAAAACAGCATAGCCCTTCCTCAATAATTTAAATTAGAACTATCACATGATCCAAAAATCACACTTCTGGATGCATTTCCAAAAGAAATAAAATTTGTATAACTAAGAGATATTTGCATTCCTATATTCATTGCAGTGTTATTTACAGAAGCTAAGATAAGGATACAGTTCAAACATCCATTAGGGATAAACAAAGAAAATCTAAGATCTCTATTTATTTATCTATACCTATCCATCAATCTGTCTTCTATCATCTATCTATCTATGTATCATTTATTTAATAGCATTATTTATCTATTTAAAATGGAAGGAAATTCTTCCATTTAGAACAACATCAGTGAACTTGGCAGACATAACATTAAGTGTAATAAGCCACACGTTGGGGGCTGGGGGAAGCATATGACTACATTTTCATGTGGAATGTATAAAAAACAAAAAACACAGAAATAGAATAAAAGGATGGTTAGTAGGGGTCAGGGATTGGGGAAAATAAGGAAACATTGGTCCAGGGTGCAAACTTAGTTGTAAGATGGTAACTATAGTTAATTTATTTTACATTTGAAATATGCTAGGATTAGATTTTAAGTATTGTCACCACTCCAAAAAATATCACTATATGAAGTGACAAATTAATTTACCTGATTTTGGTAATAATTTCATACTGTATTCATACATAAAAATCATATAACATACTTTGAATGTATATAATTTTAATTGTTTTATATATATTTAAATATACTTATTTTTATTTATTTTTATGTGGTGCTGAGGATCAAAATATAAAATTTATATTTTAATACAGCTGCAAGTTATATATGTATATCTATCTACCACCTAATATTTAAATACTAAGTTTTTCTCTTTATGTACAATGTTCCATATAATAATAAAAATCTTTTTTTTACTTTTGTAAATTTATAATAAAATCTATGTTAAAAATCAGGGAGTTCATAACCCGCTTGAATCAAACTGTGAAATATGATGTATTAAGAACTATGTAATGTTTTGAACGACCAACAATAAAAAAAAAATCAAGCAATGGAAAAATTCATTTGTAAAACAAATGCTTAGTATAAGTGACAAAATTATCATCATATGACGTGTATTCTATAAGTTTAATATTTGAATTAAACCTGAGGAGATCTGAACTATTTTTATGTTACTGAACTATATTCCTTCATCATTCAGATTATATTTTCAGATTTAGCAAAAATAGAAAACTCCAGTGACTTAATTTTTTCCTTGATATCATGCCAAAATCTCTTTTAAAGACTATTTTCCAAAAGGCACAGTGGTGTATGTCTGTAATCCCAGATACTTCAGAGGCTGAGGCTGGAGGATTGCAAGTTTGAGGTTAGTCTGAACAACTTACTGAGATCCTGGATGTCTCAAAATAAAAATAAAAAGGGCTGGGGTGTTGCTCAGTAAAGCACCACTAGATTCAGTCATTTAATCTCCAGCACCTCAAAACAAAACAAAGAAAAAAATTTGTTTTCAACAAAGCAACTATTTTATTGAACATATTTATGTAATACTTAAAAAAAGTAGTCAGTTGTTCGAATATTATTTTATTATATGCATGTATGAGGATACATGAGTCCTATCATTAACCATAAATGCAATGCTATAATAAAAATTTTTAAATAATCATAGAACTTTGTCAACAAAATTACAATACTTTTGATTCATGATATATACTACTTGATTAATGAAATTTTCTTAAAGGCTATCTTGATAATGCACAGATAATATAGCCTAGATAAATCACTACAAGTTTCTGTAAAATGATATTAGGACAATATTCAACATGCTGTGTGAGTTCTTTCAATTAATTTAGACAATACAATAAATTACCACATGACCTAATTTACAAAACAAATATTTAAGCATGTTAAATTTGTGGGTAACATTTCTTGGATTCAATTTTGTTTATAAAACCTTTATTGAATTCATGGCTATTTCCAAGGACTGGAAATTCAAAATGTCTTTTCCTCTGATGAACAGATGTAGCAAAACTTATAATATAGCAAAGGATAGATAGACATAGAGATAATTTCTTATTCATCTTTTTGATCTGCTATACTTACGTGAAACTTATTATAAATGGCATTTCAGATCCAGGGCACTGGATAGCAAAGAGCAGAGGTGTATCCAAAGGCACAGAATAATTATAACAGAAAGTTTCATCTACATCTTATTTCCATAACAGTTTTACAACCTTTCTTTTTGGACAATTACAAAATTAATCCTTCACAAAACTGTTAACAGTAACAAAAACCTCAATAGTGCTTTTACATTTTAGGCCTAAACAAAGTTACCATTATTAAAATGTTTTTTCAGTCATTTTTTTAAAAGAATTCTTAATCTTAGAGATAAAGCAACTAACTAAAACAATGTTTATAAAAACCCCACTAATAATGGCTTACTCAAACTCCTTTTAGAGGTATCTCTCTAGATAAATTTTAATGAAATCAAATAAAAATGTCAAGAAGAAAAACATTAAATAGATTAAATTTCCTTAGACTTGCTATATGATTATCATTTAAAAATTACTTTCTGATAGGTTTCTTTAAATCTCTGAATTAAAATAGCATTTATTTTCAATTATAGAAAGTGAAATGAAATTCAGGAAAATATCTACCAATGGTACTAAGGTATCAATTGATAGATGATATTATTTGAGAGGTTCTATTATTGGCAATATTTAATTACTACTATATGTAGTTATCTAAGTCTGCGAATGATATGTTTTTTTTTTTTTTTGCTGTATGACAAATTACCACAGACTTAGAAACTTAAAATAGCACATGCTTCTTAGTGGTTTCTATTTAGTGGTTTCCATTATCTAGGCTTATTATAAGCTCAGGATTTCACTGGATGTATTAAGTATTAGCTTAGAATGTGATATCATCTGAGGGTCCTCTTTCAAGATTGCTGGTTTTTACTTTTCTTAATATATATGTGTGTTTGTCTTATGTACTCTACTGTCTTTCCTTTTACTTGTCCACCCCCCCCCAAAATTACTACCTCTCTATTCTGCTACTAACATTCTTCTTCAGATTTATCTATCACACTTCCTTAGATATAATAACTCTATATCCTCATCTTATACCCCCTCAGCATATCTTCCTACAACTCACTCCAGGTTCTTTGTTCACCATCAGAAACTGTAAACCCTTTTACAAACCTACTGATTATATTGTAGATAATAATTGAGTTCATCATTTCTATACATTGTGACCAAACTGTAAATGTCTTAATAACAGTTATCTGTTTGTAGGTGGTATTTTGTTTATATTGGGATCTATTAACATTATCCTTCCCCTCAAAGGTGAGGTACTGGAACCCTACAGGCGAGCTATAAGCCTATGGTGTAAAGATGGTGATTCCTTGGGTCCATAGAGCTAGAAAGGATGACATTTGAGCAACATGAAAAAGACAAGGGAAGAAAGTGCCCCAAACAAATCAAGATACCACATTATTAAAATTCATGATGACAGATGAAATGACAGTAAAGGAATTCATAATTAAAGGAATACATAATTAAAATGTTCTGTGAATTAAAGGATGAAATAAGAGCAAATACAGGTAGCAAAAGACCATTTTGACAAAGAGCTAATAAGCAAATATAGAAAGCAAAAGATTACTTCAAAAGGGAGATAGAGGTTCTAAAGACAAACCAAACAGAAACCCTTGAGATGAAAGAAAGAATAAGCCAAATTAAAAGCTCCATTGAAAGCATCACCAACAAAGCAGAACATTTGGAAGATAGGACATCAGACAATGAAGATAAAATATATAATTTTGAAAAGAAGTAGATCACACAGTGAAAATGGTAAGAAACCATGAGCAGAACATTAAAGAAATATGGGATAGCATAAAAAGACCCAAACTTAAGAGTTATTGGGATAGAGGAAGGCAGAGAGTTCCAAACCAAAGGAATGAGCAATTTATTCAATGAAATAATATCAGAAAATTTTCCAAACATGAAGAACAAATTGGAAAACCAAATTCAACAGGCTTATAGGACACCAAATGCACAAAATCACAACAGATCCACACCAAGGCACATTATAATGAAAACACCTAAACTACAGAATAAGGAGAGAATATTAAAAATCATGAGAGAAAGGAATCAGATTACATATAGAGGGAAACCAATTAGATTTTGTTCAGCTTTTTCAACCCAGACTCTGAAAGCTAGAAGATCCTGGAGCAACATATATCAAGCTCTGAAAGAAAATTGATGCCAACCAAGAATTTTGTACCCAGCAAAATTAAGCTTTAGATTTGGTGATGAAATAAAAACCTTCCATGATAAACAAAAGTTAAAAGCATTTACAGCTAGAAAACCTTCACTACAGAATATCCTTGGCAAAATATCCAAAGAGGAAATAAAAAACAACAATGAAAATCAGCAGAGGGAGGTATTAAACTAAAGGAAAAGCTAATCAAAGGAAAACCAAGTCAAGTTAAATATCAAAAATTAAAAAAAAATGGCTGGGAATAAAAAATCATGTCTCAATAATAACCCTGAATGTTAATGGCTTAAACTCACCAATCAAAAGATAGGCTAGCTTATTGGATCAGAAAAAAGTAAATAAATAAAAAGAGACCCATCTCATAGGAAAAGACATATATAGACTACAGGTGAAAGGTTAGGAAAACTCACATGACTCACATGGACTGTGGAAGCAAGCAGAGGTTTCCATCCTTGTATTAAACAGAGTAGACTTTAAGCTACAGTTAATCAAAAGGGACAAAGAAGGACATTTCATACTGCTCAAGGAAACCATACACCAACAAGACACAACAATTACAAACATATGTGCACCAAACAGTGGAGCATCTATGTTCATCAAACAAACTCTTCTCAAGTTCAAGAGTCAAGTTGACCACAACACAATAATTCTGAGTGACTTTAATACAACTCTTTCACCAATAGATAGATCTTACAAACAAAAGCTGAACAAAGAAACTATAATACAATTAATAAGTTAGACTTAACTGACATACATAGAATATTTCATTCTTCAACAAGTGAATACATTTTCTACTCAACAGCATATGGATCCTTCTCTAAAATAGACTGTATATTATGCCACAAAGTAACTGTTAACAAATACAAAATATGTAGAGGTACTACCCCACATTCTATCAGATCACAATGGAATAAAATTAGAAATCAATGATAAAATGAAAAATAAAAACTACTCCAATACCTGGAAACTAAATAATATGCTACTGAATGAACAACAGGTTGCAAAAGACATCAAGGAGGAGATTAAAAAATTCTTAGCGGTAAATGAGAACACTGATACAGCATACGAAATCTCTGGGACACTATGAAGGCAGTTTTAAGAGGAAAGTTCATTGAATGGAGTTCATTCCTTAAAAGACGAAAAAGTCAACAAATAAATGACCTAACACTACATCTCAAAGCTCTAGATAAATAAGAACAAATCAACACTAAAAGCAGTAGAAGACAGGAAATAATTAAAATCAGAGTTGAAATTAATAAAATTGAAACAAAAGAAACAATTCAAAAAAATTGACAAAACAAAAAATTGGTTCTTTGGAAAAAATAAATAAAACTGACAAACTCTTAGCCATGCTAACAATGAGAAGGACAGAGAAAACTCAAATCACTATCATACATGATAAAAAAGGAAATATCAAAAAGAAACTACAGAAATACAGAAGAAAATTAGAAATTATTTTGAAAACTTGTACTGTGATAAAATAGAGAATATTGAAGGCATCAACAAATTTCTAGAGGCATATGAGTTGCCCAAATTGAATCAGGAGATATACCCAATTTAAACAGATCAATTTCAAACAAGGAAATAGAAGACACCACCAGAATCCTACCAACCAGGAAAAGCCCAGGACCAAATGGATAAAAAGCTGAGTTCTACAAAACCTATAAAGAAGAACTAATACCTATACTCTACAAATTATTTCATGAAATAGAAAAAGAGGAGCACTTACAAATTCATTCTCTGAGGCCAATATTACTCTAATTCCAAAACCAGGCAAAGATACATCAAAGAAAGAAAACTTCAGACCAATATCACTAATGAACATAGATGCAAAAATTCTCAATAAAATTCTGGCAAATCAGATAACAAAAACATCAAAAGATAGTGCACCACGATCAAAATCAAGTGGGGTTCATCCCAGCGATGCAAGGTTGGTTCAACATATGGAAATTAATAAATGTAATTCATCACAACAATAGACTTAAAGATAAGAATCATATGATCATCTGAATTGATGCAGGAAAAAGCATTTGACAAAATACAAGACCCATACATGTTCAAAACACTAGAAAAACTAGGGATAACAGGAACATATTTCAACATCATAAAAGCTATCTATGCTAAGCCCCAGGCCAACATCATTCTAAATGGAGATAAAAATGAAAGCATTCCCTCTAAAAACTGGAACAAGACAGGGATGCCTTCTTTTACCACTTCTATTTAACGTAGTTCTTGATACACTGGTCAGAGCGATCAGACAGACGAAGGAAATTAAAGGGATACAGATAGGAAAAGAAGAACTCAAATTAGCACTATTTGCCTATGATATGATTCTATACCTAGAAGACCCCCAAAATTTGAACAGAAACTTCTAGAACTAGTAAATGAATTCAACAAAGTAGCAGGATTTAAAATCAACCCCCACAAATCAAAGGCATTTCTGTATATAAGTGACAAATCCTCTGAAAGGGAAATGAGAAGAACTACCCCATTTACAATAGTCTAATAAATAAATAAATAAATAAAGTACTTGGGAATCAACCTAGTGAAAGAGGTGAAAGTCCTCTAGAATGAAAACTACACTAAAGAAAGAAATTAAAGAAGACCTTAGAAGATGGAAAGATCTCCCTTGTTCTTGGATAGGTAGAATTAATATTGTCAACATGACCATACTACCAGAAGCTCTATACCAATTTAATGGAATTCCAACCAAAATCCCAATAACATTCTTCACAGAAATAGAAAAATCAATCATGAAATTTATCAGGAAAAATAAGAGACCCAGAATAGCTAAAGCAATCCCCAGCAAGATGAATGAAGCAAGTGGCATCACTATAACAGACCTCAAACTATACTAGAGAGGAATAGTAACAAAAACAGTATAGTATTGGCACCAAAATAGACTGGTAGACCAATGGTATAGAATAGAGGACACAGAGACTAACCCACATAATTACAGTTATCTTATATTAGACAAAGGCACCAAAAACATACATTGGAGACAAGACAGCCTCTTCAACAAATGGTGCTGGGAAAATTTGGAAATCCATATGCAACAAAATGAAATGAACACCCTATCTTTCACCATGCACAAATCTCAACTTAAAGTTGATTGAAGACCTAGGAATTAAATCAGAGACACTGCACCTATTAGAAGAAAAAAGTAGGCCCAAATCTCCATTATGTCAGATTAGGCCCCAACTTCCTTAGTAAGACTCCTATAGCACAAGAATTAAAATCAAGAATCAAGAATCAATGGGATGGTTTCAAACTAAAAAGCTTCTTCTCAGCAAAAGAAACAATCAATGAAGTAAATAGAGAACCTGCATCTTGGAAGCAAATTTTTACCACTTGCACATCAGTTAGAGCACTGAAATGCTAAACACCAAAAAAAACCCCCCAAAACACCAAATAGCCCAATCAATAAATGGGCCAAGGAACTAAACAGACATTTCTCAGAAAATGATATAAAATCAATCAACAAATATATGAAAAAATTAAACATTTCTAGCAATTGGAGGAATGCAAACCAAAACTATTCTAAAATTTCATCCCACTCCTGTCAGAATGGCAATCATCAAGAATACAGGCAACAATAAATGCTGGCCAGGATGTGGGGAAAAAGGTACACTCATACATCGCTGGTGGGACTTCAACTTGGTGCAGCCAATATGGAAAGCAGTATGGAGATTCCTTGGAAAGCTAGGAATGGAACCACCATTTGACCCAGCTATCCCACTCCTTGGTCTATAACCCAAAAGACTTAAAACAGCATATTACAGGGACACAGCCCCATCAATTATAGCAACAAAATTCACAATTGCTAAACTGTGGAACCAACCTAGATGCCCTTCATAAGATGAATAGATATAGAAAATGTGGCATGTATACTCAATGGAATATTACTCAGCAATAAAAGAGAATAAAATCATGATATTTGCAGATAAATGGATGAAGTTGGAAATATAATGCTAAGTGAAGTTAGCCAATTCCAAAATACCAAATATCAAATGTTTTCTCTGATATAGGAGGCTGATTCATAGTGGGGTTTGGAGGGGGAGCATGGGAGAATTAGATAAACCCTAGGTTGGGCAAAGGGATACGAGGGAAAAGAAGGGGGCATGGGAGTAAAAAAGATAGTGGAATGAGATGGATATCATTACCCTAAGTACATGTATGAAGATACAAATAATGTGAATATACTATATATACAACCAGAGATATGAAAAATTGTGCTCTATACGTCTAACATGAATTGTAATGCAATCTGCTGTCGTAACAAATTAGAATAAAAAAACTTACTGGTTTTTTGAAAATTTATTTATTTTTTTTTCGGTTGTGGGAGAGAAGTTTTGTTTTCCTGATGGCTGTCTAATAGAGATGGATGGCTCTTAGTTTCTAGAGGCCAGTTCCTTTTCATCTGGACTCCATAGAAAGCTCACAATACTGCTATTTGCCTTCCTCTGGGCTAGGAAAGCATCTCTCTAACTTCTCCATCTAGTCAGTTTTGACTCAATCCAATAAAACTTAACATATTGTGGTGGTAACAATGCCATGACCTTTTCCTTTATAACATTACCTAATTAAGGGATGACTATCTTATTATATTTGGAAGTCTATGCATATTCAAGGAGAGGCAATTATATAGGGCACCCACCAGGTTCAGGAATCACGGGGACATTACAGTTCTCCCTACAAAAGTGATATACAAACTTCCATTTTACAGATTAGGAAATTAGGATTTAGGAAGACTTAGCAATTTTACTTAAATTCATAAGGCTAATATATGACAGGGTTAAGAAGTGTCTAATTAAAAGACAAGACACAAAACAATGAATTTTAACATCCTCTTGAGGTCTAATGTTACAAATTAACTTTAATACAGTTAGTCTGCTTTCCTAGTTTCTATTCACATGTCTATACAAGACTTACATTTTTATCTCTAATCTTGATTCTTTGCTTGAATGACAGTTTCTTAGACCTTAGCATCTCTTTTAGTTTTCTAGTTTTATGATCCATTTCAAATTCAACTCACTCAAAACCAATTACAAGATATTCCTGAAGTCCAAATTTCTATTAGGTAAATCACGAATTTTCTTGCCTGAATCACCTTTTTGTACATCTCTCTACTTTGCTGTACTGTGGACTAATTGAGAGCTAATATCCTGCTACCCATCACAGAGCGCAGTTGTGAACAGGGTTCAGTCAATACTTGTTTTAGTTTGGTACCCAAATCTAGTCAGTAACCAATACTTTTAGTTCTTAATTTGAAATATGTCTGATATCCATCTGCTTTGTTTTGTTCTCATTAGCATTACATTTGATAATGCCACTGTGCAACTTGCTCTTATTTTGATAAGTATTTGCTTTTTAGTAATTTAATAAAATAAATATATTAGTTGATGGCCAAACACTATAAACATGTACTGCTTTTACCTTGCCTGAAGTAGTATTTTGAGTACATTTAATTAACTTGTGGAAATAGAATCTAGTGATGAAAAAATTAGTAAACAAAAATGAATCATGGAAATGTTGCCAACAATCTGAGGTTAGAAAATATATTTTAAGTGTTAAGTTATTATTAATTGTATACAATCTACTTTTATAATAAAAGCATTGTTTTCCTAGAAAATACTATCTTGTTTATTGCTTATGGATATGAGCTAATAAAGTAACTACTTAGATATGCTTTTTAAACACTAGATTTCTAAGAAATTTATATTTGAGGATTTTCTAAGTTTAATGTTAGCTTATGTGAATAAATATACATAATTTGAATAAACTTTTTATTGTCTTGAGGAAGGACATTAGGGAATGGTTAAGACTACAGAGCATAGAGTCAGACTGCATAATTTTCCATCTACTGGTTGTATGAAAATTGCTAAGACACTTAACCTCTCTTTGTCTTACATTTTTTTTTAATTTATAAAAAGGAATAAAAATGTATCTCATAGATATGTTAGGGAAAAATAAACAAATAAACTAGTAGAATACTTCAGATAAATATTTATGCTTCCTAGATCATGCAAATAGAGTTCTAGAGACCTTTAAAGTATCTATTTATAATAGTCCATTGATGATATAAAAAAGTAACATAGAAGCCCTTTTCTTAATAATTAGTTGCCTGGGATAGAGAAAAGACATGTTTACAAAGCATTCTCTTTAAATGGAGAAAGTGAGTTCTCATACTGTTGTTCTCATACTGTCTCATACTAAAATTACCATGTTATCTCTTATTATTTTATGTTATTATTTTTCATTTTGCCATACAAAGTTAAACTTTCATCTGGAAACAAATATCTTAAATTGCTTCTTTCCCCCCTTTTCTTTCTTTCTTTTTTCTTAAAGTAAACACATTTTTGAAGAATTTTATCACTGTAGTTTAAATTTTTTAAACACCAAGCATTGCTAAACAAATACAGCAAAGTAAAAAAGAAATCTATTTGTACATAAAAGAAAGACTGTGTGTGGCACAGGAAGTGAGACACGGCCTTGGTCTGAACCTTTTAGCAACCTTGGGTAAGGAGACAGACAGCTTTATTGTTTCTAACTGCCAGCTCTGTGCTTGGTATGAGTTGGATATTTTTCAGATTAAATCAAAGGCAAAAATTGGGTCATAAATTCTATGGAGTTCTGTTCTGGGAAATATACTCAGAAACGAAAACGAGATGGCAGCTATGAGTGTCTCCTCTAGGGCCTAGCAGAACAAACAATAAGGTATAAATACAAAATTAAAATTGATACAATTAAGTTACAGAGTGATTTGAGTCTCAAGATCCCCATTCAAAGATTGTGCCTTTGGTTTAAAAGTTACCAATAGCAAAGTTTCTTCGCAGAGTTCCCATTTCCAGACTCCACTGAAAATTCTTTCCTTGGGCTCAGTACAGCCATAAGGGATTTGTCAGAGCTTTCTAATTTTACAACTATTAGATAAAATGATAAGGCAGCTAGGTCACTGGAAGGCGAAGCATCTAAACCAGGATTTTGCTGGCTTAAAGAAAATAAAAGTGATGGATAAAATAGCAAGCCCTATGGAACAATATAAAGAAAAGTCAAGGGAAAGTGTACGGCTATAAAAGATGTTTAAGGCAAGGATTCTCACAGTGTCTTATTTTCATTTGAAAGCCGTAGCCAGGAGCAAAGATTCACTTTATTTTGGCAGGTTAGAAATCTCTTGATGCTTTTTATTTTACTCAAAATAAGCGTAAGAAGCATATTGATAATATGAGATTCTTCCTCCTCGCTCCACCCTACATTTTGGCTGTTCCTTATGCTTGATTGAGTCCTCCTACTCTTATCTACTTTATCTTCTCTTGAGGGGAAAGTTTTGGAAAAGCTGGATAGAAACAAATGAAAAGTAAGTTCTCCCTGACAAGTGTTAAATATATTGCTCCAAGCATCCAGTGTAATGTATATATTTGACCTCTGTGGGGTGTGAACCAAATATTTTTAGACTGAGTGATGATTTCCACAGGCCTGAATTTTAACACAACATTTGATATTGGAGTAATGCAGTTCAGTGGAAAACAAATGTTCATGTCATATATAATTTTGAAAATATCCTGGGCACCCCCTGAACCATGATTTATGAATTATTTAAACTGAGCATAGGCAGCTATTTTCTTATGTAAGGTATTTCTAGAAGCTGTATCGATGGCAGCAAGTTTCTTGATTACTACTTTGTTGAAAGAATACTATGCTATTCATTTTATCATGTAAACATAACCCTTCAAATAATCAAATATAATCAGCACTTCAAGTCAGCGTGACATTACCAAAAAGGGGGTTGGGAGAAGTGGTGACAAAGAAGTGAGGGAGAAAAAAAAAGATGTGAAAAGAAGCTGATTTAACCCCAGATCTGAGTAGTATTTGGGTTTATGCTCTAGTGGAAATAAAACCCCAAATTTGTCAATGAAGGATGGTGGAATGAATCCTCTATACAAATTACTTTCTTCAAAAAATTGATTGATATCATCTTATTGAAGGAAGACAGAAGTTCTGATCTATGTTTAAGTATAATGTGCAACATTGTCCTGTATAAGCAGGATGGACTTCACCCCCAAAAATGGTTCTGATGATGAAAAGTTTATTACAATGTATCTAAATCTTTTGCAAATAATAAGATGGCCTCACAAGCAGGACCACAAGCTTGAGGAGCCTAGAAAGGAGACTGGCTAGGCTTTCCCCCGCTTTTCTTTCTCTCTCTCTTTTTAAAAACTGGATATATAGCTTGTAGTATTTTAAAATGTATTTTGTTTTGGTTGTTGCCTGTCCCCACCCCTCCAGATGGCACACTATAAATTGTCAATTTTCTAGACATAGGCAAAGAGAAAGACAAAAGACAAAGCTCTTAAGAAGAAGAAAACAGAATTACCTTATCAAAGTTGCTGCCAATTCATTAATTTTAAATAATATATTTTTTAACAGCACATGCACATATACTCCTAAAAAAATAAGAACCTATCAATAAAACATTTTTTTTTGTTACAGACTAGATTTTTGGTTGTGACTAAGTTGTTTTATTTATGGAAAAGAAAAATCCTCAGGATGTGGATCCAGAAGCTGAAATTAAAATTTTGACAATATGGTATAGGAAAGTTATAGGTCAAGTTTCTTAAAGCTCTCTATTGGCTAATTTTATTTTTATTTTTAAAATTTGTTCTAACTACTTATACATGACAGAATGCATTCTGATACAGCATACACAAATAGAGTATAACTTCTCATTCTTCTGGTTGTACATGATGTAGGATCTCACTGGTCATGTACTCATATATGAACATAGAGTATTAATATCTGATGCATTCTACTATCCTTCTTAACCTCATGTCTTCTCCCCTCCCTTCAGTCTCCTCTGCCTAAACCAAAGTACCTCTATTCTTCCCTAGCTCCTCCCACCTTATTGTGGATTAGCATCTGCATAACAGAGAAAACATTAAGCATTTGATTTTGGGGGATTGGTTTATTTCATTTAGCTGATATTCTCCAGCTCCATCGATTTACGAGCAAATGCCATAATTTCATTGTTCTTTAAAATGCCATAATTTCATTCTTCTTTAAGGCTAAGCACTAAATAAAGAAATTAAAGAAGACCTTAGAAGATGGAAAGATCTCTCATGTTCTTGGAGAGGCAGAATTAATATTGTCAAAATGGCCATATTACCAAAAGTGTTATACAGACTTAGTGCAATTTCTATTAAAATCCCAATGTCATTCTTCATAGAAATAGAAAAAGCAATCACAAAACTCATTTGGAAAAATCAGAGACACAGAATAGTTAAAGCAATCCTTAGCAAGAAGAGTAAAGCAGGGGGCATCACAATACTAGACCTTAAACTATACTACAGAGCCATACTAACAAAAACAGCATGGTATTGGCACCAAAACAGACACATAGACCAATGGTACAGAATAGAAGACATAGAGACAAATCCACATGAATACAGTTATCTCATGCTGGACAAAAGTGTCAAAAATATTCATTAGAGAAAAAATTGCCTCTTCAACAAACAGTGCTGGGAAAACTGGAAATCTATATGTGGCAAAATGAAATTAAACCCCTATCTCTCATCCTGCATGAAATTTAACTCAAAATGGATCAAAGACTTAGGCACTAGAAAAGAGACCCTGAGACTAATAGAAGAAAAAATGACCCCAAATCTTCACTATGTCAGCTTAGGAACTGAATTCCTTAACAAGACTCTAACGTGCAAGAACTAAAATCAAGAATCAATAAATGGGATGGATTCAATCTAAAAAGTTTCTTCTCAGCAAAGAAAACAATCAATAATGTGAAGAAAGAGCCTACAGAACGGGAGAAAATCTCTGCACCTCAGAACACTAATCTCCAAGATATATAAAGAACTCAAAAAACTTAATACCCCCAAAACAAATAATCCAATTAGTAAATGGGTGACTTTACAGACACTTCTGAGAAGAAATATACTTGATAAACAAACATGGAAAAATGTTCAACATCTCTAGCAATTAGAGAAATGCAAATCAAACTCTTAATATTTCATCTCACTCCAGTCAGAATGGCAACTACCAAGAATACAAGCAACAATAAATGTTGACAAGAATGTGGGGGAAAAGGTACACTCATACATTGCTGATGGGATTGAAAATTGGTGCAACCACTCAGGAAAGCAGTATGGAGATTCCTCAGAAAACTTGGAATGGAACTGCCATTTGACCCAGCTATCCCACTGCTTGGTTTATACCCAAAGGACTTAAAATCAGCGTACTCTAATGACACAGCCACATCCATGTTTATAGTGGCTGAATTCACAATTGCTAAACTATCTACCTAAGTGCCCTTCAACAGATGAATGGATAAGGAAAATCTGCGTAGGTGTTTATGGAGATTAGTGAGTTTGACTAGACTGAAAATCCCCATGCATAAGTCAGCCTTATGGATTTCAGTTTTTCTTTAATGCAAAAAAAAAAAAATAGGGAACACCTAGGCTTCCTTATTTACTTACCAGGGTGTGGCACATAAGGAGTGGGAGGAGTAAGGCTTAAAACTTTTCAGAAATCATTTTTAAAAAAGAGTCAGAATCTGTATTATAATAAAATTACACCAGCTGGTTAACGTGTGCATGTTGAGTTATTTTGGTCTACATAAGCTTACCTTTTAAATCCACCCAATATCTATATGCTGCACTCCACATGTTTTTCCATGACATCTGACTATTTGTCATAGTTTCAAGGTGCTGCCACCAAAGAATCCTGTTGTTTCACATTTTATGCCTTTGAAGTCTTATTTTCTTTGCTAGGTCCAGGTCTTGCTTACTGTCCCACTCAATAAATAGCTCCTTTACTCTGCCCTTTTATACTGACTCATCTTTCAAAAAGTAGATCAAGTCCCCTCCTCTGTAAAGCCTTTCTGTAATCTTGTATATCCTCATTGATGAGGATATACATGATCTATATTTCATTTATAAATCCCAGAAACAAATAATAATACTGATTATATTTGTGTGTGTGTATTTGTGTGTGTATTATACATGTACACACACACACACACACACACACACACACACATATATATATATATATATATATATATATATATATAGTTCAAATGTATATGGAGTGACTGGTAGATGCCAGATGCTGTTTTAGATTCTGAATAAGACATAGCCTCTGTAGACAGATATGACTTGGATATGTACAGGTGACTCACGCAATAATAGGCCATCTCTAATGAAGTAATCTTGAATGGGATATGCTTAATTCAATTCATTTTAATTTTGGAAGAGAAATATTTATTTAAAATATTAAATCTATCTTTCACTAAGAACATAAAATTTTTGAAGATTCATATTTTAATAAGTCATGTAGTTTTTTTTTTAACTATACAACCTGAATAAATATAGGATTTGTCTTGTTTCTATCTAGATTTTAAAAGGCTTAAACACAGATTCAACTGTGGAACCCAGTTGAAAAGCTTAAACTCAAGATTCATAGATTCAGTTATGGAGCCAGGAAAAAAAAAAACAAAAAACCAAAAACCTTCTAGGTTAATTGAACAGTATTTTCTTTCTTTTTTTGTCCTAATTGTACTTCTTAGACAAAGTGAGTTTTCAAATGGTAATAACTGCTACACAATAACTACAATTATTTTCAATCATCTAAAAATCATGAGAAGGTAAGCTGTGAAAATTACTTTTCACTAAAAGATTAACAAAAAGTGCTTTAGTTCTGTCAAAATTTCTCCCTTTTATACTTTTCTGATATTAATACATATTAGATGACTTCTTTTCTTTACAGATTTATTTTATATTGTGCTCAAAATGATTTCTGTATATTTCTATTAATTTAGAGAGACTAAAGTTTGTAAAAAAAATTCACATTTTTTCCTTTATGGTTCCTGTAAAAAAAATGTGGGCTATATTTATGGTCTGATATCTAAAAACAGACTTTAAAAATCAACAAACTGAAAAGCAAATATATGTGAGGCTCCACACTCAAATGGAAGACATGGAAAAATCATCATATCACCAGATCTGGACAGTGCTGCAAGTGTTTCAAAACACGTTGGTTATTATCAGGTCTGGAGATCACCATAGTGCATATGTTACATGTGAATACAATTAGAAAGTGTAAACTCACTAGGGAAATGTGACCCCAAAAGTCATCTTGACATTTTGATATAATTTTTATAAGGGATATGAAATATTATCAGAGATTTAACAGTTGTCTTTAATTATGAAAATTTGTACATAAATATTATTTGATTGGGGAAGCAGAGCGAGATGGTGTGACAATGTCTGTCAAAATCTGGATATGGCATCTATTCATCTAGGTCAAAGGCTATTGAACTTGGGTCATTTGAAGAGCTCTGATGAAGACCACATTCTCCAATGTAATAGTAACTTCTGCAGTGTACAGCACTTATTAAATTGCTACAGGTTCTTACCTGAGCAGTATAATGCTTTATTTTTAGTTTCTTTGGATGTTTCAATTGCATTTCTAAAAATAATATTTTCTTTGCACATGCAATTTTGTGCATCATTGCCCCTAATTTCATCTTTAAGATGCATGCTGTGAATATTTAGCCCTAAAGCATACCATGAACATTTTAAAATAGAGCATGCTTTGATTGCTGTGACTTCTTAATTTTCTCCATGAAATGAATATCCCTCATGTATATACTACGAAATGAACAATGCTAGAGGAAGACTCTATCCCCCAGATGGCCTGTTCAGTTCTAATTCTCATAACATGCATATTCAACAAAAATGAGGTCATACTTATCTCTAATCCCTAGGCAATCCCTAGGCAGTAGAAACATGAGGGCTATCAACATTCCCGGATCGTGTGAGCTCTGGACTGCAAGGGAGGGATTTTCTACATTATAATAAAGCTTATTTCAAAGATTCTTTATAAAGGATACAGTTCCATGATTGGTAACCTATACAGAACTTTCAGCAATGTTCTCCTTGTTTGTTTCTCCTGATTTTTCAGTCAGATAAAATGGTGTGTGTTTATCCATTCAAAAAGTATTTGTTGAGTGTTTTCTAAGCAAGTCACTATGCTAAACACTTAAAGCTTACTGTATATAGAGGAATTTCATAAAGAACAAGCTAATAAATACAGTAGAGTCTGTAAAGCTTTTGTTGAGAGGTAGAATTTAAATTAGGCAGTGAGGATTAGATAGTGACCAGGCAAACTATACAGGTCCCACTGGCCTAATCCGTCCACTGACAGCTTTTGCAAATAAAGTTTTGTTAGAACACAGACACACCCATTACCCACGTATTGTTTATGCCTGTTTTTTTTCAGCAGTGTTTAGTAATTGCAACAGATTGTAAAGTCTTATAAATTTGAAAATCTTTGCAATCTATCCCTTTAGGAAAAGTTTGCTGACCCCTCATAAAAGGTGTCATCCATACAAAGAACAGAGAAGAGGCGTTTTCTGCAGAGAGAATCATAGAGGTAAAACAAAACAAAACACACTGTTTTAAAAGAACTGAGAGCCTGGTAGCTAGAGGTGAACTGAAATTGGAAAGTGGGAGCCAGGTGATGTTGAGCTTCAGAGGCTATATTCAGCTGTGTGGATTTTAAATTCTCTTATCATTACAGGATGGCTTTGAGAGATGAGTGATGTGATCAGATTAATGTTGTTCAGAAATTTTACAACTAACTAGAGTAGTTAATATACAGTTTAAAGTCGTATGCATTGATTCATTTAATTCTTGTATTCCATGAAGTAATATGTTTACTATACTTGATTTACAAAGAAAAGCTACCATTTTCTTAATGTCATATACTGCAAATGGAGGCAAGCATGGAATCCAACAGTTCTGCTTTAGTTTCTAAGTTCTTAACCACAAGGCTATATAGTCTTGCTCTACCTATAATTTTCAGAGTGGATAGTGTAACATGTGTTTGTGTGTGTGTGTGTGTGTGTGTGTTTACATGTTGAGAGCCACGGCCAGGTCAAGATGGTGCCTGGCATTTTGCCAGAAGGAGCAGTTCCTACTGCCTGGAGTGCCCACTATTTTTGAGCTCTGCCGGAGTTCCTAGAGAGTTTGCATGGGTGGAGTTCATGGATTGAGTTTCGGTTGAGTGCTCGCAAAGCCCTTGAAGTTCAGTTGGAGCTCTTGGGGAGTTCCTGGAGAGTTGGTGTGGGGGGCGTGCTGATAAAGTTCTTTCCTGCTTGAATCTTCAAGTGGCTGTGATTTGTGCCCAGCCAGACTGCGGCATTTACAGAAACAGGAAAGAAAGTACCTTTGTAGATTATGAAAATAGTAAAGATGTAGTATGTGGTATTGGCCTGAGTGTGGGATAGAACATTAACCTGAAAAATAAGTCACTTAGATGGAGAAGGGTATCAAGAAGTAGTCTTCCACATTCAGTACTAAAATTTAGTAAAGTAGGAGTGAGATTGAAAAGAGTACCCTAGATTTTCAGCCTGGAATCCATTGTTTTGGACAGACACTTTAAATAAGAACACACTTTTTCATGGAAATAATAATTTGTTCCATAGACCAATAAGGACAAGTGAATTTGACCCAATATTTCTGCTTTGGACCAAAGTATGGAGGAAGACTATTTCACTTTTATCTTTCATTTAATGTTTTGTATGTAGCCTAACAAAAAAATTCTAGTCCTAATGACACACTTTATTTCTATATTATAACTTTTTAGAAGAGGAGAGAATGTGGAACAACATGACTGAATAAGAAACAAATCAGATGAGAGAAAATCAGATGTCACAACCTGGTTATAACATAATAAGAAGAAAATACATATATATCCAAAGGAAATGAAGTCAATATGTAGGAGTGAAATCTGCACTCTCATGCTCATTGCCACACTCTTTGCAACAGCCAAGATAATGGAATGACCTAAGTATGCATCAACATATGAATGGATATAGAAAATATTTTATATATTTACATATATAATTTACAAAGATACATATGTGTGGATTTTTAATTCTTATCATTACAGGAAGGCTTTGGGAGATGATTGATGTAATCAGATTTATGTTGTTGAGAAATTTTATAACTGATACTTACAGAGTAGTTACTATGTTCACAGTTTTAAGTTGTATATATAAATCATATATATACACACAAATAGTAGAATACTATTCAGTCACAAAAAGGAAATCTTGTCATTTTTGGCAGCATGTCTGAATCTGGAGGACATTACATTGAGTGAAATAAGAGCCAGGCACAGACAGACAAGTTCTACATAATCTCACTCATTTTTGAAATAAGAAAGAGTTGATTTCATAGAAGTAGTTTCAGAATGTTGGTTAAAGTGACTTCAGCTAATAACAAATGCTTTATTCTTGAAAAATGCTAAGAAGGTTATATTCAGTGCCCTCACACCGAACGATAATTGTGAGTGTTGCACCTGCTAATTAGCTAGATTTAGCATGTTTACAATGTATGTATAGTTCAAAACATCAAGTTGTACATGACAAATTTTATCCATCATCTTAAAAATGAAAAGATAAAAATTTTCACATTAATTTTACAGTACATAATGTATTCATTTTTTTTGTAGTTGTTGTTTCAATAGGGATAGTTGCCTTTGAGTAAAATATCTGCCAAAGAAAACACTATTTACATGTAAAAATATAATTTCTGCTTTGGGAGCTGGATGATTTGCTTTTATATATAGGTCAAAAAATTATTTTATTCATACTAAAAGTAAGGATGTACTTTTCCTTATCTATAGGTGGCATGTTATAGATATTTGAGTTAGAACAAACAAATAGGAATTAAATATAACCAGTTATTAGCTATTGGCAAAATAACAGAAGCTGAAATTGCCTTATTTAGGAAATAACTCTCTTTAATAATAATAATAAGGTCCTAAAACTTTATGGAAGTAGCAGAACAATCTTTGGGGTAGAGAACATAAATGAAAAAAAAGTCTTCTTTCTTTCAAGAATTCATGAATATCTTTTAATTTTGGAAAGGGGATATAGCATATCTTAATACAATTGCTTAATATTATAAATTTAAATGAAGAGTTATATCATGTAAGAGAATTACACCTGAGTTATGTGTATTAAAAGCACCTGAAACTCAGTCCAACCTTCACTTTTCTTCATTTTTAAAATATATAGGATTATTAAAATTATAGAAATATTTAAAAATGATCAGCACATTTAATACTGTTTGTCTAGATTTTAAAATGTTCTATATTTTGCAACAAAATAAACAAAAATAAATATAATACAAATAAATGTTAATATATTTGTTTCTTAAAGATTAATAAAATGGTATACTATAGGCAGAAGTAACTATCATAAGTTTTTCATATAACAGACATGCTGAAGAGTACATGATATAAATTTAGTACAATGTGGCATTCTGTTTTTATGTTTTCATGCAAGTAAAGTTGAATGTGATTTAATAGATGTTAGTCTATGGATGTGTTTATTTCTTTTGCATTTTAACTTTCTACAACAATTCTAAATCCTACAAATGTTCCCTAATAAAACAAAGGGCAGTTAAATAATAAGTTCAAAATAAGAAGTCAGTCTCACTAAGAACTAGTTAATATTTTTATAATTGGAAAAGGAATAAAAAGATAAAAGTTTAATTTTGCAATGCGCTTAATTTTCAAATACTATTATCAATAAATAATATTCTGTAAAAATATATTATTGATGATAGAATTTAAGCTATCATTTAGATGAACAATTCTGCTGGAAATTGTGTGCCTAAATTCTAGTTATGTTTAATTTTGCCAGTACAGTAAAATTATAATACATTAATGGATCTTAAATGGAAATGTTCATATTTTTCTCATCTAGGTGTGAGGTAGGATGGAAAAAAATAAAGATAGGTAGAAAGGAGACTAACAGGGACGGTGTAAGAAGCTAACTTTAAATCTAAGAATCTCCATGTGCATCCTCAACTTTCCTCTCCAAGCCTGCTTTCCTCTGTTATAAATACTTTAAAAGCCCTTGAATCTCAGAGTACTTTGAGTCCAGTTAACTAGTGCCTACCTACATTGTTGCTGACTTATACAGTGAACCTTCCTCAGACTAAATAATGCCTTGGGAAAAGAATTGTTTGAAACTTATCATATGGAATCTTCTAAATAGTTCCTGTTAATCTAGATGACATTGTCCCAGAGATCCTAAAAGAAAAGCAGTCACCACAACCCACCTGTGCTCCAGGATGAGGAGAGTCAAGATCACCAGGCTGATGACACTCCCAGGAACTTCTGATCTTAACTGTTTACAAAGTTTTCTTTAAAAGGAAAGGCCCAAGACTCCAAAAGTGTGTCTCATTCTCAAGTGCCCACGTTCCTTCTGCCTTTGAATGTATATTTTGCACAATATTGCTTATTTTCCTGAATAAGTTTCCTTGCTTTCCTAAATAAAACTTTGTGCCTTTTTTGATGCATCCTGAAATTTCTTTCTGTAGCATAAGTCTCAAACCTGCTATGGCCAAGTTGAAATTCCCTTTTCTCCTGGGACCTCTTTAGATACCTATCCAGTGACAGGTATATTTACAGACATTAATACAAACAGGCACACACACACATCCATACACAATGTACATTTATAATTTTGCAACCTCAACAGTAGCAGAACTATATATAACAAAGAATTGAAAAATATATAGTCTAATATCATTTCTTCAAACCATTTCTTCTAATCATTCTTCAAATGAGTATATTAAAAACTCTACCTCAAAGATAATACTGAGTCATAAATTTACTTTTACACCCACAAATTTATACCACTGTAAATTGAATTTTTACAATAAAAATAAAAATAATACTCATATAATATTTGGAAAGATTATTAAATCTAAAAAATATTCTATTTTAGATACATCAAAGATTTCATTTACCATTATGTCAATCCAAAGCCACTTGTAGGTATTGAATCTACTTTAAAAGTATTTGAAGGGAGGGAGACAACACAAGTTTTACAAATAGTCATAGAGTAATCCAATTGAAGACAAATTATGAGTGGAAGAGCATTTTCTCCCTATAAATCATGTTTTTATAAAGATAAACTATATGACTTCATATTTATTTTATTACTAAAAAAATTATGAGTAAACTGGGTTTAGAAATATAACTTAGAGTAGCATCAAACTAAATCCTTTGCAATTTTTCCTTAACACCATTAAACTCTGTGGGTGTACATTGTTTCTTAGAGTTCAGTTTTTTCAATATGTGCAAATATGTATATTTATATATAACAAAAAGCTTTACTGCAGGAATTGTATTGTTACTATTTAATCCTACCAAAGTATAATAATGTTTAAAACTTTATAAACATAATTTGGACAATTTCTTGGCTGGAAGATCTCCCCACTATCCAAAATCTTATTCTGGTGAGATAGTTTTCTTTTTTTCATTTCAGAGACGAGATGATTTATATTTCATACTGTGGGCATATTCTGGATTGCAAAATCTTCTGTGAGAAGAGATTGATAATTTTTAGAAACAAAAACTTCGTTTTTATTCTATCACTTTTATTTTGTTCTCATTTGTTTATGAGACAATTAAATTTTCATTTCTAGTAGCCTCATTTTTTACATTGATTCATTTTTCTACTGTGAATATATAATACCTTATTCTAATATCTTTTTTTTGTTTGTTTTTTGTTTTTTAGTTTTTTTTTATTGTTGGTCGTTCAAAACATTACACAGTTCTTAATACATCGTATTTCACAGTTTGACTCAAGCGGGTTATGAACTCCCAACTTTACCCCGTATACAGATTGCTGTATCATATCAGTTACCCTTCCATTGATTGACATATTGCCTTTCTAGTGTCTGATGTATTCTGCTGTCAGTCCTATTCTCTACTATCCCCCCTCCCCTCCCCTCCCCTCCCCTTTTCTCTGTACCCCTTCTACTGTAAATCATTTCTTCCATTTGTATTATCCAGAATGTACAAAGAACTCAAAAAATTAAACAATAAGATAACAAATAATCCAATCAACAAATGGGCCAAGGACCTGAACAGACACTTCTCAGAGGAGGACATACAATCAATCCACAAGCACATGAGAAAATGCTCACCATCTCTAGTAATCAGAGAAATGCAAATCAAAACCACCCTAAGATACCATTTCACTCCTGTAAGATTGGCAGCCATTATGAAGTCAAACAACAATAAGTGTTGGCGAGGATGTGGGGAAAAGGGCACACTTGTTCACTGCTGGTGGGACTGCAAAATGGTGAGGCCAATCTGGAAAGCAGTATGGAGATTCCTGGGAAAGCTGGGAATGGATCCACCATTTGACCCAGCTATTGCCCTTCTTGGACTATTCCCTGAGGACCTTAAAAGAGCACACTATACGGATACGGCCACATCAATGATTATAGCAGCACAATTCACAATAGCTAGACTGTGGAACCAACCTAGATGCCCTTCAATAGATGAGTGGATAAAAAAATTGTGGCAGCTATACACAATGGAGTATTATGCAGCACTAAGAAACGACAAAATCATAGAATTTGCAGGGAAATGGATGGCATTAGAGCAGATTATGCTAAGTGAAGCTAGCCAAGCCCTAAAAAACAAATGTCAAATGTCTTCTTTGATATAAAGAGAGCCACTAAGAATAGAACAGGAAGGAAGAGCATGAGGAAAAGACTAACAGTAAACTAAGACGAATGGGGGGAGAGAAAGCAAGAGAGAAGGGAAAACATATGGAAATGGTAGGAGACCTTCAGTGATACACAAAATTATAAGAGGTTATGAGGGGCAAGGGGGTGGGGGGAAAAAAAAAAAGGGGGAAAGAATTGAACAACAGCAGAGGAGGTAGAGAGGGAAGATGGGAGGGGAGGGGAGGGGAGGGGGGATAGTAGGGGATAGGAAAGGTAGCAGAATACAACAGTCACTAATAAGCCATTATGTAAAAATGTGAGTATGTAACAGAAGTGAGTCTGTATTATGTATTTGGGGAGTACAAAACCCAATTGAGTCAAATGTATGAAAGATGATATGTCTTGAGCTCTGTAATGTTTTGAACAATCAATAAAAAAAAAAAAAAAAAAAAAAAAAAAAAAAAAAAAAAAAAAAGTCCTATTCTCTACTATCCCCCCTCCCCTCCCCTCCCCTCCCCTTTTCTCTCTCTACCCCTTCTACTGTAAATCATTTCTTCCATTTGTATTATCTTGTCTTACCCCTCCTTTCCTCTTATATATCATTTTGTATAACCCTGAGGATCGCCTTCCATTTCCATGTGATTTCCCTTCTCACTCCCTTTCCCTCCCACCTCTCATCCCTGTTTAATGTAAATCTTCTTCTCAAGCTCTTCGTCCCTACCCTGTCCTTGTTTACTCCCCTTATATCAAAGGGGTCATTTGGTATTTGTTTTTTAACGATTGACTAGCTTCACTTAGCATAATCTGCTCTAATGCCATCCATTTCCCTCCAAATTCTATGATTTTGTCATTTTTTAATGCAGAGTAATACTCCATTGTGTATAAATGCCACATTTTTTTAATCCATTCATCTATAGAAGGGCATCTAGGCTGATTCCACCATCTTGCTATTGTGAATTGTGCTGCTATGAACATTGTTGTAGCAGTGTCCCTGTAGCATGCTCTTATTAGGTCTTTAGGGAATAGACCCAGAAGGGGAATAGCTGGGTCAAATGGTGGTTCCATTCCCAGCTTTCCAAGAAATCTCCATACTGCTTTCCAAATTGGCTGCACCAATTTGCAGTCCCACCAACAATGAACAAGAGTGCCCTTTTCCCCGCATCCTCTCCAGCACTTATTGTTGTTTGACTTCCTAATGGCTGCCAATCTTACTGGAGTGAGATGGTATCTTAGGGTAGTTTTGATTTGCATTTCTCTGACTGGTAGCGATGGTGAGCATTTTTTCATGTACTTATTGATTGATTGTATGTCCTCCTCTGAGAAGTGTCTGTTCAGGTCCTTGGCCCATTTATTGATTGGGTTATTTGTTATCTTATTGTCTAATTTTTTGAGTTCTTTGTATATTCTGGTTATTAGGGCTCTATCTGAAGTGTATGGATTAAAGATTTGTTCCCAGGATGTAGGCTCCCTGTTTATCCCTCTTATTGTTTCTTTTGCTGAGAAAAAGCTTTTTAGTTTGAGTAAGTCCCATTTGTTGATTCTAGTTGTTAACTCTTGCGCTATGGGTGTCCTATTGAGGAATTTGGGCCCCAATCCCACAGTATGTAGATCATAACCAACTTTTTCTTCTATCAGATGCCGTGTCTCTTATTTAATATCAAGCTCCTTGATCCATTTTGAGTTAACTTTTGTGCATGGCGAGAGATAGGGATTCAGATTCATTTTGATGCAAATGGATTTCCAGTTTTCCCAGCACCATTTGTTGAAGATGCTATCCTTCCTTCATTGCATGCTTTTAGCCCCTTTATCAAATATAAGATAGTTGTAGTTTTGTGGATTGGTTACTGTGTCCTCTATTCTGTACCATTGGTCCACCCGCCTGTTCTGGTACCAGTACCATGCTGTTTTTGTTACTATTGCTCTGTAGTATAGTTTGAAGTCTGGTATCGCTATACCGCCTGATTCACACTTCCTGCTTAGCATTGTTTTTGCTATTCTGGGTCTTTTATTATTCCATATGAATTTCATGATTCTTTTATCTATTTCTACAAGAAATGCTGTTGGGATTTTGATTGGTATTGCATTGAACTTATAGAGAACTTTTGGTAATATCGCCATTTTGATGATGTTAGTTCTGCCTATCCATGAGCAGGGTATATTTTTCCATCTTCTAAAGTCTTCTTCTATATCTTTCTTTAGGGTTCTGTAATTTTCATTATATAAATCTTTCACCTCTTTTGTTAGGTTGATTCCCAAGTATTTTATTTTTTGGGGGGATATTGTGAATGGAGTAGTTGTCCTCATTTCCGTTTCAGAGTATTTGTCGCTGATATACAGGAATGCCTTTGATTTATGCGTGTTGATCTTATATCCTGCCACTTTGCTGAATTCATTTATTAGCTCTAATAGCTTCTTTGTAGACCCTTTTGGGTCTGCTAGGTATAGGATCATATCATCTGCAAATAGTGATAATTTAAGTTCTTCTTTTCCTATATTTATGCCTTTAAATTTTTTTGTCTGTCTAATTGCTCTGGCCAGTGTTTCGAGGACTATGTTGAACAGAAGTGGTGAGAGAGGGCATCCCTGTCTTGTACCAGATCTTAGAGGGAAAGCCTTCAATTTTTCTCCATTCAGAATGATGCTGGCCTGTGGCTTATCATAGATTGCTTTTACAATGTTGAGGTATGTTCCAGTTATTCCTAATTTTTCTAGAGTTTTGAACATAAAGGGATGCTGAACTTTGTTGAATGCTTTTTCTGCATCTATCGAGATGATCATATGGTTCTTATTTTTAAGTCTATTGATGTGGTGAATAACATTTATTGATTTCCATATATTGAACCAGCCTTGCATCCCAGGGATGAATCCTACTTGGTCATGGTGTATAATTTTTTTGATATGTATTTGAATCCGATTCGCCAGAATTTTATTGAGGATTTTTGCGTCCAGGTTCATTAGAGATATTGGTCTGTAGTTTTCTTTCTTTGAAGTGTCTTTGTCTGGTTTCGGAATCAGGGTGATGTTGGCCTCGTAGAATGAATTTGGAAGTTCTCCCTCTTTTTCTATTTCCTGAAATAGCTTGAAAAGTATTGGTGTTAGTTCCTCTTTAAAGGTTTTGTAAAACTCTGCTGTATACCCATCCGGTCCTGGGCTTTTCTTAGTTGGTAATCTTTTGATGGTTTCTTCTATTTCCTCTACTGTTATTGGTCTGTTTAGGTTGTCTATATCCTCCTGACTCAATCTGGGCAGATCATAAGACTTAAGGAATTTATCTATGCCTTCACTATCTTCTATTTTATTGGAGTATAAGGATTCAAAGTAATTTCTGATTATCTTCTGTATTTCTGAAGTGTCTGTTGTGATATTGCCTTTTTTCATCCCGTATGTTAGTAATTTGAGTTCTCTCTCTTCTTCTCTTCGTTAGCATGGCTAAGGGTCTGTCAATTTTATTTATTTTTTCAAAGAACCAACTTTTAGTTTTGTCTATTTTTTCAATGGTTTCTTTTGTTTCAATTTCATTAATTTCAGCTCTGATTTTAATTATTTCTTGCCTCCTACTTCTTTTGCTGTTGTTTGCTCTTCTTTTTCTGGGATTTTGAGATGAAGTATGAGATCATTTATTTGTTGGTTTTTTCTTTTTTTGAGGAATGAACTCCAAGCAATGAATTTTCCTCTTAGAACCGCTTTCAATGTGTCCCATAGATTCCGATATGTTGTGTCTGTGTTTTCATTTAACTCTAGGAAGTTTTTAATTTCCTCCTTGATGTCTTCTAAAACCCATTGATCATTCAGCAACCTATTGTTCATTCTCCAAGTGATGCTTGATTTTTCCTTCCTTCTTTTATCATTGATTTTCAGTTTCATTCCATTATGATCAGATAAGATGCATGGTATTATCTCTACCCCTTTATATTGTCTAAGAGTTGCCCTGTGACATAATATATGGTCTATTTTTGAGAAGGTTCCATGTGCTGCTGAGAAAAAAGTGTAACTGCTTGATGTTGGGTGGTATAGTCTATATATGTCAATTAAGTCTAGGTTGTTAATTGTGTTATTGAGTTCTATAGTTTCCTTATTTAACTTTTGTTTGGAAGATTATTCTAATATCTTAATAAATAAATACTATGTGAATCTCAATAACTTTTGAATCATTGCAATCTTGTAACACTCTTAAAGATTTTTAAACCGTTCTTCTATTTATTTATAGGCCAGAAACATTTGAATCATTTTACAATAAACTATTATAGACTTTTAGAGACCACTTATATGTGTGTGTGTGTATATATATATATATAATAAATATATTATATATATATAAATGATAAATTTACTTACATAAACTGAAAATGTCATATAAAGTTTGGTTTGAAGCAGGATTTTTATTAGACCATATTGGCTGTAAGTCTGTTTTATCTTAATTTAGTCTCAAAGGAATCCACTGCTTTTATGTGGGCAGCATTTTCAGTCACTTCTGGAAAATTCAGTAGTGAGTTGAGTAGCAAATTCCTTTGTCATGGCTAACAAATTCTTACATGGTCTTTGAAAAGTTGAACAAAAATGTGCATGTTGATTCTTCTACCTCTCAAAGAAATTTTGCTTTGCCCTTTAGATCCTGGCAGTACAAAAGAGACATATTGCAAATAGGGCACCTCCTTAGCCACAGTATTACCTGCAGCCTATGGCAGAATATTCTCAGATTTAGTCATTATCCTCACTTATTCTTGTTCACATTTCTTTACTTCAATTTTTAAAATTCCACCAAATTCATACATGTAAAATTTTTTTTTGAAGTCAGGTGGTATTAAAATGCTTATCATAAAAACTAGCCTAAGGGAGAAAGATAAAATATTTCTAGGGCAGCCTAGGTGATTTAGTGAGACTCAATATCAAAACATATATTTTAAAAGGGCTGGGGATATAGCCTCCCTTTTTTATAGTGACAGGATACTTGCTTAGCATGTGCAAGACTGTGAGTTCCATCCTTAGTAAGACAAAAAAAAAAAAAAAAAAACCCAACAACCCAATAAGCCTCCTGTTGTAGTCAGCTTTTTTGCTGCTGTGACTAAAGAGACTCCACTCTCCAGATACAAATATATACACCAAAGCCACGCCTTGATTCCCACCTCCTGCAACCACATGTTATCATTTCAATTACCATTTAGTTAATCCCTATCAGGGGATTAAACTACTGATTGGGTTAATCCTATCATTTCTCTTCTGAGCATTTTTGCATTGTCTCACACATAAGCTTTTGAGGGACACCTCAAATCCAAACCATAACACCTCCAAACCCCCCAAACAACAAAACTAACTTAAGGAATTGTACAGATTCCCATGATCCCTATACTTAGGCTTAATTCCAGAGGTAATTAAAATAAAACTTTCAATTCTTTCATCTGGTAGCTCCTTTTGTATCTCTATAAATGCATGTTTGCTGATTTTTTCTTATATATACTAAGTTTGGGCCTAATGTGTTACATTATTATGTTAGAGGAGAACTTGACTTTCATTTGTATTACCTCAACCATCATAACTCCTATCTCTGTCTCTCAGCAAGTCTGTTTGTCTATCTATCTACCATCTATCTATCTGTCTTATTCTCTCTTTTTCTTATGCATACCCACAAAGGTGAACACACACACACACACACACACACACACACACACACACACATCCCAAAACATACATAAAGTCAACCCTCTTCATCCCAAGTTTCCAAACCCATGGATTCAAATAACTACAGATGAAAAATATTTGGAAAAAACGATCGCATCTGAACTGAACATAGACATTTTTCTTGTTTTTATTTACTAAACGATATAGTATAGCAATCATATGCATGGTGTTCATATTATGTTAGGTATTATATGTTATGTAGAGATGATTTAAAGATGATTTATGAGAGATTGTGTATATGTTGTATGCAAATTAAAAACCACTTTCCATAAGGGATTTGAGAGTCTATGGATTTTGTGTCTCTGGGAATCCTAGAACCAATTCCCTTGGGATATCAAGGGACAACTATGTGTGTGATTTTCTCTCTCTTTCTCTCTCTCTCTCTCTCTCTCTCTCTCTCTCTCTCTCTCTCTCTCACACACACACACACACACACACACACACACATTTTAAGCTATTTTTGAGAAACCTACTTACATGTAAGTTTTCTCAAAGAACTATGTCCACAGTTCTTTTTGAAGAGATGGAGATTGATTTATAAAATTTACATTTTTTACAAAGATACAAATGCTGTTTTAAATGTTCTTTGTTCCATATCTTGCAATTTTTTCACCATTACCTAGCTCTCAGCTCTGCTCCATAACATGGATGAGTTTATCCATACTACTCACATGTGTGCTTGTCTTTCCCCTGGAGATAGTTCTCTAAGAGATATCCATCTTATAGCTCTTATGTGCTGTGTTGATCTCTTGGCTTAACTGAACAGCTTTTATCATGGGAACTTGCCTTCAAAAATAGATTACCCTATTTTCCAGGATTCTATATCACCCCCCCCCACTCTCTTTTGATTACTCCTTTCCTAAGGTTTATCCAGAAAGGATCCTAGAGCAGGTGAGTGGGATGAGCCATAGTTCTTGTAAATGGAGTCAGACCAGTTTCTTTAAAAAGGTGATCTTTGAGCTGAATCTTGAGTTAAACACTCCTAAGGACAAGGATGTAGTATGTGGTGGGTATGAGTATGTTGTGGGAAGAATAAATTTATTGTCATGGGGGAAACTAAGAGTGGTACCCTACCAAATTCAAGATTTACTAAAGCAGGTTCTAGGTTCTCTAGGATTTCACAGTCTATGATCAGAGTTTTGTAATTAATTTTTACTTTAATAAGAACTCACTGGCCAGTTTTGAGTCAAGAGTGGTAAGAGAAAAATCTTAAAATAACATAGACATAATGAGGGCTGTCTTCCAGACAAGAAAGCTGCTGAAGTAGATAGAAAATGACTGGAAGTATTGAGTGAAAAATAATTATTTTTAAATAATAACAAATGCTACAATACTTAAGCAGGATGAGGACTCCAAAAACATGCTTTGTGGCAATCTACCCAGATTAAGGATATGCAGATGGTGAAGAAACCAAAGCATATGCACTGAACAATTTCAAAAAAATTTTAACCCCAAGTTTGAAGGCAAGAAAGAAGATCCCACTTGATGGGGAGCTATAGTTAAGTAGGATCATGGGAATTGTAGATCAAGAATATTGGTGTGGAAGGAAAGAGTAGAAAGAGGCTATAGATACAAATAGCAAATAAGAGAAAGTGGAAACCAAATGTATGTCCAAAGAGAGGGAGGACCAGCCTGAATGGTGTAAGGAAAATAATATGGAGACCCAGAGACAAGATACAGAGGTAGGAAAGATGGCAGAATGGCAGAGAGGCCAAGCTGCCAAGCTTTATTTATATCAATAGTTTACTTTAGGTCATTGGCATCATTATTCTTACTGTATTCTTATCATATCATTCATTGTATCAGTAGGCAGGTTACAGACATAGAAGCATTGTGCAGTTTATTCCTCAGTTACATACTAAGTTGCAATGTGCAATGTTAGGAGCTTTGTGTAGCTCTCAAGAAAGTCCATTTAATAAAGGTACTGTTATGTGAATAGGTTTAGGCTCAGTGAAACATTGTGGATATATAACAAGAGAGCTCCTTTATTCCTGGAGCTGTGTGCCTGAGATCAAAGTCGAGGCTGATAAGACTCTAGTGGAATTGCCACAGTAGCTGGACATAGCACATGTATTAGTTATCTTAGCTAGTTGCTAAGAGAAACTGCAGGGCATTCTAAGGGCAGGAAACAGAGTGCCAGTTACCACCCACCTCCGCCCCACCTCGGGAGTTTGCTCAACAGAGGAACACTTCCTTGTATATTTCCATGGTCAAAATTCCTACAGAATAAGAATAAGGAGCTCTACCTTTGATCTAAAGAGATTTTGAAAATGAAAGCTCAGAACAGAAAACAGAGTTCCATCAGATGAGGGTTAACCAGTATCTTTTATTCATTTAACAAATATGTATGGGCATCTATTTTCTAGACATTCTCTGTGGATGTAATGGACATAGTGATAAGATTCATTTTCTGCTCTCAAAATGTATACAATTAGTAAGAAAGGTGGAAAATTAAATAGATCTTTTATTGCAATGACACCATCTGAGATAATGTGGGTGGATAACAGAAGTGGAGTCTGTCTTTGTACTCAGGTAAGAAGCTGAGGGAGCTTGCACAAAGCAGGTGGTGACTTGCTGACTTCTTAATGGCAGACACAGAGAAGGGCAGAGAAGAAAACTCCTGTAATGCTCTGGAGACCAATCAACCTTAGACATTGGAAAGCAGCTGCTCAGGAGGGAGGCCTTCCAGAAGTTCAGAAGGTGAGAGTACAGAGCAAAGTCTAGGTCTTCAACTTTCACAAGCATCATGTTTTACCATTAAGGTACTATCATAGGCCATGCAGGTGCAGCATATGCAAGTGGTTAATACTAACTCAGAGAAGGGAAAATTGTAGGTAAGTAAGTAAGACTACAGATTTGAGAAGGCTGATAATTTTTACATAATGCTATGAGAAAAAAAAAGAGATGAATAGAAGAGATTTCAAAACATAAAAAAAAAAAAATCCAGGTGAGAACCTGAATTTGTGCTCTCTCAATATGTGCATTTTCATGACTTCCTCAGGGAAAATTTGGTAACTGAGAGATAATCATATGAAGTATATCCTGAATTAACTTTAAGGAGAGTGTAAAAACAATCAAGCTGACATATATTCTAGTGGTAGCAACTGCTTTCATGAGATGGTTGATAACCATGTTTAGCAGGTGAAGGCAAATGGCTAATCAATCTCATTGAGAACTTAAAGTATTATTTTTTAAAAAGAGAATATGAAAGACTCAGGATAGATGGGTGGTAAGCTATGATCATAAAGAGTTTCAGATCTTGAGATCTCTGTTTTGAAATGCTTCAAATGTTTAAAAGAGCAATGATTTGATCACTGAAGTCTTGTGTATTCAGAGAACTATATGGGCATTCGAAGAGTTTGTGCAGAGATGACACAGAATTCAACTCATGAAATATTGAAAAGTGAATAAACAAATTGACCAGTGTATGAGTGGATAAAGAGACAAATGAATGCATAACTGAAAGTACAGAAGCAGAGTGTAAATGTTAGTGTATCCTAGAAGTTGGGTAATAAAAGCAACAAGAACTAAAGGGAAGGTAATTGATGTGAACCACAGAACATTTGGGTGAAAATATATTTCATTCTTAGGGTGACACCCAGTCTATTTTGTCTGGATGTTTATATGGATTAATCAATATGAACAATGAAATTGTATCTTGTCAATATATGCCAATGTCTAACAAGACAAAATCCTATATGATGATTTCTTAGAGTTTTATAAAATATTGACTTAATTTATTGCTTCATAGACTAAGTTAAAATTCTCTATGTTTTTCATTTGAAGAGCATATTTGATAGTAGTGGCTCTGCTGGCTATTTTTATTTGCCTCTCCAGATGAGCTCTTTGCTTATTTCCTCCCAGTTCACAGCCCAGGAAGCTGACAAGTAAGGGCTTCAATGGACTGATATGCCTTCTGGGGTCCAATTTAGTTCTGTCCACAGGAACTCTAGTAAGAAGCCAGCCAGAGCAACAGAGTGCATTTGGGCTGTGTATCCCTCCAGCTTCATTCCTCTCCCAAGCTGGGTTCCTCTGCTGAATGTTACAGGTGCTCTCAAGGTCACCCACTTGACCCAGCTGGTTGTCTCATCCCCGGTTTTGGAAACTGTTGACTCTGTTATCCCCTGAGGACCGAGGAGTAATAAAAGCTCCTCTAGTGCCAGGTCCAGAGTTTCTGTCTTTTTTAATGGTTTCTCTATACCTTGTCTATGCAGAAATAAGTTTTCTTTTATGAAACCACCCTCAAATTGCTCCAATTCAACTGTGCCACCTGTTTCCTACTGGGATCTCAACTGTGGCAGAATTAAAAACACCATTTACATATTACTATTAGCCTATTTCAAAATTTATATATATGTATATTTTTAGTTGTAGATAGACACATGCTTTATTTTGTTTATTTACTTTTATGTGGTGCTGGGGATGCAACCCAGGGCCTTGCACATGCTAAGCAAGTGCTCTAACACCGAGCTACAACCCCAGCTCCTCAATGTGTTTTTATGATCTTGCAGTATTTTTGCATATCCTGGTTTTATATTATATCATTATCTTTGTAAAGATTTATTTTTATCAAGTTTTAATTTATGTTTTCTGTTTTTATTTAAACTTTAGTTAGAAGGCAAAACCCCAAACATATATATTTGTTTCTAAATATCTTAATTAGTTCCTATTGAGGAAGATTATTATAACACAGTATTTTCTTCTTTCCTTGGCATCTGAGATACCCAGGGATTTCTAGAGGAGTTCGTTAGGTATTGATTTATCTGCCCATTTTTAAAAATATTGTAGGCCATGATGTTGGCCAGCTTGGTTATGTTGAGTTGCAAACAAGTCAGAGGCTTTTGTCTTGGCAAGAAAGGAGTTATATATGAACAATGGATATAGGTGTTGCTATAAAAAAGAGAGAAATTGCTTCTCACAAACTTTTAGTTAAATTGGAAAGCAGGTTGATCATTGTTAACACTGCAGATAATTGACCAGAAACAAAGATGATGTATAGAACAAAAGCATTAATGCTAGAAACAGCCTGTTGTGTTTGTTTTTGGCAATTGACTAAGTGACCACTGAGAAAATCCTAAAAGGCAATGAAAACAATCCTTTATAACAGAAATCTTTATCCTAAGATGAAATGCATTAACTTCAAAAAAATATTGTATTTAAATTTTTAAGCTGAAGTCGTGTAAGAACTCTGTTTCTAGTTCATTCTTAATTGATTTTAATCACTAAGAGTTACTTACAACCTGATATTAACTTGTTTTTAAATAACTGGACATTTTTCTTCACCTTATAACAAGGGTAAACATCTACATGTCTGAAACCAGTACTGAATGTGTGGCAATGTTTTATGCATGGAAGCCTAGTTTGCTAGTTTGTGTGTATGTGTATGTTTTATGTGTATTTGTACAGTCCAACACATTCTGCCCTCCACCCAACCTGTCATTGGTATCCCCAAGCTGATTGTTCTCTTCTTTATCTCATAGTAGAGGCAGAAATAAAATGCAAATGAAGTTTCCAAACTAGTTTGAACCAGACATACTCAGATTTGGCTTTGTTTTTCTACCATCTACACTGATCTTAGAAGAAAATGGAGCCAAGAGAACTGTAATAAAAGGTAAGTGACTGGGTCCTTGGTTTGAAGTCCATTGTATTGAGTGGACGGATCCTGGTGGCCACTCCTACCCATCTTTATGATCTTGAAACTTTGAAGTTTCAACCACATACCAAGAAAGAGGTTTTTGTAAAGTAGTATGATGAATAGTCTGGGATTTTATGGAAATCCATAGGAGAGATCCTTAAGGCAAACAGACTATGTGTACACTTCCAGCAGAAATGAACTCTGAGCTGATTTCTCAAAGGAGGGAAGGACTTACTTATCCAGCAAGGTACCATAGGAACAGCTCTAGAAATATAAACATCATGTTTAGAGACACAATCTATAAAGAACACATGACCATTCAGTGAGCAATAAACAGAATACCACTGAAGTATAAAGCATCATAGGCCAATGCAGGTGAGGAAGAGGAGGATGACAAGGTGATCAGGAATGTGGTCATAATACACAAAGTACCCTGGAGTCATTCAACTGGTGGTATGAGGAATGACATTTGTCAGCTATATCACAGAGCAAAAAAAAACAATTCTCTTTCTCCCCCAAAATCATCCCTAGTCTCTGGGATGAACACCCTCATCTGTCAGCCAGAACTTGTTCAGTATTCTTTCAACCAGAGACAGATGAACACAAGTCAAAGACCATAGTTACTCCATGCCATAAAAGGTTTTTGACCTTAGCTAATAAGTAAAGCTAAAGTTTGATTCTGGTATATACACAATCAATTATTCTTAATTATCTGCTATCCTTAGAGAACATGGAAATTCAAACTGGTGGCTATTTCTATGTTTTCTTTTTCTTTTGGAACTCATTAGGTTTCTTCTTTTGAAGTAGATTAACTTTCTGAAAATGTTTTGCTTAGGATACTGCAAGATCTCATTATCTAATCAAACATCAAAAGCAAGTCAGGAAAATGGTTTTCTGTAATGTGTTAGACTCATTAGGAATTTCAGGGATCTCTTTAGCTTAGAAAATGAAATTCACAGGCACGCGTGACAACTAGTTAAGCTACCTGAATGACTAATGCTCAGGTTTTCTATGTCTAGCTTTGTCTTGCATTTCTCAGGATGGTGTGTCTTTTCATTTTAGTGAAAAATGTCAAACGACTAAAATTATGCTATATTAAACCAAAAGTGGATATCATGAGAAAAATTATGTTACTTTTTAAAATTACTATGCTCATAACTCATACTACTATAATGCATCACTTAGATCAAGGGTCAGTTAAGTATCCCAAAGTCATAACTAGAAGGATTTATTTATGTTTACTCAGCCAGATAAAAGAAAGAGAAAACTCCTAAAAGGTAAAGGGTTTCACGCATCTTCCTGTGTAGCTACTGGTCCTGCTTTGTGTGCTGTACTTCAGAGGATCCAGGAGGCAGGAGCCCCCATTCCTGCCATGGTCCAATAGGACTCTGGGGACTTTTTCTGCAACTCTTCATACTATAGCACTCGATTTCCAGGTCCTTCTATACGGTGTGCTGCACGGTTACCTCTGAAGTACGGAAGTTAATGCTCCTTTTTGCAGCTGGTTGAAGCCCTCCTCTGTCTCCATCCCCATTCTCAGTCTGCCTTTTCCTCTTTCATCTCAGGTGCCAACTTCTGCCTCTTCCACATCTCAGGTGTTCACACTAAAGCCTGGATGTCTAGGAGGAAGTAATAACTTCTTGTTGACTCACAATTTCTCTTTTTTGGGCTACTAAATATATAAATATATGTTTGGTTTGCTACATACATAAATATATACATTTGGGTCTACTTCATACCAATGGTGCCTAAGGTTCAATGATGTGAGCAGAACATGCTCAGAACAAGAGGAACTGGCTACCTGTGGGGTAATGGGGTGAAAACCCACTTTTTCTTGCAAATTTTCTGCAATCCTGAGAACAGGACACTACCAGAATCTAATTAGGTAGCTCTCCATGTGTTTGTTTGTGTATCTCTATTTAGCTAGCTAAGTATCTCAAAGAAAAGTCTCACTACTAAAAGTTTTGTTTTTCTTTTTCTTCTGATAGCTGCATATATCAGTTTTCTATAATTTCTCTCTATATAAAACGATTTATTTTTATTAGTATTAGTATTCTGTAACCACAAAAGTATGATAAATTTGAGGGATGAAAGTATGATGGCTTCTAATTGAATAAAATGTTATTATTTTACAGAATTGATGATGTTCTTTATTACCAGTGAACAAGAGCATCTAATACTTGTTCTTCATTTTTATTTTTTTTGCAGTGTATTTTTTTGTGTTTTGTCTTAGTATTGTACATTGAGCAAAAGTATCATCAGTCTTAAATATATACAACCTAACTTACAAGTGGACAAATATTCAGCAAAATTTCACAAGTTAGACTAGTCTGAAATGCACACATATGCAAAATGCAATAAAAGAAATAACATGTATTTCTTTGAGTGTTGAGGGATACTTTAATGGAGAAACAATAGCATCTTACAATGGATCTGCAATGATATTTAGAGATAACACATAAAAGAGTATTTAGCATGTCAATTATAGGTAAAATGGTTTTTAAAAACTTGAGTCATTTTAAGTTATTTTACCATTCCCTTGAAATACTTTGTCACATTCTTTCTTAATCTCACACTCATACGTGAAAAATCACAAGTGTCAAATGAATTGACTTTTACTCTTCCTTATTCCATTTTCCAATTCACTCCCCAGAATAAGTACATGTTTAAAATTTAAAACCTATCTTTTCCTTTATCCTTAGAAGAAAGTTCTTCATGCATTTTTAAATAAAGATTTTAATAATTGAGGAAAAAATAAAAAAGGGTTATCATATGACTTCAGCCTATATTTTCTACATTGAATGTAAAATAGCATCATAGGAAGGTTTGTTCTTCCTTGTTGCTCTTTCTTTCCCAGTCTCTGTTATCCAATTTTAAGTTATTAATGGTCAGGACCTGAGGTCGAGTTACCATGAAGCTGGGGTATCAGGACTCTTCATTTACACTGTTTCCTTCCAAGAACCTGAGAAGAGCTCTGGGAATGTATTCCTACGACCTTACATTTTTGTCAAATCTTCTAAAACAAGACAGTATAACCTCAGATTAAGCCTATTTTCTTTTTTTTTTCTTTTAATCCTTTCTGTCACACTTTTCCTTGGCTTGAACAATTTTGGAGTGGACAAAATTTTGGTACTACGGATGACAATTGCGGTGGGGATACATTATTTAGGATTTTATGGATCATGTTTATGAGGTTCACATTCACTAACGAGAATGATTGGCTTATATTTAGACATCCTGGTATAAGAAATAATTTCAGGATTATTCCTACCATCCAGTGTCCTGATTAACCTGACATCATGAAAAAGAATATGTCGAATGAACATATCAAAATAAGAATATAAGAAGTATGTGAATTTACTTAAGATAATCACCATATGAGAAAGTTGGAATTCCCTAGAATTTTACCAGATCAGATATAAAAGAAACATATATGTCTTCCAAAATTTGCTGTTGTTTAAGTTTGGGTTTTCTCAGAAAGAAAGAACCTGAAGCAAGAATTTGAATGTAGATAGTTTATATGATATGCCACTTAGTTTTGCATTACTATAGTCTACTGATGAAGTAAAGGGAGGTTATTTATCTCACATTTTGGAGGCTTCAAATCCAAACAGCATAGCACAGACTTGGTGAGGCCCACCCTTTAGCTGATTTATGGTGAATGGAAGATGGGAATGACAGAAATGAATGAGAGAAGCTAGCAAAAAATTATATCTCCAACCAGAAACAGAAACTAGGAAGGCAGGGCCTACAGCAGGCTTTTATGAGTCCTCTGGCAAGAATACCAAGAAGTCCCAGGAAAATAGCTTCCTAAGGGCAAAGACTTAATGACTTTCATTAGAGCTCACCTCTGAAAGGTTCCACAGTACTTCCCAATATACACCCTGGGGACCAAGTCTTTAATGGGCCTTTGGGTCTTACTCAGACCCCACCCAAAGCATAGCATATGGGATATGATCCAGGAATAAAGCAATAGGGGGAGAATTAAGAAGGAAAAGTCCATATGTTATGCTATTGAGGATTTTTCTCTGGGTAACACAGGGTTGATTCTCCAGAACTTTGGGAAGTATAGGGAATATGTCTCACAGTTATCAGGCTGAAGGATATAAAGGGCATTACTGATCTCCTCTCCACCTCAGTTAAGTTCTGGTAAGCTGAGCAAGAATCAAGGAAATGACCTGAAATCAGAAAAGCAGAGAGATACACCATTGAGGTGGATGCTGGCAGCTGGTATCCAACTGTTCATCAAAACTGAGACTAAAATTAGAGGTAGGCCAGAGATGTAAGGTGGAAAAACAAAACATCTATTACAGGTCAGTTTTTTCATCTTGATTTTTTTTTTGTACTAGGAATTGAATCAGGAGGTGCTTTACCTAGTACATTTTATCTTTTATTTGGAGTTGATAAGAGTCTCACTAAATTATTGAGGCTGACCTCAAACTTGTAATCCTCCTACCTCAGCCTCCACCTGAGTTGCTAGGGTTACATGTGAGCTCCATTGCACTATATTTATTTTCATTTTTATAAAGAAGAAATTGAAGTTCACTGAAGTTAGGTCAGTTATCTAGGATGCATGGTAAATCAGTGATAAGAATTATGACCTGAATGTACACTTGTCTGATACCAAAGGTCATTTTCCATCACATCACATGCCTCTGTGGGAAGAAGGGCATCTAAGCCAATGAGTCTTGTATGCTTGATGCTATTCTGTAAGATGACATTTCAAAAAAGGGCTGATGGGAGCAGATAAAGGTAATATGATGGTTAAGTATTGTTCTATTTCTAGTGCCTGCTGTGTAGAGGTGAAAATTCCTGGCTGTTAGCTTGTAGAAAAGTCATTTAAGCTTTGTGAATCACTGATTCATGTAGATCTATTGCACACTCTGGATTACAGGTTTAGTACTGAATCAAAAATTGTATTGAAAACTCAGTTAAGAGAGTGTAGTTAACCATATATTGTGCCAGATAGCTCAAACTCCTTACTCTAATTCAATTTATATTATTAGTGATTACATCTACATAACATTTAAGTATCCAACTGAGGCTATTACATGACTAGCTAAACCTGATGGAAGTCCATTGTCCAGTGACATCCAGGAGGCTAACAGGCGTGGTAGACAATTCTCAGGATTACCTCTTTGTCTCTACTTCCAGAAGAAGGAGAACTATATTAGTTGTGTGATTGATCCTGACTATGAAATGTGAGCTGGAATGATGAGTGACATTTCTGAACTAATGCACTTGATCACCGGTGCTCAACTCTTCAGCCCTCTTTTCCCATGCCGTATAGATGGTAGAAGCATTTATTTGTATAGATAAGGCACAGAGCAAATTAGTCTATTAACACTGAGTCTCCAGATGGTGTGCAACATCCTTGGAAGCATGGTGAACTTTACATGTGTGAGAAATAAACTTTTATTTTCTCAAACCAATAAGACTTCGGAGGTTGATTGTTGCTATAGCATCTCCATGAACTAAATTCAATAATTGAACAGCAAGAAACATTCTAAACCTAGGTTCTTGTGACTTCAAAAGCCAAATATGCTCTTGTAAATATAAAATTTTATCAAGTTCTAAATTATTTTCAAAGTCTTACTGTATGTTTGGTTATAAATATAATTTATAGGACCATGTGTATACTTCAGTTAAAGTGCTTGCTAAACATGTGGGAGCCGTAGGTTTGATTCCTCACACAAACCAAACAAAAAAAAGTAATAGGTGAAGTATATGAACATTTTGAAAAATATAGCATATACTCAGAAAGAAGTGAAAACCATCTCATAGTCTCAATACCATTCAAATTTTTATATTTACACTTCATCTCATTTACTATTTATATTTATGTATGTATTTTTGCATTATTGACATATTATTGCAAGAAAGTTTGTATGCTACCTTTTTAAATTAGATACCTTTGATAAGTCTTGTTCAATGTCATTAGAAATCCCTGGAAAATTTATTTTCTAATGCAACTTGGTTGGTTGAAGTGTGGAAATAATTCCTTGCTTTTTTTCCTCTCCTGTCAGCTCTCTTTTTCCTACTATATAATACACATTTCTTATTATTCTTTATCACACAAAAATCGTTGCTATTTTATTTGTTCCCTAACCCAGAAGCCAGGTCCCACATGATGAGAAATATTCTCTGACTTCCATTTCACAGTTCAGTTACCCTCAATGAATCAGTAAGATATTCAAACAAAATCGCAGCTGAGTGCTCCTGCTGACCAATGGTTTGCCTTACTGTCTTATAAAATCATAATCTTTTACTTCTTACCCTGAAGTTTATCCTACGTATTTATCTTTATTCTATGCATTTATTTTTTTACATATGCTTGAGATCCCTGAAAAATATCACAACACTAAATTTGTGTTATGATCAGGTTAGATGAAGAATGATTCAAAGTCAAAATACAACTATGAACTATTCAACTGCCAAGTTGAGGAAATGCTATAGAAATAAACTTATGATAAATTTTGCATAGGGAAAAATATTATATCTTTATTCTTTTGGATGAAAAAACTAACCCAGGAGAAAATAAATATTTTTATTTGTTAAGACATTCAAAATGACTCTGTTGCCTTAGCTTAGATTCACAAAAGACAGAATACATATTTAATAATTGTTGAGATGATTTCATAAATGATGGCACGGAATTTTCTTTTGTTTTGTCTTTCCCATTTATCTGTCACTGACATAGATGTCAATTTTTACCTTTTTCCAGTGGCACTGCTCAGTTACTTTTGCAGAAAACAAAACTGGTGAACTCATCTGAAGATTAGCCAAGTAAAATGGTTCATCAGCATCCCACTATCAAAAAATAACTCCTACTCTACACTTGCAGAAAACATGCATGGATTTGTGAGATTGTAAAAGAAGCCATGGCAGAAATTTGTTATATACATAACAACATCTCAGTAGGCAGCTACACTCCAAGTCCTCCTACATATCCAGCTAAATAGAGACACTGAAAAAGCCAAGTGCCTAATCCTGTCATATTTTTCATGTGGAGACCATCATGGTCAAATGCTGCAGGGAAGTTATACATTCCCTGTAGGTGGGCACTAAGATTTTGTTAGGATGTGTGCTCTCTGCAGAAATTCAGCAATGCTTTCTGGGATAATAATAATGACAATGAAGCAACAGCAACAGTTTTCATTTATTTAGTGATTAACATGTGATAGGCATTTATTCCAGGCATCTAAGCGGTTATTAAGCTTAACAAGTTATGAAATAGACATACTCAGTTAATAAAAGAGAGGTTAGGTAACTATGCAATGTCACACAATTAAGATTTGGAGACACAATTTAAAGACAGATCTTTCTGACTCTGAAGCCCGTTTACTTAGTCATTTTGTTATATTGTTTCTATGTGAGTTAACCTCACAGATCACCTTGCCACTTATTAGTTGTGTGACATTGATGAAGAGAGTTAACATTCCTCCAATTTCTCCTCTGAATAATTAATGCCCTGCCTTCATCAGGGGGTTACCGTGAATATCAGAAGGACTTAACAAATGTCAAAGTGCTCTGTCAACTTAAAATGCCATATAAATGTGAACTGTTTTATAGCCACTATTACTGGTAATAGTAATTGTTTTCATAATTGGAAGTATCCAGCAGTTGCTCTTGATTTTAGGACCTGGGATTCAAATTGTGGTTCACAGAGTTACAGTTTTAGCATCTCCTGGTAAGCTGTTAGAAATGCAGATTCTGAAGCACATCTCCACACCTATTGAATTAGAACCTTCATTTTTACAAGATCTCCAGATGATTCTTAGGCCCATTAATTTAGAAGTTCTTATCTAGTGCAGCCCTGAAGACAGAGGCTAGATCAAGAGTACTTACCTGTTGAGAAATTTTAGAGGTTGTAAGTCTTCATGTAGGTGGCAGATGAGGACCCTAATGTGTTCTGAATTAATCTCCTTCAAGACTTTTTAGATACTGAGATGCCCATACATGATGTAAGACCTGAGTATACCCACCCAACTCAGGAAGTTTTAGAGCAGCCAAAATTATACCAACAGTTACTAATGTGAACTTTTCTGATAAGCTCCCTTACAGCTGTATTTGTAGCCCTGGCAAACTGATAGATTGTGGGATCAGAAATATATATTATCAACATGATTCCCAAGTGATTGTCATCTTTTCTATTATTTTTGCTTGCTTCTTTGAATTTTTAAAAAATTGATGGTGTCAATTTTCTTTTCCTGGGGGAAGAACAGCATTATGTACAATTTAGAGAGATGGGCAGAATTAATATTATCAAAATGACCATACTACCAAAAGTGACATGAGTTGCATACATCAAAGTTTCAAAAACCTAAATAAGGGGGTTATTAAAAATAAGAGATAATTGATTTGACATCTTTGGTCAGATATAAGGAAGATTAAAAAGCTTTAGGAATTCTAACCAAGGAATAAAATTAATAACGCTTCTTAAACAGCACTAAAGGGAGTTAAATAGAAGGAATTTGAATAGACTAATGAAAAGCATCAACTTCAGGAATGGACTTTTGAAATGTGACTGTAGGAAAGAATTATGGAATTGTGTTATTATGGAATTGACATTAAAAGTGAAAATTTTGTGATAAATTGATCATTCTTTACTGTTAGTTCTTGGAGGACAAATTGGCATGACATACTTGGAAATTTCTTTGTTAGAATCTGTGCATACTTAAAATTACTGTGTCTCATAACCAAGCAATTCCACTTCAGGCTGATATTCTTATATGATATATGTATATGTTTTCTTGAATACACAAATATTTTGGTCTAGTGATGGTCACACTTGACAATAAGAAGAAAACAGAGACAATTCAAATGTCAAGAAGAGGGCAATGGATAAACACATGATGATTCAGTGAGACGATAGTCCCCCACCCCAACACATTGCCCACAGGTTTATGAACTCTCAGTGAATTCCTGAAACTGTCAACAGTATTGAACCCTTTATACAATATGCTTTTTCCAATGCACACACACCTATGTTCCAATTTAATTTATAAATCAAGTACAGTAAGAGATTAACAATAACCCATAATATAATAAGTTTAACAATATACTATAAAATTGCTAGCATCATTACTGTTGTGCTTTGAGTCTCTTTAACATAATCACTACAATACTCAGAAAGTCAATCTGGTAACTGACATGCTATTAAGTGACTAATGAGTGGGTAGCATATGCAAAGTGGACATGCTGCACATAGGAATGATTTATATCCTGGGTGGGACACAAGGAGACCAAAGGAGATTTTATCATACCACTCAGAATGCTTACAATCTAAAACTTAAAATAATGGTTTATTTTGGTACATTTCCACTTAGTATTCCAGGACGGTGATTGATTGTGGGTAACTAAAAGCACAGAAAGCAAAGCTGCAGACAAGGGGCCTACTGTATGTAGAAATCTCTGCTCCATTTAAAAAGAATGAGATACATATTAGACAAAGGTGCCAAAAACATACATTGGAGAGAAGACAGACTATTCAACAAATGGTGCTGGGAAAACTGGAAATCCATATGTAGCAAAATGAAAATCCATATGTAGCAAGACCTCTATCTTTGACCCTGCACAAAAAACAACTTAAAGTAGATTGAAGACTTAGGCATTAGAACAGAGACACTGTGTCTAATTAGAAGAAAAAGTAGGCCTAAATCTTCATCATGTTGGCTTAGGACCTGGCTTTCTTAACAAGACTCCTAAAGTGCAAGAAATAAAATCAAGAATCAATAAATGGGATGGATTCAAACTAAAAAGCTTCTTCTCAACAAAGGAACAATCAATAAAGTAAATAGAGAGACTACAGAATGGGAGAAAATCTTTACCACATGCATCTCAGATAAAGCACTAATCTTCAGGATATATAAAGAATTCAGAAAACTTAACACCAAAAAAGCAAATAACCGAATCAATAAATGGGCTAAGGAACTGAGACAATACTTCACAGAAAAACAAATACAATCAATCAAAAAACGTGAAAAAATGCAAATCAAAACTACTCTAAGATCTCATCTCACTCCAGTCAGAATGGCAACCATCAAGGATACAAGCAACAATAAATGTTGGTGAGGATGTGGGGACAAAGGTACATTCATACATTGCTGATGGGACTGCAAATTGGTGCAACCACTCAGGAAAGCAGTATAGAGATTCCTCAGAAAACTTGGAATGGAACCACCATTTGACCCAGCTATCTCACTCCTCAGTTTATAACCCAAAAGACTTAAAAATCAGCATGCTACAGTAACACAGTCACATCAATATTCATAGCAGTTCAATTCACAATAGCTACACTATGGAACCAACCTAGATGACCTTCAACAGATGAATGGATAAAGAAACCATGGTGCATATACATGATAATAATAATAAAATATTATTTAGCCTTAAATAAGAATGAAATATGGCATTTTCAGGTAAATGGGTAGAGCTGGAGAATATTATGCTAAGTGAATGAAATTAACCAAACCCCCAAAACCATGTTTTCTTTGATAACAGGATGCTGATACATAATTTGGGGGGGAAGTTGGGTAGGGAAAAAATGAAGAAACTTTGGATTGGGCCAAGGGCAGTGAAAGAAGGGGAGGGGTGTGAGGATGGGAGGGACGATGGAATGAGATGGACATTGCCCTATATACATGTATGACTACATTACCCTATATACATGGTGTGACCTCTGTACCCTGTACAGCCAGAGGAATGAGAACTTGTGCTCCATTTATGTACATTGTGTCAAAATTCACTCTATTGTCATGTGTAACTAATTAGAACAAATTTTTAAAAATTTAAAACAAATATGAGGTAGTTCATATAAAGCATGCTGATGTTGAAAATATTTAGGATATATGGTTTAATAAAAGTAGGTTACAGAGGATATATACCTATTCACATGTACATGTACTAAACATTTAAAATATGTATAATTATATAATTTGTTTTAAAAATTAGTTTTCTTAAGAATTTGTACATTGTAATTAAACGTAACAGTGGGATTCATTATGCCATAATTATACATACACATTATATAAATTTGATTAATCTCATTCCTCAGTATCTTCCCTATTTTGATCTGCTTTCTCTACTGATCTTCTTCCTATCATTATTATTCTTATTTGTAATCTAGGATATATGGTTTATACATATATTTAACAATATATATTTTAAGCTTGAAAATGCAAAAGCAAAACTTTTGAAGTGGTGATGTGTGAAGATGGCTCTGGAGAGAGTTGAGGAACTGTCAGTTTTAAATACATATAGTATTATTTGAATTTCTTATAGCACAGAATATTTACAATACAAAATATAGCTATAAAATGATACATTTCTTTATCTTTGTCATTTTTTATTAAGAAAGCCATTATTTTCTGACATATCTGAGTTCTATTTCTTCCTTTGAGTCTCGACTCACTCTCTTACAGCTGGGTGGCAAACTCTCTTCTTCAGTGTTATTCTCTGTGCAAAACACAAAGTCAACATGTTTCGTGCTTTAAATGATATGCTTTATTCCAATTCTAATATTATTTGAATAAAAAATGAAAACAGAGTCCACTCATTAAGATTCAAATGCGATTTGAACTTGTTGGGAATAAGAGAAATGGAAAGAGGATTGGAAATCAGTGTGGAGCAGATTGTAACTAACCATGATTTCCAGATACAGTGTTTAGATTATGAGAAAAAATCGTGATGACAGATTTGAAAGTTCCTTGTCTTAATTTCTGTGGGTATTTTCTCTTACTACATAACAAAGATGGACTACAAATAGGTCATATAGAAGAAATCTTAAAAACTTTTAAAAATGTGGTTGCTTCTGAATTGTTTTCGGTTTTATGATTAGATTTTCATGCTATTAGGCATCAACTGTACCTTGCCGCTCCTATAATTTCCTATCCTGATCCCACAATCTTTAGTATGTTAGGGAGCGTCACAGTCAATTATAAAGGATGTCTCTGGTTTTGAAGCTTTTAACCTAGCTTTTAGTGCTGGGGTTAAAGATATAATTTTGTACCATTGCAATCAAATGACATTTCGAGTTAGAGCCATATTCTAAGATCTCCATTCCTTGCTAAGCTTTTCAAAAAAGCTATTATTTTTAGCTAAAACTCACCTCCTTGAATCATCTGAAAAGTAAAATCAATGAGATTTCCACAATATCTTTCACTAAAAAGTATCAAATTATTTTCATGGCTTTCATTAATGTATAAAAGGCCAAATACGTTAATACAGAGAAAATTTCTCAGAAACAGAGAATGAAAATAGCTTAACAGGATAAAGGTAAATAATAAAACCCCACATAGATAAGGAAAATTATGGTTTAAAAAATAACAGTCTTGGAAGTAACAAGTTACATAAACTACAGTGTGATTTCTGAAGCCTTATCTCATATCTCAAAGTGCTTAGGATGCTGTGTTATTCACAAAATACCATATGCATGTAATACCTAACAACAACAACAACAACAACAACAACAATAATCACTGTGTTCCAGATGCCAATTTAAAAGCTGCACATCCATTACCAGTTGTCATTATATTCTCCCAACAATTCTGTTGGATTTGGAGTTTAGGGGTTGGAGTTATTATTATCTCATTTTAAGAGGAGAATACAGAGCCAATAGATGTTAAACCTCTTGTCCAAAGTTACACATTAAAAAAGACTAAATGGCAATTTGAACCTAGACAAATTGGCACCTGTATTTATACATTTAATTAGACCACAATGAACAATAATTTGGACAATCAGAATTAGTCTTTGAAGAGGCAAAGAAAGCATCATCATATGTATTTAAGAAATAGTGGGAGGCTCTAGTCCTGTAAGATCTTCCCCATTAATATTGCCTGTAGGGTCATTATTCATTGTTTTCATTTTGCTAAATTATTTTTGTCATTACATATTACAGAGTATGGTCAAAATAGATAAATAATAGAAGAGGAAATCAAAATGGATAATTCATAAATGAATAGAGTTTTAACTAAGTCATTAGAGGCAAGTTTAAACAACTATGAGAGTTTTTCACATTCCTTAAACTGGCAAAAGCTCTTCTGACAACATCAGGTGCTGCTGAGGATGTTGTAACACAAGAACAGTCATCCTTCACAGATGGGATGGAAACTACAGTGGAGAGCAATTTGGAACTGTATAGTGTCACCCATGCTCATAGGTTTGACAATAATTTTCCTTTCAGTATAGATATTAGAGAAGTCTTTATACATGTGCACAAGGAGATAGTTATAAAACTATTTATTTTTACAGTAGGAGAACATATAAGTAAATTAAAATAAATGTAGAAGAGCTATAGTACTGAAAATTGATCTATTAAAAGATAGTTGACTTTAAAAGTAGATTATCAATTACCCTGTTTTAATATTTACAGAGTACACATCACACTGTACTCCATAAACATGTACTGCTATGTGTCAATTTAAAGAGACATATGTTTTAAATATATATATACAGTGTGATAGGATTCATATGATGTTTGAAATTTTCCAAAATAATGCTTCTTATTGTCTAAGGATATAATTTAAGTAGTATAACTTATAAAGTAATAATAAACCCCAAACTTTATGATAATGGCTACCTCAAGGAAAGGTAATTTAAAAGTGGCCTTCTAGGGATTTTAACTTGGTCTTTTGTGTTTTATTTAGCATACATTTTAAAGTAAATAGGGAAAAAATGTGCAGAGTTGATAAAGCTGGAGGGTGGCTACTTGATATTCATTACCTTCTATGGTTTGTTTATGTGAATAAAATATTTTATAGTAAACGTGTTATGTGGTCTTTCTACGAAAATGGAAAATACAAAATGCAGAAAAATTATGCGTCATTATTCCATTATTTAAAGACTGCTTTTAAAATTCAGTACTTCTTATGGTTAGCATTAATTTGTAGCAGTAGGTACATCATGTCTGCAGTTTTGTGCTCCCTGTGAGGAAAGGCCAAGATGTGCTTTTTCCCCCCTTCAGCTTCTGTTAAAATGCTAATATTCTGGCCATGAAAAGGTGCTAAAATATTATTGAATATCATACCACCTCAGGGTAACTGTGTTTGAGTGATTGTTTTCCAATCACATCCATCTAATTTGAGGTCTTGTGGGACTGTAAAACTAGTTCCCATAAAGAAACAAAAGTTTGGTGCGCTTCTTATAGGGTTGATAGGCCCGATGGGCAGGTCAGTAGGGCGTTTGGGTAGTGGGTGAGGAAAATGGTCATTTGCATGCATTATGAGAGAGTGGCAGTCTGTCAAGGATGAACAGAATCTGCTTTACAATGTTGCCTAAGGCTGGCCCTGGAGAGGATGATGAATAAATTCACAGGATTTAATTTTATGCTGTATCTAATATACAATCTGAAGCAATAACTTATTATTAGAAACACTGACTGAGTCATAATTTATCATCAGTATCTAAAAGGACTCAAGCATTACAACCAGCACAGATCTACCCACCGTTTGTCGCTTTCTCCCTCCCTCCCTCCCTTTTTTCCTCCCTCCCTCCCTTCCTCCCTCCCTCCCTCCCTCCCTCCTTCCTTCCTTCCTTCCTTCCTTCCTTCCTTCCTTCCTTCCTTCTTTCTTAATGTTCCTGTTTGAAGAGGGAGCAGTCCTTTATACCTATGGGTGCATCTGTGAAATTGGTCCCTGATTTTCAACACCAGGCTCATGAATCTAGCTCTGCTTTCAAGTAAAATTGAGAGGTCATATATATGGGGCAATTTAAGGGGTCAACAGAAAGGCTGAGCTCAAAAGTGTTGGCCTGACAATAGGTAATTAGACATTCCTTTTTTTCATATGTATTAGTGATGAACTTCATCATCGATCCCCTTATTGTGTAGACAAAGGAATGACTGAAACGTCAGATAGATCTAGGGTTAGAATGAGGGAAGTGAGGTTATACAAGTACAGGGTCTGATCTGATCCTGTCTTTATTTATTGTGATTTTAAAGCTTTGATTTTTAGAATACTATATATTACATTAAGATATTAATGTTGGTTACTGAGATTGTTGGCACATCCTTAAGTTTTGTGTGATGAGGAGGCCTTACCCGCCACACACTAATCCTATCAGTATAAGCAAAGTGACAGTGAAAAGAAATGTGAGAACCCAGAAGAAAACCTTCACTAGCCTGGGGGTGAGGGTATGATGAGGTATGCTGAAAAAAATACATACATAAAATGCGTGTGTGTGTGTGTGTGTGTGTGTGTGTATGTGTGTGTTTGCAGTTTTCTATATTTACTCTATTTTTCTAAAATTCAAGTAATATAATAGTCTAATAAATTAATTTTGCTGACTTCTCACACATTTTTTGTGCCCTTTGTATATACTTTTAGATTCTTCCTTCCTGCTAGGATGTACACTTCATTATATATGTATTTTTGTCTGTTTTATTCACTGAAATATTCCAAAATCCATTACCATTGTAGACAGAGGTGTTTAGCAAATTTTCACAGAATTAATGAATAGATTGATTTTAGCATATAATTTAATTTACAGATTTTTTTTTCATTTCCAATTGGGTAACATCTAAGAATATAACTTAAATTTCAGTTAGTTAAGACAACTGATACCTAATACTGAGAAGAAACACTAAAAAGAAAATAAGTTATTTAAACATATTTACTCAAGTAGGTAATTAAATATTTACAGGGTTGGCAAGAATGATTCTCAGCTACATACTTTAAACTAATAACTAACCTCCCTCTCTCTATTTCTCTTTGAATAAAATTATCATGTATGAAAGCTTCTCTTCCTGAAAACCTTTCTTTCACTAACTCAGTCACCCCTCATTATCTTACAAATGAAGAACTGCTAGGTCTTCAACTAATAATCTTTGTTGGCTGATTTACTCACCCCTTCAACTCTTTGTCTTTTTACACATTCAATTACTGAGGTTACCTACCAAACTGCAATCATTATCTTTTTAGGACCTAATAACCTCTTGGTGACTCCAGACAAAATGAATCTGACTTCTGGTACTCTTTGCACTGAAGCTATTGAAGAAGGAACCATGTAAACATAGAGTAAATTTAATTTTTCTTCCCAATTATTCAACAAATACTTAGTGAAGTCTATTGTGTGCAAGTAGTGTTGGTCATTGTGGGCATATCAATGAGCAAGAATCAACCTTCTTTATATCCTTATAAAATTAATACAAAATTATGGCTATGATGAAAATGGAGTAGCATATTTTATGTCATGGCTTAGACATTTAATGTCCCTGTAAAAGCTCATGTTTTGAAAGCATGGTCCCTAATGCAGTGAGGTTCAGAGATTGATCTTGTAGACAATGATTAGATCATGGGGGCTATAGCCTTAACAATGGATTAATCCATTTGATGGATTAATAATTTAAATGGATTACTTGGTGGTAATTAAAGGCAGATAGGGCATAGCTGAAAGAACTAGCCAAGGTCATTGGTGGTGTGCCCTTTTGACTACATTTTGTCTTCTCTCCCTTCTCTCTCTGCTTCCTCGCTTCTATGAGCTGAGCAGCTTTTCTCCACCACACCTTCTGCCATGATGTTCAGCCTCATCTCAGGCCTAAAGTCACCCAAACATGACAGAACCTCTGAAACCATAAGCCAAAATAAAGTTTTCCTTGTCTAAGTAGTGCTTGTCTGGTATTTTGGTCACAGTGATGAAAAGATGATTAACATACTTTATCAATCAATTTTCCTTTATATTCTTTCCCATCTGAGCAATTTCTCTTCACTCTTTGGCTGTTCTTCTTGGGTTTCAGGATATCCTTGTCCCTAGGAAAAGTTGATGTGCAGGAAGTGAGAGCCTGTCAGAGATGTTCCTGATTAGAGGCTTAAAATTCTATAAGCCAGCCTTAATGCTAGATCATTGCCACTGGTTTTCTTTTGACCAGAATAATATTTTTTTTTTGGTATCTAATCCTGACAAAAATATATACGAAGCAGTTACTGTTATTATTCCATTTTCCAAGTGGTACCAACTGAGGCAGCTCACTTGCTAATGGCCTCGGAGCTATTAAATGGTGAAACCAGATTTCAACGAGTGTCTATATACCTCTTGTCCAGTTTTGAGTAGGTGAAAAATAACCCAAGAAATTATTCCAATCCTTTTCATTAATAATTACAAGCTTTCATAATGAAAGCCATTAGAAATATGTTTTTTTTAATCTCATTTTCTAATGCCTTTTGAGGGGGTTGAAACAATCATTTCAAATTAGGCATCATCTAGAAAATTTGTAGCTACATTTATTAGATGACTATAGTACATATGATATTATTTTCATGAAAAATTGGACCACTGCATTTGAGTGTATGACACGTCCAAGTTAGCTTATTCATTCTCATATCCTGGGTGCATCATTTTTCTAAAGAAATTGTATTGACTTGCAACTGAACACCAAAATGATTTTAATATTTAACAAGTTAAAGCACTCCTAGGAACATGAAAGCTTAAACATATTTGCTATTTAGTCTTTGTGTTTAAGTCCAGCTTCCTCTATAGCAGTATCACTATTTATCCTACAACATATAACTAAAAATATTTTTAAATAAGTACATTATTTGCCTGAATTTGGGGGCCCTCTGATGAATTCATTGGACTGGTTTAAATCTAAATGTATGCTTTATCTTTTCAATGCAGGCATTTTGTGCTTTAATGTATCTTTGTCTTTTTGGCTATAGGATGTTTAAAAACGAAGAGCAGGATCAGTGTAGCTATTTGATATAACAAGCTTTTGACAAGGAGGTGTGTGTACCTGCCAAGCAGCCAACCTCTATACTGGTTGATGAAAGAATTCTCAGTAATGCATTTTCTCCAAGGGTCCACGCCCCAGTTTTTAGTAGTAGATTTCTTTGAGAACTACATTGACATGTTTGAGTGAATGATGCCAGGATTGCTATTCCATTCCCTAGACAGGCACTTGCTAATTTACAGCCTGGTTGTCCTGGGGACTAAATAAACAAGGTTATGCAGTCCTCAGAGAATATTCATTATGAACAATTTCATTTAAAAGAATCTAAATGGACAGTTACCTTAAAGATCCAGCATAAAATATATGACTCAAAATATCAATTTTAGATCAACCCTCCCAAATTCTCTTCAATTGTTGAAAATGCAGTGCAAGCATTAAAAATGTTCTCATGAGAAGATATGAAGAAGCAACTTGTAGCTGTAGGAAGCAATTTTGTACTTGGTGGGGAACATGACTGACCATCTGTGAAGATACATATATAATAGCAAAATAAGGATTTGGTTGGCCACGTCTAATCAAGAAACTGTTTATCATAGAAAACAAGCCTTGAGGACATGCCATATCCAAAGTGAAGCAAAGATTCATCTTCCATCAGTGTGCTGCTGCTGTCATTGAGGCAATCAAATAAATAAGATCTCCCACAACAATGCACAAGTGGTGTATGTTGGTAATGGTGTGTGAGTCACTGCAGTAAAGCAAGATCATTACAATGATTGTTACTCTTGAGAATTTTTATTTTTTTTGAGAAGTAAAATGTTGTTTATGTTCACTTTGAAAGAGGGTAAAGGAAACCTGTGATTTTTGAATCTCAGCAAACACTGAGGACATTGTGAGTCACTGAAAGAGAAAGGTTTCCAACATAATGTTTAATGAGGTAAAGTAACTATTTGGAAATTTTGTCTTATAAAATGATCTTAAAGTGGCATTATATAAAGCCCTATATGGGACTTGTTCTTTATAACTAATAAGAAGGGATTCAAATAATCTTCATATATACACAAGAAGCTGGTAGTTTTAAGATTGTGACATTCAAGAATTTCTCCATTCTGTAATATCTAGATTCATTCTCAGCAAGACTGTTAGTAGCCTATATTTCTGTAAATATCACAATTCTCTTTCATTTCTTTTTAACTTTTGTTTTTTTTGTTAAACCTAATATATTTTGGCTTGTGAGAATTTCTACAAAATATTGATAGAACAAGTTTATGAGAAGAACTTCCCTTACCTTTTAGCTCCTCTTTTTCTAGCCCTATAGAGAAAAGAAAAAGTAGTGTGCTTTTGTCACCTGTTGTCCCTTTCCCTCACCTAGAGGAATGTATAAGGAACTAACTAGTTAGGAAAGAACAATCCTTTGAGACGCCCTGAAGATCCATGGACTCTATTTCCCTTTAAATTAGGACACATAAACCTCTCATTTCCAAAACTTACCCCAACATTGCATTCATAAAGTGATTTCTATGTTTATTTGATTAATATCTTCCTTCTCCACTTGTCTATAGGCTCTATAAATATAAAGGCCATGACTTTTCTTAATCATTATATTTCCATGATATCATTGGCTCATCGGGGAGGGACAACTTATTTTATCATTCAGGGTATTCCTAACAGTGTCCACATTTCCCTGCTTGTTTTCTATTATAAACAGAGAAGGGATGTTATTCTTATTCAGCAACTGTAGGCTGAGGCAATGACTAGCATCGTTTCTCTTATAAAATAGTATAAGGAAAGTTAATTCCTCTGTTAATGAACATACGCTGAATTGGCATTGCAAATCAGAAATTAAATTTCTCTTGACATAATTCATAGGCTCACAGCATGAGAGTTTTCAAAATCTGTTCTTACTTTTCACATCCTCTTGTCACTTCCTTTCTCCCAGTTGATCCAAAGTTGTGGCAAAGCTGTGCCGGAGTAATAGTAGCATGGTACTATTTATTTACGTAATTATTTATCATTTGAGACCGATTAGCATAGATCATAATAAGGACTGGCATTTTTATTAAATCAATAATATAATAGTATAAATTATTTGTATTATTCTTTGTAACTTTGACCTACGGTATGTTTGATCTTCATAGTTTACTGCGTACAGATAATATGAATTTGTGTATTTATTCATTCATTCAAAAAACTTTTTAGGGAGTGATGTTTTGTGGCAGCCACTGTGCTTGCTCCTAGAAATTCTTACAAAGGGAAAAAGATATACAGAAGCTTACAGTTAAGGCAACATCATTGCACCACTAGTCATAGTGTTTAAGACCTGGGGGAAATATGCAGAAGTTATTGAGAAAAGGATTTAGATGGGCAACGGTGAAGAAAACATTTTTTAGCCTATAGAATTTTTTTTTGTTGTTGTTGTTTTTAAACAGGAAGAAAAACAAACACCTTATAAATATAAACAAAAATCAGAACAATATTATAAAATACTCTATAATACCATTATTTTCTCTTCTGATCTTCCTTCAAAGTTACAAAGATTATTAGTTCTATTTCATTCATTTCATTCAGGTTATGTTTATTCTCCTTAACTTTAAAAATTTCTGTCATTCATTTTCTTTAACTGCAAGTGTTCAGAAAGCAATTTTGAGCTAACATAAAAGATAAGTCAACCTTTCTATAAGGTAATTTTTTTCCTTTTAGTGTAGCACTTTAAAAAGGGAATACAGAAAATGGATGAAGCTGGAGAATATTATGCTAAGTGAAATAAGTTAAATTGCAAAAACCAAAGGCCGATGGATGTTTTCTCTGATATGCAGATGCTAATTCATAATGGGGACATGGGTAAGAATGAAGGAACTTTGGATTGTGCAGAGGGGGATCAGGGGGAGGGAAGGGAGTGGGAGGATGGGAAGGATGGTGGAAAGAGACGAACATTACCCTATATATATGTATGATTGCACTACTGCTATGACTTTGCACCATGTTCAGTCAAAGAAGGAGAAGTCGTGCTCCATTTGTGTACAGTGAGTCAAAATGCATTCCACTGTCATGTATAACTAATTAGATTTTTTTAAAAGAAAGGCATATACAGAAAGAATTGGGAAATCTCAGTTGACATAAGTTTCTACTTTTAACTCATTTTAACCTTCAGGGGAAAGCCAAAGAGCTGTTAGAAGCTGGGAGCCCAGAGGAGAGAACACACAGGAAAAAACCTATGTTTGGAAGGATTCCTGAACTAGTCTATAGGTTGCCATCACATCATGAAAACAAATGGTTGTTGCTAAAGACCCCGAAGAAGGCTTTTAAACTGTGGGTTTGATTTTGTTTTTCAGTTTGTAAAAATGGTGTTCTTCCCAGATGTTATCCCTCAGATACTCTTTCCAAGCATCGGAAACTATATAAAGCAACTCCTAAATGGTGAATTCAATGTTTCTGCAGACAAAGTGTCATGTGTGGTGTTGGAGTTAAGTTGCCCCATAATCTTAGTAAATCACCAGTGCCTCTTCCTCTTGGAAACTCAGTAACTTCTAAACGGCCACATCTAACTCCAATTTCTAGTACAATGTTGCTTCTTTTAATGGGTCTATAGATGGGACTATAATAATAAAATACATACTTGTCTACAACTGAGATCATTAATAGGTTTTGGAAAAAAATTGCACAAGTTGTTGGTTTTGGAATTTGATCCTTGGTGTTCCTTAGGATACTATAATACTGTTTGTGGGGAAAAGAATCTTATATGTATGAGAAAATGCTAATGTACACCTGACTTTTATATGCTGCAATTATAATGATAATTTTCAATTGACCTGTTATCATTTGTTAGCACCATGTAGATCTTGTTCACTAAGGTAGTTGTAGCACTTTGTTTTAAATGGGTGATGGGGGTTTTACATGTATCAACAAGACATTAGAACTTGGCCAAGTTTTTAATGATTTAAAGATAATTTTCCACTGGTAGGGCCCACTCAGGCCAATATACATGAATTTCTTTTTTGGTTTTGACAGGATCTCAGTTCAGAAAAATAAATGAAGCCCATTATATTTTAATTTGTTGAATAAGTGAATATTTGTTGAGTGAATGAAAAGGCAAATTGTTGGTTTTAATCTTCTGCCCTATTTCTATATTTAATCAATCAATTAATTTATTTTTTATTAATTTTTTAATATATGACAGTAGAATGTATTACATTTCATATTACACATATACAGGACAACTTTTCATATCTCTGGTTGTATACAAAGAATATTCACACCAATTTGTATCTCCATACATGTACTTTGGATAATGATGTCCAACATATTCTATCATCATTACTAACCCCATACCCCCTCCCTTCCCCTCCACTCCTCTGCCCTGTATAGAGTTTGTCTATTCCTCCCATGCTCCCTCTCCCTACTCCACTATAAATCAGCCTCTTTATATCAGAGAAAACATTTGGTATTTGGTTTTTTGGGATTGGCTACCTTCATGTAGCATTATCTTCTCTAACTCTATGGAGTTACTTGCAAATGCCATGATTTTACTCTCTTTTATTGCTGAGTAATATTTCATTGTGTATATGTGCCACATTTTTTTATCCATTTATCTGTTGAAGAACATCTAGGTTGGTTCCACAGTTTAGCTATTGTGAATTGTGCTGCTATAAACATTGATGTGGCTGTGTCCCTGTAGTATGCTGTTTTTAAGTCCTTTGGGTATAGACCAAGGAGTGGGATAGCTGGGTCAAATGGTGGTTCCATTCCCAGTTTTCCAAGAAATCTCCATACTGCTTTTCATATTGACTGCACCAATTTGCAGTCCCACCAGGGATGTATGAGTGTGCCTTTTTCTTCACATCCTAACCAGCACTTATTGTTGTTTGCATTCATAATAGCTTCCATTCTGACTGTAGTGAGATGATATCTTAGAGTAGTTTTGATTTGCATTTCTCTAATTGAGAGAGATGATGAACATTTTTTATATATTTATTAATTTATTGAATATCCTCTTCTAAGTGTCTGTTCAGGTTCTTGGCTCATTTATTAATTAGGTTACTTGTTTTATTGGTGTTAAGATTTTTCAGTTCTTTACATATCCTAGAGATTGATGCTCTGTCTGATGTGTGAGGGGTAAAAATTTGCTCCCAAGATGTAGGCTCTCTCTTTACCTCACAGATTGATTCTTTTGCGGAGAAGAAACTTTTTAATATTAATTCATCCCATTTATTGATTCTTCATTTTAATTCTTGCACTATAGGAGTCTTAGTAAGGAAGCTGGGGCTTAATCCAACATGATGGAGATTAGGGCATACTTTTTCTTCTATTAGATGCAGGGTCTCTGGTTTAATTTTGAGGTCTTTGATTCACTTTAAGTTGAGTTTTGTGCATGGTGAGAGATAGGGGTTTAATTTCATTTTATTGCATATGGATTTCCAGTTTTCCCAGCACCATATGTTAAAGATGCTATCTCTGCTCCAATGCATGTTTTTGGCAGCTTTGTCTAATATAAGGTAATTGTAATTTTGTGGGCTAGTCTCTGTGTCCTCTATTCTGTACCATTTGTCTACCAGTCTATTTTGGTGACAATACCATGATGTTTTTGTTACTATTGCTGTGTTGTATAGTTTAAGGTCTGGCATAATGATGCCACCTGCTTCTTTCTTTTTGCTAACGTTCGCTTTATCTATTGTAGGTCTATTTTTCCAGATGAATTTCATTAGTTCTTTTTTGCTAAGAGGCAAGCCACTTTTTCTGTTTCTATGAGAAATGTCATTGGGATTGTGATCAGAATTGCATTAAATCTGTATAGTGCTTTTGGTAGCAAGGTCATTTTGATAATATTTATTCTACCTATCCAAGAGCAAGGTAGATCTTTTTATTTTCTAAGGTCTGTTTTGATTTCTTTCTTTACAGTTCTGTAGTTTTTATTGTATAGATCTTTCACTTCTTTTGTTAAGTTGATTCCCAAGTTCTTTTTTTTTTTGTGAGGCTATTGTAAATGGGGTAGTTTTCCTAATTTTTCTTTTAGAGGATTTGTCATTGATATACAGACTTTCCTTTGATTTATAGGTGTTGATTTTATATCCTGCTACTTTGCTGCATTCATTTATTAGTTCTAGAAGTTTTCTGCGTCTTCTAGGTATAGAATCATATTGTCAGCAAATAGTGCTAATTTAAGTTCTTCTTTTCCTATGTGTATCCCTTAAATTTCTTTTGTCTGTCTAATTGCTCTGGACAGCGTTTCAAGAACTATGCTAAATAGAAGTGGTGAAAGAGGTCATCCCTGTCTTGTTCCAGTTTATTTTTCTCCATTTAGAATGATGTTGGCCTGGGGCTTAGCATAGATAGCCTTTATGATGTTGAGATATGTTCCTGTTATCCCTAATATTTCTAGTGTTTTGAACATGAAGGGGTGCTGTATTTTGTGAAAGGCGTTTTCTGTGTCTATTGAGATGATCATATGATTCTTATCTTTATGTCTATTGGTATGATTAATTACATTTATTGATTTCTGTAAGTTGAACCAACCTTGCATCATTGGGATAAATCCCACTTGATAGGGGTGCATGATCTTTTTTTTAAAGTATTTATTTATTTATTTTTTTAGTTTTTATAGATGGACACACAATATCTTTTTAAATTTTTAAAAAATTTTTAAAAATTAGTTACACATGACAGTACAATGATCTTGATATATCATACATTTGAATCAAATGGGGTATAATTTCTCATTTTTCTGAGTGTACAGGTTGCAGAATCACATTGGTCATACAGTCACATATCAACATACAGCAGTACTAGTGTCCATTTTATTCTGCTGCCCTTTCTATCCCCCCTTCCCTTCCCCTCCCCTCCCATCACTGCTCTCTACCCAATCTAATGTGACACACTTCTTTTTTTTCCCCTCACAACATCATACATGTATTCTGTATAACAATGAGGGTCTCCTTCCATCTTCCGTCCAATTCCCCTTCTCCCTCCCTTTCCCTCCTACCTCTCTTCCCTATTTAGTGATAATCATCTTCTCATGCTCTTTCTCCCTATCCCATTTTGAGTCACTCCCCTTATGTCAGAGAAGACATTTGGCATTTGTTTTTAAGGGATTGGCTTCTCTTAGCATAATCTGCTCTAATGTCATCCATTTGCCTGTAAATGTCATGATCTTGTTATTTTTGAGTGCTAAGTAATATTCCATTGTGTATAAATGCCACATTCTTTTTTATCCATTCGTCTATTGAAGGGCATCTAAGTTGGTTCCACAGTGTGAATTGTGAATTGTGAATTGTGCTGCTACAAACATTGATGTGGCTGTGTCCCTGTAGTATGCTCTTTTTAGGTCTTTTGGGTATAGTCCAAGAAGGTGCTGAGGATCGAACCCAGTGCCTCACACACACCAGGCAAGTGAGCTACCACTTGAGCCACAACCCCAACCCAAGGGGTGCATGGTCTTTTTGATATGTTTTTGTATTCGATTTATCAGAATTTTATTAGAAATTTTATATCTATGTTTATTAGAGATATTGGTCTAAAGTTTTCTCTTTTTTTGATGTATCTTTGCCTGGTTTTGGAATCAGGGTGATGTTGGCCACATAGAATGAATTGGGAAGTGCTGCCTCTTTTTCTATTTCCTGAAATAAATTGAATAGTATTGGTATTAGTTATTCTTTAAATGTCTTGTAAAATTCAGCTGTGTATCTATTCAGTCCTGGGCTTTTCTTGGTTGGTAGACTTCTGATGGAGTCTTCTATTTCATCACTTGATTTTGGTCTGTTTAAATTGTGTATCAACCTGATTCAATTTGGCCAAATCATATGACTTTAGAAATTTTTTGATGCCTTCAATATCTTCTATTTTATTCAAGTACAATTTTCAATAATTTCTAATTATTCTCTGTATTTCTGTAGTGTCTGTTGTGATATTACCTTTTTTATCACATATGCTGGTAATTTGAGTTTTCTTTTCTTCTCTTCATTAGCATAGCTAAGGGTCTGTCAATTTTATTTATTTTTTCAAAGAGCCAACTTTTTTTGTTTTGTCATTTTTTTCAACTGTTTCTTTTGCTTCAATTTCATTGATTTCAGCTCTCATTTTAATTATTTCCTGCCTTCTACTGCTTTTGGTGTTGTTTTGTTCTTTTTCTAGGGCTTTGAGATGAAATGTTAGGTCATTTATTTGTTGATTATTTTTTTCTTCTTTTAAGGAATGAACTCCATGCAATGAACTTTCCTCTTACTATTGCTTTCAAAGTGTCCCAGAGATTTCAAGATGTTTTGTCTATGTTCTCATTTACCTTTAAGAATTTTTTAATCTCCTCCTTGATGTGTTTTGTAACCCATTGTTCATTCAGTAGCATATTGTTTAGTCTCCAGGTGTTGGAGTAATTTTTATTTTTTATTTTGTTGTTGATTTCTAATTTCTTTCCATTCTGATTTGAAAAAATGAAGGGTAGATTTTTACTTTTTTGTATTTGCTAAGAGTTGCATTTTGGCATATTATATGGTGTATTTTAGAGAAGGATCCATGTGCTGCTGAGAAGAAAGTGTATTCTCTTGATGAAAAATGAAATATTCTATATATGTCAATTAAGTCCAAGTTATTGATTGTATTGAGATATACAGTTTCTTTATTCAAGTTTTGTTTGGAAGATATGTCCAGTGGTGAAAGAGTTGTGTTAAAGTCACCCAAGATTATTGTGTCATGGTCAATTTTACTCTTGAACTTGAAAAAAATTTGTTTGATGAACATTGATGTTCCATTGTTTGGGGCATATATAATTATAATTATTATGTCTTGTTGGTGTATGGTTCTCTTGAGAAGTATGAAAAGTTCTTCTTTATCCCTTTTGATTAACTTTGGATTGAAATCTACTTTATTTGATATGCGGATGTAAACCCTTGCTTGCTTCCACAGTCCATGTGACTGGTATGATTTTTCCCAACTTTTCACTTTCAATCTATGTATGTCTTTTCCTATCAGATGAGTTTCCTGGAGGCAGCATATTGTTGGGTCTTTCTTTTAAATCCAATCTGGTAGCCTATGTTTTTTGGTTGGTGAGTTTAGGCCATTAATATTCACGGTTATTATTGAGACATGGTTTGTATTCCCAGCCATATTTGATTATTTTTGTTATTTAACTTGACTTGTTTTCTTCTTTGATTAGTTTTTCCTTTAGGGTACTACCACCCTCTGCTGATTTTCATTGTTGTTTTTCGTTTCCTCTTTATGAAATATTTTGCCAAGGATGTTTTTTAGTACCAGTTTTCTAGCTGTAAATTCTTTTAACTTTTGTTTATCATGGAGGATTTTTATTTAATCATCAAATATAAATCTTAATTTTGCTGGATACAAGATTCTTGGTTGGCATACATTTTCTTTCAGAGCTTGATATTTGTTGTTCCATGATCTTCTAGCTTTCAGGGTCTGCTTTGAAAAATCTGCCATTATCTTAATTTTTCCCCCCTATATGTAACCTGATTCCTTTCTCTCATGGCTTTTAATATTTTCTCCTCATTATGTAAGTTGGGCATTTTCATTATAATGTGCCTTGGTGTGGATCTGTTGTGATTTTGTATACTTGGTGTCCTGTAGGCTTCTTGAATTTGGTTTTCCAATTCATTCTTCATTTTGGAAATTTTCTGATGTTATTTCATTGAATAGATCATTCATTTCTTTGGTTTAGACCTCTATTCTTCCTATATTCCAATAACTCTTAAATTTGGTCTTTTTATGCTATCCCATATTTCTTGAATTTTTGAATGTTCTGCTCATGGTTTCTTACCATTTTCACTGTGTCTTCTACATTCTTTCCAAGATTATATATTTTGTATTCATTGTCTGATGTCCTATCTTCCAAGTGGTGTACTATGTTGGTGATGCTTTCAATTGAACTTTTAATTTGGTTTATTATTTCTTTCATTTCAAGACTCACTCTCTTTCTTTCTTTCTTTCTTTCTTTCTTTCTTTCTTTCTTTTTAAGAACCTCTAACTCCCTGTTGCAGTAATCTTTTGCTTTCTGTATTTTTTTTTTGTAGCTCCTTGTTGAAATGTTCTTTTGCTGCCTGTATTTGCTCTTTTACATCAGAGAACATTTTAATCATGTACATCCTGAACTCCTGTAATTTCTTCTGCTGTGGTTTCCATGGATTCTAATGATGTGGTATCTTGATTTGTTTGGGGTACTTTCTTCCCTTGTCTTTTCATGTTGCTCGTGTGTCTTCCCTTCTAGCTCCGTGGGTCTGGGGTGTTATTGATTTTACCCTATAGATTTGTAGTGCTCCTGTAGGGTTCCAATACCTCTCCTTTGTGGGGAAGGACAATGTTAACAGATCCCAATATCAACAATATACCACCTATGAACAACTCATTGTTATTAAGACATTCACAGTTTGGTCACAATGTACAGAAATGTTGAATTCAATTATTATCAATAATATAATCAGTAGGTTTGTAAAAGGGTTTATATTTTCTGACAATGAAAAATGAACTGTGGGTGAAGTGTAGAATGATATGCTGAGGAGGTAGGATGTGAGGATATAGAATTAATATATCTTAGGAAGTGTAGAAGAGAAATCTTATGAAGAGGTTTAGTAGCAAGAGAATAGACAGGAAATAATTTAGGGTAGACAAGTATGTGGCAAGACAGTAGATTACATAAAACAAACACACATATGTATTTAGAAACATAAGGAATGTTAAAATAGTAAAGATTGGAGGGGAAAAGAAAAATGAAAGAAGAAAAATGTCACAAAAATGGGGGCATATACAACACCTCTCTATCATATTATTCAGATGTCCCAGTCCTCAAAATCCTAATTCATGCAAAGTTCTTGGTTTCACATATGTTGGGGATGTGAGGGCTGAGAATAGAGAGGGAGAAGAAAAAAAGAAAAAAAATTCTCAAAGGAAGAAACCAGGATTGTTGCTAGTTTTGGAGATCTGTGTCTTTCCTGCTTCTCTTCTGTTGCTAGCTGGTATCTCTGCCCTTAGGATGGTGAAGGCAACCAGGATGAAAAGGCTGGTCCTGGCTCTGGGTTCCTGGAAGCAAGAAGTGGTACCTGCCAGTCCCTGTAGGGAGACTGGACCTCAGGAGTCTCTTTTTGGGTCCACTTGTATGACTTGAATGCTCGGTCCTCTCTCCCTGTCTTACCTGAAGATTTCCCAGTTCCTGGTCTCTCTGTTAGACTTCAAACTTTTACCCCATTTCCCTCTCCTTTAGCAGTTCTCAATTGAGGGACCTCTCTCACCAGGCCTCCTGTGGGTGGTGCCCTGGTCAAACTGCACACCAGTCCCACTGAGAGCTGTTTTGTATTGGGCATCATTTACTGTGCTGGGTTACTGGCCACTGGGGAGAGTGGGGAGTTGGAAACCAGGTACCTGGACAGCTGGAGTTCCAATCTGGAAGCTGCCCCTGCCAAATAGTTGAGAAAGGTGAGCCAAGATGGAGGCAGTCTGCTTCTAGCACCGGGGTGTCCGCTGGGGTGGGTGGAACCAAGCGATGGCATTGTGTGATGTGTCCAGAGATGAGCTCTGTAACATTCAGTACTATGGCTTTGGCTGCCTTCAGAGCCCATGAGATGCCCCCAGGTGCAGGTGGATTATTGCGTAGGGAACTATGGTAGTAGCCATGGAGTTGGTTCATAAGATGGAGGGGATGGGGGAGCCCCTTATTGGTACATGGGGATTCACAGGGGAGTGGTGGCCGGAGTTCCTGTGGATAGATAGCAGCTGAGTGTCCTGCATGGGAGTAGAGCGGTGTCTGGGAGTTCTGCAGTAATACTGATAGGTGATCCTGCTAAGGTGCTAGGAAGCCCTGCATGGACTAGAACTTCTGGAGTTGGGTGTTTGGAGTCAAGAGTCCTGCTTGAACACGGAGGCCTGGAACTCTGTGTGGGGGCACAGCACTGGTGATTTCTGCATGAGAGCAGCTGTATAGGGGTCCTCTACTACTCTCAGAGAAACAGTATTCCCATGGTTAAGACCCAGGTCATGGAGCGACACAGAATGCTGCCTCCCTCTGGCCTGCCATCTTGGATTCTCTCTATATTTAATTTAATGGGCTATAGTTAAGCAGACAAAACGATTCTACTGAATTTATTCATTCTACTAAATAGAAATATATTGTTTAAAATAGTATAGATTCAAATTACTAAGGAGATATAAAGTATTAGCAATTTTTTCCACACTGAAATATTCTGAAGTACTGAATATATTAATTTTGATCTTTGATTTTGCCCCCTCCCATGATACACATTTTTATATCACTTAATCTCTGACTTCTAAAATGAAATCCCAAAAATATGATAAACCCAAGAGAAAATATATGCATATTCTTAAGCCAAATTGATGAATGGGTTTAGTGAGTTACTTTTAGGCAATTATGTCAATGGGAGATTAAAAAGCAGGATCATCGAATGGTATACAATAAATACAAGTACTTCTTTGTTTATCAATTGTACCTCAGTAAATCTATTATAAAGTAAAAATACAATAAAAAAGTAGAGTGCCTATTATAAAAGAAACTTGTATATTACTTTCCATGACAACAAAGTAGAAACAATGCTTCAGATTGTCTTGGCTAATGAAAATGATGATAGTAATCAGAGTGTTAAAATCAATCAGGTACTACAAGATTTTTTTTGAGAAAGAGTGTGTGTTTTAATATTTATTTTTTATTTTTCAGTGGACACAACATCTTTATTTTTATGTGGTGCTGAGGATCAAACCCAGTGTCCCGCGCATGCCAGGCGAGTGTGTTACCGCTTAAGCCACATCCCTAGCCCACAAGATTTTATTTGAGTTAATGCAGTAAATAGCAATGATTTTAAATAAAATATTAAGATACTCTTATCTATAAAATAATTGTATACTTGAAATTCATGAATTTTCATATCTATTTTCTTTGACATGATTGCTAAATGTTCAGAATTTAGAAAATGTCCACTTAGGGATTTGATTATTACATACTTACTAAATTAAAGCATTGGTTATTTCCTTAGCTGGATTATGCTTACTTCATCTTTTTCTTGATGAGCTTTTGGTTTCAATAAGCAGTTCTCTGGGTTTCTCACAGGTATGGGCATGAGGCTTGAACTCTGACAATTCTTCAGGTTACTTCATGGTTCCTCATTAGTATGGCTCCATACACCCTAGAAGCATGAGCTTCACTGAAGGATTTTGCAAGACTTCATTTGAGTAGTTATGTAAGTGCCTATCCAATACATTATATTAGATTGCCTGAGATGAATATATTTTATGAAACTGAAAACAATGTTTATATAGTAAGAATGCTGTAACAGCATTTAACTTTGCGGAAATTCTTAAAATAAGAAAATATATTAAACCACTTTAGTGTATGGCACTTCTTTCTATTAAATAAGATGTTTCCTCCTCCATTCTTGCAGGGTTATTCAGCCTTACTGGACACTAAAATATCTGCATTTTTGGAGTGCATTATTTGTAGTATCATGTGTGACATCATTCATAGAGTTTAAGCACTGGAGAGTAACTGTAGTGATCATATATTCCATTTTTTTCTTTCATTAGAAAATTTTTGCCCTTGAAATATTTATGTTAAAATGCTAAATGACACAGATCTCATCAGGTGATAAATATAGATCAATAGGTATAATATACATAATAAAACAATAATTGCCTAAAGTACCTTGGATAGGGACAGCTACTTATGTGGACTTAGCCAGTATTCCTACAACTTGCTTGACTTAACTTTAAGGAGATGTTCCAGCCCTGCAGGGTTTGGTTTAAGTGATTTGCACAGGCTTCCCACTAACAGGAAGAAATGTCTATGTCCCTTGTAGCAGTCACACATTTAATCTAATACAGCTCATAAATCACCTTTACAACCTTCAGACTTCAATCAATAGGGTGTTTTATAGTTGGAAGAAAAATTATCAGGAGAGAAGCAGGAGAAATACAAGAAGGATATAGCTGGGGCCTGTCCAAGTCTAGATTCTTCACTCTGTCATCCTGAAGGAATAAACTGGCTGATTTTAACAAAGAGGGATCTCTTCAGAGCAGCAGTGCGCAGGGTCAGGACTTTTCTTGTGCTAATGAAGCATTATGGGAAGACATGATCAATAGCACCAAAGCAAAGGAAACATTTCTGCTTTGTCGTTCAAATTTGGGGTAAATTATAAAGAATGACTGGGGAACAGATCATAGTACTTATAGTAACTGATCATAATTTACCTGTTTAGTGTTCTAATGATGATGTCTTCGTCTCATGGTTATACAACATTTCATCTTAATATGTTGACATATTTCCTGGACATATCATTGTGTTTTTTAAAAAATTTACCATGTCATGAAAATTGCTGAAATCATAAAAATGACAGTTTATAAAATAGCAGAGAGATCCATTTAGATTCCTTACCATGTGCTCACAAAAATGTTATCTCATAATTTCCTAAAATTATATGAGCAGTAGAAGATGTCCTGCTGGCTGATCCAAAATACTTTGATAGAAGAAGTGAGAAAGATTTCATTTAGATCATCTAAATATTCCTGTACTTTCAGGTAATAGTTATGTAAGTTTTGTAGTAAATCTTGATTGTGAATAAGAAAATCACATAATAAGGGATGATTATCATATATCTATTTAGTTGCTTCTGGTATATAAATCAGTACTTAAGATATAAAATTAAATTAAACAGTAATGTGAGATATGATGGACATTTTGCCTCTAGAGCATCTTAATGTCAGACAACAAGCCTGTGATGATGATGATAGATTATTGATATTTAGGCTCATGACAGGATTGTGATATGAAGATGAACTTTGCACAACACAAATATGACAGTGCTCAAAATAGTGCCATTGCTTGGCTTTTTTCTTGTATATTTGGTGCTTGGGCTTATTTATGAAAGGTAGGTGTACATTCTGAGTCACTTGAAGTCACAGTCCTTACAATTTCATGAAAATTCAGGGTATGTTAGAAGAAAAGATAAATATTTGGACTTTGACTTAAAGGTAATACACAAGGTCCAGACATGGCCATATGTGTATACAGAGACACATACATATACATAAGCACATATATGTATATGCTTATATGTGTACATATATGTATGCACCTATATTAATGCATATATATTGTTATGATATAAAAATAATCTTACATTAAGAAAATAAAAAACAAGTGAAAGTACAGGTAATATTATAAATATTAATAATAATGAAATACTTCATCCAAAATATATAAAAACAATTATATAATAGCAAATTCATAATTCAAATAAAAACATTAAGATTTGTCCAGATATTAAAACAAGGCAGATATAGAAAGGGATCTTAGATTCATGAAAAGATACTCAACATTATTTTCCTTAGAGAAATACAAATTTAAATCATAAGATATCTCCTTACACTCCTTGGTGTGGATATAATTGGCAGGAAACAATAAGCGGCAGAGAACGTACGATGTGGGGAAATCACACTTTGCTTGTAGAAATGACAGATGCTTCATTCACTTTGAAAACAGTTTGCAGAGTCTTAAATGTTAAACTAAGCTTACCATATATGCCCAAGCTTTTACTCCTATGTTTCTACCCAAAAGAAAGGAAAACATATTCACAGGAAGACCTGTATGAAAATATTCATAGTAGCACTATTCATAATAGCTAAAAACTTGAAACAATTCACATGTCCATCAACTTTTAATTGAGTTAAAACATGTTGTATACATTAGAAAATTACTCAGCAATAAAAAGTAATATACTCCTCATATTATTGCTGAAAAGGCATTATGCTAAGTAAAAAAGCTACGTAAAAAAGCTACGTAGAAAAGACCACATATTGTATGATTCTATTTTATGAAATGCCCACAGAAGCAAAATTTGTAGATATAGAAGTAAATCAGTGGTTCTTGAGACTGGGGATGAGAATGGAGAGTGAATGCAAATCTTCACAAAGGAACATTTGGGAGTGGTTTCTATCTCCTTGATGTTCTGAAAGATTGTGATGAAGGTTGTATAAGTATAAATTTATTAAAATGAGTGAAATTTAAGGTGTGTCAATTATACCTTAATGCTGTTTTATTTATTTGTTTATTTATTTATTTAGTGAGGTATTGGGGATTAAAGCAACTACATTCTCAGTCCTTCTTATTTTGAGACAGGGTCTTATAAATTGCTAAGGATGGCCTTAAATTTGCAATCCTCCTGCCTGCCTCCTGAGTTGCTGGGTTTATAGACTTGTGCCATCACACCTGTCTTCAATGATATTTTGAAAAGTAAACTGTACTTTTAGATACTGATTTGCACTGAAATTTTAAGGAAGAATTAGCAAGATAGAACACAATTAAGAAACATGAGAAAATTTGACATTTGTAGAATTCCTAAAAGAAATATTTAAAAGACTCTGAGTGCACATAACAACTTGTATAAAATTTCTTTTGATGTTTTATATCAATTTTGACTCTTAGATTTATATGTTCCATGGGAATAGGTGTCTTGACTTTCTTATCAGTTTATTATTCTTACTCAGGACAGTTTCTGGTTCTGAAAAATTACACAATAAATATTGATAAATGGACAAATGACATGGTCTACATAGAGGTGGTCTGTTGAACAGGATCCCCATTTACTTAGTTGGGGTTTACTGTGAGGCATCTGGATACTGTCAAAAACATATCAGGAAGTAGTGGAAGACCTGTTCCATAAACAGACATACGAGGACAGGGACAATCAAGACTGGTAACAAGGCTAGGCATCAATTGCAATGGGAAAAAGATGGCATGCTTAAATTGCAAATGTTTAGGATGATTTTTTTTTCTCCAAAAGCATTATTTAAAAAAATACTTAAGATATGAGAAAAGCATAGAGATAGAGCAGCAGGCTGGGGCTAGTAAATGAGAGGAGCTTCGGCTTGAGCTTATATCAGATATAAAAAGAGGGAAAAGTCCTGGATCCCATATGAGAGAGTTGAACAGACAAGGTCACTTTGAACTGTGTCCTTTGGAAAAATTCTTAGCCAGAAGTGACTGTTCATGGTAAAGTTAATCATAGAAATATTCCAATTTCACAATGGAATATTACTCAGCAATAAAAGAGAATAAAATCATGACATTTGCAGGTAAATGGATGGAGTTGGAGAAGGTAATGCTAAGTGAAGTTAACTAATCCCCAAAAACCAATGCCAAATGTTTTCTTTGATATAAGGAGGCTGATTCATAGTGGGATATGGAGAGGAAGCATGGGAGGAATAGATGAACTCGAGATAGGGCAGAGGGATGGGAGGAGAAGGAAAAGGGCGTAGAGTAAGAATTGGTGGTGGAACGTGATGTTCATTATTATCCAAAGTACAGGTATGAAGACAAGAATTGGTGTGAATATACTTTGTATACAACCAGAGATATGAAAAATTGTGCTTTATATGTGTAATAAGAATTGTAATGCATTCTGCTGTCATATATAAATAAAAACAAGAGAAGTATTCCAGTTTCATCCTCTTCCTTTCCTCTGATGTCCTACTAGGGTTCTTCATTGTTCAACTAGAACAGAAGTCTGGGTCCACAGCATTCTATTGAAGTGCCCATACAGCACAGCCTTCTACAGAAATATGGGAGAGAAAGGCACAGTGGATGTTTGGGTGCAAATGGAAAACTAGCACAGGAGTGAGCCTTGATTCACAAAAGTCTGGGTCTGACTGTGAGGAAGAAGGAATTGAATTGTAATGCAGAAGCTAATGATTCAAACTAGATGTCTAAATTCCTAGTTTGAACAATAACTAGGGACACCATACTAATGAGCTTTCAATACTATTCTCCTTATAACCGGGCTGTCCTTAAAGTATACAGGGCTGAGATTGTAAGTAGGCAATTGGTGGGCTTGTGATATAAGGAGCTGGGATACTACAATTTGGAACACACATAAAGGCTTGATCCCCAGCATGGTGCTACTGAGAATATTTAAGTGGTGAAATATTTAAGAGGTGGGTCTTAACAGGAGGCCTTCAGGTCATTGGGGTGTGCTCTCAAAGGGGTTCAAGGGAGCCCAGCTCTTTCCTTCTGCTCTTTTTCTTTTGTTTCTTGGCCAGGAGGTGAGCAGCTTTTCTCTGCATCCTGTGCCCACCATGGTAGGCTGCTTCAGCACAGCCTAAAAACAAAAGGTTCCAATCAATCATGGACCGAAACCTCTTAAACCAGGAGCAGAAACAGCCTTTGTTTGTATAAGGAACATATGGCAGCAGCAGGCCAAAGGAAACAAGTATTGACCTCATTGTCACAGACCTTCACTAGGTTGCTTCTCTACACTGTGCCACTCAAAAAAGCAAAACCATTTACTATAGTTATCTGTTGTTGGAATATATAACCACCAAGAGAAAAGGAAAAGTCTTGATTCAGGAAGCTTAGGGTACTGAAAGTCAGGGTTCAAGACGTGATGCACTTCCTCAACAACTCACTCCTTTTCAGACTAACGCAATTGTTTCTTAGGAATCCTGAGCAACTTGCTGCTTTTTAGATTAATGAATTTGTTTCTTAGGACTGCTCTAACAAATTACTACAAATGAAGAGTTTTAAAATAACAGAAAGTTATAGTCTCAGCTCTGGAGGCTAGAAGCTAGAAATCAAGGAATAAGCATCAGTTTTGCTCTCTCTCAAGGCTCTGGGGCAGGATCTTATCTTGTTTCCTTTTGGCCTACAGGGGTGTTTCGGATTTAGTATGATTTTATCTTTACTTAGGTATATCTACAAAGATTCTATCTCTAAATTTAAAGGTCACGTTTACAGGCACCATGGGTTAGTATTTCAACGCATCTTTTTTTAAGTTATACAATTTAACCTGCAAGAATTAATGATAATAATAATGTCTGATAAAGATGACCTCATTCTTATGAAGTATTTCACAGAATACTTTCATTCCATGTTCCTTTTTAATTCCAGATTTTTCTCATCAAATAAAAAAAAAAATTGCTCTACCAAGAGCTAGGGAGGCAGGTACAACATTCTGAAGACCAGTGAACTTAAGAGACATTACAGTTCCTTCTTGCAGCTCTGGTTGTGATTTGAACTCTTTATGCCTTTATCCCTGAGCCTCTCTCTTCTGCTTAATAACGTGTGGTTGAATTTGTTCCTTGACAGGTTTTAAATGACAAGATAATTTAGTAACTGCTATAAGATACAAAGGAAATTTAATTTTAATTATAAGTTAAACATTTTATGACACTACCCATTGAGTTATTGGCTTAAAACCTTTCAAGTAATAATAATTTCACCAATATCAGTCTTATGCCCTCGACTCTTTCTCTGAATTTACACATCTGTCTATAAAAAGCAAGTAAGTTAATTATAAAGGGAGTAAACACTGTAAAGATTATAGGGATCTGTGGCCCCTTAGAACGCTTTTTGGTTCAGAACCAAGCTTGGAGTAGTCAATATATAATATCATATCAACATACAATGCCATTTGTGGTCAAGTGTTCCAGTTCCTTAGGATGCTCACTGCACTTTAAAAATGTTGATTGTGTAAATATATTTCAATTTATAGTCCTATTTACACTTAATTGCTATAGTCCTATTTACACTTAATTGCTTACTTTTACTGATTCAAAGCTATTTCCTTTTAAATACCTTGAAAATACCTAAGTATAGCATGATTTTGAAAGAAAAGACATCCTTTGAAAATAAGACATTGATTACTGATTGTTGTTATATCAGTCAGTGTTCTTTGTTGCAAGTAACAAAATTTCCATCTCAAACTGGCTTGAGTGATAACAGGAATTTATTGTCTCAGGTAACCAAAAAAAAATCTCTATAGATAGAAGAGGCTTCACCAGGGTCATGGGTTTATTTCTTGGCCATTTTTCAGCACTTTCCTTCTCTGTGAGTTGGTCTTTAATGGGGCTGACTTCCCTCAATGAAGCAAGAATGCTACTGAGCACTTGGGGTCCACACATTTCATTGTCTAGGAACCTAGGATGTCACCTTTCCGGTGTTCTTACTTAGAGATCTTAGGGTCACTGTAGTTGTAGGCAGGAAAATTACCTGCTCATCCTGAATAATTTCTTTTGGTGGGGAAATGAAATGTGCAGGTTCCTTTAGGTAAATAAGGATCCATTTTTGAATAATTAGTGAAGTGTGGATACTTGAACAGACTAAATCTTAAGAAAAAGGATGACAAAATAATCAACAGATGTCCACAACACATGCCAATCATTCTTTTCAATAGTATTTCTTGTCACCTTTATAACATGGATATCTCCCCCAGAAAAATGCATATATGACCAGACTACTATACCATGTTTTCCTTCCTACTTTTTATTTTTCCTCAAATTCTGGTAAGAAGTCTTGTACAGTGGAGTACAGTCATAGTGTTGTATTTCACATATCTAAAACTTATGCATGTCACTTAACTGAAACTTTGTATACATTGGCTAGAAATCCCCAGTTTCTCCCTGTCCCCAGCTCTGGGGAACCACCATTCTCCTCTCTGTTTGTATAAATTTCACTACTTTAGATATATCTCATAGAAGTAGAATTAACACTGAAAGGGGAAATTAAATTAATATGGACACTATGGATAACAGTATGGATATTCCTCAAAAAACTAAACATAAAAATGCATACCTTATAATCCAGAAATCCTATTTCTGTGTATAAATCCAAAAGAATTGAATTTAAACAAAATCTCACAAAATATATCCACTGCCATATTCATTGTAGCATTCTTAACAGCTAAGAAATGGAAACAACCTAAGTGTCTACCTATATGTAAATACAGAAAGAAAATGTGGTCTATATATACAATAGAATATTATTCAGAGTTCTTTAAAAAGGAAATCTTACCATGTGTGATGAACGGAATGAGTCTGGAGAATATGTGCTAAGTGAGGTAAATCAATCACAAGACACCTACTTCATGACTCCACTTATATGGAGTATCTAAAATAATCAAACTCATCAAATTTTCTTGGCCTTAATTAATAAGGTAATATATCGTTAAAGTCTCTGCCCAGTGAGAGCAGAGGTTCCATTTCTCCAACTGAAAATTAAAAAAAAATTCATTCCTTCCATTGAGAATTTTTAATTTCTTTAAAAAGTAGATGAATATTTTCTGTTTTTATTATTCTTTAAGCTTAAATTAGAAGCAAAATGTAATCTAGAGCAAAACATTTCTTCCCCATTACCCATTTGCTTGTTGAATGACTATTTTTTCTTAAATATTAAAGTTGGCTTTGTTTTGGGGACTCTTCTTTGTGATGATAATTTTGAATTCACAGAATGTAATCTTTTTATCATCACTAAAGATACTTTATTTTCTTAAATTTTAATTTTAAAAATCAATACATAATAATTGTATATTTTTGTGGGATATAGTGATGTTTTGATGATGTATATATTGTGTAATATATGTGATAAAAGATTTTTATTAAACATTTTTTACCCAAACCCTCCAAAATTAAACTTTTAGAATTACAGTGGTAGAAAACTCACTTCATCCATATATCCCCATGTTTCTGGATTACACATACTAATGTTACAGCCATCATCATGAGGACATTCATTGTGTATAGCAATTTAGGGTAGTGTAGAGTATACAAAGTATTGTATAGAAAAATGAGTTTTATTTGTCTTGTAGGACATATGGTTAATGAATTTCAACCATTTATTTAGTGTAAAAGACATTTTTCCTAAACTAACACAAAGATAATCTCATTATAATGTGTGTAATAATTTATTCTAATACCTCAATGCCTGTTTTGACATATTTATTCTTTTGAAGTGGATGATGAAACCACCACTTGAAAAAAAATCTAATTAATAATAACTCATATAACCTTGAATGAACAAAAACTAAGGTTTGGTTTCAAGACGTTTTTCCTAAAATTAATAGACTAAAGATGATTTCCTTTGTAAGTCTTCTAGAAGTCTAAAAAAAAGCATATATATATATATATATATATATATATATATATCTTATAATGCAATGAGGATTTCAGATGTCTTACACTGAATCTTTAATGTTTTTTTCTTTCTATTATGTACAATAACCAAATTGAGAACATATATTGCATTTATGTTAGTCATCTTGTTTAATATTACCCCTGAATAGTTATTTTCTCATTCTTTAGGTTTGACATGGTATCTGATTTCCTGGATATATTACCATAAATATAACTCACTCAATATTTCTATATTCTTATTTTATATTATAAATTTTCTTTATTTATTCCATCAATCAATATTTATTTAGTAACTATTGCCTTAACCTAGGTCTCCAGAAAACAAAGCCTCAGATAAAAGCTGTGTGCTTCAATTTTTCCCCCCACTTAGGGAGTGTAGTTCCAGGAGTAGAAATGAGAGAAGAAAGTGAGGAAGGAAAGGAGAGAAAATAAATTTCAGGGATGTAAAAGCAATCTGGCTAACACTCAGTGTCAAGGATAAATTATTGGGCACAATCTGCCTTCTGAGAGGACATAAAATGATCACTTCTCCAGACAGCCTGATATGAGAAAATAATTTATTCACTGGCTTCTGTCTCTTTGTGGTGAAGTTAATTCCCATGTTTCTGGATTACACATACTAAGGAATAAGAAGCTCTCAGGCATCTCCTTGCTCAGTTTCAGCTGAGGAGCTTGGGAAACAGCAGGGACAGGAGCACAGACAGACTACGCATGGGACAAGCGGTCATCAGCTTGTGTCCTGTAAGTTGTGTCATAAAAACCTGGTCATCCTCGTGTCTAGAACAAAGACCTCATTTCCTGAGATCAAACCACACTGGATCTGAAACTAGTAAGACCTATAAAATGAGGAGTACATCAAGGAACAAAACACAGAAATGTTTGCCTTCATGAAATTCACATTTTGGTCCAGATGAGAAAGAAAATAGGGAAAAATATGATAAATAGCTTATATAACCATAAGTGCCATGAGAAACGTTAAGCATATAAGTGGTAAGGAATTTTGAGGTGGTGGAATTCAATTTTAGATTAGATGTTAAAAGTTGATCTCACAGAAGAGGTGACATTTAAGTAAAGGCAGCCACACATTGTACCTCGATGTTGGCGAAACGTTAAGGAAGCTAGTGTCAGGAGTACTGTGATCTAATAGGGCAGAAGTGACAGGATCAGAAGGGTGACATAAGGTAAGCCAAAGCTTAGAGAACTGTTCAAAGACTTTGACTCTAACTGAAAAGGAGAACCCTAGAAGGGTTTTAAGTGAAGAGCATTTCATGAAGTACATATATTAAGTTTTGGATTCTATGGTGAGGATAGACAAGAAGTAAATTTGGGGACCAGGGAGACTATATAAAAGGCAATTAAAATACTACAATTAATTTTACATAGTTGCATAATCTATTAAGATGAGATATTTTGATGATAAACTTTTTGATATTCAAACACTATTCATATAGTAGAGAAATAAAATTTAACACATCAGTCACATGATTATAAATATGTGTGTATATACATGTGTATGCATAAGCATGAAGACTCTTTAATCAATATGAATTTTATCATGTATAATATATTTATAAATTCTCCAGATGAGTATGTGGGTACCATAAATATGATGCTAATTTTTCTTAAGAAAACGTCTCTCAATAAGGTAATTTGTTTCTAATAACTAATTTATTGTTCAATTTTTAAAGCTCTGTGAATGAGTTTGGAGTTTTATTTTTAGATGTTAACTTCAATAATCACTATTGAAAGAGATTTAAGAAGTGGACTTAAGTTTTAATGTATTTTGTGTGTAGTTTGATAAAAAATATGAGTTAAAAATGAAATTCCATACAAATAGAGGATGGCATACTCTTGAAAATTTTCCCTCCCTTATTTATTGTTGCTGTATAAAACATTAATGGTACATGACTGAAAACACATAAAAGGTGAATTTTACTAATAATTCATATTATTTTGGTGAATTTTACCTCTTTGAAAGGAAAGCAGTAATTTATAATTTGCCCATAATTATTGAAGTTATTTAACAGCTAACAGAAATTACTGACATATCAAAACTTCAAATTTTCATTCCCCTTGTTCTCTTTCCTTGTTTTAATTTCCCCTTTTACTTTCAGAAAGAAAGCTAAAAATATTATAAATGAGACATTTCTTATATATTTTTTTTCTTTGGAAGCTGATATTCTCCATATATCTATTTCTCATTTCTCTTGTCTAGTCTTATTCTATAAACTATTGTAAAACTAATCAACATTAATGGGATTATATTTTAAATTGTTCTTCTAATTAGTTTCCCCTTTTTGAAATGTCATTAATCCCTTGAATTAATTATTTTTGTATGAATATGTATGACATATTTTTCTAGGAAGTCCATCTAATTTAGCTTGCTGATTGCACTGCTAATCACCTAGATAATTTTTTGGTTATCCTGATCAAATAATGTTTATTGAGGCTTATGTTTATGAAATATTACTATGATGGTTGCTCTAAGAGCCTTGTGTGCCTTCATGTACTATGATTTACACTTGCAAAGTCTATTTAATTCTCCACACTTTTGGAAATAACTTGATTTCGCTGACCCTTTAGATGCACAATAAAAGGGTGTTTAGTGGTCAGAAGTCTCACTTCCTAATTTGAGTGGTCATCCATGTATTTTCTATTCTTAAACTCTTCCCTGTCTTTTGGGATATGCTCTCCTATAATTTTAGGAAATTGCTCATTTTGTGCTCTGGGATATTTACTTCACTCTAATTCTTAGATACATATCATTGTTTGGCTGGTTAATTTCAGTAGCAGAAAAATTGGCCAATGGTGGTGAACCTGTGACCCAAACTGAGCCAGTCAGCATTCTTCCCTATGTTTTGTTTATGCCTTGTTGGAATAAAAACCATTGCTATGAAGCCCAACCCATTGGTGCCAGCCTGTAATCCCAGGATGTTGCAGGAGGGTAGCGAGTTCAAAGCAGCCTCAACAATGGCAAGGCACTAAGCAACTCAGTGAGACCCTGTCTCTAAATAAAATACAAAATAGGGCTGGGGATATGGCTCAGTGGTCAAGTGCCCCTGAGTTTAATCCCCAGTACCAACAAACAAACAAACAAACACCCCCCAAAACAACAAACAACAACATCAAAAACAATGCTATGCAAAAAGAGCTACAGGTTATTGATTTTCCAGCTGTTGAATTTTTCTTAGTTATTTTGGTGTGAATATGGATGCCATTTATTTCTAGGAGTCTCATCTTTTAGTTTGCTCTTTGCACTGTTGTCTACTCAGATAAAGGGAGGTGACCAGCAGACAGACCCAAAGACATTCAATTAAAAAGCACTTGATTCTCTTTTCAGATCTGAAGCTAATCATCATGAAGTCCAATTGTCTCAGGCCCTTTCTTTGGTTTAGTTACATGAGAGTCCTTGTCTTATCTAAATTAATCCTGAATCTATAATTTTCTACCTGAATTAGTTTATATTGCTTAAATACATGGTAATCAACCAATACATAGCAAATCAAATTGAAAAGTCCACAAATATAGCTAGAGCTTATATGTTTAAGTCTGCAGATGAAACATATAGCAGGAAGCAGAGAAATATGATATTTGGCAAATAATAAACTATTAATTCACTTTCCCTATCTAAAGGAAGGAATTGATGTGGCAAACAAAGGAGTTTCCAGTATTGCCAGAAGGATATTTAAAAAGCATTTTACACATAGTAGAAGAAAAGCAGAATAATAAAAAAAATCATATAAATAATATATAATCCCTTACCCCTGACAGAGATAGTTCTTTGCTCATGCTCTTACAATAATATTAAATCATTATTACCAGGAGACTTAAATTTATAAACCAAGTTTGGCCTCAGAGCAAGTTCACAATTGCCTTCCTAGGCAAGAATGTTGGCTTTTTATTCTTACTTTTCTGCTTGCCTTGTAACTTGGAATTGTGCTCAGAGTGTGGCAATAAACTTGTGATAGTCGGCTTTTAGAATTACTAGACACCCCTCTCACATTAAAAAGCAATCCACAGCCTTAGGTATATATCGATTCATTTTAAAACCAACCCAAAGATTTCTCTAGTTCAAGAGTGGAAGGAATATTATTTTATTTAAAAACTAAAGAATGTAAGTCCCAGTAGTTTCAGATTATACTTAAGAACTAGTTCCCTTGGGTATAGTTTCTTTTCTACTTTTTTCAATTGTTTTGGAGTAGGAAATAAAAGAATAAGAGGTAAAGCACTAGCAGGTTTTTTCAATAAGATATCCCTTATTGCTATAAAACTACCTTGGGCTAATTCCACACTAAAACTGCCAGAGCATGAAACCCAAGAAATTACATTTTAAAAAAGGCTTAAAATGCCAATTTTAAATCACAGTATAAACCACCAAACTAACTTTTAAAGTTTTTGAAATAAGCAAAATATCAAGTATGTAATGAAACTTAGGATATAAAACTGCAAACTCGGCATTTCCCATGAAATCCCGGATTGATACTCATAGGACTCCAATATGACACATGTCAAGCACTAGTAAAAGGCCCGACATCAGGTAGTATAAATGTTGAATTAATAATTAAATGAATGAAAAGAAGGGTGAATTTCAGAGTCCCTAAACTCTTCCTGCTGCCAAGTGAATTATCATAACTTTTTGAATCTTGGGCTTCTAGGATGTTAAATATTACTAGTGACCTGTGTCTCTTTCCCATACATTTTAATCTACATTTTGGCCTATATTTTAAGCAGAAGTTGGTTCTGGAGGTTCAGCCCTAATTCTTAAAATACAGGGAACAGATTAGGAGAGAAAAAAAAGGTCTTATGAAGGAAGAATTCTTTTTTTTTTTTTTAATTTGCCTGTTGCAGACAGTGTATTGTGCATGTTCAGAAAAGAAACTCAATATGGAGTTGATAAATATTGGAATGAAGTGAGAAGTGGTAGAAGGAAATAATTGTCCAAATGTGTACAGGTAACTCAATGCATTAGGAAGGCATTACAAAATCTGGGGTTTGAGATAAAGCAAAATGCATGAGGAAAAATGTTGATCTGTAGAAGTGATAAAGTATTGAGGAAAAATGAAGTAGGTTTGGAAAAATATAAAGCAGATCAATGCAGCAATATGCATGTATAAAATACCACACTGAATTTTATTAATATTACAATTAATATGAGTTAATAAAAACTTTCAAAATTCATTGAAAGACAAAAAAAGAAAAAAAAACTGGTCAAGGCTGTTCTATTAAAACATTCTCCCTGTATTGAAACACCCAATATGTTATCAATTTGAAAAATAACTAGATTACTTTTTTTTAATGTCAAAAAATTTCAACTAGCACACTAAGATATTTTCCTCCAGAGTTGTAGAGCAATATGCCTCAGAATTTAAAATAAAGAATTTTATACTTTGCGGAAACTTGTCCAGAATGTTCACATTCCTTATCTGGGTAATCCTACAGGTATTGAAAATATCTCAAAATAAAATTATTTTATCCTCAAATTGTCATAATTCTAACACAAGAGTTGCATTACCAACAAGAAGGAGTCAATGAAATTAGATTTAAGCCTCATTTTAATAACAATTTTGAGCTTAAAAAATATTTACTGTAAATTTAACTTTGAGATGGATATTGCAGGAATCAGAGAAGATTCCAGCATGGACAATGTACTCTTTTGAAGGAGACGAGATATAACACATAAAACAAGTAGAGAGGAAAAAAAGAAAACACTGCCAAAATACAGAGTAATGCGTTATAAAATGCTAAATTGACTATAATCAAAAACTGTGCTCTATGGTACAGACAATATGCTTCATTGGACATTAAAGATTTTAGATAAAAGCAATGGTCTGGTTGTATAAATTTTATTATTAAATCATTAGGTTGCAATAAAAATTCCTTCAGTTAAAGGTTCTCTCAATATATTATTTAATAGATAATAAAAATAAATGACATACTATGTGATGATTCATTTTTCAAAAGGTTTTGTCCTAGATATATTCACTAATGCCAATAAAAATTTCCTATAACAGGTTAAAGGCCAAAATTCTTTATTTTTGTTTTTGAAAACTACTGCAATCTCAATTATTACGTGTAAACAAAAAAAACGAATACTTATTAACTTCGCTTACTTTATTATATTTCTGTTGGAGTAATGCAAATGAATCAGCTTTGAAAACAGGATCCACGTTGCATTTCCACAGAGCCTGAGGAGACACGTAACATTTCACTGGATTACCTAATTATCAGAAAATTACCACCAACAGAATAAATGGTAGCATTTCAGTCCTACTAGAAAGGATGTGTTTTTATCTCTAAAATGCCACAGATGGGTTAAAAAAAAAAAAGCAATTACTTGTCACATCTACTGCAAAGGTTGTAATAGTCAACTTACTTTAAATGACAGATTTTTCAAAGGGTTAGAAAATCAGTTGCTAAATAGGTCACAGCTCTTGCAAACAATCCATCTTTGTTACCAATATTCTCAATTAGTTGAAAAAGCCAGAAGACTTCTATGACTTTAACTCTGATCTGTCAGAATTTAATTTTTGCCTTCCCATTTCTACTTACAGTTGTCTTCCACATGGCATGCAGGCATTCTTCGTTTAACTGTTGGAGGAAGTCTTACCATTTCCTAAATTGTTAAATATCCTTGCTGAATATCCTTGCTGACACATTAACTGAATATTTATATGGAAAACCATGCAGAAAGACAGCATAAAAGTATCATTTTTTTCTTCAAAATGTTTCTAATTGTGTCTGTTATACTATAAGTATACAGAAATTTCCTGTTTTTATTAAAATGACTTTTTAAATCTTTATTTCTATATGAAATCATCATATGCAGTAAGTTCTGAAATCACCCTATGTTCCCCTAATCCATTTACTCCAGCTATCTACAATGGAGGCTCATACCTTATCCTTCCTCCAAATCATGTCTCCTTCTTTTTGTGGAGAAAAGAGTAAAGAGCTGGTTCCTCTATAAGGGCAGAACTAAACTCTGGAGGGGCTTTAGGGTCACTGCCCTGACACTCTCAAGGTCATCTCTCCTGCATGCTCCTCTTTACCTATGAAGATTTTTTAAAAAATATTTCTTTCTTTCTACTTTACCCATCATCATTCAAAGGTACTGTTATTTTCCTCATCCGAAAATAATCTAGGAAAAAAATCCCTTCTCCTGCCTCTGCTACCTCCATCCAACACTTCCAGTGATCCTGCTTTTTTCTCTCACTGCACCAGAAACTTATTAACCCAGAACAAAAGGCACACTCCTCCCCTGGACTGCTGACAATATCTTAAACCTCAGCTCTTCCACTCAAAGTTCTTGCTCTTCTGAATTCACTTTATTATTATTATTATTATTATTATTATTTTAGTTGTAGATGGACACAATACCTTTATTTTGTTTTTTATTTTTATTTTTTATGTGATGCTGAGGATCCAACCCAGTGCCTTACACGTGCGAGACAAGTGCTTTACCACTAAGCCATGATCCCAGCCCACGAATTCACTTCTTTTATTTTCTGCTCTCTTAGTTGCCTTTCACACACCCTCTGATATTAGCTTAAAAATCACTTTTATGGGAACCCAATCCTCTGGGCAAATAATGCTCTGGGCGAATAGGGCTCTTCTCATGTACATGCATCTCATCATAACCTGTCCCAAGTAGATCAAGCATTGTGAAAACGGAGGATTTCATCTCAGTTAAACACCGTATTTCTGGCACTTAACCTGGCACAGCCTCTGATAGAAGTCAAGAAGTGCTTGTATTTGAATGAATAAATTGAGAAATGGAGAATTGAGGAGACTCAACACTGCTTGATAAATGTTTACAGACTGCCATCTAAAGAAACTGAGTTTCAATAAAAACATAGCAATTTTATAACAATGGTCCACTTTATCCTTTGAATATAGCCTTTGCTTCTCTACCAATGCAACTTATTTTTAAAAATTAGAGTTCTATGGTTATATACAGTATGCAACTTATTTTTAAACCAGACGTGTTTCTTTCTTTTCCTCTCTTCCTCCACCTCTCTAATTTCTGGAGGTGAGATAGTGTGAGGATGAGGAACAGGATTACCTTTCTTCCCCATCCTAGACAGAGTCATCTGTCCTTGAGGAAACTTACCCACCACAGGAACAAAATAATTGAGGATGGCACCGGAAGATCTCAGAAATGGCTGTCTCCCAAATTAACAAGTGAATTACAGAGAACACTAGGAATGTAGCCTTTGGATCATCTCTAAAAAAATTCCTCTTTCTCTTGATGGGCAGAATCATAGCCTCTGGGACAGGAGTTTCCGATTTTGCTAGCAAAGCAATAGAACTTCTTTTTCCTTTTCGTCAAAAGTGTTTCCTCTCTATTGGATTGACATTGGGGACAAGGACTGAGCTTTCCTAACAATTTGGCTGTAAGGTATGAATTACAGATACTTAGATTATACTGGCTAGCATATTTTCTAACATTCCTTTTGTAAAAATGTAAAAACTTCATTTTTAACCAAAGAGAAGTGCAATGTTCCCTTTTTGACTCATTTTAGAAAATTATTTCATGTGGGTTAATTGAAATAGTGGCAGGTCATCAGTACTAATAACAAAATACCACAGACTTCAAAGCAAGTATCTGACTTCCTAAAACTCTTCATTCTGGAAGGTGTCCTCTCTGGAGGATGCATTCTTTTAATCATAAGTTTCATCTGGAAGAATTTATTTCCCTATGATTTGAGAGAAAACATACAGAGTAAACACTTCTTACTGTGGTTAGCAGAAAGATAGCATTTTGGTTCCCTTTTCACTTCTGCAAGTAGGAAAGGTCTGAACCCCAACACATAATATCATTTAGTACTCTGGATTCTATGAACTCTATCTTAATAGAAAGTCACTATTATTTAAAAACAATCAAAGGAAACTTTGAACTTTTGGTATCCCACTCTTTTTCTCTTTGGTGGGGCTTGCAATTAAAACTAGCTGAAGAGAAGTGTTAGATTATCAAAAGATCCTGAATGCATGTAGAAAATAGAAAATTCGCCTTCTGCTCTTCAGATTTTTCAAATCCTAATTGGTTTCACAAATATGATTGAAGGGAATGAGAGTAGTTTAAAAAAAAATTTGAAAGATTTCCACCCATTAACAAGCTTTCTACACGTTCCAGCCTAATTGTAAATGTCTGTAATTAGCATTGCTATCCTCTGAATGTTTGTGTTTTCCCAAATGCATACCAGGAGAACCCAATCACCTTTGTGATGGTATTAGGAAGTAAGGTCTTTCAGAGATTATTAAATCATCAGGACAAAGTCCTTATAGATGGAGTAAATGCCTTAATGAAAAAAAGTCCTTAGTGCTATGTAATCCTTTCCACTTGGGGACTTACTGAGAAGACAGCATCTGTGAATCAGACAGCAGGCCTTTACCAGATACTAAATCTGCCAGTGTCTTGATCTTGGACTTCCTAGCTTTCAGAACTGTGAGAAATAAATTTCTCTTGTTTCTAAGCTACCAAGTTTATGGTATTGTTTTAGGCTGCACGGACTGAGATAAGCATATAGTTTAAATCATTGCTCACCAAGAAATTAAGATATTATTTAATTTAATAATTTAATTGAAAATAATTTAACATCTAACCCATAAAGTCAGCTGGATATTGACTATTTTTATTACTACTCACTCCTAAGAACGTTTTACCAGAAAGAAAATACCCTTCACTTAATGATTATTTCTCACCATGTTTTAAATATGTAATTTCCAAATTGCAGATGATGTTCCTGATAATCTCAGAGTTTCACAGCAGATTGTTAATCTGTCCTCTTTTTTTCACAACCAGTGAATGACAATTATTTTTGCTGAGTTTTATTATAGGCATTTAAAAGCCACTAAGAAGCTGCTTTTAAAACAATGTGAAGACTCAGAAATTTATATTTTTATAGATATCTAAAATCTAAAATCAGAGGTTACTATATGCTGACCCATTATTCATTCAGTATACATTTTACCTAATCCTTACTATAGCTAGCAAGTTGGTAGTCACAGCATCCTCATTTCAGATGACAAGTTTAAAACTTGGTAGATCATGTCCCAGACTCAAATAAAGCTCTGGTCCATAATACCACACTAAAAAGCACCCTGAAAATCCAGGTAATAACATTAAGCTAGCAAACTGGCATGCTTCTCAGGCGTAGGAAGGTCACCTAAGGAGGTGACACAAGACAGGTGTGGAGGTGTTGTGACATTGAGCCCACAAGCCCCTCCATAGTAACTGGGGCCTATCAAAGGCTACCATGTATGAATTTGTGTTCAAGATTACATTTTTTTTTTTTTTACTTTTTGGAAAAGAATTAAAACCTAGTAATTTGTGGGTAAGTATGCCTGTTATGGTTTAGATATTAGGTGTTACCCAAAAGCTCATGTGTGAGACAATGCAAGAGGTTTAGAGAGAAATGATTAGATTATGAGAGACATAACCCAATCAATGTGTTGATCCAGATAGGGATTAACTGGATGATAACTGTAGGCAGGTAGGAAGTGGCTAGAGGAGGTGGGTCATCAGGGACGTAAATTGGGGGTATGTATTTTATCCCTGGCAAATGGAGTGTCTCTCTTCTCTCATCTCTTTCCCCCCCCCCTCCCTTCTTCCTGGTGTGATGTCCTGAGCTGCTCCCCTCTGCTACACCCTTTTTCCTCCAAAGAATAGAACTGGCCTTCTGTGGACTGAGGTCTCCGAAACTGTAAGCTCTCCCCTCAAATTGTTCTTGTCAAGTCTTTTGGTCACAGCAGCATAAAAACTGACTAAAACAATGCTCATCAACATATTTTACACGCTGCAAACACATACACAAACCTATACATGTGCATGAATGCACTTCTGTGTTCTTCTGATTTTCAAAGGCAATAAAATTCATGTTTGTTTACATAATTTAGGGTCCAAATACAATATCCAATATCCAAGGGAAGTAGATGCAACCCCTGCATTATATTAATGAGATTAAAGCCTTTCAAATAACTTGAATAAATTTAAATGTATTAGTAACTAGAGAAGATGTTTCAATTTTTGTGCAAAGTAATGGTATAATTTGGCCTGTATCACCCAACTGGCATTTTTGAATAATTGTATCCATGTATCTTTCTTCTTCTTTGTTTCATACTTCTGAAAGCACTTAAAAGAACATTGCTGGAAGGACAAAGTGCTGTTAATAGAAAAATCAGCGGAGGTGCCCTGTAAACAAGGACGTACCTGACATCCTTGTCTCCTGGAGTGACAGCAACTGAAGAGAAGCAAAGTGTCCAGGGGGAAGTAGAACACCCTTCCCTCTGTCACTTATTAGGCTTTGGTTTCCCACAGGGAGAAAACTGAAACTGGTAAGGACTCTTGGCCCACCTTTGACTCTTTTTAAAATACGATAAGGTGTGTTTTGAGACTATAAATAGTAACACTGGGTAAACCCACTCATAAAGATAGATTATAAAGGACTGCTCTCCGCAGAAAGCACGTAATGGTACAGTTGTGTTATCCTCTCCCACACTTCCTGGTAGAACACTTCAGAATGAGCTATCAAATGAGGCTGCAGAAAGTCTGTTTCTGTTATTTTTTTTTTTCCCCTCTAAAATTCTTCAACAATCTTTCTGTGATCACTTAAAGAAAAAAATGATCTGGACATGAACCAATTGACTAAACTCTGTACGGTATATGAAGTTATTTTCTTCGTTCCTTCTGACCTTTTCCTTTCTTAGGTTTTACATTATTAGATCAAATGTGATTTCACTTACTTAATGCTTTTAATACATTTGTCATATAAATTTTTATTCTTACTTTGTACCTTGTGACTCATCTGTGATATCTCTTAATCTGACAGTGAAGTGTCATCTTTCTTAAATCTCATCCCTTTAAATCTACTAAAGATGTCTCAAAAAGTATTAAAAAAAAACTTAAGCTACTGTGTTAAAATGAAATTGTATCTATTTTAGAGAAGTACTGGTAGATTCCATGTCTTTATTTGTACTGGAAGATATCCCAAATGCAAACTCAAATGGTTTACATATACCTATTTAGCAAATAGCTAAGAAGTTGAGAATCAAACATTTAATATAAATTATTAGTGCTATATTAGTGCATGGCTGTATATTTTGGAAGATGAAGAACTTTTTATCTATATGACAGCCTGAAATAGAAAATAATCACATAACAGGTGAACATATCTTAGTTATCAGCTATATTTATCTTTTTAGTCGAGAAGAGAAAGCAGGAAGTAATAGATATTGTTGACTCATGAAGGACTGCATGTGTGAAATAATTAATTTTTAACTATATAGATTTTCTGTTTAAATTTCACATATTCTCTATGTTCAATGTAAGATTTCTTCACAAATGAAATAACAAATTTGGGACTTTCCTATGGTGATGAAAACTGGTATTAGCATCTGAAAAGTTACTTGCCAAATTTTATTAAAAGAAAGTTAATTTCCTATTGAACATTCCTGTAATGCACAGGTAGTGAGTTGAAATGGCAATGCTAAGTAAGTACAAGGAAGGTCTTGTAAAAGTGAACATTATCTTGTAAGATGAAATTATAATTATTAAGACAGTTCAAATTTGAGCCAGTTGGTTGGTGCATACCTGTAATTCAGAGACTTGGGAGGCTGAGGTAGGAAGATCCAAAATTTAAGGCCAGCTCAGCAACTTGTAAAACCATGTCTCAAAATAGAAACTAAAAAGGAACTGAGGTATGGCTTAAAGACCCCTCCCCACCCCGTTCAATCGTCAGTAATACACACACAAAAATAGTTCAAATTTGTTTTCCGTTAAAGTCAACCAAAACTTATCCTTCTTTTGATTTTCTTTAAAACATCACATAAAGTAAAAAAACAAAAACAAAAACAAAAAAAACCCCATAAGTTTACATATGAAAAGTATGTAAAGTTAAATAACATTTTATTGGAGCACAACTGAATCTGTTTGTTTATACATTGACTGTGAGTCCTTTATACTCCGTGATGGTTACGTCATTAAAGTAGTGTTGCTTTGACAGTGGCAAGCGACCATGCTGATACTGAGCTGGGGAGGCATCTGGTACAGACAACCCTGCATGATCACGTTATATAAAACTGATACCATCATAGGTGCAGCATCCAGACATGCACTGAACACATCACTATGCCTTACTTTAAGTAAGTAGGCTTTTAAATATTGTGTGCTATACACAGTTTTTAAAATTTAGAAAGGAAGTGTAGATATTATCATGCCAAGATCCCAACTCATTTACCTTCACCTAAGGTAGGAATCAAATGATCTAAAAAGGATGTAAACAATATAGAATGATGGAGACTGGAAAATCTCAGACCATGTGATCTTCACATTTTTTTTCCTATTAATTAATCATTTGAAAGAAATGGTGCAAGTCATTTATATCTTCAAGTTTCAAGTGCAAACAATTTTGAAACCACTGAGGTGAATCCTACTTCACTCCGTAAGTGAAGATGAGAACACAAGGATCTTCAGTGACTTCATCTCTTCCATTCACTTCTTTGTGGTAGAGATCAAACTGGAACCCTGGTCTCCTACCTCCCACTGCAAAATTTCCTCCTGTCTCTGGAGGAGCCCCAGGATGTGATAGGGCAGGGTTACAAGAAAAAAAAAAAAAACAATGAACTCAAAATTAAGGTGGAGAACAATACATGAATTATAAATTTAAAGTTCTCTGTTGCTATTTATGATGCTGCCTACTAGAACTGGTCAGTGGTCTTGGTGTTTGAAGAAAGTGGGTGGAAAAATGGTATCTCATTGTTGTCATTATATTGCATTTCCCTAATTAATAATAAACATGTGCATACATTTACTGGCCATTTATTACTTCACTTATTATTATTACTACTACTATTATTATTTACTGGCCATTTATACTACACCTGTGAAATATCAATACATTTTTATTATTAATTTATGGAAATTAAAAATATTCTCCATATTAATCATTTGTGTTCCTCTTTGGCATATATCATTTTTTATATATATTCTTAATTTTTGGCTTATATTTTCATTTACTTACTAGTGTCTTTTGATGAATGGATGCTTTTAATTTATTTTTTGTCATATTTATTTATCTTTCCTTTAATTAATTTTCTGTGGTTCTGGTGATTGATTTCAAGGCCTGGTGCATACCAGACAAGTGCTATATCACTGAAGGATGTCTCCAACCCTTTCTTTCTGTGTTTTCAACATTTTATTATGTCTCATTTAAGAAATATTTCCTTACCCCCAGCGCATAGAGAAATTTTCTAATATGCTTTGCTAAAATTGTTTTTGCCCTTTAATATTTAAGTCTTGAAAACACTTGGAACTGATGTTTGGGTATGGCATGATGGAAAAGTACAAATCTAGTTTTCTCAGGTGGAGAACTTACTATTCTTGCACAATTTGTTGAATAGTTCCTTCTTTTCCCATTGATTTTCAGTGCTAATTCTGCAATGCATCATGTTTCTCTGTGTGTGGTCTGCTTTTAGTCTGTGTGGCCTGTTTTGTGCGTCTTTTTTCTTTTCTTCCTGCAATCAACATGTCAATGTCATATTGTCTTAAATACTATAGATTATAATTCATTTTTGGGAAGGGAAGTTGCCCCACTTTGCTTTAGTGTTGTTGTTGTTGTTGTTGTTGTTTTCTTCTTTGTTTTTGTTTTTGGTGGATTAGTTTCGTTCCATATATATTTTAGAAACAACTTGTTAATTTTAACAAAATAAAAGGAATACATTTTACTGAAATTTAATTGAAATTATTTTAAACTATGGACCAGCTGAGGCAGAACTGGTGTTTTTACAATATAGCGTTCAAATTTAGGAACAGGGATCTTTCTCTGATAGATTTAATAGATTACATTGATTTAATTATTATAGTTTCATAACAAAGCTTAGTACCTGCTGCAAGGCCCTTCACCCAACACATATATCTTGCTCTTTATATTGAAGACACTGAAACTTTTTTTTGTTTGTTTTTGATACTTGGTCTGGAACCCAATAATGCTTAACCACACCCCCATCTCTTTTTATTTTATGAGACAGAAACTTGCTAAGTTGTTGAGGTTGGTCTTGAACTTGATGTCATCCTTCCTCATTCTCAGCCTCCCAAGCCACTGAGATTAGAGGTTTGCGCCACTATGCCTGTCATCTAAACTATTCTTGTATTAATATTGCCCTTTAATTTCTCTTTCTCTGCTTTTTATACTTTCTTAAGATAAATGCTCAGCTAATTAATTTTAAGGCTTTTATGATTACTCATGTAAGACTTTAAGGCTAACAGTTTTCCTGTAGTTACTTTTTTATTTGTATCTAATAAATTTTTATATGTAGAAATTTTATTGAATTCTAAATATAGCTTCCATTGTTCTTCTTAAGTCTCATTGGAAGGGTATTCCTTAATTGCTCTAATACTTTTCATTATAGTAACCTTCTGGTTATTGATTTTTAATGCAACTGCATCTTAGGCAGAGCTAATAACCTATATGATACTAAGTTTGCTTTTTGGTCAACATACATCAATTTTCATGAATATTCCTTTGTGATTTGAGATAATGTGCTCTCTACTGTGATTCAGGTCAGTGTTAGATATATATGTAGTATATCTTGACTTTCACTTTGTTATTCTAATATTCTACATCATGATTATTTGTCTATTTGTTCTATGAGATACTAAGAAAGTTAGCTGAAATTTAGAGTAAAATTGTATTATCTAATAACTGAAATCCCTTGCAGGGATTGGATGTTACACACTGCATTACTTTTCTATTTTTGGTTTTCACTTGGCAAACTAACCTCATTTACCACAACACAAAAACTTTAACCTCTGCAGCTCTTATTATCTTTCTTGACTAATATATTATTTTCATTTTTTCCTTTTACTGTTTTAACCCTATACAAGTTTTTTGAGTTCATATATACACTATTTGTTTAGATTTACTCACATATTATTTTCTTTAAAAGCTATAATTTTTTATAAGATTAACTATTATTAATATTAGATTATCCATCAGGAATCACTTTCTGTCTAAATTATATCATCCAAATTTTTAAGATAAATATCTGAGGACATGAAAAACACTACATAACCAAAGTTATATTGAGAAAAAAAAAAGCATACACATTGCACTACCTGACTTCAAAACATGCTACAAAGCTACAGTAATCAAAACAGAATGGTATTGGTATTGGCATAAATACAGGCTTATAGATGAGTGGAAGTAAAAAGAGAATCCAGAAGTAATTCCATCCATCTATATTCAACAGATTCTCCAGCAAGATGCTAAGAAAAAGTGTTGGAAGGACAGTCTTTTCAATAAATTGTCCTGAGAAAATTGGATATCCACAGGCAGAAAAAAAGAAATTAGATCCCTGTTTCTCACTAATTATAAAAATAAACTCAAAAGGCATTAAAGAATTAAGTCTAAGACCTAAAACTTAAACCTACTATAAGAAAATGTAAGGGAACCCCATCAGGCCAATTGGAACAGGCAAAAATTACTTGGATATAACTCTAAAAGCACAGGACACAAAAGCAAACATAGGCAAGTGGTGTTAAAGAAAAGTTAAAAGCTTCTGCATAGCCAAGAAAACAATAAGGAAGTAAAGAGAACTACAGAATGGGAGAAAATATTTGCAATTCGAATCTGACAAATGATTGATATCCAGAATATTTAAGTAATTCCCCAAATTCCAAAAACTCAATATTGAAAAAAACAAATAGCTAATTAAAATAAAAGCAATAGATCTAAATGTACATTTCTCAAAGAATATATACAAATGTTCAACCAGTATAAGAAAAAAATATTTAACACCACCAATCATCAGAGAAATTAAAATCAAAGTTACAGTGGCTTATCATTTCATTCTTAATTTTTTATTATAAAAAGGACTAAAGATAACATTTGCCAGTGAGGATGTGAAGAAGAGGAAATACTTGCATATTATTGATATGAATTGGAATTAATAAGTTTTTTTATGAAAACAGTAAGGAGCTTCTTCAAAATAGTTAAAATAAAATTACCACATTATCCAGCAACAGGGAATGGATCCAAAGAAAATGAAATGAACATTTTAAAGAGATTTCTGTATTTCCAAATCCATTGCAGCACTATTCACAATAGTAAAGAATTAGAAATAACTTGCAGGTCCATCAACAGATGAGTGTATAAAGAAATGTGCTACTTATTCACAATGGAATAATATTCAGCCATGAAAAGGACTGAAATCTTGTCATTCGCAACAACATGAATGAAACTGTAGAGCTTTATGGAAAGTAAATAAACTAAGCACAGAAAGACAAGTACACTTGATCTCACTCATACATGGAATCTAAAAAAAAAAATAATGTCATAGAAGTTGAGAGGAGAATAGGGGGTACCAGAGGTCATGGAGAGAGTAGAGAGGAGAAAGGGATGGGGAAACTTGATCAATGGGTATGAAGTTACCAAAAGATGGAAATAAGAAGTTCTGGGGTGCTATTGCACAGGAAGGTTAAGAAAATGTACTACACGTCGCAAGCAGCTAGAAGAAGAGATCTTTAAATTTGCACGATAAAGACATGATAAATATTTGGGAAAGGTAGCAGAATACAACAGTCACTAATATACCATTATGTAAAAATGTGAGTATGTAACAGAAGTGAGTCTGTATTATGTATTTGGGGAGTTCAAAACCCAATTGAGTCGAATGTATGAAAGATGATATGTCTTGAGCTCTGTAATGTTTTGAACAATCAATAAAAAAAAATATTTGGGAAATTAGTATGTTTTAACAGATTTAAACATTACACAGTGTGTTACATTATTGAAACACTACATGGTAACCTCATGAATATGTAAAATTTTTATGTTTTAAAGTACTCATTAAAATAAATGTAAATAAAAGAATTTTTAAAAATGACCTACTTTTGGCAAACTATTTTATTTTCATGATAAAATAATGCAATTTACTGACTTCCATTGTTCTTTTTGAACATTGTTCTTTTTTAAAACATTCTTGTGATTTTTATTCATTTGAAGGTGTTGCTATTTATTCTTTTTTGTTGCATTTAAGATTGATTGTTTGCCTTTGATATTCTATGATCAGACTATAATGTATATACCTATTACTATCATGGGTACATAACTATTTTCGTATATGTGAATATGTATGTACAAATAGATTGTTATCCCAATATGTTTTCAAATTCAGTTGGTCATTTTAAATAGTCTGTTGCTTGTTATTAATTTTTGCATTCCATTTAAAAAATGTAAACACAATAACCCACACATTTTACTTATGTGTCTCATAATTCCAATATCTGAAATGTTTCAGAATATTATTGTATCTTCTGTGGTTTCTGCTTGTCTTCATTAGTGGTGTCTTGTTTCTTTGAAAGTTTTGATGATTTACTGCTGTAGTTGTTATTTCTTTTTTTTCTCTCCTTCTTTCTGGAAGTCACATCCAAAGATATGTAGGTATGGATTACCAGTTCCAGTGCATTATCAACAGGCAAATATTTAATAACAGTTCTTGGCTTGAAATTGTTTTTATACCATCTAGGTATAGTTAAATTGGGCTGAAAACTCATAAAGACTGACAGATGATTATAAATTTTTATGAAATATTCTGTTTTCCCATCTACCCTGTGCTAAGTCTAGTCTGAAGGGGAAATTTTCCTTTCTAGTGTGCTGTGTGTGCATGCGCACTGTGATCTGGAGCTCACTGACACTCGCGACGTCGCGATTCGAGCTTTAGCTGTGGATGGGCTCTTCGTTTGAAGGTTCCTTGGAAGTGAGTCCTAGCTTGGTCTCTGGTCCAAACATACTCCCCCCCCTCCACCCCATTCTTAGAAGCTCAGGTTCCCTGAGTGAGGTAAAAGGCAGTTTTGTGTTGTGTTTGTCTTTTTTGATTCTCACATTCACTTCGTTTTTTTCCTTCTGTATATTTCTTTCTAGTTCATCAAAAAATGAAGAACCTGCTAGGCACTGTGGCTCATGCCTGGAATCTCAGCTGCTTGGGAGGTAGAGGCAGGAGGATTGGAGGTTCAAAGCCAGCCTCAGCAACTTAGTGGGACCCTGAGCAACTTAGCGAGACCCTGTCTCAAAAAAAAAAAAAAAAAAAAAAAAAAAAAAAAGGTTTGACCCTGAGTTCAATCCCTGGTACAAAAAAAGAAAAAAGAAAAAAGAAAAGAAAGAAAAAGACCCCTCCCTCTCCCATTGTTAGTAGTTTTCAACAAGAAAGTCGTAAGAATCTATATTATCATATTGTCAGAAATGGATAGTTACTTGAATAACCAAAAGTTTATCTGTTTATTGCTAGCTGCAGTTATTTATTTTTTTTTAGAACCTAGTGGTTTATGATGATCACATTAAAAAAATACTATCAACTCACAGTATTATTTTGTAACCTATTTAATGGTTTCAATTTAGATTCCATCTTGTTTAGTATTGTTTTTGCTCTTTCAGCTATCATTTTGTTTTCCACATCTGCCAGTTATTTAAAAAATTTGACTTTACCTTTATTTTATTATTTTTTTTAATATTTATTTTTTAGGTGTAGATGGACACAACACAATGCCTTTTATTTTTATGTGGTGCTGAGGATCAAACCCGAGTCCTGCCCGTGTTAGGCAAGCGCTTTACCCCTGAGCCACAATCCCAGCCCCTTTACCTTTATTTTTAACATTTACTCCTTTTTAGAACCCAAGGCCTTGTTACAAGGCAAGTGCTTCACTGAGCTGCATCCCCACTCCCTTTCACTTTTACTTCTTATAACTGTCAAGAGTATTATAGCTGGGCTTTGAGTGTGAATGGAAACCTTCAGTTCAATGCACATTTATTTTAATGACTTAAAAATATTATTTATTCCTCCTGACACACACACTTTTTTTTCTTTTCTTCTTTTTTTTGTTTTTAACATAAGGTCTTGCCAGGTTGTATAAGTGGGTCTTGAACTCATCAGCTAAAGTGAACCTCCCACCTTAGCTTCCTGAGTAGTTGGGACTACATGTGTGCAATAAAATGATCAGCTTTCCTCATTTTTTACACTGTTTCCTTCAATGTTTTTCTTTCTTTATTTGTAGATTTTATAAAGTTATTATGCCTTCAAAATCTTCCTTTGTTAATTGGGAAATTCTATTTTCATTTTCCATTTAAACTGTTTTCATTTTTTTTCTGCAATTTCAGACACATTTTTTTCTGTATTGTGATTTGAAAACTCTGTTCCTAACAAGGAGTTCAGCCTCTCTCATAAATATACTTCTTTTAAACTTCTGCATGTTCCAAATCAAGGAGACTTTCAAAACATTTTCACTTCTGATCTTGCTTCCTTTTCTCCCACTCCTGTATTTTATTGAAACTGTTTGTTATTTTAGTTTCCTAATCTAATTCCATGGACTGAACAGACACCAGCAGGCAGATTATACTGTCTGAAGACTCACCTGCCCTCTCTCCCAGGGATCTCTATGTCTTCTCAGTGTTAGACCATGACACAAGAAAAGACCACTGACTCCAATTAAAATCAAATTAAAGCAAGCTTATTATTTCCACCGGCCAGGCTGCCTTTCCCATCAAAATCATGGGAGCCAAGGACAGCCTTGGCTTTATAGCCAAAAAAGTTACACAAAGGAAGATTACAGATAACAAAACTCTGAGTCCAGGGAGGCCCGTGTGCCTATCTGTTTCCAGTGTTTAGTTGTCTCCCTATACTAAAACACAATTTCTAGCTAGCCTAAGTCCTTCCTTGGCTTCGACTTTTTACTACAGCATTTCAGTACTTAGGTTCTGCCTCTGTCATTCAGATCCTCATTGTAGGAATGGAACTTCATGGTGCTTAAGTTATCATTTGTGGTCCACTATCTATGTTATAGGAAAGGCAGATTTTAAAGGTGGACAGGTAACAAATCTTCTTCAGGATACTATATTTTTATAAATCTTTTCTGTGACTTTCTTGTTGAAAACTACTAACAATCAGGGGAGGGGGGTGTCTCTTTCTTTCTTTTGATTTTTCTTCTGAACTTTAGCTGTGCTCAGTTTTAACGAGTGGACTTTGAAATGCTAGCTGCGGCAACTTGTAGCAAAATTCTTCCCCAATTACCAGCCCCAAATTCATATTGAAGTCTATATCTTCACGTGACTAAGTTTGGAGAGGGAGTCATTAAAGTGTTAATTAAAGTTTAATACAGTCACAAAAGTGAGGCTGTTATCCAATAGGACTTGTGGTCTCATAAGAATGAGAAGAGAGAGGGATCTGAAAGAAGATACAGAGAGAAGGCAGGTGTTGGCAATCCAGGAAGAGCTTCCAAGACATCAGATCTTTCCACCATTATCATAATCCACACTTTCCCTTGCCTCTTCATGTTCCAAACTAAAGCACCACTAGGAATATATGGTGGCTGGGAAGGTCAAACTTCAGGACTCCTCATTTGCAAGAATGTGTTTCATAATCGTGCACCTAAGTTAATATTGTTAATTTTTATTATTTTTCTAAATGTGTTTCCTTCTTCAACACTATATAAGCATTAGTCCCTACAGAATGTGGAGAGAATATATAAAATAAATTGATATAAAAAAGAGGCCTAGTGAATGCTTGGCCTATTACACACAGACATTTTTCGTGGTCCATTAATCATACTTTTAAATGTCCTATTGGACTGACAATGTCCACCTTGATTTATCTTCTTAGAAAGATGGAAGCCAATGAAATTTAGATTTAATCAGATTGTGAGCCTCTAGAATAATAATTCAAAATATTTTAGTCTAGTTTTGTCAGATGAAGGAGAGTTGATACACTGATAACATCTTTCAGTACTATACAGTTAAGTAAGAACCGGATATTATCTGAAATAAAGGATAGGCAGTCATTTTGTATCATGTCTTGTTTGCTTGTTTCCTTTTTATTCTGGTTTAATTAGAAGCACCTCCTATAGTAACACAGAGATACAGAAGGCCTATAAATACCAGTTAGATATTTTTATGAGATTTTCTGCTTCTCTAAATGAATCATATGTACGGCAAAATGGTGAGCTATTATTCAATATGTTGGGGCTAATGGGCTTTAAATAAAATGTAACAGAGCCTTAGAAATGAAATATCTCTAAATTAAAAGAAAAGGTTTGTCTTTACCTAGAAAATAATATTTTTCTGCATAGGACCAGAATTATCAGTATGCACCTCTGCCTCTGGAGAGTGTCATACAAAAGTGTCTTAACCATTAAAATTAATGACCTGAATAGTAAGAGACCCAAACAACCCTATTAAGTTGGAAAAAAAATCTGTCAATTCTCAAAAAGGGTGAAATAAATGCTGTCCCTTTCTAAAAGATACAATTAATTAAACAACAACCAAAAAAATTTAATTGCAGAGAATCTAAAATGTTTAAGTGTTTTTAGTTTGAAGCCATTTGAATCTCTTCTCAATAATTTAAAGTAGCACATCTTTTTAGGGATACAATTTTGATAGCAAAAATCAATAGTGACCACTTAGATCTGTGGTTCTCATCGGGGAGTGATTATGTTACCCAGTGGACATTTAGCAATGTGCGGAGACATTTTTTGGTTGTCGTAATAGGTGAGCGGTGCTATTAGCATTCAGTGACCACAGATGGCTAAACATCTTACAATGTCTACAGTGCCAAAGCTGCAAGCCTTGAGTGAAAGAATTGTTGGAATAAACATCAAATTTATATAATCAAGATTTATAGTATGCTTTAATTAGCTTTTTTGTTGCTGTGTCCAAAATATCTGATAAGAACAACTTAGAGGAGGGAAAATTTGGGTCTGAAGGTCTCAGTCCTTAGATGTCTGACCCATGGCTCTGGGCCTGAGGCACAGCAGAACATCAAACAGGAAGGGCAGCAGAAAGAAGGGCTTATGGCAGGGTCAGGAAACAGAGGGTGGCCTAAAGAGGCCACAGAGAAGATACTCCCTTCCAGGGTATGCCAGGTGACCCACCTCTTCTAGCCATTTTCCATGTGCCTACAGTTACCACCCAGTCAGCTCATTCAAGCTAGGATGGTTTGATTATGTTACAGCTCTCACAATTCAATAATTTTACCTCTGAATATTCCTGCAGAAACACAGGAGCTTTGTATGGGCCACCTCACATGGACACTATAACAGAGTGTATCAAGAAATACCAGTGTCTTTGGATTCCTGATGAATCACTTCACTAGTCTACAAGCTCATGGGTCTTGGTCAACTGCTGTCAGTGTGAATACTGGGTCTATTCCATGGGCTTTCCTTTGTGGTATTCCTTCAGAGGTGAACTTCTCAGGTCACTCCAAGAAAGGGGAGACCAAACTGAAATGGGTTCTCAAAATTTCACACCTGTACTGTTTTCTATGAAGTATCTCCAAAATCCTATTTGTAGGAAAATAAAGGAAGATGCTCTCCTTCCTAAACCTCCTACTATCAACATTTAATTAAAGATTATCACAATGCATATAATCTATTTTTTATTCTTTAGAAAAAGTAAAGAAATAAACTCTTTTTTTATATCAGTAATGATAAATAAAATTTATTTCAGAAGATTAGTTATGTGTACTTTGGCAATTTTGCTTATTCAAACGTGAAACTTCCTTAAGCCTATAGGAGGAATCAGAGAAGGGTGTGGACAACAGGTATATCCACTTGGAAACTGGAGATGCAATCTCATCTGGAAAAAGGTCCTTTGCAGATTAAGTAATGTAGAAATTTGAGATGGGGATCATCTTAAATGAAAGGAGGCCCTGGATCCATTGATAATAGACAGAAAGAGGTGAGAAGCAGATTGCAAATTGTCACTTCAAACCAATGTTTTCAAACATTTGATTTTATTTTAGAAACAAAAGCACTCACAATTACTTTGAAATAAAATCTGGCACTTTCTTCTAAACTCAAACATAAACCTCTCCTATGGTACTCTACTCTTGATTATTTGCAATGAGAAATGAAAATGCATGTTCCTCAAGTAGTTTTATAAAAATGACACATATTTTTTTTTCATGGTAGCAAAATGCTAGAAATAGCCCAACTTTCCATCAATAGAGGATGGAAACATAGATTTAAATATTACTGAGGAATAAAAAGTAATTATCTACTGATACAGTAAAATTATGCATGAAACTCAGAAACATACTGAGATAGAAATCTCAATAACTAAGTATGTATAATCTATATGGTTCCACCTATATGAATTTCAAGAACAAATAAAACCTATGGTGGAAAAAAAATCAAAATAGTGTTTGTTCTGTAGAATCTCAGTGAGGAAATTAATTATGAATAAACAAAATAATAGTTTTGAATGTTTGATGGTAAATTATTTAAAACAAGTGCATGCTTTTGTCAAAATTCAGATAATGCTGCAACCAAGATTTAAGTATTTCCTTATTTTGAATTTTTTAAAGAAATAAAAGGTTTGAATTAAATCTTGGAACTATTGTACTTGTAAAGATCAAACTCTAATAATCTATGGCATCATATTTTGGAGTGCAGTGTACTGTAATCTGCAACACCGAAACACACAAAGAAATGAAGTGATGAATTGATGGAAGTATGGACAGGTATGTAATAAAATATGTATGGTAAAATATTAATAATATAATCTAGATTGTAAGAATGCAAGTAGTAAAAATCATTTCAGCTCATCTATAGTTTGCAATTGTCATAGTAAAATGTAGAGAAAAATTAAAAGCACTTTTTACCTAGGCTTCCCTTTTCTAATTAACATTCACAGCAGAATTGCTTTGAAATCATTTTTAAAATTTTTTATTTTATTTCCATAGAAACCAAAAAGAGTTGCATAATTCTATTTAATGGAAAATTTTATTCAATCTGGTTTGTCTGTTTATTAAAATTGGTCATATTTGTAATATTCCTTTTGTGTTTTTGTTTTTCAATTATAAGAGGGTAATGCATTTTAATATTTATAATCATAATTAGTTTATACATACATACTAGATTACAAAATTTCTTGGTATAAATAGTTGATTCATTAGCTAGGAGATGATGACCTCATGTATTTTAATTTGAGAACTTTTCAAGTTCACACTGGGCAATTTATATGGGACATGGGCAAAATGGTAACTTTTCAGGTAGTCAAATTTCTACTATGTCATTTTACTAAGAAGAATGTACAATGACCTAAATTTGAAGAATAATTCACCTGTTTATTATGGTTGTCATTATATGCAGAAATACAATCTGTTCAGTTTCCTCATTAATTTCATTATTTGCTTGTCTGTTAATTTTCTGAACTAACTGCAGGGTTGACTCAATTCCTAAATCTTCCAGATGAATGGTATCCTGATATTCCTCAGGATGATTTGCAGACACTATGTGATGTTGAAACATTGATCAACATGTCACAATCTCATGTTATCATCCATATTTTGTGGTAGTTTGAAGAGATTTTCAAAGGAGTTTGACTTAGAGACCTTTGTTTTATTCACTGTTAGTCAATAAGGACCTGCAGGTGGTTTTTCTAAAAGTCTATTCAGTTTAGGACTATTCATAGCATTTCAAGATCTTGGTACTTGTTTAGAGGTTATTCTGCATGCACCTAGGATCTTATTTTGAAAGACTATTTGGTATATACACCCCTCAAAAAATCCACTTAATGACATCCACTTTTTACAAAGGAAAAAAAAAATTCAGAAATTCACTTAAGAATTTATGTCCTTGAAACTGAAATTATAAAAAGTTTATTAGACATTATATTTAATACTTAGGCTTTATAAATTATAATCAGGGACTTATTATTGACATGATGCTTCTTAAAATCTAATAACACAGTATAACAGTTTTCATATCACATTTGATTTTCCATATTGTGTTCTAGAGGTGAAAAAATATTCGGGGACTTCATTAATTTCCCCGAGGTCCTCTTTTAATAAGTTGTTATCTGATTAATTTGAAGCACTTTCCTGGTTATAAAACCTATTTTTGATTCTTCAATTTCAATTGATGGTCATGGCTTAAATTGGCAGGGTTATCATTCGACAATGGTTTTTACTGTAATAACTAACTTTTATGGGATTCTGTGACTTCTATCGTATTTCCAACTTCAGGACTTATTTGCTTGTCATTATTTTTACATTTGAAAATCACAGAGAAAGATCACAACCTCACAAAGTGGGGGGTCTGTGTTGGCCATGGAGCCAGGGGATAAGCAAGAAACTTTCTCTTGCTACCCACTTGGGGGACAGCCTTGAAAAAGGCACACAAAAAGGTGGCATATTAAGGCGACAATCCATGGCTTGTCAGATAAAGATCAGAACCCAGATAACCTGGGGTAAACTTTAAGAACAATTACAGAAATGGCATAAAATGTAAGTCCAAAAAGAAATCTAACAACAATGATAACAGCATGTAAAAATACTTTGGGTTACAAGTGCATTTATTCTTAATTTCTCTTAATGTCATTTTGTGATTTTTTTGAGGCTTAATGAACTCTTGAGTGCAAGTGTATCATTAATTTAATTGAAATATCATGTTTCTGAATAATCTTGAGGAAAAAGAGAAGAAAACCGGAATAAATGTAAAAATTACATCTTTTATATGCATATTCCATTGTAATTTTTCATGTTAAATATTTAGCAAATATTTTTGAATAATGAGAGCATGACTGCATTGATCAATAGATACTAATGTCCTTTTGCAAGGAAATGGCTAATTGTCTTTAGAGTTAATTTTTTTTTCTACTATTTCATTGCTCCTTCATTGAATTGTTTCAATTTTTCATGGACATGTTAGCACTGAGGGAATATTTCTACTTACACAAAAATAATCAACTGGCAAACCCTGTAAATATCAGAACCTCAAATTTTCCATAACAGCTGCCATATCAATTTACACTTTAAAAGCCATCTCCTAAGGTCATATTTCTCAAAAATTTCAAATTATGAGATTGAAAGCGTCATTTAATTACAAATATGTTTTCCTAGTACTACGTACATTGTAGAAATAACAAGGTTTTCTATTCACCTCAAAGATTGTTTCTTTTGCTGAGAAGAAACTTTTTAGTTTGAGTCTATCCCATTTATTGATTCTTGATTTTAATTCTTGTGCCACAAGAGTCTTATGAAGGAAGTTGGGGCCTAATCCCACATGATGGAGATTAGGGCCTACTTTTTCTTCTATTAGATGCAGGGTCTCTGGTGGTATTCCTAAGTCCTTGATCCATTTTGAGTTGAGTTTTGTGCATGGTGAGAGATAGGGGTTTAATTTCATTTTGTTACACATGGATTTCCAGTTTTTCCAGCACCATTTGTTGAAGAGGCTATCTTTTCTCCAATGCATGTTCTTGGCATCCTTTAGGAGCCTACATTTTAGGAGCATATCTTTATTCCTCACACATCAGATAGAGCACTAATCTCTAGGGTATATAAAGAACTCAAAAAAAAAAAAAACAAATAACTCAATAAATAAATGGGCCAAGGACATGAAGACACACTTCTCAGAAGATGACATACAATCAATCAACAAATACATAAAAAAATGTTCATCATCACTAGCAATTACAAAGATGCAAATCAAAATCACTCTAAGATTTCATCTCACTCCAGTCAGAATGGCAGCTATTATGCATACAAACAACAATAAATGGTAGCAAGGATGTGGGGAAAAAGGTACACTCATATGCTGCTGGTGGGATTGCAAATTGGTACAGCCAATATGGAAAGAAGTATGGAGGTTTCTTGGAACATTGGGAATGGAACCACCATTTGACCCAGCTATTCCTCTCCTTGGACTATACCCAAAGGACTTACAAACAACTACAGGAACACAGCCACATCAATGTTTATAACAGCACAATTCTCAATAGCTAAACTGTGGAACCAACCTAGATGCCCTTCAATAGATGAATGGATTAAAAAATGTGGCATATATACACAATGGAATATTACTCAGCAATAAAAGAGAATAAAATCATGGCTTTTGCAGGGAAATGGATGGAGTTGGAGAAGATAATGCTAAGTGAAGTTAGCCAATCCCAAAAGAACAAATGCAGAATGTTTTCTTTGATATATGATTCATAGTGGGATAGGGAGTGGGAGCATGGGAAGAATAGACGAACTTTACATAGAGCAGAGGGGTTGGAGGGAAGGGTGAGGACATGGAGTTATTAATGATTGTTGAATGTGATGATCAATATTACCCAAAGTACAGATATGAAGACACAAATTAGTGTGAATAAACATCGTATACAACCAGAGATGAAAAATTGTGGTCTATATGTGTAATATGAATTTTAATGCACTCTGCTGTCATATATAAATAAAAAATAACAAGGTTTATGTTTCAAATAGAGCATAATAAATGTAATACTATACTAGTGATATCTTAAAATTATCTTTTCTTCTTTTTCACCCTTCTTAATACTCCCTTCTTCTATAGATCCTGAGAAATGCTGAAGCTTAAGTCACAGATGCATCAGTGAACTCAATCCATCATATCATAACTCTATATGCAATAATAAATATCCATGTTTTCAATCAATGACCATGCAGTCCTAAGTATAACATATGCTTTTCTCCATCTCAGTTTCTTTACAGGCTTTTTCCTCTGTTCTCAATTCTACTCTTTTCAGTATTTCTTCAAGACTTCACTTCTTCAATGTCATATTTTGTCTTCATAAAATATTTCTTCTTATCAGTCCTTTCCTTTCTGCTTTTAAGAGATGCAGACTACTCTCTTAAACTTGAAACATAATTGTTGCCTTTGGCCATGGCCCTAGCTCTCTCCTTTCTGCTTAACTATGAACTGTCTCAGTTTCTTTTCAAACCACCTCCTGAAGTCCTCATTGTGGGTCTGTTGTTGAATGGAAAATCCAGTCTTCTTCTCTAAACTCTTATTTTTATAAATGCTGTGCTTTTTATACAGTTGAAGTAATATGAGTCTTAATCTCCTCTTTGATATCCTTGATTTTGTTTTGTTCTAGATTGTGTTTTGCCTGTCTGATAATGTCTAATTTTTTGTATCTTTCATTAACATTTCCCTAATCTTACTCCAAGTTTTGGTGTCACCAATGATACATTACAACTCATTTCCTATGTATCCTGGCCTCTAAAAATTTACTTAGCACTACCATCATTTATTTATATTTTTCTCATTCTTTTATAAAAGCTAATTTATTATTAAAAGGTATATTTATATCACCATGACAGATGGATATATTAGCATTTTACAAAAATAGATGGTAACTACATTATTTTTCTAGCGCTGCCATAACATAATATTATTCACATTGAGTGGTTTAACCCATGCATATTTATTTTCTCACAGTCATGGAGCCAGAAATCCAAGATATACATATCAGCAGGTTTTGTTTCTTCTGAAGTCGTCACTCTCCTTGGCATCTTGTTATATTCTCAAATACATTGTTGCCATGTGTCTCCATGTTTGTCTAAGTTTCCCAATGTAATAGGAAACAGGTCAAATTGAAATAAGGCCCACCACAATGGCATTATTTTAACTTAATTACTTTTTTAAGGGCTTTATCATTGTATATATTTATATTTCGAAATAGTGGGTTTAGTGCTTTTACATGTGCATATTGGGAAGACACAATTCAGTTCATATGAGTAAATATAAAAATAATCATAATAATAAATTAGAGAGCTATTTTGTCTTCCCCAGAAATTGTAAAACTGAGAACTTAAATTTTTGGGAACAAAACAAAACAAAAACAAAAGAATCCCATGTAGACATGTTCTGGATATAATAAAGTTGAGACTTTTGAGTAATCTGAAGGAACAAAAGACTATCTAAAGAGAAAAACTTTCTCCATTGGTATTAAAATGTCATGTAATGTCAGTTTAAGCAATGCCTAAAATCATCTCCCACCACCAATGAGAAAGACTAAATTTACTCTCAGATTCTGATGTCTCATGGAGTCTCTTTTTATTCCTGTATGGACAATGCACAATCTCTCTTCTTCTTAGCTAAAACTTTCTAAATTTAATTAGTCTAATTTATTTTATATATAAATTTCTTTGTATATTTATACTCTTAAAATTTACCTTTTATATTATACACATGTACACACATGCACGCGCTCGCACATACACACACACACACATATGAGGTAGATATAATATTGTTGTATAATCTTTCCAAAAAGCACATTGCCTTAGAGAAATAAAATACTACTGGGTTCTATTACCACTGTGTAATTTCAAATAATCTTATCTAGAAAGAAAGTCCACAAGTATATAATCATACAAGTTGAGCCTACCCAAATAAATTACTGGTTAGCTGAAGGAGTTTTAAAAAGTTATGGATGGAAGATGGATGACAAGATATATAATCACGACGAATATAAGAAAGTACAAACACAGGAAAATGATTTCCAGAAGGCAGAAATCCAAAATAAATGGCAAAATGCTAATTTTTAAGTGGAAATAATTTAAATGTTTGTATATATGCTAAAATATGCATGTATGGCTGTGGATACACACATCCATAATTAAAGCTCTCTATAATATTGGATAGATTATTGCTTAATGCAGTAGTATGAAATCACTAGGGAGACATAATGTTGTTTTGATTCCAATTTATTCTTCAAGGAAAAAAACTCGAGAGAATAGAAAAAAACATCATAAGTAGAAAATTGAACTTCAGTTTGATTGACAGCATAATAAGAGACACTCACTGGTTTAGAGAAGTTTATATTTTCAGGCTTAGGAGAAAAGCAACACTAACAATAATAATAAGTCTTATGCAATGTATCAAACTTCTGTTAATGACTGCATTCATTTATCAAACACAGTCACTGAATTTTGTGTTACTATATTGCTTTCCTGTTGCTCAAATCACACATTGGGGGAAGAAGTCAAGGAAGGAAAAATAGATTCACTTGAAGAAGAATGTGTAAGTAAACCAAAACTATACAGGTTGACTGCTACTGAGAGTGTTTGGAGGATTGTAGGAATATTGTTAAATGAGTCTGAGGCAGGAATTTGAGTTTGAATATAGGTCTCAGAATCCAGCGGATACCCTGGTTAGGACAAATTACTAAAGATCAAATAGGGATGTTAGAAAGAAATCCTGAATAGTCTGACAGTATACTTTATTTTTATTTTTGTGTTCATAAATTTATATATTGATAAGGAGCACTCAATGAACATTTCAACAAAAATAAATAATAAATGATGTTTGGGAAAGTTAATGATTTATCCAAAGTTACTCATCAGAATTAGAATCCAGTTCTTTTTCAATCACCTTAAATTAGGAGATTTTTGAAAGTCTGTTCAGAACCACTTAATTTTCACTCTTTTTCTACAGAGGAAGTAAGTAAGGGGCAACAGAGGACTAAAGATGGGCAAACTCTGTACCAAAAGAGACAATGTATGAATTTCAGAAAGGACATAAGGATAAGACTGAGTTTCTCATTTGGTCGAACAGCAGAAGCCATTTTTAGCTTGATGATTTGTGAGATGATAGGAATTCGGAGCCAGCATTTTTCTTATCAATAACACATGCTGATCTAATGTTTTAAGGAAAATCAAGAAATGATCATACAAAAGCATTTCAGGTTCATATGTAAAATCAGAGCTAATGACCCAAACCAGGCGTTGGTAACCCATGACTTTTGAGTCAAATCCAACCCAGACCTAGTTTTGTGCAATTGGGGTTACAGTTGTGGGTTATGAGTGATTTTATACATCTTTGAAACTATTTTTTTTCATGAACTTTTTTTTTCCTTATTGGTACCTATTAATCATAGAGTGGTATGTTTCATGGTGGCATATTTGTACATACATAAAAAACAATTTGATCAATTTTACTCCCCACTATCTCTTCAGCCGACTCTGCTATATCCCCCTGATTCCCTTTTTCGAGTCTAATGGTCACTAACGGTCAACCTTCTACTTTTATAAGCCCCGTTTTTTTTTATCTTTAGCCTCTACATATGTGGGAAAGCATATGATACTTTTCTGAATGAGACTCATTTCAATCAAAGTTGTAATCTCCAGTTCTACTCATTTTCCTGAAAATGACATTTTTTTTTTCTAGTTTATGGCAAAATAAAACTCTATTGTGTATATAAATCACATTTTCTTTATTCATTCATTAAGTGACAGACACCCACATTGATTCCATAACTGGTTTGTTCTGAATTGTGCTAGGATAAATATGGATATGTGTGTTTTCTCTAAAGTATGCCGATTTTAATTATTTTAGATAAATACTAACGAGTGGTATAGCTGGATCGATCATACTGTTGTTCTTTTTTTAGCTTTTAGAGTAACCTCTGTACTGATTTTCACCAACAATGTGTAAGTGTTCCTTTTGCCACACATCTTTGCCTGCACTTATTGTTACTTGTATTGAAGGTCTTTTATTTTAAGAAAAATACATAATAAGGTCATTTGTGACCCAACGTACCTAAAATATTTACTAAGTGGCCCTTCATTGTAAAATTTTAGGGCTGGGGATGTAGCTCAGAGATAGAATACTTTGCCCTGCGTAGACAAGGCCCTGGGTTCAAGATGCAACACTACTAGAAAAAAAACAAAACACAAAATCAAGAGAGAGAGAGAGAGAGAGAGAGAGAGAGAGAGAGAGAGAGAGAGAGAGAGAGAGAGAGAGAGAAAAGGAAGAATAGATGACTCATTTACTAAACCATTTTAATATTATTTCAAGTTCTAATAAGTCTATCCTTAATATAGTTACAGGATTTGTCAGATCTATTAAATAATGTACATCACATGGACCTAAATTTCGATTTTAGATGTTTTTGAGTAGTATGCCTCACACAAGATTTGTAAAATATTTACACAATAATGTTTCATTGTTTTTCCAAAATTTAAATCTTACTGAAAATCTTGAATTTATCTGACAACTCTATAATTGTAGATATATGTAAATGCTTTGGTAGTATTTTGTATGTATAGCAAGTTGAACAATTTGCACAAAATGTGCTGACAGAAAAGTCCTCTAAATGTAGCTGTAGCGGGAGTGTTTATTGGAAGATCACAGGCCTTTGTCTTTGAACCTGTTTACTTTTTGTTTACATCAAGGCTAAATTGTACTTCTGTAATCCAAATGACAGGAGGCATAAGTCTCTGAAGAGACAACAACAGAATCATTTGAAACTTCAGGTGGTCCAATCTGTGTAACAATCGGTAGTAAAAGACAGTAAATGACCACAGAAAGAGAGATTTAACAATTAATGAGGTAGATCTGGGCCTAGAGATCATTATTTTCCTCCCTAAAGTGAGGATAACACATTATTTACACCATTATACTATGTAGAAAAGAATTATTTTTGTGGAATGTGTTTGGAAGAGTGTGCTGGCGTTAGGGAGAAGTCACTTCTGAAGTTTGAAAAAAAAATCGCATAATCTTGGAATAGTAAATAAAACAGATTTAACTAAGTTAATCATGAGCTTGACCAAGAGTAATTCTGCTTAAAGATAGATGGAAATGTGTTCAGTAGCAGAGACTTTCAGAAGCCCCTGAAAATAAGGATTATTTTAAAACAAAGTCAATAATTTGATGTGCAACAGTATAGATAGAAACACAAAATGGATTGGCATGGGGTGTATAAGACTGGATTAGTATTATTTTTTATAAATTAATATAAACAATTTTTATGTGTATCCAATGTGGTGAAAACCCAGCTGCATACAATGAATATGATTTGCACAAGGGTCATCAATACTACCAAAGTTTCTAGCTTTCAGTTAAAAGGTAGAAATATGATGCTCTAATCCAGAGATTTATGAAACATTAATGTGGGATGGTAGTGCCTTAAAGTATAAATAGTGAAACATTAAAGGCCATTTTATAAGATAGCTTTTCAAATGATCTAAATGTAAATTAACCTGATATATGTGGTTTACATTTTTTTTTCAATGTAATACAAATGGGTTTAAAATGAAGGGAACATTGCTTTACAATAGGGAACAATTCCATACAGAGATGCTCTGGGCTTTCAAACATATGTTCAAACATCTGAACAATGGTATGCTTGATTTCACAAACTCTAATTGTGTCCAGAGTCACACATTCATCATTTTTAGCAATTCTCAATGCTGGCTATTTTCAAGTGATTACACAGTAATCTTTTTGGACATTCATACATAATGCCTTTTTATCACCTCAACAAAAAGCGAATTATGAATCAACTTTATGTGAATATGTGTACAGTTCTCAAGTTTCAACCTAGAAAGGGAATAGAAATACAATATAAACTCATTATGTAAGAAAGAAAACTCGCTTTGGCTTTTTGCCTTTTTTTCCCTCTTTGTTTTGATCTTTGCATTTCCCAAAATGTTAACAGGTTCTTTCCAGAACACAATTTTGGCACTGCACATGGTAATTTGAATAAAGAAACTAATCTTAAATGGCTCTTTTGCATTTTATGCCAAGACATATCAGATGTGCTGCACATAGGAATCCACAACAGATAGGGCTTTTAGATTCTTACTTAAATCAGGTGTTATAAATTTGTGAAAAAGCAAACAATATTGTTATTGAAAAGCTTAAATCATAGAAAATTTCAGCAGTAGTTCTGTGGATTCCTTAAAGGGCACCTTGTTAGTCACCAATTTCCATCCTTCTTGTACAGAAATACAAAGCAATAACTGCACACTGTTCATAAAATGCACATTCCATAGGATATACTTACACATATCTCAGAGTATTTTATTAGATATATGATATATTTTGAATCATTAGCACAATTGGATTACAGATTTGGATGGCTGAAAACTGAAGGAAAACAAAACTAGACAGGTAAGCAGGCCTCAGACCATAGAGGACAATGTGTCAGGAAAGAAAAATGCATTTGGAAGAAGATCCTTTGGAAAAGCCACTCATGAATCCAGATGAATGAAACCTCTGGGAATCCAGTAGAAAACTTTAGGTAATCATGCAGAAAGAAATCACATTCTTGAACTTTGTGAGATTAGGAATAAAAAATTTAGAAATAAAAACCCAAATGAGTATATGGACCTTAAGATACTCCCTCCAGCTCCAAACAACATCTTTTCTTCCAAAGTTCTTTGTTTTTCAGAAGTTGTTCTATTGGTAGGTAGTGTCACAAAAAGTTCATAGAGAAGTCCATGTTAGAATTTCAGGCTATAGAAGACTAGGAAACCTACTTGTTGAATCTCAGGGATGTAAGGGAGATATATTGGTATGACAAGCTAACTGAAACACTCACTGCTCTCTTAAAAATTTTCCCACATTATAATCTCTGTCTCAGATTAGGCTTCTTGAGGAACTCATTCTGCAAAAAAAAAATTATGTAGCAACATAAGAGAAAAGCCTGATTAAACAATCTTTCTTGTCCAGGTAAAGACAGACATCCCAGCTGGTGATGAACAGTTTTATAGATGGCTCCTTAGGTCAGAGTCAAGAATAATGACTGAATAGAATCCAGGACGTTTCATGTTAGACATCCAATGAGGGCTCAGTAAATTTTAGAGCTAAAAATGTTCTCAAATTGTGTTATGGTTTGGATGTGAGGTGTCCCCCAATAGTTCACGTGTGAGAGGATGCAAGAAGGTTAAGAGGAGAAATGATTGTGTTGTAGTAGCCTTACCCAATCAGTGAACTAATCCCCTGATAGGGATTAACTGGGTTGTAACTGAAGTTGTAGGGTGTGGCTAGAGGAGGTGGGAATTGGGGTGGAGCTTGGGGTATATATTTGTATTTGGCAAGTGGAGACCTCTCTCTCTGCTTTCTGATCATCATGTGGGCTGCTTCCCTCTGCCACACTCTAAGGCCATGATGTTCTGTCCCACCTTGAGCCTGCAGGAAGGAGTCAGCCTTGTATGAACTAAGATCTCTGAAACCGTGAGCCACTAAAATAACCTTTCCTCTTCTACAGTTGCTCTGGTTGGGTCTTTCCGTTGCACCAGCGAAAAAGCTAACTAAAAAAAAAAAAAAAATGATTCCAATTCTAATGTTACAAAGATAGAGAAATTGAATGTCAACAAAGTCAAGATTTTCCCAAAGCTACATAACTAATGAATTTGTAGACTGAGGTTATATTCCATATCTTCTCTCTCCCAACCTTTTTCAGTAAACCTGTGCTTCTCAAATATACATGTTCTCAGGAATATCCATTGAATGGTCAAATTTTCACTAAGTCACATGAGAAATTTGAAAAATCATGGATAATTATTTTATTCACTTTTTATATTACAACTCATATACCATAGAAAGTAAACAGTGTATAATTTTTAAGATTAAAAAAAAATGAGAGACTTAAAACCTTTGGGATTTAGCTATCTTCAGAAATCCTTTGAGTATAGTTGTATCTCTTCTGCCAGTAGGATAAGCCATTGAAAATGTTTCAAAAGAACCACAAGAAGAAATACTACTATGACTAGAGGGGAATTCATTCTATCTTGGTTCAAATATATTGTAAACCTGTGTTAATATAGTACCAACTATAAGATACATTTGATGAGAATTTCCTGTTTTTTCAAAATTCTTATGAAATATTCCAAACTGCAAGAAATAGGTGATAATTGCCTCTTTTCCTAAAGAGGGGAACTACACACATCCAAATGTTAAATGCTATAACTATGGTTTCCCTAAAATCTGCATAAGAGAAAGCCAGAGATTTATCATTGGGGAGAATTCTTCAGAATAGTAGAATGTATGGCAGCATATCTTGTCTGCATGCATACCAAGTGAGGAAGCCTATGGAATTATTGCTCAGTAATCATGATTAGCAGGACATGTGCTAGTATAGCTGACACAATTTGTAGAACTGTGTTGCTCTGTTCAGAGAGAATTCTTGGAAGAACCTGCCATGTGTTTCTAGAGAACTGTAGAATCTCAGCACATAATGACTCCAAACCTCTGTACCAAAAGAGAACCAAACTGTAGCATTGTCTTTATCAGATAAGGCTACGTCCCCAAAGGTGGCTCCAGCTCCACCATCAAGCCCCCCATTAAAATTCCTGCAAGAGAAGGCTCAAGGCTGCTAGGCAAATTTACTGTTTATTTTAACTAACATCTAAAGATAGGCTTCTGACCTGTCTTCCTTGCATTTACTAAAAAGTGCTTACAATCATTAATTCTCCTTTTGTCCCTGTGATGTGAGTGCCTGTATCCTAAGACCAATAGTGTCTTTCTTAGAAATATGAGAGCTCTTCCTTTAAAATATAATCAATGAGAAACACAGGACTTCTACATTTCCATCTGTGTGGGAGGATTAAGCTTTGACTTGCACAATTGCCAGCTAGCAGACACAGTTTGCCTAATGTTTACCCTTACTAGTCTTTGGAAATTTTTACTACTCCAACTCTACCCAAATCCCACTCATTCCTCTCCCTTGTTCTCCTTTAAAATGTCCAATCACAATCTCATTCCTTGGCACAAACCAGAGTGGAGCTCAGCTCTTTCCTTAGCTGCCAGAAGTGACTGAATAATCTGTTTTCACTTCTTTATGTCCTATTTTTCTGTCTGGATGTGTTTATCTTTGACATCCTAGAGTTAGGAGGCAGGGAATGGAAACTGGGATCTGCCCCTGGCTGGGAGAATCTTGAAAGTTGTACGAAGACTGAAGCAGCCCTGCAAAGTTATGGAGGAGAAAGAGGACTCATGCACAGGTGCGACTGCCCTTCGATGACAAGGAAGCTAGCAGGGCTCAGTCATCTAGAAATGATCTTATCCAAAAACGTGTCTGCCCTGTCAGGTGCACCGACCATAAAGGGCAGAAATGTACTTCCCCAACAGGCGCTAAAGGGAATTTGCATGATGTTAGCTGAGAGTGCACAACCTACAACAGGGAAAGATATTTCAGGGAATGGCCAGCAAAACATTGATGCTCCAGCAATAACAGAATGTGTTTGCTGTCCACACTGAATTACAATCTGCTAAGGAAATCTGTTATTTTCTTTCTGATTACTGTCTCCTGATCTGACCTGGAGACTCTGGCTGGGGTCAGGGGTAATAATATCAAAGGGAGACAGGTAATTGAGGAATGGACAGTTTCAAAGTTGGTGCCAGAGTGATTAAACTAGATTAGACTTTCTAATACCTGCAAGTGACCTGAAAACTATGGAATATACCTGAATGTCAAAAAAGAAAGCGGAAAAGAAATCTGGTGAATAGATCTTAAGTCAGTGCTAGGAGAAGTTACTTCTGAGTGCAAACCACCCATTCAGGTCACCAAACAACTACACACATTACTATGTCAATGGAGATGGTATTATCTCAATTCTTATACCCTTGAGTTTTTGTTGTTTATTTTCTAGGGGAAAATTTTAATAGAAATATATAGTAGTTATGTCTTACAAAGTGGCACATGCCTATAATCCTAGAGACGCTGGAGGTTGAGACAGGAGGATTGCAAGTTCAAGACCAACCAGTCTTAGCAATTTAGTGAGATCCTCAGCAACTTAAGAATATCCTGTCTCAAAATAAAATATATAAAGGAATATATATGTAGATCCGTAGTAAGACACTCCCAGGTTCATTGCCCAGTATCCCCCTACTTAAAAAAAGCACTCACAGTATTTAAAAGCATAGATGTTGGCATTGAATATAACTTGCTTTGAACTCTGACCACTTTGATTATTTTTCTCCCTGCTCAGTTTCTTCATCAATAGTATGAGGACATTAATGGGTATAGTTCACATATTTTGGGGTACATTTGCAGCTCACCATAATTCTTCCTTTTGGATACTGCTTTCTGATCTACAGGGTAAATCACTAAGCTGACTCTCAGCAGTGAGGCCAGCATGACATATTTTTGGCCAGAGTGATTGGGCAAAGGGTGATTCTCCTTAGCCAAACTGGAAAGTCAGCATCTCTTTCGCAGGGTGGATCCAAGCATGATTCTACAGTGATGATTAAAAGCCACTGTCAGGAAATGAGAGGAAGAATGAAACAAAGTTCTGAGTGCTTTTGTCTCTAGCTCTAGCTCACTTTCAGGGATAACTTTGTATTTCTATACTGGGGTTCAATGAGATGTCACTTAAATACTTTTTTTTCTTTTTTGAGAGGAGGTCTTGTTATGTTCTCTAGACTGATCTCAAACTCATGGGCTCAAATGATCTTTCCACTTTAACCTCCTAAGTAACTGGAAATACAGGTATATACTACCATGCCTGGCTGCTATATATGTATTTTTAATGTTTTTAAAAATTTGTTCTTTTTAGATATATATGACAGTAGAGTGTATTTTGACATGAAGCTGACTGCTCTATTTTAATAATACTTTTCCCTGTTTTTGCTTACATTGACTTGTATTGGATGGTTGGAATTTTACAAAAAGCTTAGATTTAAATCTCAATTCCAGAATTATTGACAAAGTAACCATGTAAAATCATCTGAACTCTGTCCCAATATTCTCTTCTGAATTATGAGGATAGAATAATATTTACTCCAAAATAATACTCATGAGGATTAAATGAATCACTACAGGTTAAAATTATGCCTATCAAATACTATACCTCCAATACATGTCAGCTATTTTTATTTCATTGAGTTAGTTTCTACAGATTGGAGACAAAAAGAATGTTGACTAATAAAATATTTGATTTATAACATTGTTGTGTAGATTGAAAAAAAAGGTGCATGAAAACACTTTGGCATGAGGTATACCAACTGTGAATTGGTAAACACTATCTGTTTTTACCTGTTGCTTTATTCCTTAGTTATTATATCCATACCGTGGTTCGAAATGTGTCCTCCCCAAAGCATGAGTTGGAAACAGTCTCCTGTGCAAAAATGTTGAGAGGTTGGGGTCTAATGATAGATGATTAGGTCATGGGGGTGGGTGAATGCCACTATCACAGAAGTGGGTTGGTTATAAAAGGGAAAATTCAGTTTCTCCCCTTCCCTTGACTCTCTGTTATCTTCTTTTTGTCCTGTCATGGGATGACACAATAAAAAAGCCCTCATCAGATGCAGCCCTCAATCTTGGATTTCTCTTCTTCCAGAACTGTGAGCCAATGACTTTCATTATAAATTACCCAGTCTCTGTTATTCTGTTATACCAGCACAAAATGAACTAGGATAATTTGACATTCATCTATGGAAGCACTGAGATTACACCAAGTATCCATTCTCCACTTTTAATCAGCATGTGGCTAAAGGAACTTAAGGCAAAGGATGACACACGTGTCCAAGGATAATTTTCAGTTTCTGTATCTGTTCCTGTTTATTCATATCTATTGCTGTGATCCTGGGTATAGAATAAAAAGGCATCCATCCACTAAGACACCTAACAAAACAGATTAAAGCAACTGAAATCAATTTAATATTTCAAGGACAATTTAAAGAATAAATTCCTCTATTCAGGTGGTTCTCAATTTCATTAATAAAAGAATATTTACAAGTAAGGATCTGACATTACCTTCTAAATAGAAATTAATTTTTCCTGCCAAAGACACATCACATATTAAAGAAAATACTGGTGTAAAAATTAGTTTCTTACAGACCACACATTCTTAATTAGCTTTGGTCATTATAGTACTTTTGTTTTGCCCTCTGTAGCAACGTTTTAGTAAAGTTAACATTAGCCTTTATTTTTATTGTTGGTCTATTCTCATATCATCTAAATTTATATCCTTCAATTCTTTAAACTGATTTCTTCTAGTTAACTGGAGAACAGTTATTTTCTTTCAAATCTTTACCATTTTATTGTAAGTAACATGATGAAAAAATATTAGTTTAGTTATGCTAAAATTATTTAAAAATTTCAAATGATAAATGACATTAGGATACAACTGAACTAAAGCCCATTAATTTAATTTAATTATCAGATGATGTGTTCTCAAATGGATAAGATTAGTGTTTTCTTTGAAAGGGCAGAGAGAAGAACAAGCTATTTTATATTTAGCATATGGACATAAAACTTTATGGAGTTTCTAGAGATCAGGGAAATCAAACTCATTATAAATATGAACTAAGTAAACAAATTGAATTTGAGAAATAATTTTTCTCTTCATTAATTTATTTTAATCCAATATTCAATATAAGAAAATTATTGGTACATACAATTTTCTTTAAAATATCATTCTTATTTATTCATGTTTATGATAGCAAACTGTTCTCTTCATTTGAAATATTCTTTACTTCACTTTTTGAATGACTGGTAGCTTTATATTTTTCAGATTTGGCTTAAATGTCATTTCCTTGTAGTGGATTTATAAGGAGGTCTTTTCCTTCTTCCTAAATACCCGATCCTGATCTTTATCAGTACTCTGTTTTAGAGCCTGTAAATCAGCTGGAATGTGTATATGAATATTTACTTCCTTATTAGTTCAGACCTCTGTCAATGACAAATGGTAGAGAGCATGTCCATCTTGTTCACCAATGTATAATCAGTGTTAAATGCAATGCTCATCACAAAATAGATGTGCAGAGAAATCGTGGTAGAAATGACAAATGACTCCATCCAACTTGATTTATAAATAAATAAATACATGAATGAAAGAATGAAGCAGAATTCATGCAGAAGACGCATGGCTCATTTTTGTGTAAAAGGCCATCCTAATGTACAAATGTAAATACATGTCTGACATGCAGCAAAAATCCAGGACATGGATAAATAAATCTGGCAACCATCAACATATAGATGACATTTAAGACTGCAGGAACCAGGAATCCAGATGGAGCAGCTCATCTAATAGATAATGCAAAGTTATGTCAAAATGGGTGTTCCAGAGGTTGTTATATAAGTGAGTTTTTAATGCTTGCTATTTTAATTAATGGTATAATTCAGTGTCTTGATTGACTTTATATAACTTCAGCTTCTTCCATCTTCTTGTTTACTACTTTTAACAAGCCTTTAAGTGAAAAAGTCTCTTCATCACCTCTCTGAACCAATATATATATATATATATATATATATATATATATATATTCTGTAGAAGCAACAGCATTGAAATTGCTAAGGCTTTTCCATTGGTTTTATGGAAATTTGCAGTCTGATATGTACTTACTGGCGCTATAGTTTGAATGCTCATGTTCCCTAAACTTCATGCTGAAATATAATCGCCATTATAAGATTGTTAAGAAGTGAGACCTTTAAGAAGCGACAAAGCCATGAGGGATCCGCCTACACAAGTGGGATTGGTACCATTATATATATTATATAGTGAAATCTGTCCCCTTCTTTCCCTTTCACAATCCATCACAAGCTGACTTGGGAAGCAAGCCCCAGTCTACAGATGCCAGCACTTTAATGTTGGACTTTCCAGCTTCCAAAATTGTGAGTCTATAAATTTCTGTTCAATATAAACTACTCAGTTGGGGTGTTGCTATGCAAAATAAATTAAGGCAACCACACACACCGGGTATTGAGCACTTGAAAAGTGGCTAGTTTGAATTCAGATATGATACAATTAGAAAGTACACACTAGAATTCAAATATTTAATATAAAAAATAATATGAAGTATCTCATGCCTTTCATTGTATTTTGCTGGTCAGTGTTTCCATAGGACCATTAAATGTTAAGTACTCCATGATCATTGAATAACACTTTTTTCTAATTATTACATCTGCTTAAACATGATTATTTTGATCTCACAGGCAGTTAATATAAGGAATTCTGATTAATTTCTTGCTATTTTTGTAGCAAATTTACTTTAATTTCAGGAACAAATACTTTAAAAAACAAAGTTGATCATGTTGTTTTATGGTATGCATGTGTAAATATGTAATGATGAATCCCACTATTATCTATAATTATAATGCACTAATTAAAAAAATTAAAAAAGGAAAAAGTGCTTGTCAACTACAAAGATCATTGGTAACATCATAAAAGGTCATGTTTGTATGTTTACAGTCAAATAAATCTATATTTATCTATCCATGGATAATTTGGTAGAGTTCTGTTTACTACTCTCTTAATTTATGCAATAAATTAATTTATCTCAAGTTTATACAATTGAATATATTTTTCTTACAACTCAATTTGGAATCTACTGTTGGAAAACTTTGGAGGACTTCCATGTTATGGAAGATAAAATACTGGATTTGAGGTATGGAGTTTGAGTTCTAGTTCTAGATTAGCCCTTAACTTAGTAGTCCATTTGAGCTACTACACTTTTTTTAAAACATTATTTTCATACCTATAAAATATTAGTTTCAATTAATTTAATGTTAATGCGGGTTCAAATAGTGAAGTATTTTAATAGCCTAATGAAAAGATTCCAAATATATATTTTACAAATCTTCCATGTTTTAAATTTTCTTTGTGTGTGTGTGTATGAGTACCTGTGAGTGATCAATCTGTTAGAAACAAATATATAGGTATGCAATTAAGTTATGGCTCTTGAGGAATTTAGCACTGAAGTACAGACACAAGAAAAACCATACTTTCCTGTGTACTTGCACATACACATATAATAGTTCTCTTTGCTTCAGATCTTCAGATGTAACTTTTGCTATAATAGTCCTGCATAATTTGCTTTATCATAAGTACTGTTTATTCTATTGCAAAGTTTTACTGCATATGGTTAAAGTTTTCTGTGGATAGGTGAGAAAGCATAGTATAAGAAAGGGGAAAGAAAGGGTCCTTTAAAGTGACTTGTCATTTATAATAAAAAAAATCATATCATGCTTTATATTCATTGCAAAATAATATATTAAAAGATAGCAGCTGATTGAGGCTAATAAGTTTTTTGATAAAGAAATCTATACTATATTCCTCATGGAGGACACAAAAATCTACTGTACTCTCAAACTAGAGTTGAGAATTAAAAGAATTTCTATCCTATTTTCTAGTCTTCTGTGTTTATCTCCCAGTCTTTCTCCTCATCCCATTCTCTTCCCACTGCAGTCCTGTCTATATTCTATCGTCAGGTTCATCCTTATGAAGCCCTTGTCTTGAGTCATTGTCTTTCCCTGATTAGAAGCGATTGCTAAAAATCTTCACATTTTAAATCTGTCATTTAGGGTTCTCTGCAATATGAGTTTCACCTGAATTTCTAGTTTTCTTTCTCCACTGATCTCACATGTACCTTTCTTGCAAAACAAATTACAATTCTCTTCTTTTTCATTTATTTATTCACTCTAATTTCTTCAACTCACCCTTTTCAGTACCATTTACAACATCATCTTCCCAATTAAACATTTTTCCTAATTATAAATTGTATGTAAGTAAGTAAAGAATTTTGGTCTATCATTGGCTTAGCCAGTTTCAATTACTGCCATCAATTCTATGAGCACCAGATAATCTATAAATTTATTTTTTTGTAGGATCATATAAATCCCCTGAGAGATAACTAGAGGTCCTGTGGCAAGTAGCATAATCCCTTTCTCCAAGATATCACACCCTAATTCTTGGAATCTATGCATGTTACTTTACATATGGCAAAGGGAAGTTGAGGTGGCAGATGGAATTAAGATTGTCGATCAGCTGACTTTAAGAAGGAGACTATTCTGCATTATCTCCATGGGCTCTGTATTATCTCAAAAGTGTTCAAATGTGGAAAAGGGAGGTAGAAGATTTTATCTGAATGATGTAGTAGGAGAAAGATTAGACCTGATATTGCTTTCTCTGAAGGTGGATAAAGGATCCCAAGCTAAGGAATATGGATAGTCTTTAGAAACTGGATAAGGCAAGCAACAGATTCTCTCCCAGAATCTGGAGGGTGGAACACAGTCCTGCTGAATCAAATTTTGATTTTAGCTCACTGAGATTTGTATCATTGTTATAGGCACCAGGAGGGTGGGGGCTGGGGCTGTCTTTTTTTTTTTTTTAAACTGCCTATAACAGTACTTCCTAGTAGACAGTGCATTTTCTGTTACTGAAGAAGAATAGTGTAGAACGGAAGTCCCCATCTTGCCCCTTCCTTTAGAAATGAAATCCTCTGACTTTGATAATAAGTAATCAAGAGGCCCATTTCATTTTCAATCCCAGTTCATTTTGAGTTTATCATTTTAATATTTTAGTAGTTATCACTTATTAATGAATATGTAACATTACTTTCTGATTTTATAGACAGAATTTCAGACATGAGTATTGTGTTGGGAAAGGTAGACACTTATTCCTTGGTCCTTTTCTGATGATATAGACCATCAGTTCTAAGGAGAAAAGATAGATTGCTGTTACAGGAGCCTCACTAATGTTCTGTTTCTTCCCTTTGTTGGCTCTGGAATGCCTGATATTCAGCCACCTGATTGAGAGTTAATAAATAAATTCAATTCTAGTTATGGTAAAAACAAAGACATCAAAGCAGTCTCTTTTATTTTAACAAGACAAAACACCTAGTTAAACCTCTCATTTTTATTTCTAGGTTTACAATTTACTCAGTACAGTTAACCTTTAAACATATATGGAATATATACAGACAGGATATCAAATAAAATGAAAGATTTCTTGCTTTTAATGTACGGCATTTAAATACTCCTTTATTGCACTATTTATAAAACTGTTTTATAGAACACTAAAAAGTAAGGGGCTGTTTAAAAAATGTTAATCCTATAATTAATAGTCAGAGGCATACGCTTTCCCCCAGCACAAGGCACTGATATTCTAAATCTGTCACTCTGAACTTTACAGTAGGAGACAGCCATCTGCCTGCATGCAGCTATATAAAACAAAGGAAGAATATATGCTCTTATGTTTCCCCTGGTGAGATGCAGGATCATTATGATAAAGTAGGCAACAAGCTTTAGCTAATATGAATTAAGACAGCATATGTTGAGGGGAAAAAAGGAACATATTTAGTCAAATTAATTCTATAAGTCAGTGTTATTAGGTGATTGGATAATGGAGCATTTGATAAAGCAAAATATATGATGTAGTGCTAAGTAAATAGGAAATATGTGTCTGGGTGATCCATTACTGAGTCCTGCACCCTCCCTCCCCCACAAATCCTCTCTGTGTTTCTGAATCTGGTGCCATTTTAGTTAAGTCCTATACTTTAATTTACACCTCCATTTTGCTGTGAAACATCAAAGTTGTTAAAATAAAATACTTTAACATTCTCTCACAGGCTAAGAATATTAACTGGAAGCAAAAAGGAGCAAGCCTTGTGAAGAAAAAAATCAATTTCCAACACATTTTACATCTAGATATCTGTGCAATTGCATTTTTTTTCCCCCAGAAAGTCATGTTCTTTAATCAGTTGTGTCTAGATTTTCTGAAATTTGAGTGCTTTATTTTTTTTTTCTTTTTAGTGCAGTTTGGGGATTGAATTCAAGACTTTTCCTGTGCTGGGCAAATGCCTTCACTGATCTGCAGCCCCAGCCCTTGAAATTCAAGCCCTTAAATCTACTTTCTACATTTCAGTCTAACTAAGATACAGTTCCTTTTGGGTCACCTAATGTGTTTTCAGTTTAATTTTAGATGGATCATGATAATACCTTCTTTATTAACAATGTATTAGATCAATACTAATTTGTTTTCTCATTTTAGAAATTTTATATTTGAAATAAAACTTTTTCTTTCTGAAATTAAACACACATACACATACTTTTATACCAGATGAAAAAGTGCAACAATTTAAAATTTCTATATTATTTTCTATAGTGTTGATTTTCTAAATAGTGCAGCACTATACATGGTTGTTGAACGTGAACTCTGCAGTCAGCCAAGATTATTTCTAATCCTATTTCTATTATGTACAAGCCTTGTGACCTTGAGAGTAATATAGCAACTCTAGGCTTGAGAATTCTCATTTGTAAATGGAGGTAATTTAGAAAGCCTACTTCAGCCAGGTTTCTCTGAGGTTAAGTGAAATGTATAAAGCACGCAGAGCGGTATGTGGTTAAGTCAGAATTCTTCACAGTTATTTGCAAATTTTACTCTCCTGAAGCAGAAGTTCATATACAGCAGCTTCCCACCCTCTTCATCTTCAAGGATACATGCATTCCAAGATACCTGAACGGATCTTGAAACCTCAGAAGGCTGACACCTCAGATGGTACTGCCCTCTATAGCTATTGTACTTTTCCCTATACATACTCACTTGTAAGTAATATCTATCACTGAGCTACATCCCAGCCCTTGAAATTCAGGTACTGCTAAATCTACTTTATGATGATATAACTTAACTTTAATTTATAATTAAATATAATTTTCATTTATAAACAAGCCATAATAAGAGATTAACAAAAATTAAAAGAATAGAACAATTAAAACAATATACTGTAATAAAAGTTATTTGAATGGGATCCCTCTGTTCCATCAAAATATTATTCTACTTTCACTTTTTCACTTAAAGAAAGCACTCTATGTCTTCTCTTTGGCATGTTCAAATCATCAACATCACAATTTGGTGTTACTATTAAGTAAAATAAGAGTTACATGAACATAAGCACTACGATATAAGCAGTAGCTGATTGGATAACCTGGATGATCACTAGGTGAGTACTGGGATAGGTGGAGTATAAAGAATGGATACACAGATAAAGAACGACTCATTCATTTTGGGCAGAATAGAGCATGAACAAAAGATTTCAATCTATGCATTGGTTATTTATAGAAATTTTCCTATGATATTTTCTGACCACATTTGGCCACATATACCTGAAAAAAGTGAAACCATGGGTAAGGAAGAAGCTAGTATATTTTAGATGTATATTATAGTCAATAAAATATGAATTTAAGAAATTATTTTGGGCTGGGGATGTGGCTCAAGCGGTAGCGTGCTCGCCTCACATGCGTGTTACCCGGGTTCGATCCTCAGCACCACATACAAAGATGTTGTGTCCACCGAAAGCTTAAAAAAAATAAATAAAAATTCTCTCTCTCTCTCTCTGTCTCTGTCTCCCTCTCTCTCTCTCTCTTTAAAAAAATGAAATTATTTTAATGGTGATCTATCTGTAAATTCCAATTAATTTGTATATTATAATCATTAAATAGTAAGAAAATTTCTATCTACAAATAGAATAAAATAAATAAATAAAGATGAATATGGAAGATTTAGGGATTTTATCTAAAGTTAAGTTTTCACCAGGCAGTTGACACACTTTGAATCTGGCATATAATATTGTTTATTGAAATCTGCACTTAAAATTTGTGGCATCTGGGCAAGATGGATCATTCTATAAAAAGTCATTCATGTTACCAGATTCCTGAATTATGGGCCTTTTTCAGATATTAACACGTGAGTCTAGATTCTAAGGAACACACTATTACAAATTTTATTTTTGGCCTTAGGTTAAAATCACAAACCTACTGTTGGTATTCTTTATGACTGAAAGAAGATAAGTTTTCTTCAAATGTAAGTAGTAAATGATTAAAATTAATACTATTTTTCATTTTTGAAAAAAAATTTCTAATTTTGAAAATGCACATCACATTCTACCATTCCGCTGTGTTAGATGGAAGCAGGTCCCCAGAAAAAGAGGCAAAAAATCAAAATTACAGACAATAAGCTATGATAACTCATAGGCTAAAAATAGTATTGATGTATGAATTTTGTTTTGCATATTAAATTCCTTGTGTATTATCAAATTAAAGTGTGTTTTAGAAATGCAATTCTAAACCAGTAATAATTATTAATAAAATATTGGCCATAGATTCTGATTATTATGTAGAATACTGGTGTTTAGCAAAACATTATTACCCAATAGTAGTTCTTAAAATGTTATAATTTAACAGGAAAAACAGTCAAAAGTGATTAATAATATAGAAAAATTTTTCCAGCAATGAATATAGGGCAGAATTCCAATTCTTTTTCTGAGGTCAGTTTTCTACATTCTGCTACTCAAAAAACCGAATACAATTAACCCTGTGTCAAGCTTTAGGCTTAACTCTAGATAATCCTGAGTTTCTGTTCTTCTTGAGGAAAGTGTAGGTTGTTTTCAGAAGAGTCAAAACTACTAAATGAGGAATTAAAGGATGAAGAATCACAGATATTAAGGTAGGAAGAAATGATCACTCTGAGGGTCACTCTGTGTCTAATACTTGTGAGGAGGTAAACTCACCTTCAGACATTAAAATATGAAAGCATGTTTAAAGGAAAATTAGATTTTATCTAGTGCAAAATTAAAGAAAATGTCTTCTAGGTATTTCAAATGGCTAATCATGGTGCTAAAAGAGTTTTACAACTCATATTTTTTTTCCCTTTACTTGTACTCATTGAATGTAACATAGGTGGTCTCAATTATAGGAAAAGACAAACTTTGTGATATTTTTCAGAACATGAAATGTTCACCCAAATGTCAAGCCACAGTGTAATGTGTCTTCAAAAATATTTTACAGTTAAAGAATAGAATATTTATATGATGTTTTAAAATGAACACAACAATAAACTTTGTATTTCTATGCTTTTTTGTTATATTTGTTTGCTTTCTTCTCTAAATATTAAAACATTCATCCACATGACGAAGGTCTCTTGGGAAGAGGAGATGGATAACATAAATAGGTACCTTTGAATTAGCTTCAGAGCATCATCCCCCATTTTAGCAATTAAAAGGGAATTATTCAATATAATCTTGGATAAATAATGAAATTCTCTGTGATGTAAATCATAATCTAGTATTAATCCTCATTCCCACCTCCCTAATTTAGAACTACTGATTAACTTCACATAGACAACAATGACACTTTCAGCTATCAGTGCAGGACCGAGTAGCACACAATGACCTAATACATTTGTACTGTGCCCAAGGCGTTTCCGACTTTACTTGCCCAATACTGATCTAATTAACTGAAAACCTCTTAGGAGCCTATTAGCTGTTGACAATAGGGATTTTTTAAAAATTCATAAATAGCTCCACTAACACTGAGACCATAATCTTAGGCACCAAAAAATAATGTGCTCTTTTTTAACACCAAAATATTTTAAAGATGGGGATCTGTTTATGAATTATAAAAACTTAGTGATTTAATTAACAATTAAGCAATGTAAATAGTATTGGAACTTGATTATGTCCAGGGCAACAAAGGAAGGATTCACCATTATTTTAGAAGTAACAACATAAATAACCTAACACCATATCTGAATTTTAACTCCTATTTTATGTGGAAATTGAAAATGTATATTGAAGGCATTCTTAATGTAAACAAAACTAAACAGAAGCTTAGGTTTGCTTCTGAAGTATTAAACTGGAAGTATTCTATGAGAATTCATTTAAAAATAAAACTATAGATGTTTCTTGCTTATGCTAGTATCCAGCTGTAGACTTCCAATATATTTCGATTCTCTTCTACTGGCGTAAGACGTTTGCAAAAGGAATAGAGAAGTGTAAGTGATTACCTTTTTCGCAGAAACGGCCTGTAAAATGTAGTGGACAGTCACACTGGAAGGAAATGACAGTGCTTGACAGGAAGAGGGGGTGGCAAGTGCCTCCATTGTGGCACTCATTTTCCTGGCAGACAGGTGGCGCAGCTGGAGAGAGGCTGAGGGAAGAACATCTGGAATCGGTCACTTGCATCATAACAGAAGGAACAACAGAGGTCATTGGAGACAGATCTTGAGATCTGTGATTTAGAGACAGACAAAAAGAAAAAAACATATAAGTAAAAGCTCTTGGAACCTACATAGAGATAATAGGAAATTTGGTTTAAAATAAGAGGGAATACACTCGTGCGCGTGCACACATGTTGATCCAAGGTTTACTGAAGGCAAATAAGATGGTCATTTTATGTGTTCAAAACATCTGAGTCACAGAGTGTAACCTTGAGTGATTTACGAAGGTCTTGTGGTGTACTGGTTCTGAGAAGCTAAATAATTGTCTCTAAAGTAGTAAGAAACTTGGTGTAGGCCTTTGTAAGCCTACAAGCACACTTTGTTATAGAAAAGATTAAAAACTTTTTGCCTAACACAGTCCCTCTTCTACTATTTCAAATCTTATGAGCCTAAGATCAAAAGTGAGGCCATTTTGCATTTTGATGTTAAAATAGTTTGAACTTGAGTTATTTCTAGGTTGATTGCATTTCTCAAGGGGACTTGTATTTATTTCTAGAAGTCATCCAATTGATACCTTAGAAATGCCCAGAAGGATTCCCTAATTTTTTCATAAATATTACTACCAGTTTTTTTTCTTCCTAAATAAATAACAAACCATGAAAATTTCCCTCTGAACTACATTGAAATTCCTTACCTTTACATTCAAAGTCCCTAGGCAATCTAATTCCTCTTTGCTCTTCCAGTTCACCATAGAATGATACCTAATAAAAGCTTTAAATTCTCTCAAACCAAATGTGAGTATATTCTCTAAGGACTCTATACTTCCCTCTTTGGGGAAACTGGTTCAAACCATTCTATGTGCATGATTGTTCCTTTCATCTTACTGAGATTTCGCCTAAGTGGCATGTGCACACCTGAATTATTTCCTCTAATCTTCTCAGTTGCCCTTAGCCAGTCAAGATAAAACTGATGATTCTCCCAACTGTAAAGTCCTATCACAAGTCATTTGCTAGACCACCGCTAGCAAGTGACTTTTTTGGTAGCGGTGGTGTAGAGCACATTTGCCATGTGCTCATGTAGTTATTTTATATCAGACTTTCCAATTAGGCTATATGGGATCATAGTAAATATTTTTTAAACATTTGAATTATTGTCTTTATCATGCTATATAACTCTCTGGGAAGCAGTGATTTTGGAATTTTAACTTAATAGAGAGAATTATCTTTTTAACATAAAAATCTTACTGCAATAAAAATACTCAACAACTTTTCTGAGTAAATATTTACTTTGTACATTGTCTTAAAGATAAAACCTTAGCAAAAGAGATTAATTTTAAGATGCACTGAGGCTGAGGTTGTGGCTCAGTGATAGAGTGTTTACCTGGCATGTGTGAGGCTCTGGGTTCAATTCTCAGCACCACATACAAATAAATAAATTAAATAAAGGTCCATCAATAACTAAAAACATATTTTTTTTTAAAAAAGATGCACTGACTGACATCAGAGATTTAAAATACATATTTTTTGTGTCTACCAAGTGTACTAATGTCAACTTATTAGCATAAAAGAGATGAAAATGAAATAGATAATAATCTATAAAAAGGTTTTGCTGATATAATATTAATGTAAAGATTAGTTCTTTATTTTTACAATCCTTTTATAGCCTGAAATTGTTCCTTCCAGAATTCATCCCAGATTTGTAACAATATGTTTATTTTTATGACTATTTGAGCCTGATTCTCTTCTTTTACCTCTAGATTGCAATCTCCATGGAGGATGGATGGATGGATCACCTCTACTCTTTCCTTCATTTTATCCCTAAACAACAGTGCTTGACTCCCTAGCAGGTTTTCTGGGAAATATTTTATACATGGATTTGAATCTTTTTCTTTTTTTTGTAAACACGCAATATACCACACTGCTAATTAGAAAGATAGCTAGTAAAAAATAATTTTATAATCCTAGGATTAATTTCATAACTCTGATATGACATTTTAGTTTTATAAATAATATAAACTCTTTACATTTAACTTTTTCTGGTTTTTTTCTCTTGCAGGCTTAGCACAATTTCTCCTATTTATACTCACTATATAGGTATGTCCCTCTAAGGTAACTTTCCTCAAGTGTAATGGCAATGCTAATATGAATTACCTGAGATTTATTGCTGAGTACTCCATGATCTAATTTAATTTCTAGTTTTAGTGTTTCTGAGTGATTTCACCATTTAGTCTAACACTTGCCATGGAATTCATGAACTGCAGTCAATCACCTCTTTCTGAGGAATAAATTAGACTGAATTAAATGTCACTACTTCCCTCTCATACTGTGGCTGCTCAGGGAGTCTGTGTCTCACCTGAAAGAATCAATATGTTGCACATTTTAGTTGTTAACTGATTACACAAAATAATTACTATCAATTGATCCATCAATTAAAATATTAGCATCATAAATCAAATTTTGAAAGCAGCACGAATCAGATACATTCTATGTTATAAAGATTAGATTGCATATCTGCTATATCATTATGGCTAGTTCTTGATTTTCAGCAGTTTTTATGAGTTATAAATTATTCCATGAATTTACCTACATTAGAATTTAAAATGAAAATAAAATTAATTTGATCTGTTATATATTTAAAAAGAAAGATTTATTCTGATGGCCACATTTTTACTTATTTTTACATGAAGGTAAATAGCTTAAAAATATCAAGTTAATATTGAGGTTTGGCCATAATAATATAATTAATATTAAAGTTATAAATCTTTTCTATTCTAGAAATTATGAAAGTATGAGACCTTTGAAAGAGATCAAGGTTTGAAACTTGCAAAATTATTTTTTAAAGACATAATATTATTAAAACTGGAGTTCTTTTTCTTTCTTATATAAGTTTTTGATTTATTGTGTGTCCAAAATAATCAGTATGAAAACTTTGATTGCTTCTGGGTAACTTTGTACAAGGATGTAGAAATGTACCACCCATTGTTATAATAAGATGTAACCTCTCAAGAACTTTTTCTTAATGATTTCATTTCTGAATATCATGCTTATTTCATTCAAAACCAAGGCTGATCATTAGGGAAAAACATGTAGATAGGATAGATTTCCAATCATGTTGTAGAGATCTAATTGGAACCAGAAAGAAGGACGCATACTCATTGTCTTAATCCCAGCTCTATCCTTCCAGGGGATTCTACAGAATCGCTGAGTTGCCAAGATGTAGGAAACCACGGGGCTAAAAAGTTGCTTTGCTTCAGCCTGAGGGATTCTGCTCATTGGCAACTGACTTTGTCACTTTTAGGTAGATACTTGTCTGCCTTCAAATTCTGAAAAAGAATAGCAGGCTCATTCAGATGTGTGAATTCTGGGAACTCTGCTTCACAACAGAGATAGAGGAGAATTTTTGGAATGACGATGTGGTATTAAATAGAAATGAAGAAACTCAAGTAGAAAATTCTTGAGCTTAGGGCTTTGAATAGGTAAGAATAGGAGAAGTCCGAAAGATTGTGTTAGATTTTAGAAAGTGGTAAAATAAATAAAATAAAAAACTTTTGCCTCATGTAAAGTAGCATATATAGAGAAATTTTTTTACACACCCCCTACCCCAATTTAGAGGATTAGCATTCACTCCTCACCACATACCCTCAGCCCAGCTCTAGGAACCTTAAATTGACTTTCTATCCTATAGATTTGCCTATATTTAACATTTCATATCAATGTAATCATCTAATATGTAATCTTCATGCTGGCTTTTTACTTTGACTAGTGTTTTCATAATGATGTATATATTAGAACTTTATCTACTTTTTAGTGATTGTAAGCAACATTTTTATGTACATTAATATTCAAATTTTTGCCTGGATGTATGTTTTTCATTTGGGATATATTTAGAAATATAATTGTTGGATCATATTATGTTTAAAATTTTCAGCCACAGCAAAGTTATTTTCCAAAAAGGCTTCACCATTTTATATTTTTACCAGCAAAATATGACTGCAGGCTTCTCCACATCCTTTCCACATCCTTGATGGATTATTATTACTATGATAAAATTATAGGAACAGAAGAGCACCTTTGATCAAAATTTCTGACTTTCTTCTACCTTTTAGCCATGACATCATAGATTCTCAGAAGTGGTATGTGCATTTATACTTTTATGGAATTTACCAAACTTCCCTCAAAATAGTTGCTACAATTCATGTAGTGAGACATTTTACCATATTTATGATAATCCAAATGAACAATTGTAGTATTAAGTTTTTAAATTTTCAACAGTTACCAAAAACTAATTACTTGTTCTTGTTTCAAATCATGTTTATTCATTTATACATGTGGTAGGAAGAATAATGCTCCTCCAAATTAAAGTTGATTTTCTGAATTGGCCTAACTAGGGTCTGTTACATTTTCCTGGAGTGATGGGAATGGAGCTGCTATGCAGAACTCCCTTTAAGAGTGGTACCCACCAAAGTAAGTGGCTGCTTATCCTTCTTCCTAAGTCATTTATTTCTCTACTTACATGTGATCAGTTTTCATACCTATAAACATACACACTTAACTTGTGTTTAACACACCTATATGTATATCTACATCTAACCCTATAACTTTTTTTTTTAATCTCCTACACTATTTCTGTTGCATTTCTCAGTGGTCAGGCCCTTAATTTTCACACATGATATCTCATAACACCCAATATTGTCCTAGTGATGGTTGCTATCATTAATAAATCCAGAAAAAAATTTCAATTTCTGCTTTAACTTTCAAAATTCTAAAAACATCAGAATAGCCTAAAGATAGTTAGACATATTGAAAATAGCTTCGAAAGTTTAAATTACCATTCTCAGCGCTAACATTTTATATTGTTTTAGTTTGATCAAATAACTTTGAAAATCATTAATCATTGTGAATTTTATCTGGGAGCAAAACAACAGATTCGATATTTAAAATTATAGTCAACTGACATTTTTATATTAAAAGAAGAAATATGTAAAATTACTGGTATACATGTAAAATTCTCATTTGTCAACCAAAAGAATAATTAAATGTCAAAACAACGAATTATATATGGGAAAATCGACCTAAACAAACATAATTCCAGGTATCACTCCTCTTATTTTGATTCATATTTTTTGAGTGCGAGGTATTGAACCCAGTGTCTTACTCATGCTAAAGACACACACTCTTCACTGAGATGCACCCCAGTCCTTCTCTTTTTGAGAACATAGTGTTATATGATAGAATAAGAATTATAACCTAATAACTAATTCAGGAATATTTAACATGTTACTAAATTCACTCAGACAAGAGAGTGTGAATTTAATAGATCTTCTTTTCACATTTTCCTAATTTTTCTCACTAGAATGCATTTCTTATTCTCACAGTCTTCTATTCTTTAGCTATTACATATTTATATATAATAGACCACAGCATTAGACCACAAGCATTCTCACATAGTCGATGTTCAACACATCCCTGCTAGGCATCCCAGGTCCCAGTGCGTCTTAGGCCACTGGGACTAAGAATTTAAGGGTTTATGGTGGAAAAGTAGTATTTTTTGATAGATTCGTATCTCCCCTCCTTGTACCACCTCTCTTAGTTCTTGATCAGAGAGAACTTTCAACCTCTCTGAATTTTGATGCCAGAGGCCAAACCTAGCTGCAAATGAGATTAATATTTCATGCTTGTACATCAAATCAGGAAGTAGAAGAAACTCTGGAGTTTTTCCCCTCTTATTTCCTTATCTTAAATTCTATACCTATCCCCCTCTTCTCATGAACTAGTAAAACAGCCTCAACCTTTCATCATTTTTATGTTCAAATTTCCCTTTTCTCATCTCCAACATCAGTTCCCAACTCTTCTAATCTATTCTTCTCATTACATATCATACTTTCTTCTTCTATTATTTCCATGTCCAAAGTCATTCCAAAGCAAAGCTTACACTACTTTCTGATTTAGTTCCATCTTACTTTTCACTTTTATTGACCTCCAGTGCCTCAAAAAAATATATGTATATATAAAATATGTTCTAACCACATTTTAGTGTAATATTTTTAAAATTTCATGCTTTGTAACTTTCATATACTAGCATTCCCGGGAAGCACTTTAACCTTGAAATCACTCCCCTGCCTTTTTTTTTTTTTAAAGACACAATTCTATAGTCACTATCTCTACATTTATTTTAGATTTTCCCTAGACATAATTAATGTGTCAACATTATACATATGCCAAATTAATGAAATAATACAAAAAATCCCTCTAATGTTATAGAAGTATCTAGAGCTAGTATCCTTATTGGTATTTTCTTCCAAATTAAATATCTCCAGAACTCAGTTTTCCATTTGTACAAATAATATCTAGATGTAAAAGCATGTAATTTAGTTTTTATTCTTTACCAATTTTTAATATCAAATTGTGTCAGTTAAAAGTAATGCTGGGTGCAATGGTGCATGATTGTAATCTCAGAAGGAGGCTGAGGCAGGAGGATCTTGAGTTCAAAGCCAGCCTCAGTAAAAGTGAGGTGTAAGCAACTCAGTGATACCCTGTCTCTAAATAAAATACAAAATAGCACTGGGGAGGTGGCTCAGGGGTTGTGTGCCCCTGAGTTCAATCCCTGGTACTAAAAAAAAAATGAGTAATGTGTAATGCAATCTTCTAAATCTTAGGGCTTCGACAACACAGACATTTATTTTCTGTCCATGTCAAATTCAGTCAGTATAAGTCATAGGTTGGGTGGAGTTCTGCTCCCTTGTCATTTGGTGGCATTCAAGGATCAGGAGATATAGGAATTGTTGCCCCCAGCATATGGTTTCTGAGGTATCCTTCAGTGTCACACCCAAATACCTAAATACTAGGCATGATGAAAAAGTTAGGGGAAGAAAGGATTGTGAGAAAACTTATTCCCTCTCATTTCATTGATGAGAACTTAGACATGTGGTCAAGTCCACCACCTACTGGGAACTTGGAAATGTCTTGTAGCTATGTCTCAAGAAGGTGAAAAAATAAGTTGGCCTGTACAGCCAACTCTTGCCATGGAAATCACACTAAAAATATTGCTACTAAATAAAACTAAAACAAACAAAAAACCCTGCTTGCATGTTTTTGGCTTCACTTTCAGTTACAAAATATCTTGGGGATCTATTATTGTCATATATAAGTAAAACTTAGAAATTTTAATGAAAGACGTTCTTAGTGTAGATGAATCACAATGTCTTGAATCATTTCTCTATTGATAAACATTTAGTTTGTTTCAACTTTTAAAATCATAAATATTACAGTGAATATCATTGCATAGATGCTTTAGGGATATATTAAATTTGTGCAATAAAGAGAGGTGAAATTCTTTATGTTACATAAATGTCTAATTTGTATTTTGATAGATATTCCATGAAAGTCTATATAACATGAAACTCTCCAAATAGTTTTTGAGAATGAATTTCCCCAGTTTTTACCAAAACTAAATGCTACCTTGGTTTAAATAGTTACATATCTGATGAGTGAGAATTACAAGAATGGATAACCTCACTGTTGCTTCAACTTCTACTTTAATTTTTGATGTATTACCTGTCATTCATTTTGTCAGTTTAGCTATTTTGGATTGCAGGAATATGTTCTTTCCTCACATCTTCAAGTCGGTTGTCTGGGGCTTTTACTTCTCAATTTAGAGAAGACAATTATATATCATGGACACTGATACATTATTATATCATTTCAGTGGATATTTCTTGCTCTTTCTGTGCAGTTTGTAATGTCTTTGATGTTTTCTTCTTCCATTGTTCCTGTTGAAAATTTATTTGTTGACTCCAATTATTCTTCCTTTCTAGGAAACTTATCTTTGTTATCTGGACACTTTTGACAAGTTCCCTTTGTCTTTCTCTTTTTCTTTTCTTTCTTTTTTCTTTCTTTCTTTTTTTTTTTTGCCTTAATGGATTTTCACTATGCTGTGTTGAGATGTAAAATTATTTTTATTCATCTAAGTTAGATTTATTTCGAAGGGCTTTTTAAATTGGAGTATTTATGTTTTTCATCTATTTTGGGAAAATGTTAAATCTCTGAGATTCACCCTATATTTTTCTGTGTGGTACTTATTACATGAAATTAAATTTTCTCATTTTATTCTTTTTATGAGTTTCTTTGCAATCCTACTGGTTTCTTTCTCTCCTCTGTGTTCAGAGAACTTTCAGATATACTAGCTTGTTCATTAACTCTCTCTGCCGCTTTGTCTAGTTGTTTAACTTGTCTCTTTAAAAATATAACTTACATGTTTTTATTTTTTGAACATTTATTTGTTCATCCTTTAAAGTTCTACTCAGTTTTTGTGTATATTTTCTCTTACATATATTTCATTTTCTCTTGTTATTTTTTTAAATAATCAAGCAAAAAATAATTATTCTCTCTTTGATAAAAGAAGTATCTGGTCCTTGCATATCTAAGTCACTTCTTTCTCCTTTCTGCTCACTCTTCTCTTACTTTTTTTTTTAATTTCCTGAATGTTTTGTCAATTTTCTCTGTGGACTCAAATTCTTTAAAATTTTATTTGTGGAAAAAAATTCAAGGACTAGTGTATGACATTTCTTGTATTTTTGTTTCTTGGTACACCTCATGAGAAAAATTTCAACCTGGAAATATAATAAAATATTTTCTCTTTCAGTTTCTTTTTTTCATAAACTGAGAATTTATCCCAAGAGAACTTTATCACTGAGCTACATCCCCAGCCCATTCTTAATTTTTTAAAATTTGGTTTTTTTAGATACACATAGCAAGAGAAAGTATTTTGATGTATTTTACATACTTGGAGTTCCCCGGTCATGTATTCATATAAAAACATAGAAAATTATGTCCTATTCATTCTACTATCTTTCCTATTTCCATACTCTCTCCCTTTCCTTCCTTCTGCTTTGTCTAATTCAGTAAACTTCTGTTCTCCTCTGCCTCCCTTATTGTGTGTATACACATAATAGAGAGGATATTTGTCCTTTGATTTTTTGGGATTGATTTATTTCACTTAGCATGGTAGTCTCTAGTTTCTTGGCAAATGCCATATGCCATAATTCCATTCTTCTTGGCTGAGTAATATTCCATTGTATATGTATATATATATACACACACACACACACATACATACCACATTTTCTTTATCCATTAATCTGTTGAAAGGCACCTAAGTTGGTTCCATAGCTTAGCTATTGTGAATTGAGCTGCTATGAACATTAATGGGGCTGTGTTACTGTAGCGGGCTGATTTTTAAGTCCTCTGGGTATATGCCAAGGAGTGAGGCAGGGTCTTGCTCAGTTGCTGAGGGTTGTGAACATGGGATTCTCCTGTCTCCTAAGTCACTGAGATTACAGATGTACACCCTATGCCTTGCTTTCTTTAAGATTTTTAAAGATATAATCAATATAGATTTGGGCCAGTTTGTTCTTATAAACAATTGGGATGTTTTTCCCCCCTCGTACTTAAGGGTGAAGTACAGTCCTGAAACTGATCTTTTCTTTCCTATTTTTTCTTCTCTCTTTTCCCTTTCCTTTTCTATCTTCCTTCCTTCTTTCTTTCTTTTTTTTTTTTGGCTGTAAAGATTTTGTTTATATTTTTTTACATCATGCAAGTTATTTAAAACTTTTTTTCCAATAAAAAATAATTGATATAATTGGATTTGTTTTCTTTCTTTGGTTTTATTTTAATTTTAACTGACAATAATTGTATAAATCTATCAATAATAGTATAAATAATTACGGTATTTCACCATCTGCTTACATTGTGGAATAATCAAATCAGGCTAATTATCATACCACTTCAAAAATGTATGTATCATTTCTTTTAGTGAGAAAATAACACAATCAACAAATAGGTCAAGGACCTGAACAGACACTTCTCATAAGAGGATATACAATCAATCAACAAATACATGAAAAAATGCTCACCATCTCTAGCAATCAGAGAAATGCAAATTAAAACTACTCTAAGATACCATCTCACTCTAATAAGAATGGCAGCTATTATGAAGTCAAACAACAATAAGTGCTGGCAAGGATGTGGGGAAAAAGGTACACTCATACATTGCTGGTGGGACTGCAAATTGGTGCAGCCAATTTGGAAAGCAGTATGGAGATCCCTTGGAAAGCTGGGAATGGAACCACCATTTAACCCAGCTATTCCCCTTTTTGGACTATATCCAAAAGACCTAAAAAGAGCATACCACAAGGACACAGCCACATCAATGTTCATAGCAACACAATTCACAATAGGTAGACTGTGGAGCCAACCTAGATGCCCTTCAATAGATGAATGGATAAAAAAAAATGTGGCATTTATACACAATGGAATATTACTCAGCACTAAAAAATAACAAGATCATGGCATTTGCAGGGAAATGGATGGCATTAAAGCAGATTATGCTAAGTGAAGTTAGCCAATCCCTAAAAAACAAATGCGGAATCTCTTCTCTGATATAAATGGGGTGACTCAAAAATGGATAGGGAGGAAGAACATGAGAAGAAGATTACCACTAAATAGGGAATAGAGGTGGGAGGAAAAAGGAGGGAGAAGGGGAATTGCATGGAAGATGGAAGGAGACCCTCATTGTTATACAGAATATGTGTATGATGTTGTGAGGAGAAAAAAAAAAGAAGTGGGTCACATTAGATTGGGTAGAGAGAAGTGATGGGAGGGGAGGGGAGGAGAAAGGGGGATAGGAAGGGCAGCAGAATAAAATAGACATTATTATTGCTGTATGTATATAGGTGACTGTATGACCAATGTGATTCCGCAACCTGTACAATCAGAAGAATGAGAAATTATACCCCAATTGATTCAAATGTATGAATTGTCAAGATCATTGTACTGTCATGTATGACTAATAAAAGATAGCTTTTTCTCTATAAGTCTATATTTTATATATGTCTTGTAACTGAATATTTTTCTGGTTGCCACACTACCTGAAATGAAAGTCATATATTTTAAAATCCTATAGAAATTTCTCAAAATGCATATCTGCTTAGGGAAATGTTTACTATTTTAAATACTGATATATGTGAATATATAGTATGTGAATGTTCTATGTTTTGATATTTTCTGTAGAGTCTGTATTAGAGAAGACTTTAGATATATGCATACTTTGCAATTCCTAATAATATTTTTTTTGTATTTATACTATACAGTGCTTAATTGTTTTTCTGATCTTCCTTTTTAGGATTTAAAACTTAATAATTAACTTTACTTATTTTAGTAGTCAGTACTTAATATAGTTCTGACACTGATCATTGCTATGAATTTTTTTTAACTTAATATATATTTTAATTTATGTTATTTTCTGAGATAAAACACAAAAAAGGCAAACCATTTTGAAATATAGAAAACATTGGGATATTATGGGAACTGAACTTTATTAACATAGGTCTTAAGGAAATTTAGAAATTCATATTCTCATGCTGATAGTATACATATTTTGATGGAATATAGCAAATTGAAATTAAACTGATAAATTCATAAAAGCAATGTTTTTGGCTAAGAGCACATTTTTACTTAATGACTTTATTTAGATTTAGAAGTCATTGGAGTTTAAATGCCTTAACACTATGGATAGTTCAAAACACAGAAATAATGCAGCATTTTTAATTAGTGTTCCATGTGAAATAGAAGCATTCATTATATTAATTGAATTAAATTTGTAATTTTCATTATGGATAAATAATACTCTGGAATACTTCCAAATTAACATGAAACTTGAAAGAAAGGAGAATATTTTAAAATATCAGCCAAAATTTAAAATGTGTGATTACTCACTACCTGGAAAATACATCCAAATTCGTGAAAGACAGATTAATAATCAAAGTGACATGATTAAAATCACATACTTAACACCAACCATAAGAACATGTGTGCTGGCAGAGAAAAATGCAAATTTGTCTTTTGAATCTGAGAAGGAAAGAGCAATTTTTTCATATTCATAGGAACTCTAAAGAGTATAATTTATTTCAGGGAAAAGGACTCTTTAAGGAAGCTGGATTTGGACATTACTAGCCTGTATTTGAAAAACATTAGTGGCCAAGAGAGAAAGCAATGAAATAAATTTCAAATTCATTGCACATCACTCATTCACTTATTCAACCAAACATGACTTATGAGATTGCTGTATGCATCAGAAACTCACTAATCAAAATTCTAAGGTGATTAGTAGAAATGAGAGCCTCCTTTATAGGAGCTTTCTTTTCTTTCTTGTGGGGTTGAGAAAGTAGGCAATTGCAATTGCTTAAAGAATTGAGTGTGGACTGTATACCTAGCGCTGCTTCAAATTCTTCATATGTACTAAACTAAGTTCTCACAGGAATACAAAATAACCTAAATTTAGAGGTAAGATACTTATCACATTTGCTTATGACCATAAGGCAAATGTGTAATAGAAAGGGATTTGAGCCCATGTATTTCAATGTGAAGTGAAACTCCAAAATTTTATGCATCTGGCAGGGAACAAAGGGTACTGTGACAGGGTTGAAGGTGAGAAGATAGCATTTGTAAAGAAGAAGAAAAAAGCTATTCAAAGAGACTCCTTAAGAGGTTTGTAGCTAAGTCCTAAGGAACAGAAGAAGTTGGTAAGAGGAAAGACAGGCAAAGAAGAATAGTTAGGAACACTGCCCCCCCCCATCAGAAGAGGTTTCAAGTCCTGCAGGAAAGGGAGAGCATACATGGAGAAATAAGTGGTTTGTCATGGAGGAAGCACAGATGCATGTGTGCCTGTGCATGAGAGAGAGAGAGAAAGAGAGATCGTACCTAAGAGAGAGACTTGGAAGACAGGCAGAGCCTGTACTTTGACAAAGCTTGTTGGCCATGTTTTAAAGCAAAGGCAAGTTACTATTGGTTTTTAAATAGGAAATCAATAATTCATGTATGTTTTTAAATTGCCTCTCTGGTTTTAGTGGTTTGGAAAGCAGAAATAGCTGGAGACAGTTGAAACAATCTAGGAGAAGAATAGGCTTGAAACTTGATCTAAGATTATTGGGCATGTAGAGAAGTTAAAAAGAATCCAGTGAAGTTTGTTTTGTTTATAAAAGGCAATTGCCATCAGTTTCATGTACAAGATGTCTATCATTCAGGGGCTGACAGGAAACAGATGGTTTATTCTGAAAGGATAATTAAAATGAGTTTAATAGGCAGACTAAGTCAGAAAAGCTTAAGAGGAACAACAACAATTGAGGAAATGCCCAGGACCAGAGTTTGTTACTATCAATGGACTCAAAGGGGTAACTTATGCAGTGCAGATAAAAATGTAGGTATAGGATAAGAGCTGTGGTCTCAAAGAGAGGGACTAAATCACCACTAACTTGTACCCAGCTGAATTAGGATGAGAATTAACACCCTGAACTTTTTCTCTTCCTGCCCTTTAATGTCCTCTTATCCTCTTGGTCAAATTAAAGTGGAGGTCAGAAGACAGGAATAGCTGGGGGGTTGCAATCCATAGAAGTTGGCTTCTTAGGGTATGAAAAAGGGAGAAAACCACAAGTGAATCTTCGGCTTTCAGTTTAGGTGACTGGTTGAACAATGCCACTTACTGATGAGGCAGATAGAAACTTCATGCCGGGAAGAATGCTCTCCATTTGGTTCTACCTGGATGATATCTTATTGAAATCCCTTAATAGTATCCATTTTTTTATTATTTATTTTTTGACCTTTTAACAATATTTCCTTGCCAAGTTGTGAGAGTGGAAACTCGAGCATGTAAACTTGTACCAGTATTTTGCGTGAGATGCCAGCCAAATATAACTTTTACAAATAAACAATGACCCATTTAATAATGTTCCTGCTCAGTTGGGTCATGAAATGACAACTCTCAATATCATCATTCACATGAGGGCAGCTAGCAGAATTGCAGGCAACTGTGGTCAGGGGAATTCATCATTTCTCTAAAGAGAAAACCATGCAGTTATTACTAGTGCCTCTTGCATGATTTAAAAGATTTACTTTAACATATTAATCTTAATAGGATATAGTCACAAATAGCTAAAGCAATGTTGGAAGTGTTTATTTCAAAATTCACAAAGTTGGGGAAAATGTTGGACACAGTAGTTTTATATTCACAGTATGAGAGCTTGCACTGGTTTTTGAGTACTGGAAGGAGTCTAATAGATCTGTGTTGAAATCTCTGCATGCAAAAAATTGTATTTAAACACCTGATATTATATTACTGCAGTAATGGACTTATCCTTGACTGATTAAAAAAAAAACTATTTATTGGGGCTGGAGTTGTAGCTCAGTGGTAAAGCACTTGCCTCGCATGTGTGAGACACTGGGTTCCATGCTCAGCACCACATAAAAATGAATAAAATAAAGATATTGTGTCCATCTACAACTAAAAAAAGTATTCATTGAAGACTTGTCTGTGAGAATCTGGGCAATAGGTTTTACTCAGCAGTCTACTGAGGACAATGAAGATAGTCCATGCACCATCAGTTCTGCAGTCAAATGTGATGCCTTGAAATAGTGTTTACAATTTTTCCTTTTTTGTCAAGAAATGTTGACTTAAAATTGTTGACATAATTTGTTTGAATGCTTCAATATCATAATCTGTATGAATTCAAACATGTGCCAAAGAACTACTGGGACTAACCAAGTAAAAATAAATGGACCTCTTAGAATTATTACTCTTTTGGTGTTAGATATGAGGTGTCCCTGAAAAGCTCATGTGTAGAGCAACACAAGAACATTCAGAGGCGAAATGACTAGATTAGGAGAGCTATAACCTAATCAGGGGATTAATCCACTGATATGGATTAAATAGGTGGTAATGGTAGGCAGGTAGTGTATGGATGGAGGAAGTAGGGAGGTCAGTATGAGTGTCACTTTGGGGTTTACATTCTGTCCCTGATAAACTGAGCTTTCTCTTCTGCTTCCTGGTGCTTTGTCCTGAGATGCTTGCTTCCTATATACCCCTCTGCCATGATGTTCTCCCGAACCTTGGATCCAGAGAAGTAGAATCAGCTATCTATGCACTGAGACCTCTGAAACCATGATCCAAAATAAACTTTTCCACTTCAAGTTGTTCTTGTCAGGTCTTTTGGTCATAGTGATGCAAGGCTGACTAGAAATATTACATAGCAGTATTCAATAACTAGTGTTGCCTCTGTCAACATAAGCTATCTTGCTTCACAGAGTGTATTAAAACCATCATCAGGAATGCCAAAAGGGATTCACTTAAAGGAAAATATGTGATACCAACATTGAGGCACAATATAAGAGAAATTTTTGAGAACTAATTTCTCTTAGTTTTTTTTCTTTTCTTCTAGTTAAGAAATCAAACAAATATATAGTTCTCCCAAAGTAAAACCTTGTTTCCTTTTCATTTTCTCTGTTTTTCTGAAGAGCCACTATTATAATTATGTTTGGCAGAAAGAGTTAAGTGTATTCATCTATTCATTTATGCTATAAATATTCCTTGTGTGTTTACTCTGTGCCGGTTGGTGAGTATGAAAAGATTATATCAGGTTTCATACTATTGAGAAGCATTTGGTGAGGTTAATGAGACCTATGGACAGGTTAAGTGAGGATAAGGTCATAACGGGAAGAGGTTCTGTGACAACACACAGAAGGGAAAAATTACATCTATATCAGGAATTTAAGAAAGCTTCACAAAGAGGTCTGTTGATCAAAATCCCAAAGAACAGAGAGATTTCTAGGTGGTAAAGGTTATCCTAGGCTGAAGAAACAGTACGAAAGAATAGGAAATATTTCCAGTATTGGTAGTTGAAAAAAATTATTCTTTGTAGAGTTTGAATTGGTAAATTAGTACAAAAATTGCGATGGTATTATAGTTTGAATGTTCTTAAATGCCAGCTTTTGAATATTTTATTTTATAGATGTTAAAAAGTTCCAATTTCTCTTTACTGCTTCAGATCAGATCCATTCATGCAGCTCTACATTTGACCTACCACAAACACTTGAGCTCACTTGCTCTGTATCCCTAAAATCTTATCCATTTTCCTGACAGCTCTCCCAAACGGTCAAAGCTCAAATTAAAAACTTGAACATATTTTTTTCTCCATCTACCTTAGGCCACACATCCACTCTATCACCAAAACTTCTTCAATCCATTCATATACGTCTGACTCTGTCCATTTTTTATCATCACCTTTACTTGCCCAGGTAATTGCAAAACAGTCCAAATTGTTTTCTCGCTTCCAGTTTTAATCCTGTCAATCACTTTAGTCAGCCAGTGTGATCATGTTAAAATGTGAACCTGTTCACCGTAGCTCCCTCTTTAGAACATTCAGAGACTCCCTATTGCTTGTAGTATCAAGTTCAATCTCCTTATGATGGCTTTCAAAGCCACTCACAAGCTGGTTCTGCCTCCTGAGGAGTTTCATCTCTAATCTCTCAAGTCTTCATAAAATTTGCTCTCCATTCCTTTGTTCTACTTTCCCTGATTGATGCATATTTGTGTTTCAATTTAACTTCAAAGATATTTCTATAGGAGGCTATGTCTGACGCTTATCAAGTTTAGTTTTGACAAATATCCTTGTATATTTGACCCCTTTCCTTCTAAGAGAAATCTCATCACCCTGTATTGCAATGAAATAGCTTTTTTTATTTGTGTAATCCCCCTTGAATCTGAACTGTAAATTTACGTATTTTATCTATTTTTTTCCTCTTCATTGCATTCTGTGTGCCCAACACAGTCCATTGAACAGTGATATAATCCAATAGTTGTAGAGTACTTAAATAAATGAACAAATGTGTTAGAATCTTGATCAGAAAGGTCATTACAAATCATGTTGAGGCTTAGATTTGATTCCACATGTCAGTACTTTTAATTGTATGCCAGGAAGTATGAAATCCATAGGATAAACATGGGGTAGCTTCTGGGAGCATCAATATTCCTCAGAGTTAATTAACATATCATTTAAATAGTAGAGTTAAATAATACTTAGTATTTGCATGGCTTAAGATGAAATGCCATTTTAATGAACTGTTCTTTGTGCTCTGCAACTACAGTAAGGCACAAGATATCTGTGAGGATTCATTTACTATTTTCCGGCTTTAATTGCACATAGTAGAAACATTTAACAAACATTGTTGGAGGTGTTGGTGGATTTTACACAAAGTTGAGTGATATTCCAGGATTTAAATGTGATTGGAAGTCCCATTTTTTTTGTGTGTGATAATAAATACGCATTCTTTTGTACATATCAGGGTTTTCTTAGTGAGAATGTTAACAAATTCTTGTGCTATTCATACCACTATAGCAATGGTCTCTGGTTAGTGACAGATTACTTCTGGACTTACATTTTGTTGGGATCCGATGATTATAGCAATCACAACTGCCTTTTCAGCTCTCCCTTCTCTAAAGAAGTATTGGCTCTGCACTGAATGAGTCCTCATCTACTGAAGAGGGGCCATTGCACCTGTGCCTTGAACCAGCAGAGGTCTGGCTTCCTGAGTCTGGCTGAACTGGCCACTGAGGCATCCTGAAAGTTCAGGGAGCTAATGCCCAGGTGATGGAATTGACTTATAATAAGAGCAGGGCTGGAGTGAACCAGAGGAATCTCCTTTCTCTCCACCACGCTTTTGATGTGATGTAGATTGTAAGATGTCCTGTATGGCTGAATAGTTAGCTCTGCCTATCATTAAGATGATGTTTGCTCAGTAATATATCCTTCCTCTATATCACCCTCCTCCTCCTCCTCCTTCACCTCCTCCTTCTTTTCCTTCTTCACTTCCCCTTTCCCTTTGTGCTAGAGACTGCACTCCACATACATTTTTAATTCAGATTCTGTTTCCTAGGGAATCTATTACAAGAAAGCCAGATTTAGGATATTGTTAACTGGCCACATTTCTGTTCCAGGGAGTTGAAGATTTATAACATTTCATAAAAGAGCATGTTAGTTTAGAAAACATCTTTGAGTGTGTGTTTTTTGTATATTTTAAAAGTAGCAATGTAACTAAAAGATACATACTGTTTTCAATCTATGCCATTGTATCAAGTATTTTAGATGACTTCTCCTGAATTATTTTATTTTTTTATCTTGCTCCACTATGGACTTTGTCCAGGAAGCTGATCTAACTATGTCAATACAGCTTCTGATTCCCATGCTATGAGTGTCAGATTATCTGGACCAATTGGAAGCCCTAGCAGGGGTTGGGAGGGAGGCAGAGGTTGAGGTTAGAGTACATAGTTATTCCTGTGAATTCTGCTCTGTGAGGTCATGTCAAACTGGTTGTGTCTCTTAATAGGCATGACTACTTCTACATATCCATTCCCTTCCTTTGTCCTTTAGAACTTTGATAAGAGCTTGTCAGCTGCTTTCTTGGACTTTTTATATTATACCTTGTGGTATTTCTATATTCCATCTACTCTTGTATAATTGGCATCTAGGAAATAAATCTTGCTCACATTGTTGTAACATGTTGTGCATTTGGCTATTCAGACTCTGATTGGTACACCTGTCAATATAGCTGCTCTTAAGCCAGTGACCTTGAAGAAGTGATTGAAGTTATAGGAATGTGTGAAATTACATATATTAAGTTAAGGGCAAATTTGCAAGGGCAAATTTAAGACAAATTCAAGGGAAATTTGGTCTTAAACATGACCTGACCAGGTTAGAAACCAAATAGTGTAATTGCAAGAATAAGACATGGAAACAATTATGTGGAAAAAATGAAGCAAATGTGTTTTGAAGATAAGAGAATGTTAAAAATGCTATGGCAACAGGAAAGAGATTGAGCTTTGAAGCATGTTCACTTGTTTTTAGCGTCAAAGGCATCATTGTTGACCATGATAAATGCAATTTCAGCAGAGACTGAGGCAAAAACCAGCCAGTCATGAACTGTTTTGTGAGTAGGAGGTGTGAAAGTTAAGAGAAAAAGTGAGATCTACTCTTGTCAAAAACCTAAGCACCTAGAAGAAAAAGAGTCCAGACATGATTAGGATTCTCGGATCCACATTAGAAACTTCCTCAACTGAAGTAATGTGCATCTAGTTTGTCTTTTCCCTCTTGGCCTGGTTTTCTATTGGTCATTTATTTTGATTAATATTTCTACTAAAAAAGGTAAACTTTGTTGTAAATCTTATGTGTAAAATTTTTATTGTCTGTGCCTTTTGATTTGTTTCTTGTAGGACTAATAAGCAAATCACCATTTATATAGTAAAAAAGGAATTATTGCAATTTCAATTTAGCTGTTTCACTTAAAAGTACATCTAATCTAAGAGTTAATTCAATTTTACCACTTGAATAGTCTTGTGTGTATGTGTGTGTGTTGTGTGTACTTAATTTCTTAATGTAAACAATATAGAAAGTAAGTTTCTTTGGTAGTATGTGTGTCCATTGTACATATTTGTCCTGAGGATTTTTACGTGTTCTCATTTTATCCCTTCTCCTATAAGCATCTAGATACCACCATGTGGTTTCCTAGTGTGTGTGTGTGTGTGTGTGTGTGTGTGTGTGTGTGTATTTCCTAATTGTAACTGTAAAGCTTACTGATTCATAATAAGTACTCTTATAATTTTATACTATAACAGAATAGTTTACCATAAATTACATAGTTCAAAATTATGAGCATATTCAACTCTACTATTAATAAAGATTTACATACTTCTAGAACTTGAAATTGTCTTTATTGGTATACTGCCTATTCAGGTTTGCAAATAGATTCAATTTTATGATTTTTTTCACTACATACCTTATTTCCTTCATAAATTTAAGATATATGTGATTTAAAACTTTCATGTTAGTTTAAACACAAACATTGGGAGAGTAAAACTCTACTCAAATGTGTTTGCTTTCAGTACCTTTCTCATATGACTGATTTCAGATGTAGGGCTAAGTACATCTAATTCTTTGGACACTTTGCTTTAGCCTAGTAGGGGCTCAAAATGAATGACTGTGTGGAAACCACTTACGCTGAGGAATGAGTGTTTGATATTTCATTTAAGAGGCTCCTGTGGATTTGGCTCCAATTTCCTTTCAGCTTCACCAGTTTTCTTTTTATCGCTCTGCTACAGAGGAAAAAAGACAAGCAGAAGAAAAGGGAAGCTGCACTTAACCATACTGAGAACTTGCTGAGGTTCATCTGTCCTGTGGCAAAGTTATTGAGGAGGCAATACAATACCTATCTATGGAGAACACACTACCATCAATAGAAAGAGTAGCAATTAGATTTGTCACTATGAACTACTGTAAAACAATGAAAGGCAGGTAAAGAGTGTAATCTACCATGAACAATAAATATTGTCTTTGATGCTGGTGCCTACTAGGGGCAGAAAGATCAGGATAACAAGAGCTATGCAAATTGTCACATCAGATATAGGAGTAGGAAATGAATATACATCTCTTAGTGGGATATTCCCAATTCCTTATCTCCTTCATTGGCTCTCCAGATCTTTAGTACTTGTCTCTTGCAAGTCATCTCCTCTCTTATATCTAGTTAACATCTCAAATTCCATTACCTTTCAATAAAACACCTTTTTCCCCCTTTCAAAGTTAAGTCTTGGTTCTCATTCATTTGAACAGCAAAAACATTGAGATATCTTTGCCTAGTCTTTCTTACTCCTCATTTCTTCCTGTACCCTTTTGCGATTTGCCTTTAGAATTAAATCCCTCTGAGTTTAGATGATTAAAATAATTCCTTAACTGTTCTCACAATCTTTAATTTTCTTTCCAATTGATACAAGAAAGCTTAGAAAACTTAATTTTTATAATAGACCAGGAACTTCTCTTTATTCAAACATCTAGTGAGTATTCTTAATTTCCTAGAGAAGTGTCAGAGTTCATACAGCCTGTCAGTACTTTTAAAAACTCAAAATTGAATGTAGGACTTTGTTCCCACAGACTGTATTGACTTTATATTTGCCTGATATAAAGTCAATACAATCTGTGAAAACAAAGAAATATATAAGAAATATATCTTATTTCTAATATGTGGATAATACTACATGTTTTAAGTTATTGTGAGTATTTAATAACACAAAATATAAAAATACCTAGCAAAGTAATTAAAATTGAGCAGATTTATGTATTCTTTTCTCTGCTTAAACATAACTTGTGTATCATTTCACAAACATGGTCCATAATTCTATTCCTTGGTGCTTTGTTCTAAGAATTCCATTCTTTTAATGAGTCTCCTCACTATAATTTTCAACATGTCCATCAATAGAAATGAACATCCATTTCTTCTCTGAGGCTTGTTTTGTTTTTGGCAGTACCACGGGTTGAACTCAGGGCACTCAAATACTGAGCCACATCCCCAATTCTCTTTTGTATTTTACTTAGAGACAGGGTCTCATTGAGTTGCTTAGCACCTCACTTTTGCTGAGGTTGGCTTTGAACTCATGATCCTACTGCCTCAGCCTCCTGAGCCTCTGGGATTACAGGTATGTGCAACGGCACCCAGCCTCTGAGGCTTTTAAAAACTCAAAATTGAATGTAGGACTTTGTTCCCACAGATTGTATTGACTTTACATTTGCCTGGAATTTTTTTTATCTCTAATATGTGGTTAATACTACATGTTTTATCACTACTGACAGAAATCCTCTTTCTCTATTTAGTAGAGAAAGTTGCTTTTAATCTTTCTATACCCATTCTTCACATGTCATCTTGGCCTCAGTCTGCATGCTGGTCGGAACTCCCTCATTCATGTCCCATAGTGCATATGAAAATATATTGAGAATATATCTTTATTTCTAATTCTCCAAACTTTAAGTACTAAGGCGGGGGTCAAGACTTACATATTTTTGTATCTTCATTATCTTCAAATCTTTGTATTTGCATGATACACAGTATCAAGCAAAGGTACCCAATTCATTTTATTTCATCAGATTGAATTTTGTATGCTACACACTTTCCCCAACTCTTAAGAAGTGATGTGTAGTTTTGCTCTCTGGTATAACCACTATTCAGGAATATTCACAACCCAGTAATACTATAGATATTGTTTTAGTCAGCCTTTTCATTTCTGTGACCAAAGAAACCTGAAAACAATTTTAAAGGAGGAAAAGTTTATTTTTGGCTCACAGTTTCAAAAGTTTCAGTCCACAGAGCGTCAACACCATTGCTCTGGGCCTGAAGAGAGGCAGAACATCCTAATGGGAGAGTGTGGAACGGGAAAGAAGCAGAAGACATGACAATCAGAAAAAGCAGAGTGCTCCATTTGTCAGGGACAAAATATATACCCCAAAGACATGCCCCTAGTGACCTGTGTCCTCCAGCCACATCCTACCTGCCCATAGACCCCACCCAGTTAATCCATATCATTGGATTGATGCACTGATTAGGTTAAGGCTCTCACAACCCAATCATTTTGTCCCTACTCTTTCTTGTATTATCTCACATATGAGCTTTTGGGAGACACCTCTTCTCTAAACCATAAGAGATGGTATGGATAATGATGATGATGTTAAGGGTAGTGGTGGAAATATGGTGGCAACAGTGTTCACTGTTCCAAATGTGGACTGTGATCATAGAAAACTACATACATAATTCTCAAGACTTAATTGTTGGTAACTAGGAAGATCTTGATTCTCTGTGTAGATATGATTGGAGGAAATTTTGGAAGTTAATATCATTTTTCACATTGTCATCGTACTCTGTTTAAATTGCACAGGAAGCCTATTGCTATTCTTAGGCATGTGAGCCTATGAAGCTATGTGTATTAATTCTTTTTTCCAATCAATCTGTTTTATTTTTACTTACACAGCAGGAATCGGATTAAAATTTAACTTGATGGTATATATGGAATAGGCTGTCTACGTCAAATCCACACTTTCCAGGAGTTACAAGTCAATTTGTTGTGAAGGGACCTACTGAACCACTCCAGTGCAAATCTCCTGAAATAGTAAACTGCAGAAAACTAAAGCATCTGGAGAGTGAACCCCCCAGGATGAACTAATAGGAATGACACTAAAATCAATTGATTGATAATTGGGCAGAAACTGTGCCACCTAACTTTCTGTATTGTTTATATAAATGTGAAAGCGCCTTGTGCTTTATTATGTCAGCTCAGAGAGCAAGGTGGATAAGTAAAAACAAAGGAGGAAAAAAAAATCCTCCAGGGTTATATAATTTAAAGGGAAAATGTGTTCTAACAACAACATAATAGCATTTACCTTAAGATATTTAATTACTGCATTAATTTGTATAGAGACGTCTTATAAGGAAGTAATGAAATATCTCACTAGTACTAGGCAGTTCACATTTTGGAATATTTTAAATATAAAGTTTGCTATTTTTACTTATTTATGAATGTAAGCCTCCAGTCGTTTGCCTATATAATCTCTCCCATAAGACACTCTTATAGGCACCTAACTCAAAATCCAACACAGGACTCCATTCATATTCCAAATCAGTACTTTGGTCAGCTAAATGTGGAGATAGAATTCAGTTTGATCAATACTCTGAGTTGTTTGAACCTAGATTTTGTCTGCTTATTATGTAATAAGTGATCCTTCAGAGTACTTGCCCTTTCAGTACAGAGGACCCATAGTTTCTTCTAGCTAACTTAAAAATTATCTGGTGATTAAAGTTGCTTGCAGGAGAATCATGAACTGAAAATTTCCCTTTACTTAAAGGGTTGCTCTATCAGGTATATCCTGGGAGGAAATTTTGTAATCAGAATTTATAAATGTGAGGGTCTTGGGTAGCAATTTTACCATTCTATAGTAAATTGCTCAACCAATTATGTTGCTACCTGCTCTTCCTCCCTGCTCTATTACCTGTGGAATAAAGTTATGGCCTAGAGGGTCTTAATGTTTTCTTCAGCTTATTTAAACTTTAGATAGGCTTATTCCAGACTACAGTCCTCTGACCTCTTTTTTGTAGAGGATTTACTTTGGGAAACTTTCAATTGTAAATTTTTTCTTGGTCCCTTTGAGATGCAAATCTTCCCCCAGCCCTCAACTTTTTTCATAGCCCAGAATTGACTTCCTTAAGGACCTGGAGCCTGTCCCTTTGTCATGTGGTCAGGAAGGAGCTGCATCCTATTCAGTGTCTCAGAAAGGGTAGGGACCTAATTTGATAAATTTGATAAATGCCAATAGGTAAAGGCAGATAACCACATTGAGCAACTCTTCCCATTAAAAATCCTTCAAGACTTTTCTACTAGCACACTCAGGAGCTGGAAAGTTTTGCATGTGAGTGTGTGCGTGTGTGTGCGTGTGTGTGCGTTATGTGTTTTATCTCAACAGAGTTGAGTTCAATTTCTCCATCCTATTGCACAGCCTTGAAAAAAGTCTCCTCTGCAGTTTATCTCTGGTGAAATTTTTCTTTGATAATTTTCTCCTTTGCACATATAGTTATATTTCATTCCCTATTGTGTTCCACAGAAGTAGCACAACTCATCTGCTTTAAATGTTGCAGATGTATTTATTTTATCTGTTTTAGTTGCCTATTGAAGAGAACTCTGAATTTTTCCAATGGTAGTTTTTTCTGATTTTCCCCCTTAAGTAATAGAAACCCTTATGTTTAAAGCACATTTAGCTTTCCGTAGTACATACATTATTTCTTAGCCCCTCCTGTTAAGTATTGAAAAATGACTAAGTTCTGGATAATGAGATATAAGAAATAACATGAAAAAATTCTAGAAGGTGTCTTTAATGAAGGGTAAATTCTATTCTTTATCTGGAACACAGAAAGAGCTATTGGAGTTCAACTGGCCTTATAAACGCAGAGAGGATGGCAGAATGTCATGTTAGGATTCTGGACCCTTGATGACCATCACATTGCCATAGCAGCAAAGAGTACAGTTTATATTGACACATGAAACAGCTTTGCTTTAGCCACAGAGTATTGTTTGTTTTTATGTCATCCACAAGTCAATTTAATTCTAACTACTTTCTAATTTTCCAGACTTCTTTGATGACTACAATGGGATATTAATAATAATCTAGAAATAACAACAGTGTTTTTGACACAGATTTTACATTCTGCTTGTGATATTATTTCCTAGTAATTTTATGCTTTTTTGTTCTATAGTCAAGTAGATCCTTTTTTATAATATCTTTTAATTAGTGACCATACATACATAATTATTACTTTATTGTTATATCACCATTGAATTATTATTATTTTTGTTAATTCTGAGGGATTTTAAGTTAATATATTTAATATAAGACACTTTAACGACTTTAATTTGTATTTTACTATCAATATCTCTTATTTATGGTTTTGTATTATTTTATTGACTAGAATTAATTTTTGTGATAATGGTGAATGGTATTGGAAACAAACTTTTTCTACTTATTATTACTGATTATGATATTTTCTGTTCACTTAAATGATCTTAATGCCAGGCGCAGTGGCACACACCTGTAATCCCAACAGTTTGGGAGGCTGAGGCAAGAGAATCTCGAGTTCAAAGCTAACCTCCACAAAAAAAAAAAAAAAAAAGGCATTAAGCAATTCAGTGAGGCCCTGTCTTTAAATAAAATACAAAATAGGCTGGAGATGTGGTTCAGTGGTCGAGTGCCCCGAGTTAAATCCCCAGTACCCTCCCCCATAAAAAACGGATCTTAATCATTAAACATTCTTCCATTTCTGCTTTACCAGAATCTTAATTAAAAGGGCATTAGTAATACAATCTATATTGTTTGGGCATCTATTGATATGATCCCACCTATTATAGTTTTCTTACTTAGTCTTCTCTTGGTATATATATATTAGCATAATCTTGATTACTGTATACATCTCATTTAAGTGAGATAAAATTTTAAATGTCATTCTGAGTAAAGTTTTCTAACACTTTACCTGAGATATCTGCATGTATTTCAAAAGAGATTTTGTAATATGCTATTTTATTAATATAAGTAATTTTACTACTTTCCACCATCCCAACCTAGCAAACAAATACATACATACACACAGGGCTCATATCATTTCTTAGTAAACATGATCCAAACTCAGGAATCCTAAACATTTTTCAATTATTTTTATATCCTGTGATTATTTTTGTCATTTTCACCCACTTTTATAATAACACTCAGAGTATATTTTATGTTTATATGGTTCAATATTAGCACTATGCCTTTGAAGTCACAAGTTTCTTGTTGATAGCCAATGGCATACATTATCTAGTTTATTGGGTAGCATGCTTTCTAAAACTATATATGTTTCATTAATACATGAATCAAAATTTGCCAGACATTTTAACACATTTTTCTTTCTTTATCTTTTTCCCCTTTGTTTTGCTGCCTTTGCATTTGGAGAAAAAAATTCTAAGGTATTTTTGTTATATTGAAAGTAACCTCTTTTTGTGTTGTGTTTCCTGCCTGAGTTTTCATGACAATCTAAAACTTATGTTTTCAATACAGTAGCTTTGCCAAGACTTATCTATCATGGCTGTCTTCATCAGCTTTGCAAAAGTCTGGCACGTCCTTTGATCTGCTTACACAAATTCTCTTTTTTAATTGGCTGAGAATTTTATCTTTAATATATTGATTTTTTAGAAAAAATGGAGCAACATTGTTATATTAGTGCTAAATATATGAGTTTTGAACTCTGACCATCTTGTTTTAAATTACAACTTGATTGTTCACAAGTACTAGAACCCAGGAAAGCTTCCATAAGCCTGGTGCTTCAGTTTTCTAAATGTAAGGTGAGTCAGTGTAGACATCATGGATTTTCTGTGAATATGAAAAGCAGTCTCAACTATTTAAAAAACCTGGCCCAGGTGAGGGTAATGCCTTCACAAATGTTAATTGTTTTAATCATGTCATTTCCATCTCTCCCTTTTTTCTCCCTCTTCTTTTTGGGTATCTTCTTGAAATTTTTGTCTACTGATTCAATTTTCTCAAGTCACTAACTTTCTTTAGTAAATCCAATGTGTATTTTACTCAAACTTCTGCAGTTTAAGTTTTATTGCAATCCTTTCTGATCTCACCTAAATCCTTTTTCATCTCAGTCTATTGACTTTATGTATCATCTTCTTCTTTTTATTTTTTTGAGTCAGTCTGTTCTTTCCTTATAACATTATTGCTCTATTTAATAACGTTTTGGATTTAGTAGTTTTTTCCTTAATCTATAGGAAAGCCTTGGCTGTACCTAGTATTTACTGGTCAACAGGAAGTGGTGATTTCTTTTGTCTCTGAACATTGTCCTTTGACATGTTGGCTTCAAAATATTATTAATTAATATTAAGTATAAATTAATATTAAGTATAAATCCTGAAGGTGTGATGCCTAAAGGGAACCTCTCCCCAAATTAGGATTTACAAACTGGCCTGCTTTTGTAACTCTATGAAGAATTAAATGACATCTTTTCTGAACAAAAAGAGAGCAAGGTAAAAACTACAACCTGAAAAATGCACTGTTATAAAATATCTGTCTTTGCCCTGAACAAGTGCCTTAATTTGTAGAACTATATTCACCATGAAAGATTTTATCCATATGTGTAACATCAGCATATTTCATGTTGCATAGTTAAACTTAATGCTTCTCAATGAGTTGTGATATATTGGAAGGACGATCCAGTATTCTAGTGAGATTAAAAAAAAAATATTGGTTCCTGTATGGTAATGGGAAGATTGGCTATTTTACAGATTCAAAGGGAACCTTAGGATCCTGAACAAGATAGTATTTGATTTATTACTTACTAATACTATGTCACCCACCAATCCAAACTGACAAATTTTAACTTATCTTACCATATTGCATAATGGTAATCGGGACTAGACTCAGATTTTGCTCAGGATTAATCAAGTTTCTACAGACACTTCTGCTGGATTCCAAATAATCTGCCATACCCTCAGTCAGAGCAGCTCATTTCTGTTCCATATTCTCTCATTGTTCATCAGGCTGACCAGTGCTTGTTTACCTGATAGTCGTAGTGGATTAAAGACAGGAAGGAAGGTGTCAATTCTTCTTGAGGCTTGGGTTTTAAACTGGCACTCTGTCAATTCTGCTGGATAATAATGGTAAAAGCAAGTCATGAAGCTCACCCAGAGTCAAGGAATGAGAAAAGAAAATTCACTTCTTGAATGGAAAAGATGCTCTGTCATCTTGTTACAGGCCTGCACATCAAGAGAGGCCATGAATTGAGGATATTTTGCAACCAATCTATCACGATGGGAATGCTGAGAAATGTTTTCTAACATTTTATTGTGGTAAAGAGAATGATTAACTTTCTCAGTTTGATTTTTTCATTCTTACTTTCTTTCCAGAATTAATATAGATTAATTAGTGTTATTGTGACTTTTATATTCTTTATTGCTTCAGACCATTTAAAAGGATGATTTATGTCACAGACTGGTAGCCACATGCCATTTATAGTCATAAAAACACCAATATGTCTGTTATTGAGTACTTATTTGATTCTATGTATGGACACTTTACTGTAAAAGTCCCATATTCTTGCAACAATTTAACAGCTTGGAAGAAAATTTCGATATGTTGATAAACATAGTTGGTTCAATCCTGGGTCTCTATGATTTGATCACAATAAGGCTTGATTACTTAGAGACATCTAAAATGTCTTGACCTAATGCTGAATTATCTTGACTTTAAATTGTGTACCTTAAGCTCCAACTGAACCCAAACTTTTAAATTTTCAAGATACCTAGAAATCTAGAGAGAATTTCTAGAATATGTTTGGTCTTATCATCCTTTGGCAAACTTATTTTGACCAGGTAGTGATCAGAGATTAAAAGAAAAAAATCAAGCAAACTTTTATAAAGAATATATTCAAGAAACCCAAAATAGAAAAAGCAAGTACATTGATGTTAATTGTATTTGTTTTTCCCATTTCCGTTTGACTTTTGGAAAATTAATTGACTTGTCTGAAACTTGGTTGCCCATTTGAAAACACTGTTCTGAGAATTAATGGGATTCATATATAAAGTGATAATGATGCCTGAATCATAGTAGGTATTTACCAAGAAATAACTCCTATTATTCATTTTTTAAAAAATTTAAATTTGTTTTAATTAGTTATGCATGACAGTAGAATGCATTCATGCACTTTGATATATCATACATAGATGGAATATAATTTATTTTTCTGAGTGTACATGTTGCAGAATCATATTGGTCATGCAGTCACATATAAATATACAGTAATAATGTCTGTTTCATTCTACTGTCTTTCCTGTCTCCACATCCCATTCCCTTCCCTGTCATCACTTCCCTCTACCTAATCTAAGGTAATGCTATTCTTCCCTAGTAACACCTGCCTTATTGTGAATTAGCATCTGCATATTAGAGAAAACATTCAGCCCTTGGTTTTGTGGGGTCATCTTATTTTGCTTAGCATGATATTCTCCAACTACAACCATTTACTGGCAAATTCCATAATTTCACTCTTCTTTAAAGCTGAGTAATATTCCATTGAGTATATATACCACATTTCTTTATCCATTCCGTTACTGAAGGACACCTAGGTTGGTTCCATAGTCTAGCTATTATGAATTGAGCTGCTATAAACTATGATGTGGCTGCATCACTACAGTATGCTGATTTTAAGTCCTTTGGGTAAAAACCAAGGAGTTGGATAGCTGGGTTAAATGGTGGTTCCATTCTCAGTTTTCTGAAGAATCTCCATACTGCTTTCCATAGTGGTTGCAACAGTTTGCAGTCCCGCCAGCAATATATGATGTACCTTTTCCCCCACATCCTCACGAACATTTATTGTTGCATATATTCTTGATGATTGCATTCTGACAGGAGTGAGATGAAATCTCAGAGTAGTCTTGATTTTAATTTCTCTAATTCCAAGAGATGTTAAAGACTTTTTCATATATTTGTCGATCAATTGTATTTCTGTGAATTGTCTGTTCAGTTCCTTAGCCCATTTATTGATTGGGTTATTTGGTTTTTGTTATTAAGTTTTTTGAGTTCTTTGTATATCCCAGAGATTAATGCTTTATCAGAGGTGAATGTGGTAAAGATTTTCTCCCAATCTGTAGGCTCTCTCCTCACATTATTGTTTCCTTTGCTGAGAATCTTTTAAATTTGAATCCATCCCATTTATTGATTCTTGATTTTACTTCTTGCGCTTTAGATGTTTCATTAAGGAAGTCAGATCCTAGGCTGACATGGTACAGATTTGGGCCTATTATTACTTCTATTAGGCGCAGGGTCTCTGTTCAATGCCTAAGTCTTTGACCCACTTTGAGTTGATTTTTGTGCAGGGTGAGAGATAGAGGTTTAATTTCATTCTGCTACATATGGATTTCCAATTTTACCAGCATCATTTGTTGAATAGGCTCTTTTCTCTAGTGATTGTTTTTGGCACCCTTGTCTACTATGACATAACCATATTTATGTGGATTGTCTCTGTCCTCTATTCTGTACCATTGGTATACAAGTCTGTTTTGGTGCCAATACCATGCCATTTTTTGTTACTATATCTCTGTAGTGTAGTTTAAGGTCTGGTATTGTGATGCTTCCTGCTTCACTTTTCTTGCTAAGGATTGCTTTATCTATTCTGGGTCTCTTATTTTTCCAAATAAACTTCATAATTTCTTTTTCTATTTCTATGAAGAATGTCATTGGGATTTTAATAGGAATTGTATGAAATCTATATAATGTTTTTGGTAGTATGGCCATTTTGACAATATTAATTCTGCCTATCCAGAAGCATGGTATATCTTCCCATCTTCTGAGTTTTTCTTCAATTTCTTTCTTTAGTGTTCTGTAATTTTCATTGTAGAGGTCTTTCACCTCTTTTGTTAGACTGATTCCCATGTTTTTTTTTTTTTTGAGGATATTGTGGATGGAGTAGTTTTCCTAATTTCTCTTTCAGTGGATTCATTACTGATATATAAGAATGCCTTTGATTTATGAGTGTTTATTTTATATCCTGTTACTTTGCTGAATTCATTTATTAGTTCTAGAAGTTTTCTGGTGGAATTTTTTGGATCTTCTAGATATAGAATCATGTCATCAGCAAATAGAGATAGGTTGAGCTTTTCTTCACCTAATGTGTCTCTTTAATTTCTTCCTTTTGCCTAATTGCTCTGGCTAAAAGGATGATGTTGAATATAAGTGGTGAAAGAGGACATTCTTGTCTTGTTTCAGTTTTTTCTCCATTTAGAATGAAGTTGGCCTTGGGCTTAGCATATATAGTTTTTACAATTTTGAGGTATGTTGCTACTATCCCTAGGTTTTCTATTGTTTTGAACATGAAGGTGTACTGTATTTAGTCAAAATGCTTTTTCTGCATCTATTGAGATGATCATATGCTTTTTGTTTTTAAGTCTACTAATATGATGAATTATGCTTATTGATTTCCATATGTTGCATCCTTTGGATGAATCCCACTTGATTGTGTTGCACTATCTTTTTAATATATTTTTGTATGAATTTGCCAGAATTTTATTGAGATTTTTTGCATCTATGTTCATCAGGGATATTGGTCTGAAGTTTTCTTTCCTTGATGTGTTTTTGTCTGGTTTTGGTATAAGGGTAATATTAGCCTCATAGAATGAGATTGGAAGGGTTCCCTCCTTTTCTGTTTCATGTAATACTTTGAAGAGTATTGGTGTTAATACTTGTTTGAAAGTCTTGTAGAACTTGGCTGAGAATCCATGGGCTTTTCTTGATGGGTAGGCTTTTTATGGCATTTTCTATTTCATTACTTGAAATTAATCTGTTTATGTCATGTATGACCTACTCATTTAGTTTGGGTAGGTTATATGTCTCTAAAAATTTGTCAATGTCTTTAATATTTTCTATTAGAGTATAAATTTTCAATATAGTTTCTAATTATCTTCTGAATTTCAGACATGTCTGTTTTTATATTTTCTTCTTCATCTTGTATTTTAGTAATTTGAATTTTCTTTTTGTCTTTGTTAGCATGACCAGGGGTTTATCTATTTTATTTATTTTTTTCTAAGAGCTAACTTTTTGTTTGTCAATTTTTTCAATTGTTTCTTTTGCTTCAATTTCATTAACTTCAGCTCTGATTTTAAGTATTTCTTGCCTTCTAATGCTTTTGGTGTTGATCAGTTCTTCTTTTTCTAGGACTTTAAGATGTAGTCTTAGGTCATTTATTCATTGACTTTTTATTCTTTTAATGAATACACTCAATGCAATAATCTTTCCTCTTAGTACTGCCTTCAGAGAGGGTCCCAGAGATTTTGATATGTTACATCAGTGTTCTCTAAGAATTTTATTTTATCCTTGATTTCTCCTACTTTCTTCATCATTCAATTGTGTATTATTTAGTCTCCATTTGTTACAGTAGCTTCTATTTTTAATTTTATCATTGATTTCTTATTTCATTCCATTGTAGTTTGATAGAATGTAGTATATTATCTCTCTCTCTCTCTCTCTCTCTCTCTCTCTCTCTCTCTCGCTCGCTCGCTCTCGTATTTACTAAGAGTTGCTTTGTGTCATAGATATGGTCTATTTTAGAGAAGGAGTCATGTGTTGCTGAGAAGAAAGTATATCTACTCATTGATGGATGAAAAATTCTATATATGTCTGTTAAGTCTAAATCATTGATTATACAACTTAGTTCTATAATTTTCTTAGTTTTTGATTTGAATATCTATTCAGTAGTGAGAGAGATGGGATAAAGCACCAGTATTATTGTATTGTGTTCTATTTGATTCTTGAAATTGAGAAAGGGTTGTTGGATGTACATAAATGCTCCATTGTTTGGGGCATGAATGTTTATAACTGTTATGTCCTGCTTATATATATTTCCTTTAAGAAGTATGAAATGTCCTCCTTTGTCTCTTCTGATTTACTTTGGTTTGAAGCCTACTTTATCTGAAATGAGAAGTGAAACCCCTGCTTGTTTACACAATCAATATGAGTGGTAAATTTTTCCCATCTTTTCACCTTCAGCCTGTGGATATTTTTGCCCATGAGGTGAGTCTCTTGAAGACAGCATATTGTTGGTTCTTGCTTTTTAATCCAATCTGCCAGTCTATGTCTTTTGATTGATGAGTTTAGGGCATTGACATTCAAGGTTATTATTGAGATATGATTCCCTGTCATTTTGATTTATTGCTGCTTTTTGATTTGTCTTAGTTTCTCATTTGGTTGAATGTTCCTTTAGTGTAGATCCACCCTTTCCTGGTTTTCACTTTTTTTTTTTTTCGACTTCATCCTCATGGAATATATTGTTGCAAATGTTCTGTACTGTAGGCTTTCCAGTTGTGAATTCTTTTAATTTTTGTTTATCATATAATGTTTTAATTTAATCTTCAAATCAGAAACTTAATTTTGTTGGATATAAAATTTGTGGTTGGCATCCATTTTCTTTCAGAGCTTGAAATATATTATTCCAGGACTTCTTAGCTTTGAGGGTCTTGGTTGAGAAAGTAGTTGAGATCTGAGTTGGTTTTCCCCTACATGTAATTTGATTTTTTTCTCTCACAGCCTTTAAGATTTTATCTTTATTCTCTGTGTTAGTTATTCTCATTATACATTTCTTGCTGTGGGTTTGCTGTAATTTTGTACATTTGGGTTCTGTAAGCCTCTTGTATTTGATTTTCTTTTACATTCTTTAGGTTTGGGAACTTTTTCTTTCTATTATATCATTCAAAAGTTGTATCTCTGTTCCTTCATCTAGTCCAATAACTTTTAAATTTGGTCTTTTAATGTTATCCTATAAATCTTGCATGTTCTGTTCATGGTTTCTTACCATCTTCTCTGCATGTTCAACTCTGCTTCATGATTACATATTTTGACTTCATTGTTTGAGGTTCTATCTTCCAAGTAGTCTCTTAGTGATGCTTTCTATTGAATTTATAATTTGGTTTACTGATTCCTTCATTTCTAGGATTTCTGCTTATTTTTTCACAATCTTTAACTCTTTATTTTCTTTCATTTCCTGTATTTTTTCTTTTATTTAATTCCTTATGCTATACTTCACATATCAATTTAACTATATACAATGTGAACTCCTTCTTGGATATTCTTCTACTGTGTTATCAGTGACTTCTGTTGTTGAAGCATCTTGGTTGGTTTGGGGTGCTTTATTCCCTTGTTTTTTTCACATTGTTAGTGTGATTTACCATCTAAAACTATGGATCTATGGTAGAATAAATTCTATCCTGTAGACCTACAGTGTCCCTGAAGGTTTCCAGTGCTTTGCCTTTACTGGTGAGCAACTGTCAACAGCACCCAGTTTACACAATATATAACCTAAAATCTAACTCCCACTAAGGCATCTATTGCTTTCTCATATTAAACTAAAATAACTATCTGTAGTACAAACAGAATATTTATTAAAATGATTTGCAATTCAAATGGTGCGTGAAAGAACAGCGGTAATGTAGTATGGAATATTTGTGAGGGACTAAGAGAGAAGCTAGATGTAAAAATTCACAGGAAGAGTGGAAGATAAACTGACAGAGATTGACTGTTGGTTTGAGAAAATTTGGAAAGAAAACCCAAGAAAATAGACAAGAGAGAAGAAGAAGAAAAACAAAGAGAAAAAAAATTAAAGACATAAGAATATAAAAAAATGCAAAACACCATCCATATATCACTGTCCTCCACACACTGATGCACAGAAAACATTCTGTTCCAAAATGCTCACCATCTCTAGCAGTCAGAAAAATGCAAATTAAAACCACTCTAAGACATCATCTCACTCCAGTAAGAATGGCAGCCATTATGAAGTCAAACAATAACAAGAGATGGTGAGGATGTGGGGAAAAGGGTACACTTGTACATTGCTGGTGGGACTGCAAATTGGTTTAGCCAATTTGGAAAGCAATATGGAGATTCCTTGGAAAGCTGGGAATGGATCCACCATTTGACCCAGCTATTCCCCTTCTCGAACTATACCCAAAACACCTTAAATGAGCATGCAACAGGCACACAGCTACATCAGTGTTCATAGAAGCACAACTCACAATAGCTAGGCTGTGGAACCAACCCAGATGCCCTTCAATAGATGAATGGATAAAAAAATGTGGCATTTATACACAATGGAATATTTACTCAGCACTAAAAAATAACAAAATCATGGCATTTGCAGGGAAATGGATGGCATTAGAGCAGATTATGCTAAATGAAGCTAGCCAATCCCTAAAAAACAAATGCAGAATGTCTTCTTTGTTATAAGGGGGGTGACTCAAAACAGAGCAGGGAGGAAGAGCATGAGAAAAAGGTTACCATTAAATAGGGATGAGAGGTGCTTGGGAATGAAAGAGAGAAGGGGAATTGCACAGAAGATGGTAGGAGACCCTCATTGTTAAGCAAAATTACATATAAGATGGTGTGGAGGGGGAAGAAAAAAAAGAGAGAGAGAAATGTGTCACAGTAGATTGGGTAGAAAGAGGTGATGGGAGGGGAGGGGAGGAGGTGGGGGATAGGAAGGGTAGGGGAATACAATAGACACTAGTATGGCCCTATGTCTAAACATGGCTGTATAACCAATGTGATCCTGCAATCTGTACACGTGGAACAATAAGATTTCGTGCCCCATTTGAATCAAATGTATGATATGTCAAGATCATTGTAATGTTTTGAGCAACTAATAAAAAATTAAAAAAAAAAGAAAACATCCTGTTCCAAATATGGTAGAAAGATCAGTGAACTAAAAAATAGAATAAAATAAAATATAAAATAAAATAAATCTTTCTGGAAAATCAAACTTTCTCTGTCAGTATTCAGCAGTTTGTTAGCCCTGTCTCTGACATCTCTCAGGATCACCAAACCTAGATCAACCCTCTCAAACCCAGTCTCTGTCCCACCGAACTGGGCTTTAGATACCTCAGGCACAGCCATGCTGCAGTCCCAAGATCTCAATGCTGCTCCTACTTGCAGAGAGACCACCAGGGATACACTCATGCAAAGGAGCAACCCCAAGATGTTGCAGTAAGACAAGGGCCACCAGCACTCTCAGCAGGAAGACTCCAGGTTCCTCCAAACCCCGCAGACACCCTCACACTGGACATGCAGGTCTCAGCTGGAGTTTCCAGACAGAGGATCTTGTGGTGGTAAATCTGGTGGCATCCAGGCCCCTGGAACTGGCTAGTGTCCCCCAAAATGGGTGTAGCCATATGCAGCCAAAACTGGAGTGTCTCTCGAAGCAGTTCTTTAGGTTGTGGTAGCAGCAATAGTGGCGGTGGTTGTTCGCAGCAGGCAGTGGGTCTGCAGTAGCAGCTGCTGCAGTGGCAGCTGTAACTACAGCTGTGGGGGCAGTGTCACCAGAGGATCTCTGGGGGTCAGCAGCAGTGTTGGTTTCAGTTGCATCTGGGGAAGTGGCAACACCTAGAAAGAAACCTCCAGGCAACCTCAGGCTGGCAGCAGCAATGGTGGTATTGGTACAAGCAGAGGTTGATTGACAGGAGACTTCTGGTTAAGCAGCAGCAACCATGGAGGTAGTGTTGAAATTCACATCTGTGATAACCCAGTCATCCCAGGAGAAGAGACCTCTGGGTACAGCAGCAGCGTCTGTGGCAGTGGTATCTGACAACTCCTATTATTCTAAATATTGCATTGATTGAGAATCCCTGGAGTTAGCACAATCAATTACAAAATTATTACTATACTTTCCTCCTCTTTTCCCTCCCCACTTTCTGTTGGTTCTGTTAAATCATCCCAACGGTTATGAGTGAGATAGTTTTTAAAGTCATGTGGTCATAGATGTTTTCCGAAAATAAAATTATATAAAAGTGGCCATTTTCCCCAAATATACAAAATATGTCAATTTCCAAGTGCTTATAGAGTAATAAGAGAATTAAGAGAGAATATATTATAACAAAGAGTTAATAAAATGCTAGGATAATCAGCTTGCAGTATCTACTTCAGTTTCTAATTTTATCTCTCAAAATTATAAGTGCATAACACCCAGATAGTAAATAGTCAAGTCATTCATTAGTGATTGGGAGTTTAAATTAAGACATGATTGAGCTCTACCTTAGTATTAATGCATAATTAACAGCTAAACAACAGTGATGTAAGTTTAGGTGAGAGGTTAGTGAAATATTTCTGTTGGAAAGCAAAACAAGAAAGTCTTAACTTAAGAAAACAAACAAAACAACGAAAAGAAAAAAACTGTTATATTTTAGCAGTCAGCAAAATTGTAAGAAAAATTAAATTCCCCAAGAATGGAGCAATCTTCAGGTCAGTGAATTTACCATTTCATTATTGCAAAGCACTTTTGAAAGAGGGTTATTGAACTGATGCTTATTTAAGGTCTTACATAACAATTTTTGCTTTTTAAAAAGGCCAGTGAAGGACAAAATCTGATGAAATGTCGCAGTGGCACTTGGCTTCCGTGAAAATCATATTCATGGCACCCTGACTCATCCAGAACATAACGTAGGTTCCTGGGTAAGACAGGCCTCTTTGGCAGTATGTCACCCATATCACTCTCTAGGAAACATGCGCTAACCCAAAATTCTTAAACAGGTGCTAGAGTGTTCAATTAAGAGTCCACCAAATTAGATGCAATACTATATAGGCTGACAGAAGCAAAAGAAGTTAAAAGTGCTGCAAAGATTAAAATCACAGCAAAGAACACTTATGAAAGCTGTCCTTGCAATACTTGATGTTGGTGAGAAAAGGTTTGCTAATGGACTGTGTATTCTGTTTAAGAAAGCAAGAAAAAAATGAAAATAATCACATACTGCATGATTTAACTATTCAATTTTCAAAATAATTATTTAGAATATACCCTTGAGACTGCTGAAAAAAATGAGGTACATTTTTATGTATATAATTTAATTTTTGAACAATCTAAAGATATTTAGTCTAATGAAGGTTTCTTGCATGCTCCCATGAAATTTATTTGTCCCACCTTTTATTTTTTGAGGGGAAATGTCGCGTGAAATTAACACCACAATACAACACTCGGTAAGATCTGAGATGTTCTATTAAATTGGGACTACTATTCAGTTGAGCCAATATCATATAAGGAAAGTTTTTAAAGATGTCTTCCTCTCACCCCAAACTGATGCTGACACAGCTCTGTCCCCTTATTCTTTTCTGCCATCTCTTTCCCTTCATACTAATTCTGCCACCCTACCCTTTATCCCTCTTCTCATTCATGTGTTCTGCATGCCACAGCCAGTCTCTCTTGCATTATTCTTGATAGCTGCCTTTTTTAAAATTTTTTATTATTAGTTGTTCAAAACATTACAAAGCTCTTGACATATCATATTTCATACATTTGATTGAAGCGGATTATGGACTCCCATTTTTACCCCATATACATATTGCAGATTCACATTGGTTACACATCCACTTTTTTACATACTGCCATACTAGTGTCTGTTGTATTCTGCTGCCTTTCCTATCCTCTACTATCCCCTTCTCCCTTCCCCTCCCCTCCCATCTTCTCTCTGTACCCCATCTACTGTAATTCATTTCTCCCCCTTGTTTTTCCCCCCTTTCCCCTCACTTCCTCTTATATGTAATTTTGTATAACAATGAGGGTCTCCTTCCTTTACTACGCAATTTCCCTTCTCTCTCTCTTTCCCTCCACCCTCTAGTTCCTGTTTAATGGTGATCTTCTTCTCATGCTCTTCCTCCCTATTCTGTTCTTAGTTGCTCTCCTTATATCAAAGATGACATTTGGCATTTGTTTTTTAGGGATTGGCTAGCTTCACTTAGCATAATCTGCTCTAGTGCCATCCATTTCCCTGCAAATTCCATGATTTTGTCATTTTTTTAGTGTAGAGTAATACTCCATTGTGTATAAATGCCACATTTTTTTTTTTATCCATTCATCTATTGAGGGGCATCTGGGTTGGTTCCACAGCCTAGCTATTGTGAGTTGTGCTTCTATGAACATTGATGTAGCTGTGTCCATGTTGCATGCTCATTTAAGGTCTTTTGGGTATAGATCGAGAAGGGGAATAGCTAGGTCAAATGGTGGATCCATTCCCAGCTTTCCAAGGAATCTCCATACTGCTTTCCAAATTGGCTAAACCAATTTTCAGTCCCACCAGCAATGTACAAGTGTACCCTTTTCCCCACATCCTTGCCAGCACTTGTTGTTGTTTGACTTCATAATGGCTGCCAATCTTACCGGAGTGAGATGGTATCTTAGAGTAGTTTTGATTTTTATTTCTCTGACTGCTAGAGATGGTGTGCATTTTTTCATGTACTTGTTGATTGATTGTATGTCCTCCTCTGAGAAGTGTCTGTTCAGGTCCTTGGCCCATTTGTTGATTGGGTTATTTGTTATCTTATTGTTTAATTTTTTGAGTTCTTTGTATACTCTGGATATTAAGGCTCTATCTGAAGTGTGAGGAGTAAAAATTTGTTCCCAGGATGTAGGTTCTCTATTTACCTCCCTTATTGTTTCTCTTGTTGAGAAAAAACTTTTTAGTTTAAGTAAGTCCCATTTGTTGATTCTTGTTATTCACACTATCCTCAAAAAAAAAATAAATAAATAAAATACTTGGGAATCAACCTAACAAAAGAGGTGAAAGATTTATACAATGAAAACTACAGAACCTTAAAGAGAGAAATAGAAGAAGATCTTAGAAGATGGAAAAATATACCCTGTTCATGGATAGGCAGAACTAACATCATCAAAATGGCAATATTATCAATATTATCAAAGTTCTCTACAGGTTTAATGTGATGCCAATCAAAATCCCAATGGCATTTCTTGTAGAAATAGATAAAGCAATCATGAAATTCATATGGAAAAACCAAAGACCCAGAATAGCAAAAGAAACTCTAAGCAGGAAGTGTGAATCAGGCGGTATAGCGATATCAGATTTCAAACTATACTACAGAGCAATAGTAACAAAAAAAGCATGGTACTGGTACCAAAACAGACGGGTGGACCAATGGTTCAGAATAGAGGACACAGAGACTAATCCACAAAGTTATAACTATCTTATATTTGATAAAGGGGCTAAAAGCATGCAATGGAGGAAGGATAGCATCTTCAACAAATGGTGTTGGGAAAACTGGAAATCCATATGCAACAAAATGAAACTGAATCCCCTTCTCTCGCCATGCACAAAAGTCAACTCAAAATGGATCAAGGAGCTTGATATCAAATCAGAGACTCTGCGTCTGATAGAAGAAAAAGTTGGCTCCGATCTTCATATTGTGGGGTCGGGCTCCAAATTCCTTAATAGGATGCCTATAGCACAAGAGTTGATAGCTGCCTTTCTAATGATTGAGAATGAAACCTCACTTGTTCCCTCCTGGTGTCCCATCTAGATGTATACTTGCAGCGCAATGAATTCAGGGGAGTAAATGACCTCAATGTAAAGAGATACAATAAAGCATATGGTTCAGGTAGTCTAGTTAGACGTTTGCAAAAAACTGGGAATCTAGGAAATTCTTAAAACTACTCTCCAAACCAGAAAACAAAGATAAAGAAAGGAATTTTGATTATACACTTCAGTGGGGTTGTAATGAGGGATAGTTTTCTTTTCTTTTTTTTCCTCTCTTTTTTAAAATTTTTTTTATTGGTTGTTCACAACATTACAAAGCTCTTGACATATCATATTTCATACATTAGATTGAAGTGGGTTATGAACTCCCAATTTTTACCCCAAATGCAGATTGCAGAATCACATCGGTTACACATCCACATTTTTACATAATGCCCTATTAGTAACTGTTGTATTCTGCTACCTTTCCTATCCCCTACTATCCCCCCTCCCCTCCCCTCCCATCTTCTCTCTCTACCCCATCTACTGTAATTCATTTCTCTCCTTGTTTATTTTCCCATTCCCCTTACAACCTCTTATATGTAATTTTGTATAGCAATGAGGGTCTCCCTTCATTTCCATGCAATTTCCCTTTTCTCTCCCTTTCCCTCCCATCTCATGTCTCTGTTTAAAGTTAATCTTTTTTTCCCTGCTCTTCCTCCCTACTCTGTTCATAGTTGCTCTCATTATATCAAAGAAGACATTTGGTATTTGTTTTTTAGGGATTGGCTAGCTTCACTAAGCATAATCTGCTCTAGTGCCATCCATTTCCCTGCAAATTCCATGATTTTGTCATTTTTTAGTGCTGCGTAATATTCCATAATGTATAAATGCCATATTTTTTTTTTATCCATTCATCTATTGAAGGGTATCTGGGTTGGTTCCACAGTCTAGCTATTGTGAATTGTGCTGTTATGAACACTGATGTGGCAGTATCCCTGTAGCATGCTCTTTTAAGGTCTTCAGGAAATAGTCCAAGAAGGGCAATAGCAGGGTCAAATGGTGTACGGGATAGTTTTCTTTGAAGAAGCTATCAGCTTGTTATAGAGATTGACCACAGAAACCCCACTTTGCTTTTCTCATTCCTGTGGAATAGTTTCATGTTGTAAGACACAATTTAAATACAAGGAAATATTGTAAGAGTAGGGGGATGAGAAACCAGGACAAGTCATCTATAATTACTTCATAAAGTAGAATTGGTACAGAAACTAAAGGGAATACGTAGAAAAACCTTAGTCTGATTCATGGCATTTCACATCATTGCTTTAAAGGGAATCAATCAATTTGGGGGCTTTAGAAAGAAAAAGCTAGTCAGTTCTATCTATGCAAGATAGCTAAAAACAAACAACGAACCAATGAAACCAATGAAAATTGGATAAAGGACTGTCTTAATTTTTATTTTATTCTTGTTAATATTAACATCCAAATAGGGATATAAAAGTTGACAAGTAGATATATAATATGTCCAACTGATGAAGACATGTTGTAAGACAAAAGAGTTTTTAGGGCCCCAGTTCAATTTTTTAAAAGAATGTTGTCTTTACTCTTGCTATTTTAAATTCTTAAACTGCATATTGGGTTTTTTGTTGTTGTTAAATATCATTGTTAACATTAATGTTTGTTATATTTTTATATGTTATATTATAAGCATTTAATATATTCAAAAGTATACATAAACACAAATATGTATGTTACAACATAAAATCTTTAGGAAATACTACAGCATTTAATCTTTAGAAAATAGTACAAACTTGAATTTTTAGTGAAAAAAGAAATAATTTCTACTTAACGAAATGTTACAATTCTTTACCAAAGTTTAAAAGAAAAGCTACTTCATTGAATGATATCAATCTGCTTTGAATAAACTTATTCTTAGTCAAATGATATAAACTGACATTCTTATTGATATAATTTATTGGATAATAGGATAACATGAATATATAGTATGAAATGTACCCTTAATATTTACCATAGGTCTTGGCTTAAATAAATTTCACACTTTTATTTTTAATTCAATTTTTATTGTTCAAAAATGAACAATAGTGCTATTTAATGCAGTTTCCTTTGTATTTGGTCACTGACATGAATTTGCCTTTAGTGATGTTGTGAATACCATTCAAGAGCATGGCTTTCACAGATAATACATTGTTTATATAATCATATAGTCTATTTTTGCTGAAATACAGTAACAATCACTATATTAAGAGATAATAGTAAAACTGGGGATAACTTTTGCTCTTGCAAAACTTATAGATTTATATGGGGTATTACAAAGGAGAGGCAAACATATCCATCCAGCTCAATTAATTAATATTAAAAATTAGAAGTATAAATGAGTGAATGATTAACAAAATACATATAATTGACTACTAAAATTTAGTGATAGTGAAGAGGATTTATATGCACAGATAAAGAAATGAAACTAAGATATTAATTGAAAAACCAAGTGTCAGAATAATATGTAAGATGTTTTTGACAAGAAACATAGTTACATAATCCATATGAAATGTATATTTAATTTTAAGGCACCATAATAAGACATTGAGGTTACTAAAGACTTATAAACAAAATACCAGTGGTACTGAGGTTTCTTCTCCCAACTCTTGGTCCCCTGACACATACTCCTTCATAAACCATTCTCTATTTTGAATTTCAATTTGCCTCCTTTTATAATTTTTTAACTTATTTTTTGACCCTATATGGAATAAGATAATGATTAGTTTTAATTGTTTTATATTTTATAATAAACAGGTACATACTTTATTATTCATTTGTGAGTTCCACATTTTCCATCAGCATTATTTCTAGGATTACTCCATCCTAAAGTGTTTACCTCTGGTTCTCTTAGTTTCACCACTCCATAATATTGTGCCAAAGTATATTAATTTTTTCTACTTCTCTTAATGTATGTTTCTATTGTTTCAGTTTTATGCAGTTATGAACAATGACATTAAATATTCTTGTGCATTATGCTTGGTAGTTATATACAAGACCAAACAGTTAAATTCTTGGTTTAGAATTGTTCATGTAGGTAACTTTATAAAATAAAATAAAGAGGCTGTATGTTTCTCCTAGTAGTATATAAGCTACTGTTACTTGTTACTGTTAATTAATTTTTTCCCATATGTACTGCTTGTTAACAGACCTTATTGTAGCTTCTATTTGCATCTGAATTTAAACATTTCTTTTGTCAGTTTTTCTATTAAGTTGTTCTATTTATTTGTTCTGATCTTCATGTCAGCTGGACAATAGCCATTTATAGTTTTCATATGTCTTCCAATTATGGCTTATTTTTCATTTTTCTGTATAAGATATTTTGTGAAGTAGACACTCAAAATTATAGCATAATCAGATGTATTTATTTTAAAGATTCCTATTAAAGATTTTGGGCTTCTATATCCTATATAGAGATACTCTCCTATATTCTTCAAAACTCTGAATGTCTGTCATCTTATTCTGAATTCAGAAAAAGGGTATCTTAGTATCTTGAAAATTCTACTGTTCTTAGTTGATAATTTAATTGAACTAGAATTTATTGTTATATGATGGGTTCAGATTTAACATTTTTATTTTTTATTAGAATAACCAATTTTACAAACCTCAGTTAGGAAATTATGTCTATTGTTTAATTTTCCCATGAATCTGTTTCTGTTCTGATACTGCATATTGTTCATTATTATAAGTTTTATTATGTATAATGGTGTTATGGGCCAGACTATATGGCAATGGCCAAACAGACTCCACGATACCCTGAAACTCCATATTATGTAAGAAATGCTTCTCCCATGGGAAAGCCCTGCCTCTGTACCCATTAATAGTTACCTAGCATAGCATACTTGGCAACACAAAATAGCAATTCTTATACAATGTAAAATTGTTCTTTTGGTTTCCATTTTTCTTGGGCAATGTACCTTGTCAGAGATTATCTAGATGCTTTCTTAAGTAACCATTAAGTAAATCTTGCTTTCTTAAGTAATTATTCTCTAACTTGTACGGAACCAGGCTCATTTTGACCCATTTCCTTTCTGTTTGCTTGCTGCTATGCCAACCTGGAAAGTTCTGTGGGAAAATACCAATGTACCCATTGCATAGTCTCACTAACTGCCCAATTCAGCTTCTGTACCTGCTTGCTTGCAGTTACATCAGCCAAGATGTGGCTTTTGCTTTTAAATATCCTAAAATGCTCAGGCTTGGGGCTGTTCCTTGCAGAGACAGTTATGGGTCCTGTGGGAAGCAATTGCCCACCGGCTGGCTAAATACTCTTCAATTTGGACAAAACTGAAAATTGGTGTGTTTTCTGAGCGACCTGCCTTACAAAAAGGATAATTCACTCTACCAATTTGCTTTTCTTTTCTAAATGAAATAGAAATACACTTAATTTTTCACTAGAATTGTATTAAAAGCATACATAACTATATGTATTTTTATCACTACCTATATATAAATTTAGGTTGAATGACATATTTATAATATTAAACTTTCCTATTCACTACCTATTCACAAACATATTCTCCTCTTTTTATGTCTTTCTAATATCACCAAAAATTTCATCATACTTATGTTGTATTTTCATACTTATTTATAGATTTTTATATATTTAAAAATGATATCTTAAAGTTTACTTTTATAAAGTTTAGGTTCTAAAATACACAAATACAATTTGATTTTAGCTAATTGTCTTCAGCAAACTAATTTTTATTTCTTTTAAGAAAATCTATATAATTTTCATTTTATACAAATTTTTTTAAGATGAGGAACCCTGCTATCATGATGAATAGAAGTTGTAAAAATAATATTTTCTAGTTGCTAGATAATATTTCTAAATGGCTTCCTATGTTTCTATTTATTCTACATTTAGTCCATTGGGTTCTTTCTGTTTTTAATTTGCTAATTATTGTTTGATTATCAGACTAAATTTTAGTGAATGCCTGTGTTATCGATTGTGATGTCAAGCATGTTAAGTTTTAATTAAATTTTAAGTTTCTGTTTCTTATCTAATACTTCATTTTCCAGAAAGGTCATATTTCCTTTTGTTCTCAATAATTTTTTCTACACTTTTACTTTTTTATTCACATGTACTAACTGTACATGCATACAGTGTGCATTGATCAAATCCAACCACCATTTTTCAAAACATTCTCCTCCACACTCTTCCTAATCTCTAGAAATTACTATTCTACTTTCAGGTCAATATATTTTTTGTTTGTTTTGTTTCCAGACATGAGAAACTTTCTTCTTAACTGTTTTCTCTTTATTTTTCCCTCTGTATGATTTTTTTATGGACTTGTAAAAATTTAATTTTTCAATTTTTTCATTGCATGATTTTTCTTACTCTTCTGAGGAGACTTTCCTGAAGTTAGTTGACATATTTTTTTACAACTCTTCATTGTTAAATGCTTTTCTCAAATATTGAAACTTTCACAGGTGCTAGATTACACTTTGGTGCATTATTCAGTCATCTTAATCTACCTGGATGGGTTGAACTATATTCATGGTTATTTGCAGCTGGAAACATTCTATGTACATCTATTTATGTTAAATCTATTTTTGGCCATTTATATATTCTCTTAGAAGAATGATCTATTTAGATAATTTGCCTATTTTTAAATTGGATTGTCATTTTTTTTTGAGTTGTCTGATTTCCTTCTATATCCTTCATTATATTGATTATGGTTATTTATTTGCATATGTTGAAACATTATGGCAACCCTGGGATGAATGCTACTTGATCAGGGTGTATAATATGTTTTATGTGCTTTTAGATGCAATTTGCTAATATGTTGTTGAGAATTTTTGCATGTTAGAGACATTACTCTGTAGTTCTTTTGTCTTGTGTCCTTTTCTGGTTTTGGTATCAGAGTGTTGACCTCACAAGATAAATTTTGAATAACTCCCTGCCTTTTAATGCTTTGTAATTATTTCAGAAGAATTGATACTAGTTCTTTTGAGGCTTAGTAAAATTCATTCCTGAAGCCATCTGGTACTGGGTTATTCTTTTTCGAGAGATTTTTTAAAAATTATAATTACTGACCCATACTTCATGTTATTGATTTGCTCAGGTTTTCTATGTCTTTTTGGTTCACTTTAGAAGGTCATATGAGTCCAGAGATTTATTCATTTCTTTTAGCTTTCCAATCATTGGCATGTAGTTATTCATAAAGCTCCCTAACAATCCTTTGTATTTACGTGGTATCACTTATAATGTTTCCTCTTTCATTTCTGATTTCATTCATTTGGATGTTTTCTCTCTTTTCTTGTTAGTTTAGCTAATGTTATGTCAATTTTATTGATCTTTTCAAAAAACCATCTTTTTGCTTCATTGATTTTTAAAATTGATTGTAAAACTCTGTTTCAAGTATTCTGACTTGATCTTTGTTATTGTTTTCTTTCTACTAACTTTTTGAATTGGTTTGTTCTTCTTTTCTAGGTCTTTGAGTAGCATTTCTGATTATTTGAAGTACTACCATTTTTATAATTTTTTTCAGGTAGGCACTTCTGATTATGATCTTCCTCATAGCACTACTTTTGTTGTATCTCATTTGTATTATAGTTTGGATGTGAGGTGTTCCACTAACGATCATGTGTGAGACAATGCAAGAAGATATAGAAGAGACATGATTGAGTTTCAACAGCCTTAACCAATTAGTGAATTAATCCCCTGATGGGATTAAATGAATGGTAACTGAAAGTGGATAGGGTGTGGCTAGAGGAGGTGGGTGTTGGGGGCATGCCTTTGGTGTATATATTTTGTATCTGTCGAGTGGACTATCTCTCTGCTATTTTATCATCATGTGAGCTGCTTCCCTCTGCCACTCTTCTGCTATGCTGTTCTGCCTCACCTCAAGCCTCGAGGAATGAAGCTGGCTGGTTGTGAACTGAGATCTTTGAAATTTCGAGCCCTCAAATAAACTTTTCCTCCTCTAGTATTGTTCTTGTCAGGTCTTTTAGTCACAGCAGGAAAAAAAAGTCCAACCAAAACACATAGGTTTTGATATGCTTTTTCCATTTGTTTCCTCCTTCTTCAAACTTTAAATGACTTTCCATAAATATTCACTTTCAGGACCTATATGATATGGTCCTGCATACTAGGTCTATTCTATTACTTCCTTCACTTACTACATTGAAGCTACACAGGTCTTGCCAACATTCAAATTTGCTACATAGGATTACATTAAAGCTTTCGCACAGATTTTATTCCATCTAGGACAGGAATATACATCCCTTTTCAGTTTGCTTTCAGCTCACTTCATTTTAAAGGAAAACTTTGCTTATTCTATATAAGTTAAAATGTTGTCATCTCTAGTTATATTATGACACTAATACATCATATCCATTAAGCTATATTTTAGCTGTCTACAGAGAATGTAGTAGGCCTTGAGAATGATAGCCTGATCACACTCATAGTTGTATCCATGGGACTTAGCAAAAAGCCTCACCATTTTAAGTACTCACTCCTTATTTCTTGATTGAATAAATAAAAACATGATTAAATAAATCCACACATAGTAGAAACCTCTTGATAATTAGAAACTGGGACAAGAGTGACACTAAATCTAATAACATATTTTCACCTATATTCTTCCAGTTCTCCATCCCCAACCTATTGCTGATCTTCAAGAGCATCCCATTCACCATATCTCTGGCAACTTGATAAGCCTGTAACAGCCCCTCCAAACTGGTGGCTAGTAGTGGAATTTTTCATAATTTTCTATATTTATTTCCTCTAATTCTTTATTTGGAAAAATGAAATACATGTAAAGTAGAAGCATCATTTTTAGTTTAAATTACACAGTTTATGATTGGTGTTGACCTATGTTTTAAATTATTGTAGGTTTTTCACTTTAATATGTTGCTTATTTCTCTTTACCATTAAAGGATGGAGTGGTTGGGTTTGTAAAATGGATAGGTTTAGATGTCTTAAAAGACTTCTAAACCTATCCATTTTAATGCAATTATAAAAAATTTTTATTTTTTTCTAAATTGCCTACATTTTGATTGAATCAGAGTCAACTACAAATACCTATTTATCTTCTTTGTTTAAAATTTATTACCTTAATAGCAACATTTCAATTGCATTACTATTAATTTTTAATGAGCTATAGCTTTTTATCTTTCTAACAAACATTGCCTTTGAAAACACCTTTCGTATCCTTGGGCTAATCACGATAAAGGTATTTTATTGCCTTCTAAATATTTTAAAGTTAGCTATGATTCCTAGATTCTCCTTGAATTTGTTTTGTGTTGACTTTCTGGTTGATAGTTTGATTACCAGTCTGTAGATTTATCATTGATTAAGTTTTAAAAAACACTTGACTTAGAATTCAACCAATATAGTTCTATTCCCTTGAAAGACTCCTTGTAATTAGATATAGATCAACTGTATTCCTAGAAAGGCATTTTTACTCTTTATTATTTCCCTGAATAAATGGGTTAAAATTGGAAAATCTATTATTACCATTATACTGATCTCTGCCAATAATTTTAGTTTTACCATAAAGTAGATCCTATTATAGTTCAATCTTAATCTATATAAAACTACATTAATTCAACTCAAATTTTGTAATTACTTTTATTATTAAGTAAGTCTAGAAGCAATGAGGTAGATTGCCATCCTGAACTTAAGTTGGAGTTCATGAAGAGGAATAATTCACTGAAGGGAAATTATTAAAATATTCTAAGAGCTGAATAAGCCATACCATCAACCCAACATTAATGAAAGGAAAGGAAGGTAAGGCTAGACCTATAATAAAGCAGATTTGAAAATGTCAGTGATGATTCTAATTTATGTATAATTATATGCATGATTCAAGGACCTGAAATTCTGACACAGAATGTGTTCCTGAAGAATAATACTTTAGTGGCATTGAAAATAGGAAATTGGGGGCTGGGGTTGTGGCTCAATGGTAGAACACTTGCCTACCATGCATGTGGCACTGGGTTCGAATAACAGCACCACATAAAAAATTAATTAATTAATAATAAATTAAGTTAGATATCTCATCTGTGATAATAATGTAATATTATTGTCAAAACTAGGCCTTGCCAGGCACAGTGGCATGTGCTGATAATCCTAACTGCCTGTGAAGCTGAGGCAGGGGACATTATTTTTTCAATACCATCCTGGACAACATAATGAGACCCCATCAAAAAACAAACACACACACAAGCAAACAAACAAATAATTAGACAAATCTAGCCTTCACCCCAATAGTATAGATTCCTTCCTACTATTGTCACAAGAATGGGTTAACATCAGCTATTCTCAAAATGGAATTACTTTGAAGATATCTTGAAAAATTCCAAAAATTTCTATAAATCAATTAAAAAATTAGTGCTTGTGAAAAAAGATGAAAATTAATTTATTGATGTCATTTTTCTCAGTATATATGCAAACCAAAATAATGTATTCATTGTAGCATTTTAAAAATATATCTATGACTGTGACTGATCTATTAATACCTGCCATTGAAATTCTCTAAAATTCATCTTAAATACCTTAGAGCATCGAAGACTTGTTGAACTTATTCATGTATTGAAGAGAACATAAACTCTTTCCCAATGCTTGCCCCTACACACACCAAAACAACAACAACAATTGAAAAAAAAACATAGGATTTTCAGAAATAGCTTTGAGAAACTCTGTTGTAGTTGCCACAGGAACATTTAACACATCATCCTCAATATACTGTCAACATCCTGTGTATGAATATATAGTGGAGGGATCCCCAAACTGCCAAAAATCCTTTAGAGAACATTTATGAATTAATAGCTTACTTTTAATGAATCCCTAGTAACTGGGCTATAGATTCCAGAAGGAAAATGTAACTGCACAATTTTCTCCTTTTAAGAATAATGTATGAAATGTAAAGTTTATCCTATAAACTTCAAGTCAAGTGTACAGTGAGTTATGAAAACAACTTAAAGATATAAATCTCTAAACATCTGAAAAATCAAGGAGAATGAAGAAATAGTGTTTGGATGGACTGAAAAACTCTAATGCAATCTCAGGTTGAATTCTGAGTAAATAGCATTTATTCTAGTTTACTATTTTCAGATGATATCTGAAAATGTTTGGGTTGTGGGACAAATTCAATAATAAATGATGAACAATTTTGAGGAGGAAAAAGGATGAAACATTCAGAGCTCATACCATTTGAGAATGGGAACTTGATATTTGCCTTAAAAATATTTAGCATAGGCCTAATTGTCTTTAAGGAATTGAAAGATTGACCTGTAGAAAACAATTACACTAAGCCAGAGAAGCTATATTTGGAGATTTCTGCATGGAGGTATCATAGTTTTACAGCAGTTGAAAAACGAAATTGGGTGCCTTATGAGGTAGTAAGCTCCACATTAAGACTTTAAGCAGTGCCTGAATGACCATGTCAAAGATCCTTGATAGAACATTTCTGAATTAGGTGGAAAGTTTAACTATATAATTGCTAAATACTCCTGTAATTCATCAATGTCATTTGTAACACACTGTATTTTCATTTGTTGGCATAAAATATGAAGATTATGTATTGGTAATACTTTAAATTCAAATGATATAAAGACCATTTGCCAATGAAATTATTCATTCTTATTAGAAAAAAATGTGCTTTATAAGGTATGACATATATGACAATTAACACTTGGACTTTTTATTTTATGTAAAATAAATGAACCTTGAAGTTTTAAGTTTTTTAAATTTCTTTATTTTAATAGGAAACCTCATTAGGTCCAACCCAAGGGAAAAAAATAGAGTCTTTTTTTTCCCTGTAATTTTGAGCCACCTCAGCCTCCTATAAACAGATAACACCATTCAAATATTTCACTACCTAAAAATTTAACATTTTCTTGATAATTGTGAATACTTTTAGTTTGGGGTTATGTGCTATTTTTCTTTGTTATTTTTTCTTTTCTTTTTAAAATTTTTCTTAAAGAATGTCTAGGGGCTGTGGTTGTAGCTCAGTGATAGATCACTTGCCCAGCATGCACAGTCCCTGAGTTTCATCCCTAGAACTACAAAAATTCACATTAATAAATAAATAGTGCTCAATTGTCTACCTTATCAGTACTTTTACTATAGTTTGGTTGGTCAAAATCTTGACTAACAAATTGTTGTTACTATAAAAACAAGTTTTGAACAATTTTCTGCCATCTTTCAACCCCTTATATTTGCCTTTTAATTTTCCTATGAGTTTATACTTAAAACCTCATATTTGCTTATGTTCTTGATATAATCAAAATTTACAAATCAGCACATTTTATGAATTCATATACCTGTTATTTTCACTTTAAATAAACACATTAAATAAAAAAAATCCTCAATAATATGCAATGATTTTAGGGAGAAAATGGCTGATTTTGCTCTGCAAGAATATTGGTGATATGTCCATTATGGATTCCCAAGAGGAAAAGATAGCCCCGTAATATCAGCATGAAGTTTACATTGGCCTGAAGCCAAAACAAATAGATTTCCTTTTTTTTTTCTTAACAGAAAATTCACAGAGTTGAGGGAAAAGGGTCATTTCCAAATTTCTATTTACTCTAGCTACTTTCTACGCCTCTCTAGAGACCTCCTTTCCTGCCTGCAAGAGCAGGGGGCAAATGATGGCTGGTTGCTTTAGGAAAGATAGCTGGGGCGTGGTTTTCAGCTCTATCTTCTACAGTTCAGAGGTATCTGACTTCCAGGTATATATTGCAGTATTAACAGGAACTACTTGGAAGGATAAACAATAGTCAGTTACTTATTCTTAGGAGTAAGAATACTGAAGGAGTATTTTTGCTCTTTATAGTAGATTCAAATTGAGGAATGTGTTGGTCATCTTTCAACTTTTGTCCTTTTCATTTCATCATTCTTGTCTTTATTTGTGCTTTTGCTACTAAGCTGTTTATGTCCTACATCAAGGTATGAATAGTCACATATTTCTGAATATAGTTAATGTTTCTGTAGCAATAGCATATAAAGTATTAAAGCTCTTGGGATAGGGATTTAATCACTTCCCTTTTTTTGATTTTTAAAATTTCTTTGGGGATCTAGAAACTAGGGCATTATCCACTGGACAGAGGATCATGCAGGGAAAGAAGAGATTTTTCAGTATTTTTTTTCTAATTAGTTATGACATTCTTTTTAGACTAGAAGTTACACAAGTTTATTGTTACTCTCTCATGCTTAAATTTCAGTTTTTTTTTGATATACTTATTTGCAGAAATGTTACAAGGCTTTTAAACAAATTTAAAATGATACAATAAATGAATTGGAATGTGTATATCCTTACTGATATAAATAAATTTGTATTATTGAGTGCAAGATTGACATTTGCATTTTTAGTTAATGATCATCTTGTGCATCAACATACTGCTTTGATTCACTGTGAACCAGATTGTATGACTGCAGGTGATGACTTAACCTCACCTGATGAGGAAATTCATATATTGTTCTAGATAATCTTTAAGGTCTTCTTAGCTTAAAAATTCTATTATTCGTATGTCTCCTAGAATACTCACATAAAAAAATGTGCTTAAATCCATTTAAATCATCCTTGGACATGTGGGACTTCATTCAAAACTGTAAATGAGGAAAAAAATCTAAACAATATATTCAAAGGAAATCTCTACTGTAAATTCATTCAGATATAGTTCTATTTGTAATCAACTGTGTATATAATAGGCATATGGAAAGACACAGAAAATAAAACCCTGTGTTTTTCTAGTAACTACATTGTTCTCTAGGTTGCAGGAAATGGAGCCTTCAAACATTTGTCAGTGCTCTAACCAAATAAAACAGCGAGAAAATGTCAATTTGCAAAGCCATTTAGCTCTAGGGGGCACTGCTGTACTGTGCATCAAGCTTGGTTTATTGACTAAGGCTTAAGCAAGATTTCATTAAAGAGTTCTGCAGGTTTCAGATACAGAAAAAGCACATAAACTATTTATAATCAATTTAAACTTTGAGAAAATTAGGTAACTGTGTAAAATATTTATATGCAGTTTTTGGAAATGAATGTTTCTTTTGTTGGTAAAAGTATCTGACTTTCTGCAGCAACGAACTGTAGAAGTAAGTAGGAGTGTTTTTATTAACTTTTACAGTCAAGGTCTCATGAAGGACAATATACATTTCTTCTATGGAATTACTACTAAAAGAATTCGGCCTAAAATTCAAAAACTAAACAAAAATGGTGCACTTAGTTCCTGGAGTCTTTTAATTGGTTTTGCCACTGCTGTATTCAGTTAATCTCTAATCAGAAGGCATCTGTATAATTTTGTCAACTCTTTGATTTAAGACATCTTTAAAAAAAATAAAGAACTTCAAGAACAGCAGCAGTTCAAAATAATCCCAAAGGTAAGCAGCCACAAGTATCTTATTAAATTGAGAAATGAGGACTGTCAAGGTGAGAGTCCAGTACAGAAGTCAAGATATGCAGTCTCATATATTTTAAAAGCATATTCAAAAACTATCTTGAGAAATGAATTGTGTCATTTAAACTATTATATATGGATTATGAACTACTTAACAAAATCTATAAATTAAAATAAAGTTGAAGTCTGGATATGCACATATTATACTAAAGACTGATAGAATTTTTTAGACCTATGTGCAAGTTTAGTTAATTTAGTTAATGCTTTAACACTTTCAAGCCAAACAGAGGTGACCTCCAATGGCATTTTTTTATGCTAAGATAGGAATTTTGTTTGGATTAGAATAACATCTTTTCATTTTTCTAGTCCATGGATAGATCATAAAAGGTATAATATGCCACTGTATGAGTAATTTAGATTTTTCACATTGATCTATGCATACATGGAAAGGTTATTGATATAGCTGGCTTAGTATAATAGTAATGTAGAAGAAAGAAGGATGCAGGAAGACAAATATTGGAAGTCCAGAATATTGGAGGGTTTTTTCAATAATCCTTGAATTAGGGCACTGATCTTGAATACGGAATAGAAGGGAAATTCAGAAGATCAAATTGATATGCATACAGATTGCATGGAAGGGCAAGGTGATGAGAAAATGGATTTACTGTGATTATATATGATAGTAGAGATATTCTCTTATCCTGATATCCATGTTGGCATGCAATCATGCACTTAGGAAAATCACTTGTGAGTAATGTGAAATAAACGAACCCATCAGCTTGTCAATTTATTTCAATTAACCATTGGATGGAAAACTTGATATTGGGATTGTTCACCTCCACACTTTGATTCTAGGGACAAGAAACTTGGAGGTATTCATTGAGGTAAAGATTTTGGAACAGAGTTTAACAATGATTCTCAAGCAGCAATTCTGAGTGGAACTCTCTTCGATGTCTGATGATTCCAAATCAGAAATCAAGAGCTTATGTATCTTCACAAAAGTCCATCACATGAAAGTGAAGTCAAAGCTCCACTACTTGTGAGATATGATAAAATCATTCAATACCCCCAACAGGTATTATTAATTCTAATTTACAAAATAACTTACGTTCAATTTAGAATAACTGTCTGGACATATGAGTGAATGTGCCTTTATATGACTCCAATTACTAGCCTTGAAGTTCAGCTGTGGTCCTTCCTCAATATCATGCAGCAGAACCAGTCATTCCTGTTATTTCCCCTTGGAATTTTGGACCCACAGAATCATAAGCACAATAAATGATTATTTCACATGAGTATACAGTGAGATAATTTGTTACTGAGCCATAGTAATCGGGATATTGCAATATGTCGAGATACCGTCACCTCGTGCCTGAACTATTGAGAGAAATTTTTTTCCAAATCACTCCACCAGTGTTTGATCCCTCAGGAAATCTATTGATTAAACATTCTAAATATGTCTCAAATCAGAGTATTTTTCATCATCTCCATAGTTACCAAATCTGTTCCCTAATTCCACTCCACTCCTTTATACTTTATACATAACAGAACAGTAAGAATCACATATATTTAATACATATATTACACCATGTCTCGTCATTACTCAAAACTCTTTTTAACATTTTACAGTTAGAATTAAATGGAAATTCAAAGTCTTTATCATGGACCACAAATTCCCCAGGAAAGATTCCTATCTAGTATTCGACTATATTTTCCTTGTCCACTTCAGCTTCAGTGACAGTTACTGGAATATTCTAACTTTATTCTCATTTATGTGCTTTTATTTTAGCTGATTTCTTTGTCTGAAATGCCATTCCCCAAATATTTTCCTGGTCAAATTCCTCATACAATTTATGCGTCTTCATGAGTACCGTCTCTTCAGAGAGTTAGGCAGGTGAAAAATCAACATTCTGTTTTTTTTTATTTTTTTCTTTCTTTTCCTTTTTTTTTTTTTTTGGTTGGGGGAGGTACCAGGGATTAAACTCAGGGGCACTCCACCACTGAGCCACATCCCAAGCCCTTCCTATTTATTTAGAGACAAGGTCTCACTGCGTTGCACCTCGCTTTTGCTGAGGCTGGCTTTGAACTTGTATTCCTCCTGCCTCAGCCTCCTGAGCTGCAAGGATTACAGGCATGTGCCACCTAACACCCAGCTAATATTCTGATTTCTTATTTCTCCTTTTATGTATCGCTTATCTCCGATAGTTAGAAAAAACAATCATGTTAAGGTCTGTAAACAAGTCAAATAACACCTGGTATTTTGCCAGGGGAATGTTAGAGTTCATAAACAAGTCTGATTGGTACCTGGCAAAATGCCAAAGGGAGTGGTTTGAGAAGTAACAAAAGCAAGTAAGTATGGAGATTCCTTATTGGTTGACTGATGTATCTAGTTTATGCTAATTAAGATAAGCTGTGTAAAATGTATAAATACCTCTGTTGTCCTACAATAAACGGCTTCCACTCCTGCTGTATCAATGTACACAAGTTATTCGTCACCCCCTGGTTATTTTGCTGCAGCCAGCCGGACCGCAGCACATTTATTTATTTATTTCCCATCTTCTCTACTAGAAAATTGGTTCTGTGAAGGTAGGGATGTCAGTTATTTCACAGAGCCTAGAACACAAACTCACATAGAATGAGTACTCTAAATTATTTACAGAATAAGACAGTGAATGCATGAATAAATAAATGATGACTGATAGGAGAGGGCATGTTTGTCATCTCTAGCCTATTAGAATAAGCTCCCAAGCTCTACCTCTCCACAGCTGTGTGCTTTTGGACATGCTTATGAGTGTTTTATTTGTTCTGTGAAATGAACGAATAAAAGGATGTTCCATGTGCATTATTTTAGTGTGAAATAAAGTATTTAGGACAGTGAGGACAAGATAGTGGACTTTGAGCAAATCTGAGTTTCCTGTCCCAAAGTGAGACTCAAAGGTTCTACATCCCACTAAAGTACAACAATATCTCAGATGCCCTACCTCTTCAACTGTGCTAACTCAAGCACTAGAGCAGTAGAAGATGTCAAGGAGAACTTTAAGGGCCTTGATAAAAAATACAAATTTTATTCTGAAACTGATAGAGATATGAAGGGATTTAAACACTGAGTGTTGAGAGATTTTTAACACATTTTCTCAACAAATGGGTGTTATGATAAAATTAACACATTGGTTTTCTTTTCTTATGAATTATCTGCATTGGAAATATTTCTTACAAAGTCATTCAAATACCTACAAAATGTAGATTTCATCAGGAAAGATATACCAAAAGAAATGTTTATGTAGCTATGTTTAAATGTGACAAAGAAAATGATTTTGGTAAAACTGGATTTCTTTTTTGCTACCTTGCTTTGAACAGATATTTCAGAATCTTCAAAGCAGGAAAAGACGTATGGTTTAGAGATTTGAATTGGAAAATAGGTACTTCAATCCTCTTGTTCATCATGCCATAAGGGTAATTTTTCTTTAATGTTCTCTCTGACTCAAAATAAATAAAGACAAAACAAAAGTTTAATAGTTTTAAATGTTATCAACTTTATTCTTTCAAGAGATAAAACAAAATACACACTTAATTTTTATTTTTAGTTCTTTCATATTTATATAAATCTGATTGTCTTTCCATAATTTAGATATAGTGAATGAATTATTTTTGATATGTTTAAAATATGCATTTTTGTTTAATTTTCTGTGCTTTGTTTTATGGTAGTATCCTCTGATACAATAATAACCATAAGTTAGATGGGATACTATGCAGTATTAAATCTACAAATATTGGGAGTCTAGTGAGATGGGAATAATTTTATATATGAAAACCAAGACTCCAACCTCTGTTTCAATTTTTACATAACTGAAATAACAAAGCTCAATGTTTTTTTTTTTTAGAAATTAAAACTGTATGCATGAAACAGCCAGAAATTTTTCACTCTATTTTCATACGTCACTGTCTTTCACCATTCTTCCAATGACAGTCATAAAGGTATCATGCAATTATTCTCCAGCTTAAGTCATAAAATAGTTCATGTATCATTCATAAAATAACATGTTTGATTTTTTATGAATATTTATTTCACACATATATTTACTAAATATTAAACCTATGCTGTATTTAATTGTGGAAGTTTTATTATCAATCTCTCAGCAATGATTACTGGAATGTAAAAAAAAAGTTTGAATGCTGTATATTCTTTTTAACCAATGAAATGGATGAAACCAATTCATATCTCAGTAGACTCATCACAATAGCTAGCAAGTGAGTATTAAACAAATGGACTACTTTGGAAAATTCTAATCTTTGCAGACCTTAGCAGTAGAGCATTATGGAGGGATTGGCCCTTCTCAGATGTCAGCATATGGCCACCAGAGTGTTCATAAGTCTTCAAAATTCCAACCTCTGTCATCCAGTGAACATTTTGACATCATTTTATTTAAAAGAATATCTTGACTTTCCTCCATATTTTGACAAATGTATCTCACAGTTAACAATAGACTTAAAAGATTATCATATGATCACAGCTCAGCTTAAACTTACAGTAGGTTTATTTTATACTATTCTCCATTGCTGGTATAAAGTAAAACCACTGAAAATTCTCTGGTGTCAACAGCCAAGTCTGGGAAGCTCTGCATTGAGTGCTAAGCACTTAGCAAGGGTCATAATACAGATTTCTAAATAATCGAATGGATAAGTGAATTGAAGTATTCCTAAATAAGACATGAATTACAAAACACTAAAGGAAAATAAATACCTGTGAGGAAGGCTATTGGCACTGAAACATGAAATTGTTGCAAAATATTTTTGTACAGGCAGTAGATGACTTTAAATGAAGCCATCATTTGCTTAGCTTCATGGGCTGACAACTGTAAAATGGATCAAATGGTACTTAGGTCTTTGCATTTGACTCCTCTGCACAATTTCCTTAGGTATCTTTATTCATTTTCATGATTTTATCTGCTACCTTTATATATAATATTTCCATAATTATATTTTTAATATGTATCACTACTCTAAGATACAGACTCCTTGCTATAAATCTGCCTGCTGAACATATCTACCCACACGTTTGTTCCAATAATAATTCAAATTCTACATGTCCGATGTGGAAAATTATTTTGCCATCCACATCAAACACTCATATGTACCACTTAAAACTGTTCTAGCCTCATCTGCTTGTAAAGACTTGGGCCACTCCTTTAAGCCTTAGATGCTCCTAAGCAAAATTTTCTCCCTTCCTCTCTATGAATGACTGTCACAGAAGAAGTTATTTATATGGCCTCAAACAAGAGTCCAGTGAGTCAGTACAATTTATACCAGTCCCGTAGACATTAGGCAGTACCTGGCTGTATGACACATCTTCATATAAACTCTCCACCTGCTCCAGTTCATTCTACTTCTTTCTCTTTTGTGCTGCATGTGACAACATTCCTTAATGAAGCAGTAGCACAAAAACACAAGCTGACACTGTCAAAATTTGCTCCATTTTTGGTGATATCTGGTAATATAATCCAATTTAACCTGAAACTGCTACAAAAGTTTCTGGAGCTATTCTTGTCTTCTTTCCTTTGTTAACCTGCTAGGAACTCAGTATCTAAATCTAGCTATCTTCCTTTCTAAATAACAGATGCATCACTCCTCTTGATTTCTGCCAACACTGTCTTGTACCAGGCACTCACCTTTTCTTGGATTATTCAGAAATTCTCCTAAATGGTCTTCATAATTTTAGTCTTCTCATTTCTTCATTTTTAGACTTCACATTTAAAATGCATATCTCAGCATAGTCCTGATTCTCAGCAGACCCAGGCCTTTCAACTCAATATATCTCTAGTATGTGCTTTGAGTTTACATTTTTAGGCTTATCTTTCATGACTCCTTGCCTTATGTTTTAGGCTTCAGCAATAGCAGATATGACATTAAGAAAATACCTTCTTGCTGGGCACAGTGGTGTACACCCACAATCCCAGAAACTTGGGAGGCTGTGTCAGGAGGATCTCCAGTTCAAACCCAGCCTCAGCAGATTAGCAATTCACTTAGCAACTCAGGAAAACTCTATCTCTAAATAAAATATATATTAAAAAGTCTGGGGATGTGGTTTAGTGGTTAAGCACCCCTGGGATCAATTCCTGGTACCAAAAAAAGAAAATACCTTCTTGTTTATAATGCTTTCTTTTCTAATTCTGGTAAGTCATCTTACTTTATAATCAAGTTCAGGTATTTTTTTTTTCATTTATAAATCATGTCTTCCCTTTTCCAGGCTAAGAAAGGTGACATTCTATTCTTTTCTGTGCAACATAAAATCTCTTTTATATTTAAAAATCCATTAGAAAAGTGACTACAAAAGCTGCAGTCTATCAGTTTCTCATGATGGCAGGGATCCTCAGACTACAAAGTCTCTATCACTCCCTAACACTTGGGAAATGTTTTGGACTTTGAAAGAGGGAGACAGAAATAATTTCGGATTTTGATAGAACTGCTTTGTGCTGGGAATGGGTACTTTCTCTCTCCCAAACCCAATCCCTGCAAATGACTAAATGAAAGTATTCTTCATGAAGGGCAAAGTTGACTTTTTTTGTATAACTTAATATCTAAAAGAAAGCCTTTGGTAGCAAGAAGTCAATACATACTTACTAAATCAACAAATGAATATTGCATTGATAAGTCTCAGAAAACCTGAAGTTATTTCCAGTTGGGGTCATGCAGTACTCATAAGTTTGACTTTTGATTTGTATACTTTCTCAGTGAGCACACAGAATTCTTTGTGGCCATCACCAGTCACATTTATCTGCTGAGTAGACAACTGAATTGCCAGTCTGTAGAGAAGTTGAGAAAGGTGTGGTAACAGTAATGTATTACCTTTGTAGACCTGAGGGGTTTTTTTACTTAACTAAGCAATATCTTTTGTAGCTGAATGCCTATTTGGAGAATGAAGGTTCAAGCATGATGTCTGTCTGACTGAGACTGAGCTCAGCACAGAGGACTTTGTTCTGATAAGTCATATCTGGAATATACGCATCTTTATTCATCTCATTATCCACAGCGTATCAATAGTTAAAATATCATCAAATTCAGGAATAAACAGGCAAGTATGAAGAAGTGATGAGACAGAAGCTGAAGGAATGCAATGAAACTAGGTAAGTAAAGATATTCAAGGTTGAATAAACATATTGGTGTCTTAGGTGAAAAAATTTTCAGCCTTTACTACTTTGTATGATCCTCACTAATGTATCAAATAAACTACCAAATATCAGTTGACTAACCTTACTGTTCATTGTGTCTTGTTTGGTAGTATAATCTGGTATTCATATTTAATGGGATTGAGAGACAGGATTTTCTCATGCAGTGGTTTAGGATCTTAGGATTTTTCCATCTTATGACTCCATCCATGGCCAGGGTCTTAGGGTTTTCCTCCTCCAACCAGAAGTGGAGGAATTAAAAACAAAAAAGAAAAGGCAAAACAATCATATATCTCTTTCATGTTTGGTTTTGTAAGTGACATAAATCATTTAAGGTCATGGTTTCAATGAGAATTAGTTGTGTGGTACCACTTAGATAAGAGATTGAAAAACTTTTTCTGGAAAGATTCAAACAGTAAATTTATTAGTTTTTGTGGGTTATATATTTCTGTTACAAATATTCAACCTTGTATTCAACCTGAAAGCAGCAATAAGTAATATGTAAATGATTGGGTATGGCTGTATTCCAGTAAAACTTTATTATGGACTCTGAAATTTGAATTTCACAAAACTTGAAATGTCACAAAATGTTACTCTTATTTTGATTTTTCTCTAACCATTTAAACATGTGAAAGCAACCCTTCATTTTCAGACCTTATGAAAATAGGTGATAGCTTGATTTTAGGCTGTGGTTGCAGTTTGCTGACCTTTGACCTGGATGCAAGATGGCTGGAAAGGTTGACCCTGTCTGAGTTGTTGCTTTTTGTAGTAGCTCCACATTGTTTAAGTGGATGTTAGTTGTATGTCCCTTAGGCTGCTCCATGGCCAATAACAATAGCATACTACAGGGACACAGCCACATCAATGTTTATAGCAGCACAATTCACAATAGCTAAACTGTGGAACCAACCTAGACGCCCTTCAATAGATGAATGGATAAAGAAAATGTGGCATATATACACAATGGAATATTACTCAGCACTAAAAGAGAATAAAATCATGGCATTTTCAGGTAAATGGATGGAGTTAGAGAAGATAATGCTAAGTGAAGTAAGCCAATCCCAAAAAACCAAATGCCGAATGTTTTCTCTGATATAAGGAAGCTGATTCATAGTGGGGTAGGGAGCAGGAGCATGGGAAGAATAGACAAACTCTTTTCTCTATACTGAATGTATCTCTCCTGTTCCCAAGAGACAAAGCATCTAATCTCATCCAGTCACTGTATCTTGCTCAAAGCAGGGACTTCTGGGTGATATACAGTCTTCTTCATCAAATATGCCTGTGTTTTCTTACGGCCTTGAGAGCTACAAATTAAAAGACAACCAATCCTCTCCTTCCTCCTTAACATAATCAAAGTGAACAGGAGCAGGGTAACTGTACAAATTCCCATAAAGGGGAGGGAGGAGAAAACAATGATGAAGCATGTTTAAGTCATCAATTGTGACACTTCTTCCTTGACACTAGAGAGTTTTCTAGATTAGGCCAGTTCTTTTGGGGTACATCTTCCTTGCCCATTGCATCTAGCCTCTGAGCACATCTGAAGAAGGTTTTGAGTGATATGTGCTCCTTGGGGAAGACAGAGCTTTCACATACTGCTCATGCTGGTATAAATTTTAGAGTCCAAGAGGCATTTTATATTTATTATAAGCTCATTTTATCCAGAATTGTGGTTTTCTTAGCAATAAGAAAAAATTAGGTAGCACTGATTTATTTGCATCTCATTTGATCTGTGCTAGTAACAATATGCAACGTTTTCCCTTTGTATAATTTCAAATGGTTTTTTTATTTACTAGTTTTTCTTTTCCTCTTATACCTTCATCTCTCAACTTAATGTCAGTTACTTGAAATGATCTGAACATACACTTCAGGGAATGGAGAATCCTTTGAACTATTTCTGGTACATATATCTTAATTTTTGGAGGGTTTTCAAGACAGAGTTAGGTTTCCTAAAATTTAGAAACTTTCATCATGCCCCAGGTTCTTAAAGTCCTCTTCTTCCTCAATATCAGCAAATTCTGGCCTGAACTCATTGGTCAGAAGTCACATACTTTGGCTGGCGTTGATTCATGCAGATTATCCCTGTCCTCTAAAGTAGATGCAAGGTGGGTAGGGAGATTGAGCAAATTCATCCTTGACTGGCACCTACTTCTATTGAGCAATATTATAGTATGAAGAGCTAAATATGCTTTTCTGTGGTGCAGCTAGGAGAGAATTTGACTTTTATTCTGAAAGCCATGGTAAGCATTTGGAAGACTGACATCCATTAATACAAAAAGCAGAAATTGAAAATAAAGTATGTCTTAAAGATAGTGCAGTATATGGAAGCCTGAGGGCACTGAAGGATATGATCCTTAGAACCTCATCACAGTTTCAAATATATGAGACAGTTGCAGCAGAGCCGTCATTAATCACAAACACTCTCATGAAAGCTATTACTCTAAAATGAATGATCCTTTTACTTTTAATAATAATAAAACATGTTATATATTATCAAAACCTCAAATAGCAACATTAGAGAAAGATTCTTGTCAAATTTTGTTATATGATTATATGCATATAAGTAAAACTTAGCTATATTCATTTCATTGCAAAACCAAAAATAGTTTCCTTTCCCTGAATGTTTCATTTCTCCAGTATTAAAATAGACTTTAAAATATAAATATTGATGTCTTTCAATTGTCAGGGAAAGCACACAATGCATCAAGATTTAAATGAGACAAGAATAGAACATTGGAAAGTTTTACAGTTCAGGGATGTGAAAATGTACTTCAGTTAAAAAATCTTCCACAAAACAAATTAGTCAAAATAGCAATAGAAATAAATGCAATTTATAGTTTAACAAAATTTATGAATTTTGTATTTGTATTCTGTTAAGTTTCTTTGCATCTATTTCTTTTTATTTATATTAGTGTATCATTATTCTCATTTCATGTTTTACTCATTTAAAAATAGATACTTTTTTTTACATAAAGATAGCTCTATTGAACTTCTTATGAAAAGCATTATTATTCTATTGAGACTATTCTCATTATGGAGAATGTAATCAAATAAACACGTGAAGATAGCTGATTATAATAGTTACCGAAATGGGAACAATTTCTGTGTTTGAGCATTGTGCTAAGAGCACTGCTTATGCACAATTTTATTCAATCTTCATGTCAACTTTATGATACCCATAGAATCATCCTGATTTTACAAGTAAGGAAACTGAAATACAGAGAGGTTAAGTAACTTTTCCAAGGTTATATCAATAGTAAGAAACACACCTGAACTTTGAAACTTAGTGTATCTCTTAACTCCCCTGACATAGAAATACACCATCTTATCTCAAACCTGCTTCCACAAAATCATCAGTTAAGGTCTCTAGTTCCCCATCTGGGTAACATGGAAGAGGCAATCTTTCTGGGGTTGTAGCATATTAACCAAATATGGTCATAATCAAATCTGTGTAAAAAGAAAATCATATTTTAAATTTTGGAGAGGGAATTGCCTTTAATTTTTTAAATGCTGTGGTAGGCATTTGGTTGAAAAATATAGGCTGCATGGTATGGTCTAAAAGGTTTTTTAAAAAAATGCTACAATAGTGCAATTAAAGTTAGTTGTTGTTTTTAATGAGATAGAAAAAGTAAATTGAGTTTCTAGAGAGCAAGAAAATCATGAGATGGGGATAGATTCAAGGGAGAACAGAATTCTGACCATGGTTGGGGCTGAGGCCAAGAGCATATCTTTAGACATACTTGAGGGGAATAGTCAAGGGAATTATGACACCAAGGATGGATAATCTTGCAGGTTTTACATCATTGTATTATGATGTTTTCTGAAATACCAAATCCCTTCTTCCTAACCCACCAAATATGTTAATTTCTCTATATTACCACAGTGTACATGAAAGAGACCACTAAATCACATAAATAAAAGTACCAAATCACCATTTCACATGTAGTTCTAGAGTTAGTCTTCTTGATTGGTTCTTTAGAATCAATGGGGTATCAAATGTCACTTTCCTTACAGAATATTAGTAAAAGACTTAGACAAAGACTATGTGCTTAATCTTAAAATCGTTGGTTATTGTAAGGAAGATAGGATTTTCACATGAGGTGAGTACTTAAGTAATTTTCAAATGTGTTAAAGGAAAACTGGTCATTCATTGTTGATGTTTGAGGATGAGACAAATAATATATACATGTACACAAATATTAAACTTAATTCATTTAGATTATATTGCATAGATTGTTAAAGAGTTAAAGTTTGTGTTCAATACTTCTATTCTAATGTGCTTTTATAAGCAACCGTTTCATATCCATATTCATTTAACACAAAATATTTACTCATAGAGAAATCATATCCAATCAGCTTAGTTTTGTCTTGCCACAGTCAAATTAAAAGTGTTTTGAAATACACGATTAAGTCCATTATGGAATGCTAAAGAAGAAAATCATCTTAGAATTTTGTGAAATATGCTTAAGATATCAAAATAATAAAACTATAAAAGATAACAAAAAGTTTTAGATAATTAGGTATAACTATTACACATTTTTCAAATTTTATTTATTATTAAGGATGCCAGAAATATATAGTTTGGATTTGGAGAGTTAAAATGAAAACACCCTTATCTAAAATTTTTAAGACAAGTATATACTTAAAAATAAAAACAAACAAAACCAAAGTGTCTTTGATATATGAGAGTGAACCTAGCTATTTGAGAAGATCTATATATTTTCCTAGTATGTATTATATCATCTCTACATTTTTCCCTCTTGTAAGACTATAGATCTTGATTAAAATATAGGCAACACATTTTTCGCAGTACAACTTTATGAACTAAAGTTTCTACTATAGTTTTAATTTCAAATCATAATGTGGAAAATCCTTGATATGGTTGATCTCATTATCTTTTTCAAATTTAATATATCTTCAGTTTAAATCTACATATCTAAAATAAATACCAAAGTTATAAATTAATTAGTAGGATTTAAAAAATATTACAAAGATGATAGAATATTTCTTGAAAGCTTTGGAGCAAATTAAAAACACATGCAATGGAAGTCATAAAGAATTAACTTATAGAAAAATATAACAGAAATAAAAAAGGAAGGAAATATAATAATGAGAGAAATGAAGGAATAACATAGAACAGATATCTTACAAATATGTATGAATCCATTGAGTTTCTGACCCAGTTTTGCTAAAGTATAGATCTTAAACATGAAGATTTCTAAAATACAATTATTTATTACTTCATTTTTTCATATTGCTTGGGCTGTTACTGCAATGCATGGTCTGTTATTGGACTTCCTTTTAAATATTAACAACATTTCCTAGAGGCAAATCTCCCATACTATTTTCTTTATCATGGAAATCAAGTCATGGTATAATTTAGCACTATCATAATGCTTTTCAGTAAGAATGAATTGGACATAACTTTCATACAATACTCATAAAACTCCACATTATGTACAACCACAAGAATGGGATACTAATTAGAATAGGATATACTTCATGAATGTATAATATGTCAAAATGCACTCAGCCTAATGTATATCTAAAAAGAACAAATAAAAGAAAGAAACAAACAATAAGTTGTCAGTTACCACAGGTATGCATGTTGAAGCAAACATATTAAAAACAGAGTTACTACATATGAGATAAATGCAGGTTAAAAGTCATGCCCTCGTGAGTTATAAATGTACAAATATAAAATAATTATTAAATTGCAATTTAAGATCTTTTCTATCATCTTAAACCGTTAATGAATAACCATGCATTTAGGACACCAAAATATATCAATGTTATAGCACATAGAAATATCTAAAATATGTAGAAAAATTCTAATTCATCTAATGCTCTTCAATAATTTTATTTTAAATTTTATTTTATTAAAATTACCTAAATATATAAAATGACCAATGGGAGATTACTATTTCCAAATAATCAAGTTTTGCTTAAATTATGTTTTAAAAATCCATATTATCTACAAGAAAAAATAGGTAATATTTTAAGAAGCAAATTATGTTGATGTATTACTAGGGAAAACTGTATTTTATTAATAAAACATTAGGAACAAATATTGACTTAAAACTAGGGCATCTAGGGGCTGGGGTTGTGGCTCAGTAGTAGAGCACTTGCCTGTCATGTGTAAGGCCTGGGTTCGATTCTCAGCAACACGTAAAAATAAATAAATTAAATTAAATATAATTTTTTTAAAAAGGGCGTCTAGATCTTTGTCACAAATTTAAAACAGCACATTATATACTTTATAACTTAATCCCTTCTGTAAAGCAAATAATTTCTAGTTTAAAGATAATAATGGTCTTTTGAAATAATTAGTGAAAAGAAAAGTTTAAATGTAGAAAGAGATCTGTGGTGCTTTCTTTCTTTTGTTTCTGAATCATTGTCTCCTACTCGAATACTCCTTTCCACTATTACATACACTTCTTCAGAAATTCTGATAATTCAAAAGAGAATGCACGGTAAAGTAACAAGTAATACAGAGTATTTACTAATACAAGGAGTACTCTGAGGAGATGTAATAATGAGTAACGTGATTGGATGTAAGCTGGCTTTAAAATGTACATAAATAGTATGCTGCTTATAGTCATCTTTTTTTTTAAATAAACAGCATGTTTTAAGATCTATTTATATTGAAACAGAGATACATCTCATTCTTTTCATTGACTTTTAAGTGTTCCAGCATCTTTATCACTCTTTAGACTAATTATTAAACTATAATTTTATTTCTCTGCTATCTGATGTTCCAATGTTCTACTCTTTCTAACAAAGGTATACAAAGAGTCATTAGCTCACATATGAGAGCTGAAATCTAATGATGGAAGAACCAATTAGCTGTTTCTGATGTCATACTTTAGCAATAGTTATTTTGCATGAATAAAAAAATCAATTTTTCACATTTGGGGCACCAGAAATAAGACAATACATGCTGATAAAGTTCCTGTGTCTGAGTTGTATTCCATCTTGTAAATTTAAAACACAGAGGAGATCAAATTTTGATAGGATATGAGAATTAATCCAAGGTGAATAGATTTGTTATTTAGAAAGATGAAATTATTATTCATTAATCAAAATACTAGAATAGATGAATCAGTTTCTTTGCCAGTGCAATGTTGAAAGTTGGTTTTGAATTTTTTTATATCATCAGTATAATGCTCTTTGAAAAATAAAAGGGGACAAGAAACTAGAAAATACCGGTTAAATGAGCATCAAGTCAGATGTAAAAATTTGAGGGGTATTTATTTTTCTTTATGAGTTTATGATTAGGTCTAGTACTAGCTTAGTTTGGGTATCCAGTGGTAGCTAATAAAACCCTGCTTTGCATTTAGTCTACCAGTATGAAGACACCATCTGTGCTAATGGAGTTTTCTTTAATAATCAAGTAAATAGACAGTCAACAGACAAACTAGTAGAGAACAACAATTCTCATAGTACAGTCTGGAGACCACTACAACTTTTCATTAAATGGTTTGTGAGGGTCAAATATTTTTAATAATAATGCTAATAATTTTTTTGACTTTTTTACTATGTTTGCACTTGTACTGATGGTAGAAGGGTAATGGTGAATAAAACTATTGATGATTTGCTTGAATAAAAATAATGGTACTTAATTGCATTAGCAGGTATACTATTATCATTTATGTAAAAATACTACTTTTTCTTAAATAGAATGTACTTGAAAAATTGGTAAAATGAGTCATTTTGTTCAATCATAACTTATGAATCATATGCCTTTTAATAGTGCCTTTATGAAAAGGGAAATATGCATAAAATATTTCTCCTGGATGACAAAGTATGATCATTGTTTCATGGAGAAGCACTTGAATAATTATTTGTTATGAGATGAACAAGCTATTTCTTTTTATGGAACATGATTTTAACTGTAAGAACAACTATTATTCAAAATACCATTATGCAATTTTAGGTATTAGACATTCTCTCAAAAACAAAACAAGTCTGTAACTTCAAGGAAAACATCTAAGTGTCTTTGTTGCCAATAATAGATTGAATTTTCAAGAAAAATTAGAATTTTATCTAATTATCTACCATTGGGAGCTTGAAAGCTTTATAATACTTAGTACTTTTATAATGAGATTTTTGGGGAATATTAACAAATACTATTATTGGATATTTTATATTGACATGTTTTGACATTCAGAATAGCTGAATAAGTCAAAGGAACCAATATATTGATAGCTAAAAATTGTATATTGGTAAAAATCAATTCAAAATTCAATATAGAACAATAGATTTTAGTTTATTCGCTACAAAGTGCTCATTGATTGGGTTTTATATTCTACATTGCAACTAATTTTTAATAATCTTTTACTTCTCAAATTTTAGTGTAATATCTAAAAAGAGTACTTCCAATTATCTAAAGCAGCTATTAAAATATTCCTTTTTGAAAAATATATCTGTTGTGAGGCCAATAGACTTCAATAAAACAATTATTGGAATGAATGAATGAATGCACAAGCACATATTCTGGCTGTTTTCATTAAACCAGTCAGTAAAGATATTTGCAAATACAGAAAACAATATCATTCTAATCATCATTTTTATTTCTTAGTTCTAGTAAAGTTGTTTTTCAAAGAGTATGCTACTTTATTTTATTTAGGTTAACATATGATGAGTTTATTTTATCTTATATGAAGTAATAAAGGCGGGGAGGGTAGACTAGGGAGCATTAGGAATCTGATTCCCCACCTAGACAGCAATTACACTGGCAGACTCTGTCTGATGTACATATTTTGGAACACAGTAGTCTATAGAAAGCTTATAATTTTCTGTTGGTTTGAGCATTAAATTGAAGCTTGTTTAGATTAATCTGAATCAATTTTCATCAGAAATTTTGGAGACTAGAAGGCTATAGGTCAATATATTCAAAGAGCTGAAAGAAAAGAAAAAGTAGCTGTGAACCAAGAACCCTGTATCCAGCGAAATATTCTTGAATTTCAAGAGTTACAGAGAAGCCAGGTACAGCAGTACACACCTGTAATTCCAGCAGCTCGGAAGGCTGAGGCAGGAGGATCACCAGTTCAAAGCCAGCCTCACAAGAGTGAGGCACTAAGCAACTCAGTGAGACCTTGTCTCTAAATAAAATACAAAGTAGGGCCGGGATGTGGCTCAGTAGCTGAGAGCCCCTAAATTCAATCCCCGCACCCCCTATCAAAAAAAACAAAAAAAGAGTTACAGAGAAATTAAGAATTCCTAGACAAACAAAATCCAAGGGAATTTATTTCTACTAGATCCACCCTGAGAGAAATGGACAAGAAAATCTTGCAGAATGAAATGAAAGGATACAAATTATTAATTGGAAGCCATATGAAGAAATAAAGTTGTCAATAAGTATAAATTCCTGGGAAATGATTAAAACACATACTATGTTAGCAATAATTGGTAAGTTCTTCTATGTGATTTAGGAGAACAGTAAATTAAAAAACATAATTTTGGTTTGTAATTTTGTTTTCTGCATAATTTAAGAGTCTTATGCATTTCAAAATTTACTGGTTTATTGCTGGCTTATGTTAGGGCACATAACACATACACATAAATATGTGATTTTGCACATATATATATATATGATTTTGTCACAATATATGATTTTGTGACATCAAGCAATTGAAAAGTGTTGGGACAGAGTTGGAATAGGAGCAAATATTTTTTTAATGTAATTGACATTGATGTTAAGATGGCATCATTTCAAATTAGATTATCATAACTTAACATTATTCAGTGTAATTCCCATGGGAACTCCAAAGAAAACTGCTACAGAATATATAACTAATATATAAGTATGGAAACTGAAAAGGCATTTAAATATATCACTAATAATCAACTGAACACAGAAGAAGGCAGTAGTGGAAGAAAGCAGGGGTAAAATCCCCATTAGTTATAAAAAGCAGACAGCAAATTAACAAAAGAAAGTTCCTCTTTATCTGTAACTTAAAATTAATGGAACAAACTCTGCAGTTCAAAGTAAGAGATTAGGGGCTGGGGATGTGGTTCAAGTGGTAGCGCACTTGCCTGGCAAGCGTGCGGCCCGGGTTCCATCCTCAGCACCACATATCAACAAAGATGTTGTGTCCGCCGAGAACTAGAAAATAAATATTAAAAATTCTCTCTCTCTCTCTCTCTCTCTCTCTCTCTCTCTCTCTCCTCTCTCACTCTCTCTTTAAAAAAAAGTAAGAGATTAGAAAAATGGCTAAAATCACTAGCTCCAAATATATATTCCCTATAAGATTCTTTTTAGGTCCAAATATACCAATAGTTTGAAAGCAAACAATGGAAGATGTGACTCCATGCAAATAGTAACTGAAAGGAAGCAGGAGTTGCTATTTTAATGTCAAACAAAATATACTTCAAATCAAAAGAGAATAATAAACAAATAGGACATTATATAGTATTAAAAGTTTCAATGTATCAGGAAGATAAAATGGTTACAAACACTTAGATAATGACAGCTCATCAAAGTATATGAAGCAAAAACTGATAGAATTGAAGGGAGATAACAGACAATTCTGCAGTAGTGGTTGGAGACTACAATATTCCACCCTCAAAAGTGGGTAGAGCAACCAAGAAAGAAAACAGAGTTCTTAACACAATAAAGCAACTAGACTTAACAACCATACAAAGAACATACTATAGCCTGGCACAATGACTCACACCTATAATCCCAGTGGCTCAGGAGGCTGAGGAAGGAGGATTGCAAATTCAAAGCCAGCCCCAGCAACTTAGTGAATCCCTGTTTCTAAATAAAATTTAAAAGAGCTGGGCATGTGGCTCACATATAACACACTAAAGAAATACAAAGAATTATTAAGTATATGAAAAATTATCATACACCAAAAATTTGGCTAACGTAGGAGACATTGACAAAATTGTAGAAACACAAAATCTACCAAGACTAAATCATGAAGAACTAGAAACTCTAAATAGAACTACATATAACTAGTAAGGTCATTGTATCAGTAGAAAAATATCTCCCCAAAACATCAAGAAAAAGAAATCTTGGACTTGATGGTTTCACTAGTGATTTTTAACAAACTTAAAAAATAACTCCAATCATTCTGACAGTTTTTCAAAATATTGAACCAAAGTAAACACTTCTGAACTCATTCCATGAGGCTAGAATTATCTTGATTACCAAAAAAGAGCAAATATACTGTAAGAAAACTATAACCCAAAATCTCTTATGAACACTCATGTAAATATTCTCAACAAAATACTAGCTAACTAAATTCAGGAGCATATTGAAAGATTATACAGGATGATCACATACAGTTCATTCTTTATATGAGAGGATGTTTCAACACATAAAAGTTGATCAGTGTAATCCACCACATTGATGAAATGAAGAAGAACCCACATGATCCATCATTTGATAAAATTCATCATTCTTTCATGATGAGAACACTCAACAAACTAGGAAGGAAGAAAACTGCCACAACATGATATAATCTACATAAACCATATACTCAATGGTGGAAGTTTGAAAGCTTTTCTGTTAAGATCAGGAACAAGGCAAAATACTTGCTTTCACCACTTTTCTTCAACACATTACTGGAAGTTCTAGCCAAAATAACTAGTCAAGAAAAAGAAATAAAGGGCATACAGATCAAAAAGGAAGGAGTGAAATAATTTCTTTCATAGGTAATATAATTTTATGTATAGGAAATATCAAGGATCTCTCAATCACACACAAACTCACAAACACAGAGACTAGAAATATTAGCCAAATAGAAGAATACAAAATACACAGTTGCATTTCTGTATACTAGAATAAACAACATGTAAAGGCAATGATAAAAATATTCTATGTATAATAGCACCAAAACAAATAAATTACTAAAAAAATTAACCAAGGAAGTGACAGTTTTATACAATAAAATTACAGAATATTGATGAGAAATTGAAAATAATATAAGTAAGTGAAACCACATCTCACATTCATGAATTGGAAGACCTAATATTATAAAGCTATTAATCCTATTCAAAGTGACCCACAGATTCAATGCAATTAGCAAAAGCACAATGATCTTTATTCAGAAACAGAAAACTCCTCAAATTCACATGGAATCACTAGAAATTGAACAACCAAGACAGTCTTGAAAAATAAAGATGCATGTCTCATACTTTCTGATTTCAAACCATACTACAGTGCTTTAATAATTAAAATATTTTGGTAATGGAATAAAGGCCAAGGTAGTTCTATACAGGATAATAGAGAGCTGAGAAATAAATGTTTGCATGTATGATTTTTGACAAGAGTGCTGAGATCATTAAATGGGGGAAAATAGCAGTCTTTTAAACAAATAGTGCTGAAAAAACTACAAAAGAATGAAGTGGGTCTCTTAATTCAATAGAGATGAAAGACCTAAGTGTAAGCCTTAAAACCATAAAGCTCTTAGATGTAAACATGGAGCAAAACCTTCACAACATTGAACTTGACAGTGCTTTCTTGCATATGACACCAATCATTAGAGGTAATAATGACAAGAATGAAATCACAAACTGGACTTTGTGAAAATTTTAAAAAATGTACAGCAAAATTTATTATCAATAGAGTAAAAATATACCATATGAAATGAAAGAAAATATTTAATCATATATCTAGGATATGGTATTTCTAACCAGAATATACAGTGAACTCTTAAAACTTGACAAAATGCAAACAGCCTAATTAGAAAAATAAACTAAAGGCTTTACTAAACCTTTCGCAAAAGAAGATTTATGGGCAGCCAATATATATGTGAAAAGATGATTAATATTACAAATCATTAGGGAAATTCCAACTAAGATTTTCTACTTCATCACCATTAAAATAGTTACTATAAAAAAAGAGTTGATAAGGATGAGAGGTTGGAACACTTGTGCATTATTGGTGGGGTTATAAAATGGTAAAGCTACTGTGGAAAGCAGTATGGCTATTGTTTAAATAACTAAACACAGAATTATTATATGATAGAGCAATTCCACTCCAGTCTACCCCAAACCATAAAGTAAGATCATGAAGAGATAGTTGAACATCTATGTTCAAAAACAATGTCATTCACAATAGTTAAAATGTGTAAACAACTGAAAAATGGATGAGGACAATGTGGTTTATGCACACAGTAGAATACTATAGACCTTTAAAGGAAGGGAATTCCGACATATGCTAAAACATGGATGAATCTGGATGACACTGTGCCAAGTGAAGTAAACTGGAAACAGGAAAACAAATGCTGCATTAACCCCACTTATATGAGGAATGTAAAAATAGTCATGCTCATAGAAACAGAGTAGAGGCGTGGTTTCCAGGGCCAGAGGGAAGGAAAAGTAGGGTGCTGCTGTTCAATAGGTGCAAAATTCCAGTTATGCAAGATGAATATATATCATAGCATTTGAGAGAGAAGGCAGGGAACAAAGAAACTGAGAGTTTAGTCAATGTTAGGGAATGCTAATAAAATATCAAAAACATGTTTTCCATAGAAAATTGGAAACAAAATGGTAAAATATAAGAATTTACAAGTATCTGATTATATTAAAATTGCCAGGATCATCCCGTTTATAGTATAAACTATTGTTTCTTTTTTTTAGTTATAGATGGACACAAATCTTAATTTTGTTTGTTTATTTCTATGTGGTGCTGAGGATAGAACCCAATGCCTCACATATGTGAGGCAAGTGCTCTGCCCACTGAAGCACAACCCCAGCCCAACTATTATATTTCATTTGATTAAAAACAAATAAAAACAAAATAGTCAAAAGGCACCCAGTATCCCATTATATCATTTTAATATACTCATGTATGCAAATTTCTCATGGCCTGATAATTACCGACTCTATGTAGTCAGATAATTTCCATTGGAAATGGTACCTTTTCCAATAAACACAAACCTACAGAAATGACCTTTTGCTCTTAACTATAAGGGAAAAGCAATATTCTGTCTACTTCATTAATGCATTAATGCCTGATTTGTTCTCAAATGTGCTCTTTAGTTCACTCCAGCTTCCAAATGTTTATAAGGAATATGATACAAGTAATGAAAACTGAAGCACAAAGGCAATTTTTGAGATATATATTTTGGAGAAAAGTATCATTTTATCATTCTAAAAAATATTCTGCATGTTGGACTGTTCATTCTTAAAAGTAGCTCTGGTAGATGTTTTCTAACCACAACACACTGATAATTTGTTTGTCAATATGAAGCATCTTATTCAGTACAAAGTGGACACCTATCATGAACAAATGATCCATCTTCACTGGGAATTATTTTAAAAATTCTACAGTCTGTAAGATACTGGATAAATGAAAACAAAAGAAAGGAAATATATTCCAGTTCTGATCAGATAATGTCAATTAGAAATGGTACCTTTTAGTGGGATCATTCTAAAATAAATCATTTGAAAATCACTAGTGAGGTTTTACCTGCAGTTCTCAACGTGATTTTTTTTCACTGCCATGGATGGAATGAAAGTTCCCTGGTTATTGATTTCCACAACTCGTATGCAGCCAATAAAATTTTCAACTGGTCCAGAAATCTGAGAGAGACAGAAAGAGCAAGAGAAAGAATTAAAATAATAATCTTTAATGTATTGTTTTTACTGCAAACTGGTCAGAATGTGAAATTGGATCTCAGGGCTGAAATGATCTATTCAACATATTGGTAGTACAGTAATTCAAATCTATAAATATTAACCCAAACTGGAAACGGTGTGCCTATAAGCCCAGCAATCAGAAGGCTGAGATAGGATTTGAGACCAGCCTTATTTGAGACCTTATCTCAAAATAATAAATAAATATACATAAATAAAGGGCTTGGGATGTAGCTCAATGGGAGAGTAACCCTGAGTTCACTCCCAGAAGGGCAAAAAAGAAAGTAAAAAAGTCAACCAAAATATTAGTAGAAGATTTTCCATATCTTGGTTATTGTGAATAATGTTTCAGTGAACCTGGGTGAATGAATAATAAGTCACACACACACACACACACACACACACACACACACACACACACACAAAATTAGGATATTGTTGAGCCTTAAAAAGATGAAGTTTCTAACTTTTGCTTCAACATGAATAAACTTGTGGGATATTATACAAAGTGAAATAAGCCAGACACAAAAAGAAAAATTTTACATGATTTCACATGTGGATTTTTTTTTAATGTCAAATTCAGAGAATAAATCTTTGGTTACAAGAGGAATGGTTGAGCGGGGAAGGGAAAGAAAGGGGTTGATGTAGGAAAAAGGACATAAGAGTAGCAGAATAGAGTCTAGAGATCTAATGAACAGGAGGACTATGATTAATAATATCATATTGTATTGAGGACTTTTGCTAAAGGAACAGATTTTAGCTGCACTTACACACACAAAAAGGGTAACTGTGTGTGATGTTGGATGTTCAGTTAACCATTTACATCCACTATGCATCAAAACATCATGTAGACCTCAAATATTCAAAATAAAGTATGCTTCAAAATTACTATGGAATAATACCTCATTGTTAGTCAGTATTTACTAGGAGTTTATACATTTTAGAACTGTATGACAGCACAAAGTCACTAATATTAGGATAAAGAAAAAGTCTCATATATACAGTAAATTATCAATGAAAAATAGAGAAGAAAAGCTGATACACTCATTTTTCTTATCAAGGTATGACATGACAAGTCTCCCATAATTTTCACTCTGTTCTTTGTCCTTTATTCTTTCAGAAACCAGTGATTTCTTTTTCCTGTTTCCAACCATCAAAACATCATGAATTACTCTTACAGGAGCCAATGGAAGCACAGAGAAAGACACAAAATATTTGTGATTCCTGTTTCCTTGTATGAATTTTATTCTTTAGGAATAATTGGGACAAAAAATAATATTAGAGGATTCTGGAAGGCCAAGAGCACAAAGAAAATAAGGACACTAGAAAGCATTCATTTTGGTTGATGAAAATAACCTTGTAAAGATGAATAGACATGGTTTTCCATTGTATTCATTGTGAACATAAACACTATACAAGTAATTACAAGTCAATGCATATTTATGTGAAAAAGACAAATTAAAAGAGGCATGACTCAGAATAGAGTTAAAATGAGTATTTATTTTAGTTTCTGATGTGCTCTGTATATTATTAAAAATTTCAAGTTAAGATGGACCAAATTATGACGAGGGCAAACACTAAATTAATATGTTTGAAAATAAAGTGTTTAACTTGATTTTTGAATTAAATATATATGCTTTGTGCATTATTAGGACTTCATTTCTCATCAAGTATAATATTATAAATATATAAATGATAGAATGAAACCTTTGTCTTGTTTAGAAAATTTGGGATGAATACATTTTATTTATTTACTTAATATTCTCAATTTTATAAGTCTGATTTTTTTGTTCTTCCAGATATAGGCTCAAACATCTGCAAACCCTCTAAAGTAGAAATGCTCTGTCAAATGTCAAAATGACTAAACTAGGAAAAAAACACAAAATTTCATGTAGTAAGTTGTTTACAAAAATCAAGTTGATAACAAGCAAAACAGAAACATTTGATTCTTAAAATTTGCAATTGTTGGCTAAAAGTTTTTTGTGGGGTTGAGTAATAATTTTTTATTTTAAAGTTTAATTTTTCCTTTTAACCATAAATATTATGAATAAATCTACTTTTTAAAATGAAGTTTGTGTTTTCCTCTCCTAAAACATCACAAATGTAAATTATTACAGTTTACTAATTAAAAAAAACATTTAATTTAATGGTCACAAAATGCTTTTAATGATAGTATTATTATGAATGTTTGAATTTTATTTTAACATAGATCAGCAATAGCCTAAAATATGTGCATATTTAAGTAGATAATTTTCACTATTCATTAAAATCCTTGTTATTTATGAGCATCAGGCAAAGGAGAAAGTTTCAGCTTTTTAAATAAATATAAAACTATCAGAGAGATATAAAAAAGTGCCCTAAAATGCAAATGAATCCATGATTACTCTATTGAAATACTTAGAATTCTATTATTCAATCTCATTTACATATGATTAAAAATAAATATTAATTTATTCACCTTGACTTTTGAAAAGTGGCAAAAAAATTTTTTCCATAGCCACTAGCCTTTAAATTTGAGGGAATTCAAAATTCTTACATTTCTCATGTTTTAATAGTCTGAAAATTCTCCAGTTCTCTCACATATTAACTTCTGGCAGTCTTGCTCAGGATGTATTATTTGGCCTCCAAAGAAATTCCCATGTTGTCTTTTTCACTTGAAATACTGAAATTTAGTTTTGTAAAAAGTAAGTGAAACTCAAACCCAGAAACACTGAGCCTGAATACTAAACTTGAAACACTTGAAGCATGTACTTCTTAGGTAATTTTTAGTGTATGAAAATATTTCCTTGAATTTAGTTAATTTATGGTAATCTGGTCAGTCAAGGCTTCCAGGACCCTATTCTTAAAAGTGAAAGAATAGAAGCAAAACATACATAATCGATATGATAAGTTATAATGTATTGATTTTTAAGCACAAGAAACAATGGAAAATCACCTCCCATCGATCATAGAAATGGCATCACTGAATGTTATTGTCAATTCAATGAGGAAAAAAAATTGTACTCACATGACCTTCTATGGTTACTCAAGTAAAGTCCTTTTAAAATCCAACACAAATAATAAAATAATGACTCAGTTATTTCTCAACAACATAAAATGACAAGTGTGGTGAATTATATCACAGCAACAAAAAAATAATAATTCAGGGTATTGAGTATTATTAACAACAGAATTTTTGTTATTTTCATTTCCAACTTATATCTCAAATTTCTAAATACATGTTGAGTATGGTCCCATTTTTTCCTACTTCTCTATTAATAAAAGAATATTTAACTCTATCTCTGGCCTTTGATAGCTTTTGCTTTCACTCCTCTACAGAAATTCAATGTCAGGAGATAATAATCCATACTGCAGTAACAAGGCTCCATATTAACATTCCATTGCAGTTGCACAGAATTTAGACAGAAGGACTTCCTGGTTATAGGTTAGATTGTGTATATATTTAAAATATTTCAAATTTAGAATTAAATACTACTGGGCAATTTTTATTGTGATAATTAGCATATACTGATTGTATAGGATAAGAGGATTCTTTTTGAGATTTTCACACATGCACGTAACACATGTGAGATCTTTTTTGAATAAAGGTACTATTCTCAAACATTTACTTAAATCATGGATTAACCTAAACCCTGAAGACCTGCAAATATGAAGGAATGTGTACAGCAATCTCTGGTATACACATATCTTCTTAAAAGAGTCCAGTTATTTACTGCTTCAGTCTGTCCCCCACCCCCCCGCCCAGCTGTTGCTACTGTGATATTTACTTCTCTAAGTTTTCCTCATTGTTGTGTTTCAACTGAATCCTGGTAGTCTCCATTCTCTTGTGCAATTCTTAGTTTTTATGTAGTGCCATATTTCCTGTAACCCAAGGAGCAGTTCTTGTACTACATACCTCTGGAAGCATACTGCTTCAGGTTGGGTATACTTATTTGGACAACAAATGCCATTAATTTGTATTACTTTTAGGGATATCCTGTTGAATTCAGTTTTGTATAGAAAGATTGTTTATTTGAATTTAAAATATTTTTTTTTGATACTTGAAAGATATTATTTCATTATCTTCTGGCCTGCATTGTTTCTGATGAGAAGTTAGTGATATTCTGTTTTTATCAAATTTTATTGAGATTATTTGGTATATAAAAATATTTTTCATTAAATCCATTTATTTTTTGTCATTATTTTTTCAAATATTTTCTTCTGACCCTCTTTCTCTCTGCACTTTTTGGGACTTCAATTACTCATATTCTGACCCCTATTGTTGTCTTACACGTTACTGAGTCTGTTTTCATCTTTTTTCTCTCTTTCATTGTAACTATCTTCTATTCCTTTGCATTCAAGTTCATTGATCTTTTCTTTTGCAGTGTATGATCTGTTGTTAAAACAACATACTGAAAAGTTGTGCTCCATTTGTGTACAACAAATCAAAATGTATTCTGCTGTCATGTATAACTAATTAAAATAAATAAATGAATGAATATTAAAAATACTTTGGGGATTATTATTATGTATTATATATTATTATATATTACAGTTCAGATATTTTTTAGAAGTTTTTTCTTTTTAATTGTTGAATTTTGTTCATTCTTTTACGCTTGATTCTTATTTTACTGTTTTATTTTTTCTAGTTTTTAAATTCATGTTTTCTTTCAGTATGTAGGCAATTTTAAAATAATGGATTTAATGACTATTTTTCTTGACTGTTTTTTTTTTTGTGATTCTGGGGATTGAACCCAGGGCCTTATGCATGTGACAAGCACTATACCAACTAAGCTATATCTCCAGCTTTCCTTAGCATTTTTGATTTGATTGATTTTTATCTGATTATAGACCTCAGCTTAATGCTTGTTTTTATTTCACATGGAACATGATATTGTTATTTTTGCATGTTTTCCCAAATATTTATTTCAATATTCTAATTATTAATGGTAGCAATGATAGTATAATACCAACTACTCACAAACAGAAAACCGATATGCTCTTAAAAAAAATTCTGCATGGCTTAGAACACAGAAGAAACAGTTCCTAGTACAGCCTCTTACTATTACCTTGGATCACCTGTTCAGATGATCTCATACTGTAATCAAATTATTCTGACATCAGAATAATTTTCTAAGTAGCATGTTCATCCTTTTGTATACTAATTATTCAATTTAAAATATTTTTATTGACTTAGTGCTTATGCTCTAATTATCCCCCAAATGTTGCAGAAGAGAAATCCTTCAACAATTAAAATACTATGAATACTGATTAACTTTTTCTCTTTTATTTAATTTAAAGTATCTCCATTATTATACTCAAAGTTTATTGCTCTTCTATGATGGATTTACTTTTACCTGAATTCCATATATTTCTCAGTCTAAATATTCTTTACTGGTATATTTATTATTCCTCAAATGTAATTAATTCCTCTATTAGTATATTTATTGATATTATGACCAAATTTCATCATTACCCATTTTAAATTGAGTGAAGCAACTAAAAGTTGATAGGGCAATATAGTACTGATGATTTTCCTATACTTTCTAGTGGCTAGAAAAGTAGGAAAAATGTGAGTTATATTGTGGTGAAGGAATTAATGACTTTGATGAATTACCTGTGGGTCCTAAAGGAGAAAGAAGGGAAGTAAAATAGTAGAAAATTCAATGCTATGAATATTTATTAAATGCCTATTAACTATTTATTACTTTCTCATAAATCATTCCAATTCCAGGATCATTGAAAAATAATAGGTCAAGATAAAGAGAAATTGGTAGGGAGTACTGATGCCAAGAACATATGAGTGAACTTACATATTAAAACATAGTGTTTCAGATGTTTAACTGTTATGTAAGATGTGAATAAATTAGATATATCATACTGTATATAATGCCAAGTCACATGGTATTCTATAAATATCCTACATGAGGGGCTTTAGCAACTTACAGGTAAAATTACAGTATAAAATAGTAATATATTGGTCTTTGAAATATGATGATACTTCAGTCATTTTGATATATTCATTAAATTGTGTTCATTTTGTAATATTTGTGGGATTCATATGAACATAGTCTATATTAAGACTTAAAATAGAATGTAACTGAGTCTAATTCCACAGATGAGAGGAAAGTTTATACACTGATTCAATAAACATTTATTTGTCACATGCCAATGACAAGCACTAGGTCACCCTATCAACACATTGTTCACTAACAGGAAATCTCGCAGATGAAATGGAGTAAAGCTTAAAATTTTAATTCATGCGTTTTTTTCCTCCAAACTTTCTACAAAAGAAAAGTCTATTTAAAGCAATCTATTAATCTAGATGATTTACATTTTCAAATTCAATCAGTCCCAATATGGCATCTGTGGGAATAGGCATTGTTGCAATGTAATGTTAACAAAAACCAGATGCAGTTCAGTAAAAAGAAAAGGGGGTGGGGAATAAGAGAGTGATAGTATCTGTTTCTAATAATGACAGAAACTGGTTGGAGACTAAACTTTTTATGAAAATAACTATACAGAGTAGAATTTAGGCAAAAATCTATTTTCAGGCAACAAAGACTTATTAAGGAATAATAATACAATACCCTAGAGAGAAAGGGAACAGAAAATGTTGGTCTTGACATTTTGTCTTAGAGAATTTTGAAGGTACAAGTGGCAGATGAGACTTAATAGAAACCAAACAGGGAATTCTGTAAATATTTTGGGGTTGAGGGCAAAATATTGAAATTTAAAAGCAAATAATCATCATTCCTGGGGAAATAGAACAAGGAAATTAGAGGATTGAATATGTGAGGCTATTTTTAGAAATTTTTCAAGTCAATGAGGTTTCAGAGCTACCTAGAATTTAAATGACCAGGGACATTTGGGACATTTGCATCAGTGGTGATGGTTCCTCTTTCCTCACTGTAAAAACTGGCAGAGAATTTGCCTGTACGATTGCAAGAGAAAATCATGAGCAAAAATTCATTTGTATTTCTCTATTGATTCTTTCTCTGCAAGGTCAGACACATGGTGTTCCACACTAAAATTTCCACAGAACCTAACGCACACGTAGTCATTCCATCATGACTATGTATGTGCTGAGGAATTTTCCATGATTTGATTATTTTTGTACTTTATAATTATATTGAGGAATAGCTCATGTATCACAAAATTTACCTATTGAAACTGTACAATTAAGGGTTTTGGTATATTCCCAGAGGTGCTCAGCTTTTAGCGTAACTAATTTTAGACTAAATTATCATTCTAAAAGAAATACCTTACCCATTTGCTAGTGTGCAGTGAGATTCTCTCTCCGATACTAGGCGACCACTGAAGTTAACTAGCTCTATAGATTTGCCTATTATGAACATTTCACAAAATTTATAGAAACATATAATACATAGTCTTTGTGGCTGGCTTTTCTACCATAATATTCTAAACATTACTCCATTGGATGGTATGTATTAACACTTCATCTTTTTTTGTTGCTTAACAACATTCCATTGTGTCAATATATGATATTTTACCATTCACTAGATGGATCTTTGGATCGTTTCCTTTATTCTGGTTATTATAAAAAATTGTGGTATGAATACTCATATACATTTTTTGTGTGTGTTTTGCTTTCTCTCATCTATATGACTATTCCCATGAATTTTATATATGTGTTCTTGTGATTTGCTTACTTCCATGTCTTCTAATATAGCTACTTTGGTATATGTCTTGGTGGGGGGGGAATTAGTATCCAAGAGCTAAATTGTGAAGCTGAAAATGAATGCATCAAAATTCTTAATTAGAAACCATCTAGATCCATCTATAGGGTCCTTTTAAAGAAACCTGTGGTGCCACCCTGCTTGTGGAAAAAGAATGGGACTGTCTACATATACTACTCTGGAGTGTGCAATGGATGCTCTAGAGTCTACTCAGATGTCTCCTTAGGAGTGAAGGATTTTCCACTTGCTTCCACCATTGTGGGAACTTCTGTAGACAGGTTTTACCTCCTTGGCCCAGGGATGCAGCATCATACAAGTTCATTCCCCTTTTGTCCAATGACTGATCAACAAAGTACTATAAAAGCCCAGATCACTCACCCTCAGTTGTCAACTCTAAATAATCAGTCCAGGTACAAACTTGACATGCGTGTGGCTAAAGCTTTTATTGATATTGCATCTCATCCCAAATTTTCTCTTCTTTCCCCTTCCTCTCATAAATGGTGTTCCAAGTGGCTTTCTAAATCACTTACATGCTAATCTCCATCTCATAGTTTGCTTTCAAGAGAATGTAACCTCAATAAAGTGATCACCATGATGTACTGATAAGTAAAACAAAACAGAATAGTACATACAGTGTTATTATTTTAAAATGGAGGGCTATGTACATATATATATATATATATAGTGTTATTTGTTTATATTTAACAAGTGAGTAAATCATAAAATATGATTAAAAGAGGAGAAGAAATAGAAAAGCAGTCATGATAGAAACCAGATTTCTTAAAACATATATTTGGATATATATTTGCTTTTGAAATCATGTAAGTATATTATACAATTAAAGAATAAAGTAAAAAATTAAAAAGCAATCCTTAAAAATCATAAACCACATAAATAAATGATCTTTTGTAGTTAATTGGTGGTGTGAAAACACATAATACAACTATCCTAAATATTTTTGAAACATAGAAATTTGAACATGCATCCCAAGCAGAATCTTAAAGGTGAAAGAACTCATCCAAAGCGAGGTACAGTGGTACCTGCCTGTAATCTCAGATACTTGGGAGGGTGAGGCAGGATGATTTCAATTTCAATGTCAGTTTAGGCAGCATAGCAAGACCCATCCAAATGTCTAAGAAAGAAGGACACCAACCAACTAATCAACCACCAAATATATTCAACTCTTTTTAGTCATAGTGATATAGCGTTATTTGTGGGAATATTAAATGTGTGATTATGATAGTGCCAGTGAGAACAATTTTTTTTCATGTTGAGAAAGATATAACTAAAAATTCTAAAGTTCTCATTTTAAGTCATAAGTATCACTATAATTCAGGATATATTTTACTATAGCTACCATAACAATTTTTTCCTAATGTTGACTATTGAAAAGATTGAAGAAAAATAAGAAGGCAGTAGCAAAAATATAGTTTGAATTTATGATCTCTAAATACTAAATAATGTAAATTCATGATAAATAAATAGATAGATACATAGATAGATAAATTCATACAACATTTCTTGAAGAAATGTTTAATTCCTTCAAGGGAAAGAAAAGTATCCATGAAACTTTACCAATAAAAGGATCTAGTTTCTTAAAATTCTTTGTCAAGAAGTTAAAAACAGACACAACAAATTTCCAACCATTCTGAAAAGCTTAGAAATTTTGAGGTTTATGGTGTATTTCGATTGACTCACAAATTTGATACTTTTTCAAGGGTTGAAATTTAATTAGATACTAATTACATCAATTCCCATAGGATTCTACCATGAATATTATATTTATTGAAAGTAACCCCTTCTGAAAAATCAGTCTAAATGAAGATGCAAGGAATAAGATATCACTTCTTCTCAGTCTGAACAATTAGGAAAACACAAAATGAAATAAAATTTTAGTCTATGATATTGTTCCACATTAGGTACAAGTTTATAATTTGGTAAAACAAACAATTAAAATCTTGTATCAGAAACAACATATATTTTCATTTGAGATTCTCTTATGATTTTTTACAGTGAAAAACAGAAAAATATTATTAGAAAATCTTTCTTTTTCCAGATATTGAAGTAAAAAAGAGAAGAAACTTAAAAAAAAAAAGATCCATGAACTGAGTTTGTAACTTGCTAATACTCTGATAGTTGATTCCTGAAATAACAAAGCACTTGTGTATTATTACAGCATAACATAGGAAAAGGCTGGTCTGGTCTTTGACTTGAACCCAAGACTAACATATATAATTTTCTTCCATTTAAAATCATTACGTGAAGAAGTCAGCAATAAAAATGAAAGTTTAGGTCAAATTCTCCAGCGTCTCAGTTTCTTTCTAGTTGCAGTTTCCTAAATGTAAATCATATTTAGAAACAAAGGAAATTTCGTTTATTGACAACAGTCACAGATTCATGATCTAAGATCTCTGAGGCTTTAAATTTAGAATCAACTTTGTGAGAAAAGAAACAAAATTTTGCAATTTTGTAGAATTGAGTTTTTACAGAATCCAATATAGATAAATTTATTATTATTATTGTTATTATTACTACACCTTTTTGGTCATACATAGTATTTTTGTATGTGATGACATTACTTGATTCCTATTTAATGTTGGAAAACAGGTTAAACAGTTTCAGATAAAGAAATCTAGTGTGGAAGATTTTAGAATCTGAAAAAATGTAAAAGCTGTTAGAAGTATAGTAACATTAAGGCAAGCCTTTGCTTAATAGAAATTTGTTTCACCAAGTTTCAGACTTTAAAATTCATGAAATCAGATGAGTATGGTGGTGTACGCCTATAATCCCAGCAACTAGCAAGGCTGAGGCAGGAGGATCACAAGTCGGATGCCAGCCTCAGAAATTTAGCTAGGCCCTAAGCAACTTAGCAAAACCCTTTCTTAGTATCAAAAACAAAATATGGCTGGGAATGTGGCTCAGTGGTAAATTGAGTTCAATTCCTGGTACCAAAAGAAAAATCATGAAATCATTCACTAACCTTCCTCAATATTGCAAAATGAACAGTAACTCTTTCTTACCTACTGTCTAGATATTGCAAATGATTTTCATAGGTTTGACAGCATGAAGAGAAAGTCAGGTTAAAGGGTTTGCTCATGGTAGTCTGAACTCAACTGCACTCTGCTCTGACTTATTACAAACCTTCATATACTACCTCCCTCCTGAGTTCCATTATTTGTCTCAGAGGTGATAGGAAACAGTGGAAAGGACAAATGCTTTTTTAAATGTAAGGGATTCAGTGTAAAGCTCTCAAATTGTCCTGGGAAAAGACTTACATCCTCAATTGCTCCATTTTTCTGTATACTGGTTAATAAAATTTATTGAAATCCAGTAAACTTAAAGTTTTCTATGCAGTAACAAATTGAGTAAAAATTTGTCAAGTGGAATAATGCTCCAAGAATCTTAAGATAACTAAGAAAACAGAGAATGAAACTAAGCTGAATATTTTGTGATTTTTTAAGCTTTCTTTTGTGCTATGCAAATTTTATTCTCAATTATTCTGTATATTTAATTGTGAGAACAATTCAAAGACTGATGCTGACAGAGGTAGGTTGAACCAAATAGTATTCACGTTTATATCGCAAATTTTCTACTGATTTATCTATCTCTAAATTACCTGCATCTTATTCGCATACACTATAATTATGGTTAAAACTATAACTACTGATAGCTTCTACTTATTAATTATCACCATCCTCAGTTTTTATGAAGAGGCCTGAGAAAAGAATAATTTCTATGAAATTCAAAGTATCTAAACATACAAAAATCAAAATTAGTCATTTGAAACAAGAATAACAATTCTATAAACAATTCATAAGATGGTTAAGGATTTCTGGAGGGAAAAATCCTAATTGCTTCCTTCTGAAAATGGCAACAAATATTTTCAAGAGAATAACACATTTCACCTACTGGATCATTCCTATTTGCATGTGAAATGCTTTAATGTTGCTCATCTTACAGTAATGTTCTGTGATCTTGCTTCTTGAGCAATCATCATGATGGTTTACAGCAGGGTGTTAATAATGGGACCTCTGCTTTCTTCCTAACTATTGACAAGACTGTTATTCTATCAGTATATTTATTTCTTTTTAAAGTGGAGAATACTAGTGTAGTGGTCCCCACTGATTTGTTGGGTTGTAATAAGCTAATAAACCCATACCTGTGTGCTGGTGTCGGTGCCATGCATCCACTCAGAAGCCTGCTCTCCTAAAGGTCTTTGTTGTTTTCCAATGTTGTTTCTCTTCCCACAGAGAAATGTAACCCTGGTGGAAGCCACCCATGTTAACTCAAGTGGATGCCTGACTTTCATGTTACTCAGTGTTTGCACATAATAAGTCCTTAAGTCATTAAGTGTTAGTGACTTAACAGGAGATTTAACAACTTAAAACAGGATAGAAAACAAAACAAAATTAACATCAACATATTTGCTTACCCACTTTTAAGTGCCTTTTCTTATTTTTGCAAGGGAGAAAAAAGGAACATAATCACAACTGTTTTAACAACAATAATTGTTTTTTCTCTCCGGGAAATATAATTTCACCATTAATTTTGTTAATTCTCTTTCTTCCAATCTTATTTCTCAATTCCAACTTCCTCCAACAAAATCGTTAATTTGCTAATTATCTAATTCATTCAGAAGGTTTGTTATCCAGGTTCTTCAGCAACACTTCTTTAATATTTATTCAGAAACTCTTTGTCAAGGGTCTTAGACTCCCTGGAAACTGCTCTGGGCTGTACATAGATGACTGAGCAAGAAGTAATCCTGCCCTAATGTGGTTTCCAGCATATAGAATAAATATGCACACAAATGTAACTTGACTAAGTGCTTTGTGACATTAGGGACTCAATCTGTCTTGCTCCTTGCTTTTTCCCTGGAATAGATCTTTACAATCAGTACACATAATACTGTATTGTTGGTATGTACAAGTCTGTCTGAGCAGTAGATGGAGAAACTAAATTGGAAATGGAAAACCTTACAGCTTTGAGTCCAAAAGCACTGGGACTTGAACATCATAATTCATTTAAGTTGTGTGACAATCTTATGAGTTTCAGACCATTTAAAATGTTTTGGCTTTTAAAATTTTCTTTCTCCATCATCTTCTAGACTAGGCTTTAGGAAATCCTTTGCACAAGTGGCAATGTGGGGCAATTTAAAGAATCTTCCTGTCGTTTGGTTTCAACAGATGCAAACCTGGTGCAAAATCAAGGGCATGAGGAAAATCTCAAAAGCAAATAAATACTTCTCCCTCTTGATTTCTTGAGGCCAGAAATCTTACTCTCTGGAATTTACACTTTTGGATAAAGACTCTTAGCTCATTAAAGACTAAATATCCCAGGAGAGGAAGCATATTAAATTATCAAACATTTAACAAAATGCTATAATTACTTTGATCCAATACTTTCCCAAGAACATGAATTGAAAGCAAGATGCCAGTGAAAAGGCAGGGATGCTGAACTTGAAGGACACACCACTGAGAATAAAGGGCAGCAGAAGAGTGAGGGTACCCAGGACTGGCAGCCAAAAAGTTGACCCTTCCCAGTGGTTCATCCTTTCCTAGTCTAGCTTTTCTAGCCTGATGGGATCTGGGAACATCTGTGCTTGAGCTGTCAAAGTCCCACAGGTGCAGAAAATGTAATTTATTAGAAGTGAATTTGTAAATACAGAGAAAAATAACTGGCACTGTGAGGCACCAGAGACTAGCTATAGCAATAAGACAGAAAAGGCTTGCCTGGACACTGCTACAGTTGATGGCAGTAAAAAAAAATCACTTGAAAAAGTTTTAAAAATATACATACTTATCTGAAAGGTGTCTGCCTATACTAATTCTTTGAAGTCTTTCCCCTGTGTGTTTTTTTAAAATAGTTTAATAATTTTAAGTTTTAATTTAGGTCTGACCCATTTGAGTTGACTTTTGTATATGGTGAGAGACATGGATCTAGTTTCATTCTTCTGCATATGAATATTGCAGATTTCCCATCACCATTTTTTCAAGAGATTGTCCTTTCTCCCATGTATGTTCTTAGTATCTTTGTCAAAAAACAGTTGGCTATAAGAGTATAGATTAATGTCTATCCTCTCTTTTCCATTCCATTGGTCTATGTGCTGATTTTTATGCCATTACCATGCTCTTTTGGTTACTATAGCTTTATAGTATGTTTTGAAATCAGGTAGTGTGATGCTTTTAGTTTTGTTCTTTTTGCTTAGGATTGCTTTGGCCATCTGGCATTTTTTGTGGTTCCATTACTGGGCATATATCCATAGGAAATGAAATTATGTCAAAGAGAAACTTGCACTGCCATTTTTATTGTGGCACTGTTTACAATAGTCAAGGTAGAGAATCAGTGAAGTTTTCTGTCAATAGATGGATTGATTAAGAAAATATATGCATGCAAAACAGCATGCTATGCAGCTATAAAAGAATGAAATCCTGTCATTTGAGGCAACATGGATAGAAATAGAAGGCTTTTATTAAGTGAAATAAGCCAGACACAGGTATATATTGCATCTTGTCATTCACTTGTGGAAACATTAAAAGGTTATTTTATAGAAGAAGAGAGTAGAATAATGGTCACTAGAAAATGGAGGGATGGGGGAATGAAGTAGAGAGAGGTTAGATAATAGGTACCAAAGTACTTCTCTCATCATATACAAAAGTCAACTCAAATGGATCAATCACCTAAATGTAAGATTGGAACGTACACAACTATAGATGGAAACATAGGGTAAATGCTTTAAGACATCTGTGGAGGTAATGAGTTATCTTACACATGGCAGGAATTAGTGTTAGCATTGTACAACAGAATGGGGTAGCTATAGCATACAACTTATGACATATTTCAAAAGAAAAGAAAGAGTATGAACATTCTAAACACAAAATGAAAAATGTTGGAGGAGATGGTAATGTTTACTATGCTGACTTGATACAGTTTGTTCTTTTTAGAAGCAAAACCTGAGTACTAATTATATGGCTAAACATTTATTTGAGCAAAGTCTACCAGGGATAACACAGATAATTTCAGTGCATATTAGACATAAACAATTACATACTCTTTCCTAGAAAATACAAATTAAATCTAAATTTTATGTAAAGAGATCCACACTGTGACTAGTTCAGCAAAGCTAAAAAAAAAAATCACAACCACAAGCACCATCACCATTATTTGTCATTTCTTTTTAAATTTGAACTTTTAACATTTATACAGGGTATATATATACTCTAATCTTAAATGCTATGTATTGATTCTGTAAATGGATGAGTGAAAGCAGAGACAGAAGCTTAACTTCACATTTTGTCTCTTCATCATTAAAAAGAGTGCTTTAAACGAGGTGTTTTCTTTTAGCTTTCATAGTCTAAGATGAATGATTTAAGCATCTAGAAAAGTAGCCACAGTTTTCTCATCTTCCAGTTCCACCCACACACACGCTTTCCTTCTTCATGTAAATTCTATTTTTTCTCAATTTGAGACATAATAGAAAATTGGTATTCTCAAGTTTCCCAATAAATAAATTGTTTGTATATATTGTGTAGGGTAGTTTGGAACTTTCTTCAGGAAATTTTGTGTAATGCATCAATGTTCTACCATTTTATTATAAATTACTAAATAAAATATGAATACAAGTGGTGCTAATTAGATGAATAATACTATAAATACATAATGTGATAATTATAAGTATATATCTTATCAAATCCTTGGGCTATTTGCTTAATTTATGTATCAGGAAAGGAACAAATATCTTACTTCGGAGTTGAAATGTAGGAAGCACTTGTCCAGGATATTCTTTAATATTATTTCTTAATCATCAGTCATTTCATAAGCCCCTTATGATAGTTGCTACAAGCTCAATACCTCATATGTTCATACGTGTTTATGTTTTTTAAAACAACTCAGAACTGACACCACTATCCAGTCTCGTATCAAACAAAAATATTCATGAAGTCAGTCTTCACTTGCAAACTATATTAATCCATCCTGAAATAAGTATACAAATTTAAACAAAGAAAAAAAATAATTAGTTCACAGTATACCTATGAATCTCATAATCCCCTCATCCTGGGTATACTGCATGTGGGGAAATACAGAGGCAGTTTGTATAAATAAAATAAGAGCATGCCCCCACTTACATACTAATGCTACTTCTTTGTTGTGTGACTTTGATTCCTCAGTTTTCTCTTTAGTAAAATGAGGATAATAAATTATCTACCTCATAGAGTTCTTGTAGGAACTCAGATAACATACTTGAAATATCAGAAGTTTCACACAGTTCATGCAGTACATGTTTTCATGCTAATATTACCATCATGTATATGAAATAATCATTACATGGGAGTCTCTGTTCATCAGTTGTTCTCTGTAAGCATTACTCTAATATTCACTGTTAATTTGAGATTGGAGCCCAGATTATTTGATCCAATATAAGTCCCCAACAGAGTTGATAAATCTTCTAAATAAGTCTGAAATCACTTTCCAGAGTAGTTTCTTTCCTGGGAGACTCTGACATTGTTTCGGGCATACATTAATCAATTCAAACTTTAATTCAAATGTTTACTGAGTGGTTAGTCTGCACAGGACAGAAGATATTAAGAGGATACAAAGATGAATCAGGAGAGCACTCCCTCCGAGAGTTAACAAATAACATTCATGTAATTAGGAAGCAGCAAGAGCAGCAGAGAGGAACCCTGAAGATGAGTTTACAGGAGTTCTGAGAAAAGTTCTGGAAGGTTTCTGGCTCAGGAAAAGGTGCCAGGCACTCTAAAAATCATTTTATGCATGTCATCTTATCCTCCCCCATACCTATAAATTACCCCTTTCGGCAAAAACTGTAACAGAAGTGAAACGTAGCCTTCCTAGAACAGTAAAGTGAAGTCTGATTCCAAGTCAAACATTGCTACGTTTTATTTTATTTAAATAATTTTCTATAAAAAAATAGAAAAAGCTAAATGTAGGGGCTTGAAATTACTGTTTTTGCTGTGTTCTATCCCACTTGCTGCCTTGCCATTTGGATGCTATTTACTCTAGCAATTTACTTCTTTAGAAAATTAAATGTCACACTGCTGTCCCATAAGAATTGGCACAGCTTCCAAAATTACTTAGCCTTTCCCCCTGAAGGAGCTTATACAGTAGGAGAATGTGTTTAATTAAGTGTGGAATAATTATATTTCTGAATATTTAAATCAGAATTCAAATAATCAAAAAGAATACCCTTAATTTGGGATTAATAGCACACCTTTGATTTGTCATGTTCTTGCTTATTTTAATGTCAGGACCTGTGTACATTTTTATACATGACGAAGGTTGAGTTGATTAGAGAAGAAATATTTCTGCACAGGCTTCAGGTTCCAGTGTAGAGATGATACAATTATCTAGTGTTGGCCAAATACACACAATTTTGAAGCAATGTGAGAAGTTGTTAGAAAGAGCGATTTTTGAGGATGGAATTGTCTCCATATTGTCAAAATCTGTTTCAACATAATCTCTTTTTTTTTTCCTTTTCTATTGTAAATATGCTACTGTTGCCCTGAGCAGTCAGTTGAGCTGTGGAAAACCTGTCAGGTGAGCAAGCTTAATTAGCCTAGAAAAGTACTTTAGTGTTTCTAAATCCAAGCCCTAAAGACAGATATGATTAAAGTCTATAAAAAAATAAAAATGTACTTAAAATGCTATTTTGAGGCTCATTAAACTTGAATTAGTCAACATCTATTTCTGGGGGCAGAATCAATTTGCATTTATTCAATGGTTCTCTTTGGCCAATTAATATTTGGGTGACATTAAATCCCTTGCATCAAAACAAAATAATTGAAATATGTACTGAAAAAAAACCATTCAAAGAGGAACTGAAATAATTAGAATTGTGACTCTGGACATGTGTGTTTTCTGAAAGAATTATATACAAAATTGGCAGTGACTGTTTTTTTTTTTCCCTTTAAGAAACATCATATATACTAAATAAAGCAAAGGAAAACAAAAACAAAACTGTATATGGGTGGGCTTTTGTTTTCCAGTTAAAATAGATTGCATTTAAATTTCAATTGCCAAATAAATTAAGGGGATACATACAGAACAAGTGACATTTTTAGTTCTCATTCGCAAGGGGTACAAAGAAATTGTCTATCCTTCCTTGCTACTTTTGTGAAATATTTCTTCAAGCCTCTGGCAGAAATGTGTAGGATGTTCTTAAAATGTCAGCCACATCTCACTTACTTACCCTTTTTCTAGCACTCCATAAAGGGAAGTGTTTGAGCCAAATTTTGGAAGCTTGTTGGAGATAGAAGTAAAGTGGTTCAGACCTAACTATTCTGATGTTACTTATATAATACTAAGGAAAGCAAACTTTTTCAACAAAAGGACAGAGAGTAAATATTTTAGGCCTTGAGGGCTACTTAGTCCCTATCTCTACTAGCAGCTTTGCCTATGTGAGATGAAAGCAATTCTAGACAGTACATTAACAAGGGGATGCAATAGAAATATAAGAGGGAGTATTTTCATCAGTTATTCAACCAATGATGTGTTCTGTAGTCTCAATTTCATTTATGTAAAGGTATGACTGAAATATCAGTGATGGAACCCACAGGGCTTTTAGCAATTATAATGGATAGGTTTCCTCTGCTCCTGGATAATGATGTGGACTTCCTTAATGACTGTCTTGTCTAAACTGAATATTTTTTTAAACAATTTACAAAAGCTAAACATGTTTGATTTATGCCAGGTGGTTTCTGTTCCATGTACCCATGTCAATCTATATCTGAAATGGACATTTTTATATCCATATTTGTGTTTGAATAGAGATTTTCAAAATAATGTCTCAATGTTTCTTTCATCAGAGGATGCCAGGCACATGTGATACTTCAAGAACTCCGCATGGCTGATTGCACCTGCTTGGAATTCTGGTAAATTATATTCAACAATATAGTGTTAAAGTATATCATAAAATATAGAAACTATAACAAATCACTGAAGAAGTGCCTATAACAAGTATTATGGATGCAATTTTTTTTTGTTAAGGCATATGACCTGAGTAGCTTAAAGTCAGGTCTTCTAGGAGATAGTATTCAATCCCCCCTCTCAAAATAACCATTCCCAGATGTCAGGATAAAGAATTTTTACACCACTTCCATATTCTCCATGTGTGAGTATTGCGGTGTGTTACATTAGAATTTGACTGAATCATTTTCCAGGGTCTATTCCAAAACCACATAGCTTAGGAGGTTTAGGCAGCAGGATTGCAAGTTCAAAGCCAGCCTCAGCAATTTAGCAAGGCTCTAAGTAACTTGGTGAGATCCTGTCTCAAAACAAACAAAAATTTAAAAAGAGCTAGGACAAGGGCTAGAGATATGACTTAGTGGTAAGGAGCTCCTAGGTTCAATTCACAGTACCAAAATAAAAAGGGGGAAGGGGTATAAGACATATAGAATATACCCATGCAGAGAGCAGTAATCTGGGGTCATGTTGAGTTGAGGTAGTATCAAAGTAAGCTTAAAATTTGAAGAAATTCATAGCTCAGTGTTGGCAAAGCAGCAACAGAGATCACAATAGCAAAACCAGAATAAACTCCAAACTAACCTGATGGTTATTGGGATAAGTAGTTATGTAAGTATAGTGCCTTGCAACATGAACAGTATCCAGGATTTTGCCATCGAAGAATAATTTATGTATGCTTTTCCTTTTTATATAATACCTTATATTTCCCAATTCAAACTCAATTTGGTGAGTATGAAAGCAAAAATTCAAAAAGTTGGAAGTGGGTGTTAAGATAAAACAATAGTCATCTAGCTTTTTTTCTGTTTCTCCTCCTCCTCCTCCTCCTCCACCTCCTCCTCCTCCTCCTTTTTCTTCTTCTTAACTTGTTGTTGTTTTGTTTGTTCATTTTGTGGTCCTGAGGATTGGGCCATGTACATGCTAGTCAAGTATTGAACTCAGATCTACATCTCCTCCCGACCCTATACCATTTTTCTTAGACTTCCAGATATGTTAGACAATCAAATTTCAAAAATATCAAGAGTACGTCTGTTGAGTTGTCATTATTTCTTCTCAGAGTATTAATAACATCTGTATTCATGCATTATGATTTCAAATAAATAATATTTTATGATCAAAAAGATAATATACCTAAGAAAATATTTTATTTTTAAATAAATTTCAAAATTTTTGAATGGAAAATCCTCATTTTATTCAGAAATAATAAAAACTGGAATTTGTCTCTTCACCAATGTTTGGGATCCATTAACTTAATACATTCTTCTGATATTTTGATGAACTCCCAACAAAATTATTTGTAAAGCTATACTTGAATTTTTCCAGTTATGAAAATTTTAATACTACTTGAAATATTTTATTTTTAGACTCTAGAAAGCATTTCTAGTTTGCACATAAATCTGTGTTCCTATAACTTTATCATTGGTCCTTACCTTAGTTATCTCAGACAGCATTAACACAATAGTATAGACTAAGTGCCTAGAAAAAAATTAATTTTCCTCACAGTTCTGGGAGCCAGGAATTTCACAATCAAGACATTGGCCAGGTCAGTCCCTGTTGACAGCTCTCTCTCTGACTTGCAAACTACCTCTTCATCACTATGTCCTGACATGGTAGAGAGGGTGGGGGGAGCTTGCGTGACTCTCTTATAAGGGTACCAGCTAACAAGGTTAAGGACTTCTTTTATTCCTTCACCTGACCTTTATTAGCTCCTCACAGGTCCTGTTTCCAAATACAGTCATAGTAGAGGTAGAGCTTCAACAGATAAAGTCATGGAGGACACGTTCTGTTCAAATATGTCACATTCTGCCTTATACTACCATATAAAGCATGTCACATTTCTTTTACTTATACCAATTCAGTTAATATTTGCCATTTTTTTTCAGTAATTCTGTATAGATACACTAATTTTCCTCAAATGGTTTCGCTTCTCCGAAAAGGCGTCAAAAGATCTTTTGTCACTTTAAAAAGAATTATTCAGAATATTAATAATGTGAGCACATTTATTTTGTAATAGGTGGAACTTTCATCTTTACAACTCTAATTCTAGGTATCATAACAAAGCTGTCAATGAGGAAACTACCCATTAGAGAAAATTAATCATATATTTGTCTTTCACAACCACGTGGTTTTATAATAGTGACTATTGTGTAAAAACTGTATCTTTTTATATTTTTTTCCCTACATTCTAACCTCACATTGGGATGTTTGAAAGGGAAAACTACACTCCTAAACCAGAGATGGAAGAATCAGCCAGCACTGGATTTTCTATACACTAAATTCTAGGACTTCTTGTGTGATGTGTGATGCCCTACTGTCTTGACTTCCATCTTGCGCCAGATCTTTCTGGTGCATTGCAATTTAGTGCTATTCCTGACCTGGAAGTAACATATGAGAAAAAGTATTACTTTTATCTTCTTTATTTGTGAATACATTTTTTCGGGGGTCAGTTTAGAGTTTTTGTAATTATTACTGCTATACAATGGTAGTTCCAGTTTTGGAAATCTAAATATGAAACTTTGGATGGAAAATTTGCTTCTTTCTCTCTTTTTTACTTGTTTTATTACAATATATATAAAATAGTAAAAAAATATATACAGATCTATTTCCATATGTCAAACACACAATTAGTATTTCTGTTACTGCATAGAATGTATTAGCTATGTTACTGAATGACAAAGTAACAATTTCTTAAAGAAGGACAGATTTTTAAGGGACTTAGTTTTCAATGTATGTGTTATCCTGCTCCTCTGCCTTGTGGGCTTTCAGATGTACAACAGATAGAAGAAGAAGGCTTAGTTGATACAGGCCTTTGCAGCAAAGGGACTCAGAAGTGTTCTTCCTTGAAAAACGTAGGAATAACTCAGGAAAAATCAATCTCAGGCGAAAACAAATGCACTATGAGGTTTCTGGACACAACAATGCATCTAACAAGTAAATATGATACTATATATTCTATTTCAACGTTGCACTAAGAAATAGAAGAAAATGATCTGGACAAAAAAATCTTTCTTTTTCATTTAATCAGAAACTGTAATATGTGTCAGGCCTGGTCCAAAACCCTAGAGACAGAAATGCAAATAAAATTCTGTGAGTATTCTGAAGGACCTTCCCATCCAGCAGAGACCACAGGCATGAAGAGAACTACAAAGCAGCAGTCAGTTCAAAGTAGTGACTAGTACTAATGGGTATGTGTTAATGATGCTATCAGAATACAGATAAGTGAAAGACGAATCTCCCTGGGGTGACAGGGAAGGATTGATAATGTAGTTAAATTGGCATAATTGAGATATAATGTAATCCATTATATATATGTATGCAATTTTAAAAAATAGTATTAAAATTTTAGTTTATGCCCAGACCCATGTTTTGATGAGCTAATTAAGTTTTCTGATTATTCTATTATAATAAAAATAACAAAACTTCAAAACAAATTTTCACAAACCTATCATAAATAAAACTTTTCCTGGGTTTGAGGAAAATGTGCTCACAACAGTGTTGTTTTAACAATTGCATTTCATTTTCTTTTTCTTAAAAGTTGCTTATAACTTTGGAACACATTACATTCATATAACTGAACTAATCATTGTTTTGAATATCAGAGTTTTTTTTTTCTTTGTCCTCTTACTTCAATGACAACTCTTTTCTTATACGTAAAATGAACTCACACCTGGGAATGACCTTTAGAAACAATCAATGCTTGTAATACGTTATTCCAAAGATTTTCTCAGAAGCATCTTTGCTTTGCTGAACTTGGAATAAGCTTAATTTCATATTATCTCTTACTCTAAGATTATTTAGGTAGGTTTTTTCAGACTCATTTTTATTTCAGATAATTTTTGAACATCTGACTTAAAGTGATTATAAAAAGAAAAAAAAACCAACAAAAAATAAAGAAACTCCCCATCCCTAAAAAAAAAAGTGATGATACCCAATAGTATTAAACAAGTCATTAAGCAATTTATTTGCTGTAATGGGGACTTCCTTTTATTTCCTCATGAATTCATATAAAGGCTTCAACTTCAACATCTTGAATATCAACCGATAGCCTTCAGACAATAAGCAGGAATAAAAACAGATACGATAGAATATCAACCGATAGCCTTCAGACAATAAGCAGGAATAAAAACAGATACGATACAGTAAAACAATTCACATTGGTAATACAATTTGAAATAAAAATCACTAATTGTGAATATAGGAACAACAATTCTAGATTAAATCATGTAATAATTTTAATATTAAGTACAACTTCTACAGTTGTAATAGCCATTTGACTATACAAAGAGCTTAAATAATTTTTCCTATTTGATATTGAAGAGTTCTCCACTTTGAGAAGTATGTCACTAATTATCTAAAAATAATTGTTATGCTGATGAAACCAATTAAAGCAGCCTATCTATATACTCCATCAACATTTCTCAACAAATAGGCTAAAATATTTCCTTGAGATACTATTTAAAAATGTAAAACTAAACTTTTGATGTTTAATATCATATGATAACATGTCAGAGAAATCTAACATGAACATTCTCAGGTTCCAGTAAGAAGGTAAAAATTCTTTACCTTCTAAGTGTATCTGATTGTTAGAAAAAAAATCAATCTAATTAGTCCAAATTAAGTAGCTCTTAGAATGTTTACTGAGGAGTACAACAAATTGTTCATAACATTTCATATTTAATATGGTATGTAAGTAAGTAAAAATTTAGTTCCCATTCTCTTCCCTCAATGACAAAAGTTTTCTCAGATTGAGGTGACATATTTCTTTGCTTTCAAAGTTTATCTGATTAGTAGAAAAATCAATCTAATCCATAATAAGTAGCTAGTGGAATTTGTATTAAGGAAATGTTACTTGCTTTAACATTAAAAAAAAAAAAAGAGAAAAAATAAGGGCTGAATTGGGAATTGATAGTTTCTGATACTTTTTGGAGGGACTGGATAAGTGGGAGAGGGAATTATGCTCTCTAGTAAACTATATATTACATTAAATAACATTTTCTTACTCTGATTTTTACATAAACAGAGTCATGAATTGGGTTATATTATGAAGCTATTCTAATACATCAGTTTTCTCAGGGGCCTCATTTAATCAAAATTTTGTAAGAATTTTTCACTACATAAATTTTAAATTTAAGAATGCTATAATTAAAGTATACTTGAAAAAAAAATATATATATATTTGATCATTTTTGCCAAAATGATTCTTTTTAAAACATAAGAAGATGATAAATTTGGTATTCTAGACAAGTAAAACAAAATTAATTTACTTCCTTTTCTCTTCTGTCAGTGACAAATATATCTGTTCTCAGGTTGAAATTACTTATTTTAATATATCTTTACCTTTGAAGTATATCTGAATACTAAAAATTTAATCTAATTAATTCAATTTAAGAAGATCTTGGAATTTGTTCTGAGGATGCTGCCTTTAAAATTCAGAAAATTGTTCATTAAGTATAGGAAGTTTATTTTTAAAAGTATTTTTATTGTCCTAATAAGCTTTTGTTATTTTTACTATTTGATTATTGATTTACTTGATTTCAGACATAAATTTAATCATTCAGAAATAAAAGTAAACATGAGGGTGAAGTCAGGAAGCAATTGAAACTACCAAGGAAATAAAAAGAAAAAAAAAAGTAAAAGTACAGAAAACAAAATATATAATACCATATACGATAATGAGGAACACTACTAGCAAAATTGCCAAGAGTTGGTGGCAAGCAAATTAGAGAAGGCACATAGGAGCACGCCTGTGGGCCTTCACAGGAAAGTTAAAACCTGCCATCTTTTGACATTCTTGTACTCTGGATGTGCCATACAAATGGCAGGACAATTAGTATATAATCTGCAATTTCTTTTCCCCTTTAATATTGGCTAACCCAGCGACAGCATTGTGAGAGCATAAGTGACATTTTAAGTCTCTCAGAACCAGTGATACTTTTGGAGCCTAGAAATTGAGAATAAAATACAAAATTATCAAGAAAAGTCCATTACTTCAAAAAGTATATGCCATGGTGAAAAACAAACGAAAGAAAGAAAGAAAGAAAGAAAGAAGGATGGAAGGAAGGAAGGAAGGAAGGAAGGAAGGAAGGAAGGAAGGAAGGAAGGAAGGAAGGAAGGAAGGAAGGAGGAAAGAATAAATACAAACAAGGTGACAAGTGCAGTAAAAACAAGAGAAGGGCCAAAATGGATATAAATGTAGGTTGCTATGGCATCCCAGTGAAGCAAGTTGACTCAGTCTTCACCTTCAGGGATGCTTCCCTGGGGAATCTGACCACAGGAGAACAGGTGCCTACAGGGGCACAGATGGTTAGAAGACCTCTTCTGGCCTAGGAGGGGCCACAAACAAGAACATAGTGAAAAAGAGGGCTGGCAATAACGACAGGGAACTGCAACCCCGTGGATGAATTGGAGTCCCAGGCAAGTGGAGGGGTGGAAGTTAGTATTTACAAACCAGCAAGAAAGGAGGCTGGAGAGTTTGAAATAAGTCAGTGATATCTTAGAAACTCATCCGACAGGACATCCCTGTGGAGATACACTGAGAATGCCAACAGCTTCTAGGAGAAAGTAGTGGGATCCTGAACTGTTGTTTTGGTTTTGGTTGATTTCTTTCTTTCTTTTCTGTTTTTCTTTTCTTTATCTTTCTTTCTTTCTTTTTTCCTTTTTTTTTTTTGTTTGTTTTAATTTCCCTGAAAGGTGGTTTTAAAATTCCCTGCATTCCTTCCAAGTTAACCCTTCAGGCCTTACCTCTGGGCTTCACCCTTTGTCTCTTGAAAATCTCAATCTAATAATTCCACAGGAAATTTAGTTAGGCACTTCAGTTAGGTATAAAGTGAATTTGCCATGTTTAAAATTTAAAATATACACAGTAAAATTAATCTATTTTAGAAAAGTAAATTTTTTATCTTTTCCCATTGACTTGTCCTTTTCTATATTTTCCATCTCAGGGTAGATTTTCTCAACTGCTTAATTAGCCCAGAATAAAACACCTGGTGGTTACCCTTGACTCCACTGGGCATGGTGGTATGCACCTCACTCCCACCTGCTCAGGAGGCTGAGGAAGGAAAATCACCTGAGCCCAGGATATGAGATCAGCCTTAAAACACAAAGGAACCTCCAAATAAATAAATAAATAAATAAATAAATAAACAAACAAACAAACAAAAAATAAATAAATAAAAGCACTAACTTCAAGAAGGCAAAGGATATTTTCATTAATAGAGGAAGTTGGAGCCCTATTTTACTTATCAGTTAATCAATTCCCAACCCAGAACAATTACTACTTCATAGTACTCTCTAGATGAATAGATTTGTTGCATAAATAAATGAAGTTTTCCTCTCTTTTTATCTGTTCTTATCCCATTTAAAAAATATACACAAATGAAATAAGTTTTTTTTTAAGAGTATAAGTTGATTTACAAGTAGGTTCCATAAGATAGCAAAATACAAAGAAACATTATGCCAGGATTTTTCTATTGATTTAGATACTGAATTAAAAAACATTTTTTGAAGCAGATGCTGTGTTAAAAGTCATTAAAATCTGTCAAGAATGATATTGCTTGGTAAACATTTTCTGACCTAGTTACTTGTAATAAAGCTATATAGTACAGTGTATTTTAAAGGTGTGAGTTGGAGTTTTGGCCTTACCACTCAGTAACTGTGTAAAGTCAGATCATTTAGCTTGAATGTCCCCCATTCCCTCATTTGTGAAATGGAAATAGTAATATTACATTTTGCAAAGAACTACTGAAATTATTAAGTGAGATAGTAACTATAAAGAGCTTAAAATGTATTATCCAAAGAGAATGTGATTAATAGCTTTTGTTATAAGTACAATTGTTTTTATAAAATTTATAAATTTTTGTAACAGTTAAAAAAAGATTTTCCAAAATGATCTTATTTTCACACATCTTTGAATATGAGACCAGGTTTCTACTTTGTAGTCCAACGCCCACAGAAAGTGAGGCTATGCAGTACAGCAGATGCTGGATCTGTACTCTGTTCAAATACTGATTCCACCACTTGCCACTTGTGTGACCTTGAATGAGTCACCTGTTCTCACTGTGCTTCAATTTTCTTGCTGTGAAATATGAGTAAGCTCTATTAACTTGTTTGTTATGATGAGTTAATATTTGTAATAAAGACGGGGCAGATCTTAGCACCACCCCTATAAAAAATCAACAATGTTCTAGGGTACTTAACTGATTAAAAAATGAGAGGTCCAATCTGTATCTCTTCAAATTGTATAGATGATGTTATTACTCACATTCATGATAAAGGCTGATGCACAAGGGGTTGAATCTCAAAATAGAGTCAGCAAACCATAGTGACAATGAAGACCATGATTTCTTGGAAATTCAGTTTTTATTTCCTTACTCTAAACAGCCAATTTATCCTGCCTCAAATGCCAAGAGGCTGCATTTTCATTAATTTGCTTTGTAAGTAAGTGTTATAAAAATAAGTATATGATGTACATTTTAGTAAACCAAGATAATAATTATTTTAACACTAAGTCTTCAAAAATTATGTGGTGCATGAACTAGGATCAAATGTTTCATAGCTTAAGTACACATTTGTGCATCACAATTAATTTCAAAACATGTATTCCCATGGTAAAATACAGTGAACTAGTAATGACTTGAAAAAGAGTTTTTTATATTTATTTAGCATAAGGTAGAATGAAATGTTAAAGTTGAAAAGAACCATTAAACAAAATAGTGTTCAAGGACAAAAGCTGTTCAATCTGAACTCTGCAACAACTTGGTTGTTCCCATTCCAACTCTGAGTCCCTATTTTGACCAAATCCCTCTTTTGCAGGTCCAAGGAGGATAAATGGCTTGCCCAAGGCACTATGACTTTGAATTGAGTGACTCAGGATATTAACTTCAGAGCTTCAATTCTATATCTTGGATCTCTTTTTTTTTTAAAAAAAAAAATTTACTAGTTGCTCAAAACATTACAATTATCTTGACATATCATACATTTGATTCAAATGGGATACACAATCTTATTTTTCCACGTGTACAGATTCACAGTATAGATAGAGCTCTAATCTCCAGAGTATACAAAGAACTGAAAAAACTAAACAACAAGAAAACAAATAACCCAATCAACAAATGCAACAAATGGGCCAAGGATCTGAACAGACACTTCTCATAAGAGGATATACAATCAATCAAAAGATATGCAAAAAAAATGCTCACCATCTCTAACAATCAGAGAAATGCAAATTAAAACCACCCTAAGATACCATCTCACTCCGGTAAGACTGGCAGCTATTATGAAGTCAAACAATAACAAGTGCTGGCAAGGATGTGGGGAAAAGGGTACACTTGTACATTGCTGGTGGGACAGCAAATTGGTTCAGCCAATTTGGAAAGCAGTATGGAGATTCCTTGGAAAGCTGGGAATGGAAGCACCATTTGACCCAACTATTCCCCTTCTCGGACTATACTCTAAAGACCTTAAAAGAGCATACAACAGGGACATAGATACATCAATGTTCATAGCAGCACAATTCACTATATCTTGAATCTATCTCTACAGTCCCTTCTTAGTTAATACTTAGTCAGATTACCGGGTTCTTGAGAAAACACTGTCTTTTGTGATGGAGGAAAATTAGCATATCTCACAAACAGTAATATGACTAAGTACTTGAAGAGTTGTTTCCCAATTTTCAGAAACTTATGCTACGTAACTAGACACTGCTTAGTTTTTGCTTGTGAAGGAGCCAGTGTAGTTGCTGATAAAAGGAATTTTAATAACATTGGATTATGTAACATTTTACAATTGACTTTATGAAGTACTTCATTTTCATCTTTATGGATTATGCTACAAGTTCTCTGAATTCATGCTTCACTTATTTCCCCAATTCTCAGACTCCTTAAAATTTAAATTATGATTTTCATACACGAGATCATTCACCTGGGAGTCCTGTTCTCTAGCCTTTGGCTAAATTGGCCTTAAGTCCTTAAATTTCACTAGAAAACCATCTCCCAAATTAATAGCCCCAAAGCACTTAAGCCAAAAATTGATTTTATTTTACTTGCTATTGAGTTATAGATTATGCTGCAAAATTAAATAGGGTTTTAAAATTATGATCTATATTTCTAGAATTCCCTAACTAATATAAACTAGATTACTTTTTTACTTTACTTTACCCATATTCCCCTAACCACCTGCAAGGGAATATTGAAGAACTTTGATTTTAATAAATCTATTAAGATAGAAAAGAAAGTTACTAAATATTCATTTGTCTGAATTCTATTCTTTTTTTTTCATAGTTTAGGCTATTGCCTTCAAACTGTGTTATTGTTTGGTTTTGTTGGTTTGCCTGTTAGTTTTAAAATGAAAACTCTTTGAGACCTTTTACACTTAAATGGAAATTTAGGGAGGAACAGAAGGAATACCAGATGGGAGTCCCTCAAGAGGCATCTTTGGGGATATTTTTTGAAAGCGAGGTGATCCTAGGTGAGAAGAATGTAATAGAGTTTGTGACTGGGATTGTATCTTAATAAAAACAATGTCTGCATAATTTATAGTCTGAGTAAATAGTATACTACAGATAGAACCATCTTGAGATGGACTACACTTCAAAAAAATAATCCAACTTCATCAGTTATGGAAGAGTAGCTTGAGGAACAAATATTTCAAGAAATGATTAGTAAACCCAAAATATTATTTTTGATAGAAATGTGACTAAAAATCAGGTGTGCTCATTTTATATCTGATATTTTCTACCACTCTAATTTGTTTCTGGAAGAAAATATAAATGTGGAAAATCTATTTCCTCCATTTAGCATTATTTCCCAATTTGTAACATTTTTGTTGAATATACATATGTAAAATGGATATGGATATTTTAAAGAATAACAATAAATTGATATACATCTACTGTCCACACAGTGAAAGACTTTATTAGCAACATTGAGAAGTGCTTCAACCACTGATACCTCTTCCCTATCCTCGCTTGTTAATCCCTGTACTTACTTCTAGTTTTTTTAGTTCATTTTTTTTTAATTTACAAAATTAAAAAGAAAGTATGTATGTATGTATATGTATGTATGCACACATGTATTAACACATGTGTGTGTGTATATATATATATATATAAAACATATATACATGTTTTCTCTAATATGTGGAAACTGTAAAAATATACACTGTTTAGGTTTTCGTATTTGGGGAATTTTTGTGTTGGCGATATTTGTTCAAGACTTCTTTTTTCACTCCCTATAAATCATGTTGGTGAATATGACTGAAGGTCACTGATTTTCCCTACCTTATTTGTGTGCAGTATATACAGAATACATATAACGACCTGAGTGGACAGTTTGCTCTTTTTCATTTGTTTCAAATACTTTTGATATGAACATTTCAGCACATATCTTGTGTGCATACACAAAAATTTCACCTAAAATGGAATATTTTGCTATTTGGGACATGTACATCTTTTACTCTATAGATGATAGCAAATGAATTTTTAGTACATATTTAAAAAATATTAAACATTCTCCCTGCAGCTATGATTTATGTGCTGATTATAATAAGAAATTAATTTATATAGCATGTGCCCCTTTTTCTAGTGGAAAACATTAGCACTAAACAGAATACAGGTATAGTTTCTTTACTCATCATCATGAGCTTAAATAGAGGGGGTAATTTCTTTGGTTAATTTACCAATAATATCCATGACAGGGAATTTCAGGGATACTCTTCAGTTTTTGTTCTTACTGGTCTTGATTTTAGCAAGATTAAGAAGACCTCTTTCTAAAACATTCCTCTCCTTCTAGCTTCTGTGATGGTACATTTTCTTGGTTGTACTCTTGCCCTTCTTCCTATTGAATTAGCTTCTCATTAAATGTCAAGTATTCTTGGATGCTGCCTTGGTTCTCTTTTCTCCTTTCCATCACTCTCTCCTGACATTGTCATGTAATCTATTCTCATGTGTTTAAATATTACAGGCTGATGTGTGCCTGACAAAGACTCTCTGTCATTCTATAGTGGTCTCTTCACTCTGTTGACAGTACCTTTAGCTTTTTAAATTTAATCTATTCCCATGATCAGTACTTGTTTTTGTTTCCTGGGCTATTGAGTCCAGAAAATCTTTGCATGTGCCAATATCTTGAAGTGTTTTCCCTATGTTGTATTCTAGTAGTTTTAAAGATTCAAGTCTTAAATTATTTGTTCCATTATAAGTTCATTTTTGTATTGGGTGAGCCGTTGGGGGTCTAGTTTCAATCTTTTCTACATTTGAATAGCCAGTTTTCCCAACACATTTGTGGTAGAGTCCTTCCTTTATCCAGTGTATATTTTTGGCACTTTTGTTGAGAATCAAATGGCTATCAGTGTATAAGTTCATTACTGGGTTTTTTATTCTGTTCCATTTGTCTATCCATCTGTCTGTATTTGTGCCTGTACAGGCTTGGTAGTGTGTTTTCAAGTCAGGTATTTTGATACCTCCAACTTTGTTCTTTCTGTTCAGAACTGCTTTGGCATTTCAGGGTATTTTGTATTCATCTGACAGAGGATTAACATTCAGGATATATAAAGAACTCAAAATATTTACCAATGAAAAGATAAATAATCCACTCGATAAATGGGCAAATTATTTGAACCGAAACTTCACTAAACAGTAAGTACTAATGGCCAATAAATATATAAAAATATGCTCAATATCTTTATCCATCAGAAAAAGGCAAATCAAAAATATATTGAGATTCTATCTCATCCCAGATAGAATGGCTATTATTGAAAAATGAATAAATAACATGCTGGGGAAGATTTGGAAAAAAGGAATACTTGTTTGCTATTGGTGGGAAGGTAAATTAGTTCAACCACTATGGAAACAGTATGGAGAGTTCTTAAGAAACTTAAACTAGAACTACCATATGACCCAGCTAACCACTCCTGGGCTTATATATATCCAGAAGAAATGAATTCAGTATGCAAAAGAGGTATCTGTACCCATATTTATTGCTATTCACAAAGTCAAGTTATGGAATCAGCCTAGATGTCTCATTGCCAGATGAATGATTGAAGTAAATATGTCATATATATAAAATTGAATATTTTTCAGCCAAAAAGAAGAGCAAAAATCCTACTATTTGCACAAATATAGGTGAAACTGGAATACATCAAGGTAAGCGAAATAAGCCAGATACAGAAAGATAAATACTGCATGTTTTCTGTAATATGTGTAAAGCAAGGGAAAAATATCTGAAACCAAAGCAAAACAAAATAAAAACACAAACAAAAGAACCCCAAAGATGATCTGATGTTAGAAAAGGAAATTTTAGGCCCCAGAGGGAGGACTAGAGGAAGTGGGAGAAAGGGGAAAAACAAGGTAAGAGAAGGGAGGTGGGATAAGATCAAAGCTTGATATAGTATGTATGGAAATGCCATAGTAAAACCCATTAATTAGTACAATTAATATATGTTAATAATTATAAAACTATTAATGTCACTTATATTCAATCACTCCTTTTGCAAATTTTTCAGATACCTCAAAGTATCCAAGCTAATTATCTTGTCATTTTCCCCCAAATATTTTGTCCTTAGTCTTCCCCCTTAGTAATAAGTTCTCCATTTAATAGCTTAAACCAGCAGTCTTATTTTGCTAAGCACATCCTTCTGACCTTTTAATAGGTTTACATGTGCAAACATGTGCAAAATTTCTTTCCATATTTTCTAATGTGATTAAAAAATTAGGGGAAGGTAGGTACAGTGGTGAATATAAGTCAGGTCTTTGATTAATACAAGGAGACCTTCTGAAACAAGAAATAAACAGAGGTATTAAAGATAGATTAAATCATATTGTATATAAACAAAGGAGTGGGAAAGTATAATGGTGGTTCCATTCCCAATTTTCTGAGGAATCTCCATACTGCTTTCCATAGTGGTTGCACCAATTTGCAGTCCCACCAGCACACATCGATGTTTATAGCAGCTCAATTCACAATAGCTAGACTGTGGAACCAACCTAGGTGTCCCTCAATGGGTGAATGGATAAAGAAAATGTGGTATATATACTCAGTGGAATATTACTCAGCTTTAAAGAAGAGTGAAATTATGATATTTGCCAGTAAATGGTTGGAGTTGAAGAATATCTAGCTGATTGAAATAAGCCATCCCACAAAACCAAAGGCAGAATGTTTTCTCTAATATGCAGATGCTAATTCACAATAAGGCAGGGGACACTGGGGAAGAATAGTGTTCGATAGAGGGAAATGATGGGAGATGAGGGGAGAGGATGTGGACATAGGAAAGATAGTAGACTGAAACAGACATTATTACTATACGTATCTATGTGACTACATGACCAGTATGATTCTACAACATGTACAAACAGAAAAAATGAGAAATTATATCCCATCTATGTATGATATATCAAAGTGCATAAATGCATTTCACTGTCATATATAAATAATTAAAACAAATACAAAATTTTTTAAAAAGCATATTAGAAAAAAAAAAACAGATTAAGTGGAGACAATAAGACACAAGCCTTTCCAGATTTTTGGCACTCAGAGTTTTACAAAGAAACAAATGCAGAATTGAAAAAAAGATGGATCAGAACAAAAACTGTAGGAGCAGTTGGTGGAAAAACATGGAGCAGTGGGGAAAGAGTTTGCTCTTTGTTGGATGGCAGTCAATTTTTCACTATGGAGTGGAGTAAGTCTGCAATGGGCTCCTGGTTTACTAAGAAAGGCATGACTTCACATGTAGAAGTCAATTAAAATTGATGCTTCTGTTTGCAAGGAATGGGAAATAATTCTCATTGGATTGGTCTGAATCTGATGACAATTTATTGAACTGTAGCTAGGTGTCATTGATGATAGAATAGACAACCAGAGGCCCAAATGATAAGTCTGTCAGAAGGAGTAAATAAATGCCTTACCATATTACCTCTATAAGAAGCAAAACATTTTGAAATGGTGCAGTGAAATTTCAATTTATCTATTATTTTGCTTATGTTTATGTCCACCAGTGGGTATAATTTATGTAAATGCCTATTTATGTAAATGCCTATTTAATTACACTTCCTATTGTGGAATGATCCTCTTTTTATTGATATATTTATTTTACTGATACATTTATTTACTGATATATTTATTTTTATGGATAATATTTATTTCCACAGTTATTTTATTTCCTTTTTTATTTGGTAAAGAGATGATAGAATTGTGGCTTGATCTGCGTTTGCTAGAGTTTAAGGTTTGGTGTCCTTAAGTAACTTGGGCCTGAAAGCAGGGGTCCATGCACTAGGAATTAAAGTACTACTAAGGAAAATGTTTTCCTACCATCAGAGAGGAGGCATTTACTCTTGGACCTTGGAAGTTATTATCATTTAAGGTCATCAGGGGACACAGAGTTTTTCATACTTCAGGCACAAAATTGAGAGTGTCTTACTGTTTCATTTTCTTCTTACACACTGAGCTCTGTGTGATTTTCTTAAAGGGAGCATTAAACAACCTGTCAGTACATACACATTGGATCACAGACTCTTCTCATGTGGAGGGACTCTGGCCAGTACAGAAAGACATTATTGGAAACTTAGACATTAGAGGATAAGTGTAACTTAGTGTTTATTGGTTGGAGGAATCAACGATAGTTCCTTCCCTTAGTGTTTTATGCTGAAAACCTGTTGTTTTTAATTTTCTGAGCACTGACTACCCACTGTGCTTAAACAGCAGCTCTTAATCAGAACACAATAATTAGATAGTTAGAGCCTGCATGATATTTAGATATTCAGTGGAGTTGCATTGCATAGAGAAAGGTCTACAAAGTTGGTTTTTCTTTTTCTTTTTCTGATTCATCATATAATTTCTCTTTAAGGTTTATTGTCCAGATACATTTTATAGTATGTCTGTATTAATCATTTAGTATAATGCAAGTGTATGTCACACACACACACACACAAAACACACATTTATATGGTTACTGTGACACCACCACGGTGTATGAAAAGAATAAAAACTCATTAAGGATCTGACATAAAATCTTTCAAACACAGTAAATTTAACCAGAAGAGAAAACCTGCTTTGTTGGCTGTTTTTTTTTTTTCCCCTTTAATTTCAAGGTAATTTTAGTGGTCTGTTCACCAGTAAATATTTCTCCAAATTTGATTGCAATAAATGTACAGATACCTTATATCACAGGAAGAATATCAGATATTTAGTAAGATAATCCTTCAGTAAATTGTATTCCTTTCAGACAAGTCTTTGGAGAAAATGTTTAGAAATATAGTCAATCATTATCACATATCTGCGAAATTATTTACCCATTCTCTACATAACACCTTCCCTCTCTTATTATTAACAAGTTTTCAGAAAAAAATAACAAAAAAAATTCCCTTGCTTCTTCTGTTTCATTTACTGTCCCTTCTGATATTACAACTTGATTTCTGTTCTTATTCTTCTCCCTAAATTGGTGGTTATCCTTTCACATCATGCTTCTTTGGGAAACGTTTTTCATGTTTTTGTGGCATTCTTCTTGTCTGTTGCGAAGATCTCTATTCCTTAACTAGTTTAAAGTACATCTCTTCCAAGCCCACTCCTTGACTGCTGATCTCCAATTCTTTACCATATCTTCTCTTAAACTACAAAATCAATCTAATCAATGATTCTGACTTCTACCTTCTGCTGTACAGATACACATGGCAATAGCTTCTGGGTCTCTTGTGGAGTCAAGACCCATATTTTAAATTACTTTCTCTACAGCACACTGTCCCAGTGACAGGAATGATATTTAGCAGGAATATACTGATATAGTGGACAAATAGATTAGAGGTGTTGCCAAGCCAGTTAAGTATCTGGTTATACACAGTTCTACTGTTCCTGTCCAAAAGTAAATGCAAAACTAAACCTGCCATTTTTCCTATAAATAATCTTGTTTTCCCCCACTTAAAAAATGGCACCACAAATTATTTAGTTACAAAGCCAAAAGTGCTTGTTCAAATACTGCCAAGGTCTCGGCTTGGCACCAGAATCACGAGCCACCACACAGCTTTGTAGGTTCAAACAGCAATTCTTTATTCCCGCTCTCACACCGCCTCCACACAGGTCCAGGGGCAATCGCGTTCTGCCTTCTGCCCCCACAATTCACCTACTCCACGAGGCTATCTCCAAATCCCATTTTAATCTCACGAGAACTCAATGGGAACAAGCAGCAGGAACACCCTAATCCCAGCAATAATCTTCAACCTCCAACTTCCCTAAAACCCATTATCTTAAACTGGCAACGCCTTAAACTCAAGGAGCCTGTTACTTCCTCAAACCTGATCAGCTCTAAACCCTGATCCGCCTTGGTCCTTGAGCAAGGTCACCTTATTAAAGCATGCATGCAATGTCCCATCAAATGTCCTCTAAGCAGCATGGGGTATGCTTGGCAAGGAAATTTCGATGTGTCATTCCTACTTGGTAATGGCCCTCAGCAAAATACCAGCTTTTTTGATCACAGTTTCAGAGTTATTTTCTCACCTCTATTGCCATAATATCATTTCTTGTTTTATTATTGCTGTAACCCAAATTTACCAGTTCTAAACCGCTATAGTTCTACTCTTCTTATGTGAAAACAGCATGTCACTTCCAATTAAAACTTCTTAAATGGTTTCCTAGGTACTAGCATATAAATAAATCTATACTATTTTGCACTTTGTATAGAATTAATTGTGCTCTGACTCCTGCTCACCTTGTCTTTAAAAGTCCTTCTTCTGCTCAGTTCTTATTTCTTTTCTCCCTCTTCTCCCCACCTACCTTTCCACTAATTATGGCCCACTGTGTGATCTTGCCTCTATCCAGAATGACAAGCCTGCACATTATTTACTGGGAAGAATTGATCTTCTCTCAAATTTCTACCTAATTACAAACTTTCTGACTTCCCCAGGGAGGCTAGTAGACCTTCTTACATATTTTCCTATATTACTTTTTTATATTATTCATATTTATAAAAGACAAGATACTTAACTATATTAGTAATAGTTGTGTATCTTCCCAATAGAATATTAGCCCCCTTGAATCTTTAGTACTTGCATTTAATTACTGTATACTTATAATGATAAGAGTCTATATGAAAACCTATTTTTTTACTTGGGAAATATATACATAATATCAAGATAAGAAATCAATCCAAATTTAAATAGCTAAAGGTTAATTTATGTATATTTTAGAATCTCTTTACCATTCTTTAATGGATATTTCACTTAGAATATAAATGAAACTTTAACTATGTCACAGAAACTTTTCTTATCTTGGTATAAGCAAAACAGACATTTTCTACTCTTATGGGACTTATAGATTTGTTTATCCAGACAAAAATCAATAAAAGACATTAATATTATAGAAAAAGTCACAAAGTCTGTTTAATGATCAATAAATGCACTGCTAATGAAGTAAATCTAAATCTAAAATAGTCTCTTCATTCTTACTGATACAGAATGTCCTAATTTTATTAAATGCTTGTGGGTCAAATCAAATATACAAGAAAAATTTGTTTTTCATGTCTATTTGTTTTTAAAATGTTTACCTCATGTATACCAGAAATCATAATGATAGTTAAGTAGACATATCAATTTGTATTACTTGTGGTACTTTAAGAACATTTTAAATTTGTAACATAAAGATAGTATGTTCTAGTATGTAAAATGCAATGGTAAATATTAGTAAGAGAAAAGTTCATAATTGTAATAAGCTATTGGTACATTTAGCAATCTTAAATTTTTTAGGGAAATTCTCTGCAATAGCATAAAATGGAGCCACATAATCAATAGCATTTAAGTCAACATGCAGGCTTTTATCCTAGAATATAACTTAATAATAAAGAAAATAAGCTAATTATCCAAATGGAAATTTACAGAGTGGGCTGGCAGGGACACAAAGTACTGTAGAGAAAGTCCTTAAACATTACTAAGCCCATTTCTCAAGTCATATTTTTGGCTTATTTTTCAGCAAGCACATTAACATATCCAATGAAAATTATTGAGTTAGTAGTGCACAAAAACCCACACACTTGATATTACACATTGTACACAGACTACAGACATAAGATGGAAAAACAGTATGATACTGGAACAATTCTATTCATTAAGAGCATTAAGCTTTTAGTCTACTTGGAATGATAAGAAAAAAAGATATATATTTATTTTATGATAAGATATATTTATATATATTCCAAGTATATATAAAATATATATATAATTGCTCAAAATTTCTTTTTGAAAATTATATAGATGACTCCACTAATCATAAAACATTTTTAAAGTTTTCCTTTTTCTGTCTTCAAAACGATGACATAATTAATATTTTTATAACATCCATGTAACTACCTTTGTTTTTGCATGAAGATCTGGTAATCCACCAATAAAGATAGACCATGATTTTGACAGTGGTTTTCCAGGCATGTCATCAATAGATATGCTGCTTTCTATAATCCTTCCTAGAATAGTCATTTCAGCTCTACATGGGTCCAAATCTTGTCTGCAACGATTTAAGAAGGAAATTCATGGTTTTAGTATGTACTGTATAAACATTTGTCTGACCAATTAATTAAGCTGTTACCAGAAGAAGAAAGATTTAAGTAAATAGATTATCTCACCATAAAACTCAACAAAGCCAGAAGTAGATTAATCTGTTCTAAATTAGAAACCTTTAATGCTTAAAATACCTATATATAACATTAAATTTTAGCAAAACACAAATTGTAGCCATTACTTAATGAAATGAGTAACTCCTGATAATAAACATCCTTCTCAGGAGTAAGTAAAAGAATGTTATAGTATAATAGTCTTGTTGGTTACATATTACATTCCTGAATTGTCTGTATGAAGGAAAAAAACTTAAAACGAATCAGATTTAAATGCAGTTATACAGGGTACAATATACCTTTAAGCAAAAAAACAGAAATATTGCAGAGAGTAATTAGTTGTAAAAATATAATTTATAGCAAGAAGAAAAAATGTGAAAATTTTGAAAAGAATAAAATAAAAAATGATTTAACTAGGATTCTCAGAGTAATTAACTCCAATGCACCCATTTTTTTTAAAGGATGAGAAAAATACTACAATACTCTAACATATAGATATGAAGTATCATTTACTCTATTCATAGTTTAATTATTTAATGCAGAAATTAGAAAACAATGACCAGTGGGACAAATCTTCCCTTCCACTCTTAGTAAATAAAGTTTAATTGGAACACAGCCACATGTTTCTTCATCTACAATCTATGGGAGCTCTCATGTCAAGAGTTGAACAACTGCAGCAAAGATGCTAAGGCCCAAAGGACCAAAAGTGCATCCTACCTAAGTCTTACAGCAAACCTTGGTAGATCCATCATTTAATCAATGTACCTGTTTCCAAAGGAGGTACACTTATTATAATGCTTTCCACACATGTTCTATAAGACACAGCGTTCACTTACCAGTGTTATCCTATAACATGAGTATATGATGTTCTGTCTTTCATATATTTATGTGAACTTTTTATTGAATTATAATATAAATATTAAAGAGGTTAAATGGAAAAGCTTTATGAAATATTATATTATGAACATGTCCAAGTAACCATTATCTTGGTCAAAAGACAAAAAATTATTATTTATTCCAATTCAGAAACACAGACCTCCATTTTCATTCAACATTATATTTTTGATGCTCATTTTTGTTATTGAAGTCAACAAGAGTTTATTCATTTTCAAGGTACATCACTGGATACTTCATAAATTACTTATTGTAGTGTTGATATAGATTTGAATTGTTCCAATTTGGGGGTTATTATATAAATTTTGCTGCTATAAATATGCTTGAATATATTATTTAGTGTACATATATATGAATTTCTGTTGAAGTTTTAATAAAAAATATTGACTCTGCTCTATATTTGGGACATATTCTCTGTTGGTTAAAAAAAATTGCAAATGAGTTATTTTATTCATCTGGTATATTACATTTTTTCATAATGGTGTCCTTCACTGGTACCAATTTTAATTTATACCAACTCATCAATCATTTACTTAATTATTGTTCTTTTATTGTTGTTCTTGTTTCTGATCTACTCTATATTTAAAAGGTTATTTTGGTTTTGACACTTAAATTTACAACACATCTGAAATTGATTTTTATATAATCTGAGGTATATATTAAATTGTTTTTTATGGATCCAGTAATATGAGTGAAAAAAGAAAAATAAAATCCATTCTCCAGTATTCTGCCATCTGATTTCTATCATAAATCAAATCCATTTATATCTGCTCTGTTTTTAGGCTATTCTGTTCCATTGGTCAGTTTTTCTATCATGCACTAATATATCATTGTCTTGACACTTACTCTAAAATAAAGTATTTAATACTTGGTAGAATAAGTTCTTCTGCTTCATTTTTGCCCTCTCAACACTGTTTAGGCTGCAGAGATGTGTGTATGTGTATATATGTGTGTGTGTTCCTGGGCTTTCCTTCTCTTTTATATGTCTATATTTGTACTTAGTGCCAATATCACAGGACCAGAAATATTGATGTTATGTTGATGTTTTACATATTTTATACATTAAATCCTCTTATGTTGTTTAGCTTTTTGATTGAGATGATTGAACATCTTTTTCTCCTTTCTTCCTTCTTAATTGGTGTGAATTAAGTTGACTGGTGTTAGAATGTTTGGATGTATTCCTAGAACAGGTCTAACTTGCTTAAGATGTATGACATTTTCGTATAAGGCTGGATTGACTTTCTACATTTTCAGGAATGTTTTTGTATATGTTAAAAGATCTTGACTTTCAAATTTCTTCTACTGTTCTTATAACATTTTGGTATCAAGGTTATGCTGTCCTTATTTTCTTTAAGAAAGTCCTTTTACGTTGATGATATATTTATCCTTTGTGTATGGTAGTATTCAGTACACAGACAACTGGGCCTGAAATTCTTTGAGATTACTTTTGCTCTTTTTTCTTCATGATTTCCCTCTTTTGATTTGTTCTGAGCTTAATTTATTCTTCTCTTTCTAAATTTTAAAATCTAATATGCTCTCATGACTGAAAATTTCCTGTTAAGCATAAATTGAGATATATTCAACATATTCTATTTTTCATTGTCATCTGCTTAAAATATTTCAAATTTTCTTTTTGATTTTGTTTTGTTCATTCAAGAATCATTCAAAAGTGGTGTCACTAAACTTAAAAATACATATGAATTTCTGCTTTTAAAAAATATTCTAAGAATAGCTTAAATCAAGTTTGCTCAGAGAATATTTTCTGCTTACTTTTAATTCTTTGAAATGTATTGACTCAAGCTGCATAGGAGAGCATATAGTAAATTTTAGTAATATTTTCAGACCCTAGAATTTCTGTAGTTGATAGGAATGTTCATATATATGTAAATATGTCCCCCTCACATATACATACCCACTTTTATAGTAAGTACCAAGGGTACAATAAAGTAATTAAATCATGTGTATGATGCATGTAATTTCTTATAAACAATGTCTACAGAGATTCTCTGCATCCTTCTTCCATTTATATCACAATGTAAAGTTGAGAGCTAAAACCAAGTATGGCCACGTAACAAATATTGTGTTTTGATAAAGAAACTTTTTTAAAAATTCAAAAGTTTAGTGACATTTCCTATATTAAGAAATGGAACGAAAAATTTTTGAACATTTTTAGAACCTACTTGATGTTATTGAATCTGTATTTAGAAGCAAACTGCAAGATTTCTGGGTTAATTGCTTCTTACAATTAACTGTTAAAAATATCTTAGGGAGGAGATAGCTTCCAGGAAGCCATTCATTAAATGATAAAAATAAAGAAAGCACTGCTACTTCTGCTCCAATCATTCTCTGAATTTTAATGTTTGGAAAATAGTTTGTACTGTTTTGTGATATTAAAATAGCGATAATTATTCCCTAACACTTTGCTAATGAACTCATTTCTCCTATTTCATGAATCAAATAAAATGCATTAAGATATGAAACACATTTATTTGGTCTTTGGTTATAACAACTTCCAGAATAATTTAAAAATAATGTATATAGATTCTTACATTTTTTCTTGACCATAGAAGACATATAAATTATTTATGTTAAAATTAGAAAAAATAAATTTAACATCTGATCCATGCATGAATCAACTTGAATCTTTAGTAAATTGGTTTTTAAAATGGTATCAACAAATATAGGTCAAGATGTACATGCATTCACTTATATGTAAGTGTGTCACACATACATAATACATAAATACATCAACATTATTTGGTCTTTATCAATTTCTCTTACATGACTATTTTACAATTTTAGTGAGCACTGTATTGTATATTATGTTCCAAGCTCTTAAAATTATAAACAATTAAGAGATAATTACCCCCTAGAAAGTCACTTCACCCTTGTTTAATTATTTATTTATGAATAGTCTTGGATTTTTTAAATCAAATTTTAAGGGGTTTTAAGTGTGTATTATCAAATTGCTAAATTATATTTGGGAAACCTTGTTCTAATTGGCAGTGTTAGAAAAGTTCATGGTCTTTCTTTTTATATTTGTATTTGTATGATAAGTTCTATTAGTATTTTCAATATTTTCTATATTAAAAATCTTTCCCACCTAAGAAATAAGTACTTATATTTTATTTTTATAGATAGTTTTGAAGGTCCTTCATCACTTCATAATCAGACTTTGTGTATATATTAACAGTTTTTACTTGTATTTTATATTCTTTCAGTGTGATATTTGAGATTATACTGCTTTAATTATTGTAGTCGCACAATTTACTTTAATATTTAACATGCCGGTGTCCTTTCATATAAGACCAGTTCAAGTATTTCATTTGCCTTTTAATACATTTATAATTTAGAATCATTGTTTTCTATCTTTCAATGGCATTTTTATCAAGAATAAAATACATTATTAGAATTAAAGTTGTTTTATGTTCTGACATATGTATGTATATATATATATATATGTGTATACATACACACATATACATATATGTGTACATAAACATGCCTGCTCATATTTTTCAAATATACATGTAAATATGTTTTCATACTCCTTAAGTTCAAATTAAAATATTTCATTTCAGCATAAATAAAAATATTTGCATTTTTGTGTGTTCCATACTTAACTATGGTGTTTAACCTTATGGAAATCTTAGAGAATAACAATGAGAAAATGCTATGTATTAATTTAACATGCAATTGTACTAAGTTGTGTAGTAAACTCTGCAGTAAGAACATAAATTACATAAAGTTGGAAATAATCCAGACTTCACTAAGAACTATTCAATTGGTCCTTGCATCATGAAGATGATTATAGTAGAAAGACAGAAGATAAATGGGTAATACAGATTTGGGGTTGTGATTGAGGGTTAAAACTACAAGACACATGAATGAGGTAATATTTTAAAGTCTTGGTCTAAAATTGAGAATGAGAATTGGGTTCAATTACAATTTACTGAGTTTTTTGACCAAGTTGTACTCTTTTATGAGATTACTAGGTCATATACTATAATGTCAGTGTTGTGGGAGGTGTTATTCTTATACTGAAACATACCTAAAACAGGGCCTTGTTTGTGGCAAACACCACAATGCAATGTGTAAGAGCAGTTTGCAGAATACTATCTAAAGTATATTAAGTGTTTAATAAATTACAGCATTTTTATTTTGAACATAGAATATTTGTTAAATTACAATTATTTGAGAGAATAGTTCATAAAATGCTTACAATACTAAAAAAAAACTAAAATTGCAACAGAAGAATCTGAATTTATCTCAGAAGGAGCTATTATTATTTTATTGTAATTTAAAACTTGATTTTATATTCTCCTTATACATTTTCTTCAGAAAAATTTCTCAATTGACTAACTATGATGGTTAACTTTTTGTGTCAACTTGACTAAGCCATAGACCAAGTTAGTCAGCTGAACACTAATAAGTGCTGTTAAGTGAAGGCATTTTATAGATATGGGTAAAATCTATGTGAACCCTAAGTGAAAGATATTACTCCCTGTAGTTATGGTGGACCTCATCTAATTGGTTGAAAATCCTCATGAGCAAGCTGAAGCTTTCCTGAGGAAGACTTTCTATCTTTGCATGCAGCATAACTCCCCATCCTATTTTTAGTCTGCCAGCCTGCCCTGTATATTTCATACTTATGCAGACAGACCCCAGAAATACAAAAGCCCATTCTTGGCAACAATTCTTGTAATATATATCTTCTGATGGTTTTATTTTTCTGTCAAAATTTTGACTGATACAGATTTTGGTACCTAGACTACTGAGAGTACCAAGATAATTATTTCATCAAATGTATGATTTTTTTTCATATTATTTTATAACCTGAAGCAGTATTAATGTTTACTTCTTATGGAATTTGAATTTTTAACTGGAGCTGGACCTGGTAATAGCTCCTTTTAACATCTCAAAACCTGTCTCTCTCTCAATTAGTGCTAACCATGCAGAATTTTGTTTAGAGAGACTTTTCTGCATAAACAGTAATGGATATGGTGATTGACCTTTGACCATGAACTACAAGCTAGAGACTTGTGGTCTTTCATGAAGGTAAATGATCAGAAGAACTGTTGTTTTCTCTGAGAACAAAGAACATTGAGGAAAGATTGATATATTACGGGAGAAATTACTTGTAGAAATATTGCTTTGAATTTTTTACTTGAAATTTATTATGAATTTTTATCACTTTAGTTCAATTTCTGTTCATTGTGAAAGCCAATGTAATTAATACATAGATAACATTATTTTGATTCACCAAATACTGTTATTTCTGTATTAATTATGCAGGCTTTCACCTTTGGATAAATGTGGGTATTTTCTTTCATACTTAAAATTCTACATTGGTTATTCTTGTTTTCAAAGCTATTATATTTCTGATATGGATTAACTACTGTAAATGAATACAGGGCTGGCATTTTGTCTTTTCTCATACCAGATTCCAAGAGAACTTGCTGCTATGTTAAAAGAAGATCAAGGGTAGGTATGCCTCTATTATAGCAGTGCAGACAATCAGGTCTTCTTTGCTGAAAATGCAGTTCTAATATTTCATCAAGCAGGGTTGTTATTTTATTCAAAAGACATATTTTTAACAGCAGTCATATCCTTCCCCTTAGGCTCATTAGACTGAAAGCAATGCTGTTCTGATTGTGCTCGATTGAATCTAACAGGAATTGACTGAACGTAGGAAAACAGTCTTTCTTACAACATCATTGTTTAGCATTTGCTGATGATACAGTTTACCTATCACACCAGGCAGTGTAAAGGTTTTCCATCAAGGCTTTTTAATGCTTTCTATTAAATCAGCAGACCAGGTGCACTTTAAAGGTCAAATGAATAGAACAGACTTTTTTTTTTTTTGTATAATTGCAAATATATATAGAACTCTCTTGAGGAGCGCTGGTGTTTGAAATACTTTAATTGTTATTCTCCCAAACTTTAAGTGGTTGTTCATATTTGTCATTTGTATTATGCAATAGCAATCATTAACTTCTCTCCATTAATTAGAACCTGGAAGAAAAGTGTAGTATGTCATAAATTCTATCCATTATGTTTAGCTATTCAGGATGGATTCCAGGAAAGGTCAAGTAACTGCTGTACCTCATAGAGATGTGAGTGACCAACTGTGGTATTATTTTCAAGGTAAAATATCAATACACAGCAAGTTCTTTGCTTCCATGTATACCTTAGTGGAGAATGAAGGAGACAGATGAAATAGGCCAAGATTGTAAATAATAATAATAAAAAAGGCAGCAAATGGCAACATTCCATCATGTTGGAAATCAATTCTCTCATCTGATTATTCTTGAGCATAGAAAGTTCATGTTTTAGAAATTGCTCTGATTCCACTTTATGTTTAGCCAAACTAATTTTAATTGACAGTAATGAAACTTCACATAGATCCTAAATATCTGAACATAACTTATTCATTGATTATCATATTTACTTTGAGAAAGAATAATTGATTTAGTCAGGCATAAAAGTACAAAGAAGTTACTAAAAGTAAAAATAATTCTACTCTTTCAGGGACAATACAGGCCCATGAATTGCCTATTTATACAGAAAAAAAGGATATAGTCATCAATTTAGGAATTGGATACAGATACATCATTTTTATTTGATCAAATCTCCCCTCTCCAATATCTAGGGATATTTTATATTCAGGTAGCTTAGAAGATATTCAATTCCAACTACAAAATTATCTTTTAAAGGGAATTGAATAAGTTTAGTGGATATTTCTGTTATGTAAGCTTGCTAAAGTTACACAGTATTTATTCTGATAGTTTCCACAGGCAACATGGAATTGCTCCAAGTCTCCTTTTCCTTGCCATTCCTTGAAAAAAAATAAAATAAATGAAATTTGCCACATTAAAACTTTGAATGGTGGACCATTGTCATAAGACTAGTTTAGACCTGTCCATTTGCAGTTCTAGCCCCGATAGTTCCAATTTAGGGTCTATTTAATTAATTGTCTGTATCCATGACAACTGGACAAAAGGAATTTCATGCTACACTTAGGTCAGTGTCCTCATGGTCCTATGACCTCCACTTGGCTTCAATCCTTCAGGTCCTGTGCAGAATCTTCTTTCTGTCTGCTAGATTTTCTTTTATCCACTTAAGTGATACTCATAATTAAGGCACTACTTAAACTACACTTATTACTTTAAATATTTCTGATATTTGCAGTTTAACATCTAATACCACTGAATTGTGCCATTTAGTTTTCAGATGTGAGTGACCTATTGTGGTATTATTTTCAAGGTACAATATAAATACATGGCAAGTTCTTTGCTTCCATATATACCTTAGTGGATATGCAAGGATATGATCATCCCTCTGTTCATGTGCCATTTAGTTTTGCAACTGTACACTGCCTTCTCTCTTTATGTGATTGTTAATAGTTCCCCTTTGTCTCCCAGTGAATTAAAAAAGCCTTTAGTTGATAGAGTTATGATTTATCTTTTTAATTTTTTCATAAAATTTAGGCATTAGCCTGTTGGACTTAGAAAAATAAATTCCCACTTTTAGTTATGCCAATGACTGTATTCCTAGAAATACACCAAATACTAACCTAAGTATGTGATTCTAAAATGGTGAACCTTTGATGGACAGGAAACCCACAATTGCCAGGTGCTTAGATGCCACCTCCTCTGAGACCACATGTTGGTTCTGATCTCTCTGCAAGCATATGATCATCCCTCTGTCCATGGGGCTTTGTACTAGCAAACTATTTGCAATCATTGAGCCTTAATCAGATTTTCTAACAATCATGGGCAGCTGAACAAAGAGCAGCTAAAAGCTTTGAATTTAACATTAAAAATATCAGGCAATTGAGCTGTTCTTTGGCTAATTCTAAAGTAAGCACTATTCTAGTTGATCATTTCTTTTAGGATGCATTCTCAAAAACTGTGAATAGGCACATTGTTGTTTTCTTTGTCTCCATAGGAAGACAAACGTTTTTCCACATCATGTCATGAACTTTATGAAAGCCTGTTCCCAGCTAGACCTCTAGATTTTTCCACTGAATAAGTGCATTTTAAAATACATTTTTGCATCTGTGATTGAGATTAAATATCAGAGATATGGTTAATGATATACATTAATTATAATGATTATAATTATATTTTAGAAATTATAAAACAATACTCAATACTAAAATAATCAGAGTTAGACTGTTAAATATCAAGATTACTGATTACATGTAATCAAGAACAATGTATCCATTTATTATCTTCATCATTATGAGCAATTAAACCACATTTAGTTATATTTCACTTAGACAAAATTCTACTTTGGAAAAAGAACACCAAGAAAACTCCATATATTAAGTTAATTTAACACATGTTTATATTTTATGTTTTTTTGGCAAAATCATAAACAAAAAAGTTGAAATATTTATAATTTTAATATAAAATATGTCTTAATTTTTTCTCATCTGCAGATTAATTTAAAATTTAATTTGTTAGTCTTAAAGAAAGTTTATATATTGGTACTTTTATTCATACTATAGGCAATCAGTGTGTTGGATAATATTGTGATTTATTGTAAAGAACTGAGATCTGCCCAAATAATTCAAGAAAACACCATTAGTGGAGATGCTAGAGTAGGCTGCTTAGTCACAGAAGTAGGGAAAGTATCAAAAATCAAATTCAAAATTATTTGGGTGATGAAATCATCCTCTGATAAACTGAACTAACCTCTTTTCATTCCTGTATCTAAGCATCTTGCCCTTTGGTATTATTAATATGGAGGGAGTTCCTGTTGGACTTCCTGTGTATAACTTACCTGGTCTTCTGGCAGTGCTCAGAACATTATACTTTGAAACAGTAATACACTTTGCTATGAAAATGTGGGAATTAGGTCTAAGATTAGTCATAGATTTAGTTTTACAAAACTCAAGTATGCTTAGATATTCTCAGTTCAATGTTGTTTTGTTTACACAGTTACTCATAAAACCTGTTAACTTTGGACAATGTCATTAGGAATTACACTAGTGTACTACATATATGGGGGGTTTTATTTTATTTTATTTTTTAAGGGGTGGTATGAGATGATGAGGCATAGACACTTAACCCGATATATTCTGCTTTCTCACCTGAATTTCATTTCAGAAAGACCTAAGTTATTTCTCTTCCCTGTTTCCCAATTTGCTTAATTTAGACATAATTACATTAAAATGTGTTCATGTATGTGCGCATTATATATGAACATGTACGTATACACATGTATACAGCCTTACATATTAAAAGTATATGTAAATATGGGAAGGATAATGGAATAAATTGGACATTATTACCCTATGTGCATATATAATTACATGACTGGTGTAATTCTATATCATGTACAACCAGAAGAATGAAAAATTATAATTTATTTATGTATGATGTGTCAAAATGCATTCTACTGTTATGTATAACTAATTAGAAGCACTAAAAATTATAGATGAGTATTTAGTGAGACTACAGCAAAAAAAACAATGCAAAATATATGTAAATAAATATCACAAATATGCTTTTGAGGGAAGAGGGAAAACCTGGGCATTGGAGTCAGAGATTTCCCTTGGATTCACAGCTTCCAAATTTATTACCTAGTGAACATTTACTCTTTATTTGTCAAGCAAATATTTCTAAATATGTCAGACAAGCCTGTCCAAGTTGATACAAGATTGACAAAATAGCACTGGTGTCCTTCTTTTGTAATTCAAAAGTCAAGGGACAGGAAGACATGTGTCAAACATCAGGATGCTTAATGGGGTTAGGAACTGATTTAATCTCAGGTGTTAGGGAGCACATTCCCAGGAAGTGAGATTTAAAATGAAGTCTGAAAATAAGAAGCAGTATTCCCGCAGAATTAGGTATGAATGAACTAGACAGAGACAACAGCATGAGCAAGAGTTCCTTGGGGGAAGCAAGTGAGTGAGGTGTGTTGAAAGAAAGCCTGGGGAGCTGGAGCACCATCCTATCATGAGCATGAGAATAGTGGTGGTGGATGAGATTAGAGAAACAGGTAAGGATACTTGTTCTAAGGCCCCCAGTTTCCATATCCATAACATGAAATATGCACCTTAGTAGTAAAAAGGTGTAACTCTCTCCTTGCCTGTTCAGAGGCTTGAGCCATTAGAATCAGACACTCAGTAAGTGTGAATCTTCTTGTTTGGCTTCATTTAGTGTTCTAGTCTGCTAAGGCTGCCATAACAAAACACCACAGACTGGGTGGCTTAAGCAAAAGACATTATTTGCTCACAGTTCTAGAGGCTGAAAGTGTAATATCAAGGTGTCAACAGATAAATTTCTTCTGAGGTCTCTTTCCTTGGCTTGCAAATGGTTGCTTTTTTACCATGTCTCCCTGTGTGCCTTCCTTCTGTGCCCACAGCCCTGGTCTCACTTCTTTTTCTAAGAAAACCAGCCATATTGGCCCATCAATATGAACTCATTTTACTTTAAATTCTGCTTTAAAGGCCCTCTTTCCAGATACAGACAAATTCTAAGGTTCTGTGGTTTAGGACCTCAGGGTGTGAATTTTCAGGAAAAGAATGCAATTCAGTTTGTAACAGTTGGTTTTTCAAACTGCCTTTAAATTGTAGTCTGTCTATCCACTCCAGGCTAGAAATTCATTTAGAACTCAGTTGTTAAGAGCCACCCATGGGCTGTGTGGACTATATCGCACTTGGCAGCCTAGTGATTAGGAGAATCTGGTGTCTTGGAACTTCCAATAGATAGTTCTTCTGATTGACTTCCCAGACAGATTGTGAGCCTATTCAGCTCTGTCAGGTCCCACATCCCACAGGGATGGGGTGATCTGCTGTAGCCACACAGTCCCTCTGAGTTGGGTGTGACTTGCTAAGATGCCAATTAACCTGCTGACTTCAAGACATCACAAAGCAAGACTCTGAAACCTTATCCCTGCCTTTGATGTACCCCCTTAAATAAACTACAGGAGCCATTTTATAATTGTCCAGCTCCAGCTCCTATGATGTTTGGACCTATCAGGGACTCCCAACTTTTGAAGGTAACTTTCTGACTTTGTCTTTTGTTCTTCACTAATTATTCTAGATTCTAATTTCTTAGATGGCTTACATCCTCCTGAACAGGAAGAAGAACCCCCTAACAAGGCATTGGCCACCTCCCCATACTCACTCTTAAGTTTTTTCTACATTACTCTTTTCTTTTATGCCTCTTCCCTATATATATATTAAAGTTTTAATTACTTAAAAACAATTTTAAATTTTAATTTGTTCTTTATAGATATACATGACTGTAGAGTGAATTTTGACAATGTATTTTAACATAACATGGAGCTCAACATAGGATCCTATTCTTATGGTTGCACATGATGTGGAGTTTCACTGGTCATCTATTCATATATGAACACAGGAAAGTTAACTCTAGTTTATTGTATGGTCTTTCCTATTCCCATCCCTTTTTTCATTCCACTTTGGCTAAACCAGTGAACTCCCCATTCTTCTCTTCCCCATTTAGTGTGTATTAGCATTTGCATAAATTTTTGATTAACATATATTCATTGTACATGTTAATATGCTACTGTGTGATATTTTGACATATGAATAAAGAATGCCCTGATCAATCAAGATAATTAAAATTTTATTCTCATTGTCATCTCTTGATATTTGGGGTTTGAAGTTACTCTATTCTAAATCATCACAAAATATATAATAGATTATTGTGAACTCTAGTCACTTGCTGTAATATAGAACTTATTCCTCCTCTCCATGTTTTTATACTGCCAAGAAGAGACTTATTTTACTAATAAAAACACACAGAGACTGAATATGAAAATAAGTAAAAAGACATTTTATGCAAAGGAAAACCAAAACTGAGGAGAAGTAGCTATGCTTATAACAGACAAAAGAGAGTCTAAGACAAACCTGTAAAATCAGACAAGAAAGTTCACTATATAATGATAAGGGAATCAATTCATGAGAAGACATAATTGTTATAAATGCCCATTCCCCTAATTCTGGTGTACCTATTACTATCAAAGAAATAAATTTAGATCTAAAGGGAGAGACAAGTTTCTATACAAAAATAGTAGGAAACTTTGAAGCTCTACTTTCAGCAATGAAAAGATCATCGAGACAAAAAGTCAATCAAGAATCTTCAGAATTTAACTGCATTTAAACATTCCCAGCAGACATTTATAGAGCATTTAATCCAACACATGTATACCATTTATTTTATGCATATAGATATTTCTTCTTGGTGTCTGAATGTCAGAAATTTTGTTGATCTGAATTTATTGTTCAACTATAGGTCATAAAATAAATAACCCCATAATCACACTTTAGTATTATAAATACAAAATAACTTTTGTTTCTGTAGGATAAAGTTAGATTAACTGTTTTAAAAAAAAGTCTATTAACACACAGATTTCATCCACTAAAGGCAAACACTGGCATGAGAATAGAATGCTAAAACAATGGACTAGAGATGATAATAGAAGTGATGTTATTATCATCAAGCAGAAAACCATTGAAGCAAAGCAAAAATTGAGTGACAATCTGAGGAAAATAATGTTCAAAGAACAAATATAATGTATTTGAAACTCAGGTATACAACTCCAATGAAGTGATTCAAATATTTAATATCATATTCCGGGTGAAACGGATTAAACTTTCCCTGAGTAAATTATATGAGATATTAGATATTTCAATAGACTGAATGATTACTTCAAAATTCACATGTTTAACTTCTAATAGCCAAGATGAGAGAATTGAGAGGTAGGGCCTTTGGGCAGGTAATTAGATCATTTATGCAAAGTCCCCAGGAATGACAATAGTGTCCTTTAAGAGAGGCCTGGTGTTTGTTGGCCTCTTCTACCATCTGAGGACACAGAGATTCTCCTATGAAGCAGGGACTAAACCTTCACTGGACTTCAAACACGCAGTGTATTGATATTGGACTGCCCTGTCTCTAGAACTATTAGAAATAAATGTTTGTTGTTTATAAGCGCCAAGTTTATGGTATTTTTGTTAAAGCAGTCTGAATGGACTGAGATATCATTAGTAAGTGCTCTACATTGCATTATCTTGTTTAAGCACAGTTATTATTATTTTCATTTTACAGCTGAGAAACCAGCATCCATAGAATTAACCAGGACAGCAACGTGTTCAAAAATCACTGCTAATGGCTCCAGGGATGTGATCTTATTCCTTGAGTCCTAATCTCTGTTGCTTTCCTTGACATATTCTGTATGCCAAAAAGTGAAATACAAAGGAAAGCCATCATATTGGATGCTGAGTAATGACAATGAACTTTCACCTTATGTGATTAAGAGACTCCACTTATGAAAAGTTATAGGAAATCTATGGAAATCAAAAGATAATATTTGAGAGCTGCTGATGAATATCTGTTCTATTGGAAACACACACATACACATGCATGCATATGCTGGGCAGTAAGTTTTCCTGAGCAATTGGGTTTTGTCATCCATCATTTGGTGTCAGCCAGAAGCTGCCCTGGGAAGACTTGTTTAGGCAAACACCATATAGCATTAAATCTGTCATCACTACAATATCTATACTTATAGGGTACCAAATTGTGGCAGCTTCAGACTCAGAAATATCACTTATGACCATTCTTTCAGATATCCCAAGGATGAACAATAAAATTGAAATGAAAATTGATGGTTTCAACTATAAAATTTTAGCTTTCTGTTTTATTGGTTGCATGCAGCCAGACTCACAAACTCTGCTTCATTCTTTAAACTGAAATTGACTCTTAGAGAAAGGGTTCATCAATTGTCATGGAAGATAACACCATTTAAAATAGCAAAATGGAAGTGCTGGAACATCCTGATATACTAAAGAGAGGAGTGGGGATTCTAATTCCTCATCTGAGATACCAAATCAGATTCCATGCTACACAAAATTGTTTTAAAGCTATTTTTTGAGCACTATTTTAAGAATGAGAAAAATATAATTTCAAGTACATGGCCTTAGCTCATATTTGCATAAATGTTTATAAACACACACATGTGCATGCTTTTTAAGAAGGCAATTCTAACTGAATTTTACCATAAAGTATATTTGGGGTATTGCTTCTCTGTTTCAGTCCTCTGGAGCAGGAAAGTTTTTATGGAAGAACAAATGAAGAATAAATGATTAATGGAAGTGTTTTCTCATTACCATGTGTTTGAAAAATAATGCTTCAGGATTGATCCTGCAGATCAGGATATTGACATTAAGGTAAGTATCACAGATGTGATTGTGACTGCATTGGCATAGAAAGGAAAAGCATAAAGTTTCATTTAGGTGGCTTAATCTCCCTTACACATCAACTCAAAACTGGGAAGTGAGAGAGGATGTCCAAGAACAACTGGGAGGACCCCTCTGTTGCTAAATATTTTTTGATAAATTGGCAAATATATTTCTATAACTTTTATAATATGAATGCATAAAGGAGTGCTGTTTCTGAGTTTGTTTTGGGGTATAATAACTGCAAGACCCAACTCCAGCTTGGGCAGAAGTTGCATGTAAATCCAGATGTAAGGTATTATTCTAAAACAGAGTTTCTCCCTTTGACAAGGCCCTCTGCAGCGAGTAAGCACCACACTCTAATGAGAAATAGAATGCGGAATATATTCATCCACCAATGAAAGATAACAGAAGAAGCAAATTTCTGAGATATCTTTGGCTATAACAGATTGGGAAACTCTAAAATTATGCTTTGATGTAAATCTTGAAAGCTCAACAGAGTTTATTTTTTTATTTTTTTCTTTGAGCAAACATCTGGAAGTTTAATCTAGTGAAACACAGAATCAGTTCTACAAGGTAGTAGGTTGTGAGAATTCAGGTAAACGTTAAGATCTTAAAAAGAGGAGGTTACAAATAGAAAATGCCACTGATCATATAACTTCAAATGAACAAAGCTTACTAATAGCTTTGGCCACTGGGGTTTGGAATATATCCTTGCTGTTATTTGGGGCTATATTTTCTTGTTTTAGGAAGGAGAAAGCAGAAAATGAAGTCTAAGTAAATGAAAATTATACATGGTCTTTGTCAAAGGTAGTTAACAAGGACATTATCATAGTGCTATGGTTTAGATCTAGAATGTTCCCCAAAGGCTCAAGTGTTAAAAGGGTTGTCCCCCATACAGCAATGCTCAGAAATGGGGCTCTTAGAAAGTGATTTGATCATGAGGCCTCTAACTTCATCAGTGAATCAGTACATTGTATGATTTGTAGTCCAATGACATTATTGGGAGGTGTTAGAAACTGTAGGAGGTAGGACCTAGCTGAAGAGAGTGAGTCCTTGGGGCTGTGCCCTTGGAGATTTTATCTGGTCCTCAATCTCTTGCTTTCTCTTTCTCTTGCTTTCCAGTTTCCATGAAGTGAGGGTCTTGTTCCATTATTCCCTTTCCCCACTATGTAGGGCCTCAACACAGGTTCAGAATCAATGGAGCCAACAGAATGAAACCTGTAAAGCCACGAGTCAAAACAAGTATGTAAGTTGTTTTTCTCAGCTATTTGTCACAGTGATTAAGAGCTAACCAATAGAAGTAATTTTGTTTTGAAAAGTCTAATAGGTCTCAAATGCATTTTTATATACATTTTGATAAACTTTTATTTTTAAAAAAAGATATACAAATAATCTTGATGAAAGTTTATTGGAAAACAAAGATGGAAAACCAATATCATTTTAGGAGAGTAAACTTCAGTTTTATATAGCCTGAGGTTTAAAAAGTCCAGCGCTATCCTTTTAGAGAAACTAGTGATTTCTGCCAACAGAAGGAGTCACAGATAAATCCCTCTTGGGGCAATTATTTTTCTCTCAAACTAGGATATTTATGGACTATTAAGATTTGGTAAGAATTCAGGGCATATTTAGGAGTCTGTAAATTGACATAGCATTCTGATTAATATCAACTGTACTTAGCAGAGGGAAAGTCAATGGTGCCTGCTTGATCTTGAATTTTGAAACTAAAACTGTGAGCTAAGTAATCCTTTTAGACTATAAGTTAGATGCCTCAGGTATTTCATTATAGTAATTCAAATAAACTAATACAGTCACCTGATGCATATTTATTATTTTCTTCCTGCTGGACTACTTCAAACTGCTATGATAACATGTTTTCTATTCAAGTACATTTTTTGCCTTCTGATAAAATCTCTAATATTTATGTTAAGTTAGAAACATTGGAATTTTTATAAACTCAAAATTTTATTTAGGTAGTAATTTTTATTTTAATCTTGTCTCTATCAGCATAAAGTATAATTAGCTTTTAGAAAAAAAAGTGAACTGTCTTTACCTGCTAAAAAAAGGAATGAATTTTCATATTACCAAGTGCATTTATTGGGGATAAACTATAGAGAAATATGAACTTCAATTTATTAAACAATTTTCTACAAAACTTTAGGAAAATGTTAATATAATAATTTAGTATCAAAGGAAAACTTATGTGACAAAGTATAATTCAGAGAAAATACAAGACAAAATCCTCTTTCCAAAGAATTGTAGATACAGCAGTAGTGTCACTGGATGCCCCGTGGCATCCTAAAATACAGCTATATTTTACTTTCTAAAGGTCATTGAATCAATTTGTGCTCCTTCTTTTCCCCACTTCATCTGTCATTTTTCTCTAGCATATTATTCCAGTATTACACAAGCATCCTTCAATATCATTGATTTCAAAGAAAATACGTTTTCTTTGACTACTCTTCCCTTACTATGTCTTCATTGGTGGTTTCCCTTTATAATAAAAATCCCTAAGAATTATTTCTATTAGCTCTAATTGTTTCCTGCTCATTTTGTATTTGCCGATTCCAATATGCTTTTATTAAATTGCTTTTTCCAAACTGGTTTTCCCCTCTGTGTTGACATTCCAATGATCACTTCCCATTGCCCATCTTACTCAATAGTCTTAGAATGTTATAGATAACATCCCCCTTCTTAAGACACTTTTCCACTCTTCCCCAGAACACACGTTTTTTCTTGTTTAGCCTCTCACTTGTTATCAAGTATTTATCCTTTTCTTATTTCTTTCATTTTCTTGACCTCTAAATAATAGATAGCTTTTGAAACCAAAACTATGTAATTGCAGTTCTCTTACACCTATGAGGATGGATGCTTTAGGACCTTCTTGAGCATTTCCAGCATTAGCATTTGTTAAGAACAGAAATGAGCTTTCTGTTTTGAAACATGCCAAGCAAACTGAGAAGAATTGTCTGTATATGATGCTAACAGATGTTCCTGGTGCTAGCAAATGATTCTACCATATATTTTTTCCCAGTGGAAACACTGTCACTTTGAATTAATTCAGGTCTCTAGCATAGAAAAGAAAGTTTTTTATTATAGTACTAGTGATAAAAGTTTTCACTATGTTTTGCATGGCCGCTATTTACTATGTTTGTGTTTGTTAATTTCTTTTTGGTGCAAAAAAATTATACACAATAGAAGGGGATTCATTATGCTATATCTGTACATCACATAACATAATTTAATCAATTACATTCCCCAGTACCTTTGCTTCCCTCCCCTTCTCCTTCCCCTGATCTACCCTGCCCTATTCTACTAATCTCCTATATAATATTATTCTTATTATTATGTTAATTAATGCATTGTAATTATATATAAAAATGGACTCATCATGGCATAATTGCACATGGACAGATTTCATTCCCCAGTTCTTCCCCATGTTTTCCACTCCTTTAATTTCTCTTTGGTCATGGTTTAGACCTTTCCATCAAAATAACACCAGGAAAGAAATTCCAAGTCAAGGCAAGGATAAGCCCATGGCTACTTTCACACTACTTCCTTTCCCAGCCCTCTGCTGAAATACAGAACAAGTTATTTGATGATAAATCAAAGTCAGGTAAACCTAAATCTCCATCTGCTGGAAGGAGAGAACAACAAAAACAAACAAAAAATGTTTATGCATATACTGAGAGGTTAAAGTTCTTATTTAAATTGGGGATATAAATTTGGAATATCTAGTGTCTGAAGATGCAGAGATGCTACCTCTTGAATAAATTTATTCAAAATAGGAGAAAAAAGTTGTAAAATTATTCTCAACAGGTCTTATAAAATATTTTATTTATAAATTTCACTAAGAAGTCAATGAAAGAAAGCTATTAGTTATATGGAGAATTTGAAGGAAAATGACATACTAAGGCTAATAAATTTTTTTTAAATTTTTCACATAGAAATATACATACAGGTTCCAAAGCATTCTTTTAGAACTTTCACACAAAGAGTACAATATGATTCAGAAGAGAGAAATTCAAAGCAAGAAAATTACATCTAGAAAAGATGTTAATAAAGTTTTGAGTAAAATATAGCAGAATATTATGATTTTATTAATTGCAGTTAAAATTGTATAGCTTATCTAAAAAAATTATATTGTAAAACCAAGAAATAATTCCCAATACAATATTTAGCAAATAATGGAAAAATTAGTGAAGAGATATGCACTAAGCACTGATTCTTACCAAAGATAAGTTGAGAAGTCATAATCTGCCTTTAAGTATCATGACTATTTAATGACAGATTTGAAATTTTATAAAAATTATAATATGATTATACAGAAGATTTTTTAAAATCATCAAATTTACCAAGAAGGTGATTGTAATAATATACTCATGAACCACCATAAAGAAGAAAAACTGGTGAAAATCCATAAAGCATAAAATTTTGATAACAAGCAGCACACAAATTATTGAAATAAAGTTAAAATCTCTCAACTATTATAAATTTGGAGAAATTATCAATACATAATACTATACCATGAGATAACAAGTTGAAAAATAATTAAGAACTATAGAAACTTTGAAAAATGCAATGAATGTATTACAATTAAAAGTCATATATCAAAAATTTGCCTGTTGTGGCTGGGGCTGTAGCTCGGTGGCAGAGTGCTTGCCTAGCATGTGTGAAGCAGGGATTTGATCCTCAGCACCACATAAAAATAAACAAATAAATTTTAAAGGCACGTTTTCCATCTATAACTAAAAAAAAAAAATTAAAAAATTTGCCTGTACAGCTGGATGCAGTGGCTCACATCTGTAATCCTAGCAACTTGGAAGGCTAAGGCAAGTTGATCACAAGTTCAAGGCCAGCCTCAGAAATTTAGTGAGAATCTAAGCAAGTTAGTGAAAGCCTGTTTCAAACTAAAAAATAAAAATACAATACAATACAATACAATAAATACAAATGGCTGGTTTGTGGCTCAGTGGTTAAGCACTGCTGGATTCAACCCCTTGGTACAAAAAAAAAAAAAAAAAAAAACCAACAAAAACCAAACCAAACCAAAACAAAACAAAACAACAACAACAAAGAACACTTTGCCTATGAAAAGAGAAGAGCTGATTTTCTAATGTCCACAGCATATTTTGTATTTATTATTTGTTTATTTATTGACATACTAGGGATTGAATTTAGGACCCATGAATATTAGGCAAGCTTTCTACCACTGACAAACAGCCGAAACCATTTTAATTTTTTTCTGAGAAAAGTTCTTGCTAAGTTGCTCAGGCTGGCCTCCACATTTTGATCCTCCTGTCCAAGAAGTTTGGAATAAAGATATATACATACATTCCTGTCTAGATTTTATTGTTTGCAATGAAAATTATTTTAATAAAATTTCCTAAAAGCATACAATAATCATGGCTCTTTGACAATATAATAAGTCAACATAAATAAGATTTTTTTTAGAATTAAATAACTTATTTAAAGCAATTGTCCCCGAAGATAAAATGGAGAACAAGGACTCAGGAGATTTATTAGACTCAGAAAATATTAAAATGTATTTGTCAGTTGTGTCTGCCTATGTTGGATGAATACAGGAATTGGTGGAGATGTATGGCAATGTTGAAAAATGGAGGGAAAAAAAAGAGAAGGCATTTGAGAAGCCAACAAAATTCATGATGGTATATTTACATATTTTTTCTATTCTGAGAATCAAATCCATGATCTCATTCATTCTAAGTAAGTATTCTAACACTTAGCTATGTCTCCAACACAGATGATGATGAATTTAATATTCAAAAATTGTAACAGTTGATGTCTAGTAAGTACTTTATTTTTTCTCTCTCTTATTTTGAAGAATTTCATGTTTGTCAGCTTCTATACATGTATTATATTTTCCTACTTATAAACTAAAATATCATAACTTGATAATATTACAAAAGTAAATTCTATTATTAATTTTGGTTAAAGATAAGGGATTAGCCATGTGTGATTATCTTCTGTATCCTGTCTTTAGTGAGATCTTATTTTTTCTTTAAATGAAGTGAAGTTTAAGCTCACAAAGATGTAGAAAATGGAGAGTATATGTAAGCGGATGGAAAGGCTAAAAAAATATTTTGGAGACAAAACAGATGGAAAATTGCTATCTAATTTAGCAGAGTTTATGATTCTGCAACTGAAAGTGTCTGTAGAGGAGGATACTGGAGGAAGACAATAAGTTTATTACATATAACTCCAAAGAGGCATAGGATACAGGGAACTGAAAAGCAGGATTAAAACCATGGGTACTATTTGAAATTTATGTTAAGGCAACCGGTTACTCAATTCTTCTCTACTTTGTGTAGCCAAATATTCTCTATTCTTCCTTAAAGGAAATAATATGTTTATTCCCCTCTACTCCACCATAGTTTAGGAAGTGACTCTGATTCCCCTAACTCCAGACCATCAGATTCCCCTGTTGACAGAGCTCTAACCTCTCTCCAGGTTCTGATAAACGCTCTCCTTCTGAGGCCTGCAGGGACTTATGGCTTCTTAGCTATCATTTTTCTCTGGTTGCCTCCTTTACCAATACTCAAACATTTATAAAAAAATTCTTCCATGAAATTCTCTTTGATTAAATGCTTTGATTAAATGCATTTGTCCCCTGCTGGGATCCTGTCTGATACATAAGAGAACAGGGAAAATCTTCAAAAAACTATAATCAATTATCATCCTCAGGGAGAAAATGGAAGGTTACTCTCCTAAAACAAAACCATATCAGGAGAAAACAATCAGAGCACTAAGATAAAAACTAGAAAATAAGTCTTGAAGCATTAATATCAAAACTAAAAAAAATATTGAGAATTTGAGAATTTCAAATGTTAGGACAAAAGATAAAGTGATGGGAAAATCACTTAGGCTTGTACAAGAGACTAAGGTAGTAGTCCTGAAATATTGTGCCAAAAAAAGTTCCATGAAGTATCCAACAGAGTGAATGATAAGAGAAAAATCCTAAGTACTTGCTACGGTTTGAATGCTTATATGTTCAAAATTACTATGTTGGCATCCAAGCCCTCAAGGTGATTACTATGGTTTAGATGTTAGGTGTCCCCCAAAAGCTCATGTGTGAGACAATGCATGAGAGTTTAGAGGTGAAATGACTGGGTTATAAAAGCTTTAACCTAATTAGAACATTAATACTCTGATAACGATTAAGTGGGTGGTAACTGTAGGCAGGTATGGTGTAGTTGGAAGAGGTGGATCTGTAGGGGTGTGCTTTTGGGGCATATATTTTGTTCTTGTTGAGTGGCACTCTCTTTCTGCTTCTTGGTGGTCATGTCCAGTCCTGTTTTTCTCCACTATACTTTTCTGCCATGATGTTTTGCCTCAGCTTGGGCACTGAGGAATGGAGTCAATCATCTGTGGACTGAGACTTCTGAAATTATGAGTCCTAAGACAAACTTTCTTCCTTAGAATTGTTCTTTTCAGGTCCTTTTGTTACAGGATAAATAAAATCTGATTAAAACAATGATGGTATTAACCAGTGGGACCTTTTAGAGATTATTAGGGAAGGAATGGGATTAGTGCCTTTATAAAAGAGGTCTGAGAGATTCCTCACCCTTTCTACCACATCAGTACCTAGTGCAAAATGTATTGATGAACCAGGAAACTGGCCCTCACCAGCCACCAAATCATCCAGTGTCTTGACCTTGGATTTTCCATTCTCTAGAATGGTAAGAAATAAATTTCTATTGTTTACAAACTGCTCATATATTTTATTTTGTTACAGCCACCCAGATTGACTCAAACTATGTAACTGTTTAATTTCAAAATAATAAAAGCAGAGAAAAGACCCTTAAAATTTTCCTGAAAATTTAAGAAAAATTAAAAGATATCACATTTATATAAATAGATGGATAGATGCTACACTAACTATACATACATATGTAACAAAAATGTCACTTCCCTTACATTGTTTAAAGAAATTAGTATATAATATGTTTCTACATTTATTCCAGAAAAGTGGAATAAAACAAAAAAAAAAGGAGAAATGATACATCTAGAAATCACTTGGTCAAATATAAGAGAATATTAAAGTGAAGTCTCATCACTAATAGTCATATGATATATCTGATGAAAGGTTAGAAAAAGAAAGGTACATTGAAACTATGCAAAGAGCAACTTAGGAAGTGATTTATGGAAATGGAGTGGTGAGAGGGTACAAAAAGGAAAGATAACAACTGTATGGTAATACTGGGTTGCACAAAAATCAGTATGCATAATTTATATTTTTATAATTTGTTTATTGATTTTCAAAAGACTGACAGGATTTGAAAGGATCAGGCTGGACAGACAGTTAATATAAGGCAGGTACATCTTCATCTATTATAACATGGAGTCAACGATAATTTTGGCAATAAATATATAAAAATATTCATAGGCATTTATCATTTATAAGTGTGAAGGTGGAAATATAGAAGAAATTTCTGAAGATTTAAAAGTATTTACCTTTGAGATAAAGTAGGACTTGGAGAGGAGTTTTTCCTTTCCTATGTAAACTTCAAATGAAATTTTAAATAACTTTTAAAAAATTCCAGTGTAAAAACCCAATAAAAACAATAGTAAAAAAAAAACACCCAAAACACAAATACATTCTACACATGAGCAGAAGAACGACAAGAAAGGATCCAGGTGTTAATGAGCAATAATACACTCAAAGGATCTCAGAAACTTTGCTGCCTGGTGGAAACCCTTAGTGATGATGGGAACACACTGTGAACTACACAGGTTCGTAAATAAAATTGCAAGTAAATTTATTCCAAAGAAGACATAGGTCTTAGGTCTCCTGCTACAAAAGTGTAAATTCCAAGAGGTCACTCTGCTTACCTGTATTTTCAATTTTGTTTTTCTTGATGATGCTATGACAATAAGTAACTTATTTAAAATGCATGTATAGATGTTTCCAATTGTGTAGCATCACTGGCCATTTTTATTAAAATTAGACATCATCACAGTTTACTTTCTCTCTTGCTAGACACAGGATTACTCTTGGCAATATCATTAAGCATCCTCTGCATATGTCACATTGCTCTCTGATGTTTTATATATGAGTCTGAGACCAGTTCTAAGAACGCAATATCATATCCAAATGCATTATTGGAAAATGTTCCAGTTTATTGGGAAGAGTTCATAGGTTCCATTATTTTGAGTTGCAAAATGTGCTACTTTCTATTGGGCCCATTTTGAAAGTATGTTTACTCATTAGTAAAAATTACGAGTGATTTTTCAGTTTTCTTCAAATCATAAGGCATAAAGCTAGATGTTTTTTAAATTGTACTTTAATGTCTCATAAGGAAATGCCCTCTACTAAGCCTCAGGCAAATGGTAGGCTGTTGACAGTTCCTTTGGAAAAACTTCATTTGATTATATTAGTATTTTTCCTTGTCCTAAATATTAAAATGAAGTAAGCTGAAGTTTCGAAGCTTCATAGAAATGATCACAGAGATTTTTTTTTCTTTTCTTTTCAAAATGTTAGACTAAAATTGAGCTTAAAGTTAAAAGGCTACTTTCAACAAAGCTGCTCATATGCTAATCCAAAAGAAGTTGATCTCCCCTTGGAAAGAATCCTAGAAAACTGAATTGGAAGCAGATTTTTTTGGCCACCTTCGCACATGAGTTTCTTCAGAGTAGTGGCAGAAATCAATGGTTTCCTTAAATAAAACACTCCAGGGACAGAGGAAATCAGGGCCTGGCTCTGTTCCTAGAATTTGTGTTTTTGCTTGTATGATCATTCCTTAGTAAGTACTTTCAAAGTCAAATTCCGTATTCTACATTCATAATCAAAAGAAATAAGAACCCAAACTTGGATATAAAATTTGATGCTTAAAGTAATTCTCACCTTAGTGTTACCAAATCTACATTCTCTGGACTCTGTTCTATGGCAAAATTACTGAAAGCAGCAATAAAACACTCAAATTCTGGGCTTGTTACAATTATTTCATATTTTAGCACATGTGAATTAATTTCAGCATAAACCTTGTAAACCATTATAACTTTTCCCCATTTCTTCAGGTTTCTTTTTGTCTCCAAATAATTAATTCATTTATACAAACATATATTATTAATTAATTCATTCAAATAAGTTCTATAGATATTTAATTTGTATCACTTACCATACCTTAACACTAAGGAATTGAGGCCTATTAATTTGTAGAATGTCAATTCTTTTGAGGCATTAATGGTATATCTTGGTAAAGTTATTTAAACTCTGTCAAGACACATGAATAAAATTTCAGTACCTTACTCCGAAAAAAAATGGTGGCTATGGTATAAAAGATAATGATAGTTAAAAAAACAAAACAAAACAAAACAAAAAGCTGTTAATATTGATGATAACATAACAATAATATTAGCTAACATTTATAAGTGATTACTAAATGGGTTTTACCTATTTTATCTTTCCTAACTCTCAATATACCCAGAAAGACTTAGAAGATGATTTGACCAAATTGTGCAATAAGTGATGATGATAGTATCAGAACTCTGTGGGTGCAACTGAAGAACACATGCCTTTTAAGACCATGTTGTGTGGAGTTGGAATAATAGTCATGACTTACTGATGTCTCATTACTTCATGTTCCTAGACATAGTGGAATCACAATTAGTAGCCTGACCCATTACTGTGAAAGTAGCACATCAGTATTTATAATTTTGAAATCAAATCATAAACATATTTGCAAAGATTTATTGAGTACTTTCTAAAGCAAGGCACATGCTTGTATTATATGCATAATGACCTTCTGAAATGAGTACAATTATAATGTGCATTTAACAAATGAGTGGCTTTAGGTCCTATGTTGCTCAGTAATAAGCACAGTGTTGCACAATCAGTGACAGTGTTAGGATTTGCTCCATATTTCCAGAAATCTGTTTTAATTGGCATACTATACTTCTGTAGTACCAGAAAAGTGAAAATATCCATGTTTATCAAAATAGTCCATTAAAGTATATTTTGTTGTTGAATTGAATTACATTGAAAATTGCAAGTTTTCACACAATTAAATCCTATGACGGTCACTAAGAATCATCCTTTCAAGGATTTAGTTGCTTCTTAATTATTATTTGTGAAAAAGACGAAAAATAATTCTAGTTTTTCAAGTCTCAAAAAATAAGCATATTCTTTCTTTTTAACTAGTTTGATGCCATTCAAATTAAAACAGCTTATAATAAATCTGTTTTTCAAAATGTTTTACTATGTTTATTTGGATTGTGGAGTGGTGACTTAAGAATGCTTCCAGGGGAAGAAAGGAGCCACAGGGTAGTTATAGTAGCCCCCAATACAACTCTTCCTACTGTGTTCTGTGCAGGTCTCTACTGGAACCCCTCCTTCAATTATTTTATACTGTAGCTATATACCTAAGATCCTCGTTGCAAAAATTCTCTGTAAAATTGTAGTCTTTTCAGTTCCTCACAACTGAGTGCACAGTGAGCACATATTAAAGCTTTAAGAAGCTTCAGAGTAAGTTTTTTGGAAATAAAAAAAAAATTAATATCCACCTTGATGCTATGTCTTTCTTAAATGGCAGAAAGCACTGAGAATTTTTTCTGAAATTGAGTCTAAAGGCATCCCATATTCTGCCCTGTGTGTGATGTAACAAAGAAAACAGTTCTCTCACCAGAACCCAGTGGGACTGGATGACATCAGTAACTACATGACTACTTGTACCACCTGTGCCTTGGCACTCTGTTGGAATTTCAAGGGCAGAGGGAGAGATCCCCATTGACTGGAATTGCTTTTTTGCTATATCATCAGAACGGAGAATAAAATGGAAATTAAGTGAATTTGTAGAAAATAAAATTATATATCTTGCATACCTGAGATCCTGGTAGATATCTACATGCTACAATTGCAAAAGAAACCCAAGGTTGGAGAAATTCCTGTATGATGCAACAGAATTAAGTCTCATCAGACTCATGCTCCTCCATCTTATTCTCCCACTTATGTCCCAAGTTAGATTTATTTTGTGGTTTGATTATGCTGTCCTTCAGGAGGTGAGCCGTAGTGGGGTGTTAAGGATGCTCCATGTGCTTTGGCTAATGACGACCAGCTTTTTTGCTATAGAAATGGTTAGAGTGATGTAGGGATGTCAGGGTGTCGACTGAACAGGAAAAATTCAAGAAAAACAGAATGGTCCAGTCTGTGACCAAAATTTAAAACTTTCCTATTTGCTAAAAAATCTCATCTTGATTTCCAGTTGCTAAAAATCTCATCCCGATTAGCTCTGCACAACTCTTTTTCTCTTTAGTGGCTATGGTTAAGGGAGTGGGTAGTTAGTGAGGTTATTATTTCTCATTAGTATAATTCTTTTAAAGATCCAAATAGAAATATGTAGGTGGTGCTTTTGCCTTATCAAGAAAAATTTTTTAAAATTAAGAACATTCTCTGGTTAGGGCATGTTGACAAGTAAAATTTTATCTTTGATTCAGGAAGCATTTAAAGATAAGCCACTTTCTAAATCCAAAACATAATGAATGTTATTTCCTCCTTCAAAAATTCAAAATAGAAAAATGATTTGCTCCTTTTCTCTTTTCCAAAATCAGAATAAAAAATAATTACCCATTCTTTGAAATAATTTTGAAACTGTTGATTACTTTTGAGATAGTTCATAAAGTGTGTGAATGTGTGCTTGCTCAGGCAAGCATTTGCTCATGCACGTGCATATCAGTGGTTCTCAGTGAGGGTATGTACTTTTGCTCTTGTGAATCCTGGCAACTTTGGATAGTATTCAATATAAGAGCAATTTTGGGGGAGAAGCAAAAGCCAGGGATACAACTAAATATTCTACAATACACAGGAGAGCACCTCACAACAAAGAATTATCCATCTTGAGAAGCAGAGGCAGTTCCAGGACAGCCTCAGCAACTTAGTGTGACCTTCAGCAACTTAGCAAGATTCCATCTCAAAAATCAAAAAGTACTTGGGAAGTCGCTCCTGATAATGTGTCCCTGGGTTCGATCCCCAGTACATTGACAATAATTATTCATCCTCAAATATTAAATAATGTTGAGATAAATAGATGGAGAATTTTTTACTAATAAAGAGATTAAACAGGGTGTTGATAGACTCCATGATACCTAAAAGATATTACTTGAAACAAGGGAAGTATCCCTTGTTTTGGGTACAGATATCTTTATTTGTTTAGGTAAATACATGTGGTACATTTGTGCAATGCTAACAGGCCTTTAGACAATTAAATAGCTTATCTATCTATGCTCTGTTTTGGAATAAAGAAATAAGGGCAATGGTAAACATCATACTGATGTTCATCTGCTAAGGATTTTTAGACGGCATGGCATTAGTGTACTTGGTTAACTGGCAGGGTTGGGACTCTCAAAGATAAAATACTGGACTTCCTGTTGTGAAGGTTCAATTTAATAACTAAGAACAGAAATATTTTCTTTGAGTTATCTTTGATTTCTGATTTGTTTTTATTTTTAAATACCAGAGTCTCAGAAGAAATCTTCATATGATGATTATCATATTGTTGCAGTAGATCCATATTAATAAATTTGTTCTTAATTGTTCTAATGATGACAGAGCAAGAGGTTAATTACTCTGAACATAATATCTACATTCACCTTGTGTTACCATTGGTTTAATATTCCTGTCACCTCACAAGCATATCTGAGAGTACCAATTACTTTCTTTCATAGTGTAGATTAGAAAAGTAACAGGCATAACATACATTTAATTTTACATTTTGTTAGACTATATATCATTTTACAATTGTCTTTTAAAATGTAATATGTGGCTACTAGAACTATAAAAAATGCAATGTGCTTTCTTTTCTATTTTTTAAAGATAATTTTGTTTTGGGAATATCAAATGCCTATTTTGTAAAGGTTGTACTCATTTATGCACTCATTAAATTAATCAATCATTCAGTAAACATTTATTCATTGTTTTGCAAAGCAAATTGTTAGGTCATGAGAACACAAAAATTAACAAGCAAAGTTTTTGCTCTCAAAATGCTTAGCTTTTAATTTTAGAATATTTTCTCTTTGGATTAATAATTATTGATATAAAGACTGATTAGAAGGAAGTAAATTAAAATGTATAATCATTTTCATTTTAAGTCAGATGTCACATAAATATCAATTTAAAACCATCATATCCAAAATATTAAGCAATCTCATTCTCCAGTTATAAATTAAATTCCTATTTCAAATTCAGGCAGCCAAACATTTTAAGTATAAGTTTATTATATATATTTAAATGGATACAGCATTTCTAATTAGTCTCAAGTACTCACAGAAATGTAGGACACAGAATTTTCTAGCATAACTGAGTTTTTGAGCCTCTTGAGGTGGCATTGTAATCCCAAGAGAGGAATGGGCTATCTTTAATAGATACATCAATAAGCCAAATTCTCTGGACTGCCAGTGAGATCACCAATGACCAGCTTTGTAAAGTTTTAAATAGAACATATTAATTTAATTTCAAATATATGCATGTATATTAACATGACCACTTCTAATTATTTTAAATATACTAATTTTATGGAAGAAAATATTTACTTTTATACTTGTACTTTCATTGTCAAATTTTAAAAATGATATTCTAAACATTTTTCAACCAATAGAATAAAATTAAGTTTCCATTTTAGTGAAGGAGTTCTTCAGTAATTCATATATGTTTCAACTGCAAAATATTATGAGATAAAGTTTGACTCAATTTAAATGTTTCATCTCTTTGAAATAACTCCACAATAGTGATAACACAGTTGATAAATCAGCTGTGTTTCCATATTTTTGGCAGTTTATAACCTCAATCAAATATGCTTATGATACAAGAACATCCAGTAAAATTCATAGGCATCTGTTAAGAAGGTTTTAAAAAGGAGATATTTAAAGATATTAGGGGGTGGTGGTGGAAGAGGCTTCCTTTAAACTATTGAGAGTATTATTGTCAATAATAACTACCTATAATATAGTGGATTTATAATGTATCAGATTGTTATTCATATTAGTGTGAATATAAAACAATGAAATATAAATCTGGAGAAAAAAATTTAAAGAGAGAAGAGAGAGAGAGAGAGAGAGAGAGAGAGAGAGAGAGAGAGAGTTTTTTAATATTTATTTTTCAGTTTTCAGTGGACACAACATCTTTATTTTATTTTTATGTGGTGCTGAGGATCAAATCCAGCGTCATACACATGCCAGGCGAGCGCATTACCACTTGAGCCACATCACCAGCCCTGGAGAAAAATCATTTGAGACTGAATCTAATTAGTTGGAAAGCTGAGAGACTATACCAAAATGGGCCTTTGGTTTCTATGGCATCTCCAAACAGCTTCTGCTTTATTTTTCTCTAATTCCTATTATTGCTATGACCATAGACATGGCTCATTCTGATTTCTTTCCTTCCTTTATAATTTTCTCTGTTCATCAACATCCAGCTACGTTTGATATCTGGAATCAAATTTCCTTCTTACCTCTAACTCATTATTTAATATTTATTTATCAATCAGCTACTTACATTCCAATTGCATGCTAGGTGCTGGTGAAGTGCTCAGCACGGGACAAAACAGACAAGTCCCTGACCCATGAGTTTAGTGTCTCCTTAGGAACACAGAAACCAATGAGGAAAATCAGGAAATACAATGCTAAGTGGGAACAATGTGAGAAACCATCTGAGAGGAAACCATCTGTTCTCTGCACAGAACAGTCTAGGAGGGATACCTGAGATGACTTTTAATCCAAAACTTTATTAATGAGAAAGAAGCCATGTGGTTCCAAGGTGAGGACAGAAGAGGAAAGAATGACAAGAAAAGACAGTGTTCCAGCTAGAAGGAATAGTAAGATTAAAGACCTGTTGTGGGGGAAAAAAAAATCTAGATGGTTTCAGAAGTTACAGAATGTCAAAGTCAATGGAGCATAAGAGGCAAAGAAGTCATGGAGGAAAATAGGTAAAAGGCCAATTATGCAGGATCCAGTGAACAGAGAGTCTGGATTTTCTTCTCACAGAAGAGGAAAACCACTCAAACCTTCAAACAGAGCTGTAACTTGATGCAATATACTTTAAACAAATACCCTGGCACAGAAGCAAGCAAAACAAAACTGCAGAAGTCCAGCTGAAAAGTGATGAAGATTCACACTATAATGGATTCAGAGGGGAGAGACCTACCCAGTGTATAAGTAGTAGTGCTATTTACTAAGATGGAAAAAATCCTAGGCATTGTGTCGGGGTGTGTGTGTGTGTGGAATGGAGAAGTGATGGGGCTGTTAGGGGTAGAATGTCAGGAATTTCATTCTGGATAGGTTAAGTTGAAGATATGAATGATAAATAGAAAAGGAATTAGGTTATTGTTTGTATATATGTATCTGGAATTCAGAAGGAAAGTAAGCTGGAATGAGTCTAGTAAGAGAAAGAAAAAACAGCCACAGACACAGAAACGATTCAAAATTAGATTTTTTTCCTTCCACATTCTCATTGGTGCATTATTGTATATAATGATGGGATTTGTCATTACATATCTGTACACACACAATATATAAGTTGGCCAATAATACTTCCTTCTGCCCTCCCCTTAAAAATTATTCTTTCTAAAGCAGACATAAAAATTGATTCTAAGCAGATTATGAGCTCTCTCATTATTCCTCCCTCAAGAAAAGGAGGAGGAGGAGGGAAGGTAGTAGTAGTGGAGGAAGGAGGAATGTTCTCACTAAAATGCTTAGCACAATTAAGTCAGAAAACAATTAACTGGCTTTGTCAACATGAAAGTCATGTAGTGTGACCATTGTTTTGCTTTGCACAGAACAAGACTTGTTTGTGTTGTCAGAGTAAAAACTGACAATAGCCCTTTTTTGTTTAAAAACAAACAAAATAAAGCCCAAAACAGCTATCATCTAAAGGATAAAACTCCCTACTCATGGGTGGCATTAACAAAATCTGTGTTGGTTTTGGGACCATGGGAGCCAAGTTGAATTAGTTTGAAGAGTAAATAGCAGGTAACAAAATCAAAATCCCATGTGTAATAAATTTCTAAGATATGTGGCTCTGAATAGGAATGGGATAAAAGTAATATAGGAGCTCAGAGTGATGTGTTGCTGTCGGGGAATTTTAAAGACTGCCTTACTCTTTAGGTAATGGTCCAGCAGTGAGAAAAAGATGGATAATGTAAGCAAAAGGGTGCTATTGAAAGAGAGGTATCCTTGAGAATGTGGAAAGTGATGGAGTCCAGGATTACAAGTGGAGGGCGGGCCTTGGATGAAGTAAGTCTACCAAGTAGTAACAAAGTTAAACTATTTATTTCCCTGAACCCTGTCCTTTAGACTTAGGGTATTCTATCCTAAACTTTCCCTACTTCCCCAATAAGCAATTTATCATGTCATGCCTATCCATAGTTCTCAAATGGAGGTTTCCAGCTATCCTTAACTATTCTGACTTTCTTAGGATTTGTTACTTTGTTTCTGACAATTTAAGAACTACTATGCCTAATCTGTTATAATGTATTCAATTATATAAGATGATCATTTTTTCCACAATATGATCATATTATTTCAAGCATGATTTTTGAAACTCTTGCAAAAGTTTAAGCTTCTTGTAGAAATACCAGATTATATCTTACCTTAAATTTGGGCAAATTTATTAACACTGTGTTCTTTCATAGTAGCATGATAGTTATTAATGTTTTTTTTTCTCTTAAAAAAAAGTAAAATGACAGGGTTATCTAGGAATGCACATTTCATTGGTTCCTAGAAATTTTTTTCCAATGAATCCGTGGATGTAGCCTTAACGTATTCTTTTCTAATGACATGTGGTGATCAATGAGGCTTTAACAATTAAAGCAACCTGGAAGGTCATAAAAGAGAGTAAGGCAAAGCAACAGATAGCCAAAAATTATAGAGAATGTCAGGTACAGAAAAGATTTGTGTACTTCAGTGATGTACACACATGCTTTTCTGTGTGGCTTTGGTAAATGAACCATAGAGACCCTTTGGGAGGTGTGCCATGCTTCCCAATTAGAATGCTTTGTAACTGAACTTGAAGCTTGCCACTTGTATTATCCTCTCATTAGAAGGAAAAAAAAAGGCCATTCTAGAAAATTATATTTGGCTTTTTTGAGGTCTGATGTGAACAGAAATATGGTATATAATTTTGAAATGTAATGTACAACTAAAGGATGATATAGACTTGACTTCTAATTCTGAAGTCATTCCAATGAACATAAAATAACAAGTTGCATGGAAGCAATTGTTGTTAAGTCACGCTTCAGAATTCCTTTCCAGAAAATCACTCTCCATTACTAAAGGCAACTTTAGAAATAAGACTAAATGAAATAGGTTAGGTCCTTTTCAACTTATGAAATGAATCTGACAATATTTATGGGATAAATTGAATTGTGTTAATTTTCTGGAAAAATGATTGCTGATTAAAATGTTCTCAAAATTGAATTCTCCTCCCTCCACACAATTGACTCCCAACATTTGATTAATTTATTTGGCTGACACTAATTCAGTAAGTTAATTGTACTGTGGTGGTCTTCATCAACAGGTAAGAACTATTTAAAAAATTTAAATTCAAGGTATATATTATTTCAAAATGCACTCAATAAGATCATAGCGTTTCAACTTTAGAAAAATTAAAATCTATCACTCAACAATTGCTTTTAATATTCCAAATTTCTCTTGATGAAATAATCCTAGTATTTATTAATTTTTATATTCATACTGAAATAACCAACAGAAAGGTTTTCCAGAAATATGACCAGTGTAAACTTATTTTCTCATTTTGCCAAGTTTTTGTATAGTCTCTGTTTTCTTTTAAAACCCATATTGAAATTATATTTATAATGCTGCTAGCCTTTGTTTCTATGTGTTTGTCCAGCCTCCAGAGACACCTGTTTGGATGGCTCAGCCATTATCATGATTTATCCATCACTTCTATCTTACTAAATACATGACGTTGGAAAAAAGAATACAACTCTATAATTTTGTTTACTTCTGACCTATATATCATCTCATTTAAAAACAGGTGCTTAAAATATATTTGGAATTTATCTTTCCTGATAGAATATGAATCAGACTTCTGCCTTTTATCCTCTTTTAGTTTTTATATCCTAAATATGTGGTAAAATACCTGGCTATTCACAGCTGACAGTAGCTGTATTACTGATAGCTCCTCAGTAAATGCTCGTTGACACTACTTGCTACTTCTGATGAGCAATGCATCTGCTCCTTCTACTGAGACATGATGAAAATCATTCCTAAAGCTCTTGGTAAACTGTAGGCTGAATATCAACTACATAGTTTCAGCTTTAATTTCTAATCAATGATAATCAATCCCTTGTTTCAGGGGAAAAAAAAACTTTGATGTTAGTACAACAAATAGAACTCTGAGTGCCTCTACAGTATGAATGATAGCAATAACTTTTTTTGAGATTTATTTTATTCCTTTTGTATTGGGTTAAATAGTTTCAAACTTTCAAGTAAAATGATGGCAAGTGTCCCACTTTTTAATGTATGAATATTCTAACATTTGTTTTAAAATAAGTTTTAAAAAGTAGTAACCAATTTATTAGGGCATTTGAATAGATGGAGTTATAATAAAACTTAATTTTCCTTTGGGTAAGTGACCCTATGATGATTACACTTTAAATTCTCTTTTCCAAAGTTAAATGACAAAGTTTCAGTCTTTCAACCACATTTTGTGTTGAACAAAAGTATAATGGGGAAAAAGAAAATGAAAGTAAATTTATGTTAGAGGGACATTTTGCTGGGTGAATAAATACCATTTTAGAATCACAATCAATTGTTTTTTCTTTATTTTGTTCAAGTTGAAATAAGATCGTTATTTCATTGGCATGTTTTTCTTGACACTACTGACAGTGGTTAATGAAAAGATTAATGAAATAATGTACACACTTCATTAGAGAAAGAAAAATCTTTACTTTTGGAAAGTGGTTAAGTGGCTTATTACTTTTTCTTTCCACTTCAATGATTTTCCTGCACTCAGAGCCAAAGTACTCCTGCTTTGGTTACCACATGTTTAGTCCATAGTATTATTATAAATAACCCTGGAAGACAGACTTCTTTTGGAAAAGAAGTTGCACAACTTTGATACTTATGATGATAGTTTTGATTATCTTAATTCCAATTTTCACCTACAATAAGTGATTTCTTTCAAATTGCTGTTTTTTTGAATGCACAATTTGCTGCATTTTAGATAACATTGTCTACCAAACACAGCAGAAACTTAAATTTTATGGTGTAAAGATGAAATAATTTGTCATTTTCAGGCATAGTGTCCCAACATTGATGAAAATGTTGGGTAGTTTAAATAATAGAAATATAAGAAAATAATGCAATTGTTTATAATATGCAATTTGATATTGTGTACATTTTTGACCAAGATATAATTATTTAATAAATAAATAGCATAATATTAACTTATGTTTTATATGCAGTGCAGTACTGATTATTATATTTTGTTTTAATCCTAAAAGTACAGTTATTTATTTCTCTTTTAGAAATATTTCTTAACATATCTATCCTGCATTGTTTTAACTGATGTTTTTCCTCCTGAATGCAAAGCTAGAAAATTTTTCTAGGTGCTCTTCCCATTCAGGGTGTCCACATGACTAAATTCTAGAGAGCACAGTGTGAAAGAAAGCGGCATGTGTTATTTCTAGCTCACCTATTCTCCACCATGCTGATTTAAGGAGACTTGAGTTCTCAGTAGAAACACATTGCACTTTTCAACTAACATAATTTAAACATGTTTGAATGAATGAGCTTTTTTCAAAGAAGGGGTTGGAGATTGGAGAATCCATATTTAATGGATGTCAACAGAGTTACTTTGATACCACCTTTACATGTAAAGACTAGAAGGAAGTAAGGAGTGATCAGAACGTAAAGGAGAGTGCCAGGAAAGGAGTCCAGCCAGCCTGTTGGGCACACTCAGGTCAAGGGAATAGAAGTCCTGCCCTCACTCTCCTTCTCCTCTCATTTCCTGTCACTGCTTCCCATTGTCAGAACCTGCAGAAAGCTCAAGGTCAAGGGGACACCTTACTAGTTTGGTGATGCTGTCTTACAAAGTACCACAAACTGAGTGGCTAAAGGAAATGCAATTTATTGTCTCACTGTTCTGTTGGTTATAAGTTCAAGATTAAGGTGTTGTCAGGTTTGAATTCTGCTGAAGACTGTGAGAATAGAATCTGTTTCAGGACAAAATGTAAGGGATTCAGGCTTTGTGTTCAGTTCTTATTGGAGAAAATATTTGTTGATGTGGGGATTTCATGATACACGTCAAACTTCCTACAGATTGTTCATTGTTCACAAAAACACTATGCTCTTTTTCCCCCCAAATTGTGTGTAATTTATTACGTGTTCACAAGGCTGTACATAAAGGGTAACTTATAAATGATTCTCTCAAGGATAACTGAGGATGTCCTCTTTGAGTCTAGCTTGACTCTGTACAGTTCATAAATAAGAAACTGCCTACCTATCCCAACAATAGAGCAAAACTAATAATTTTACTATGAGAAAGTTCTACTAGAATTCCTGTAGTTTACTTATAAATCAGGATGTTGACTGTAAGTTTAAGTATAAGACACAAATGAAGGATGTACTTTTTATTCAAGGTAGTAGTTTTAAATGATAGCATTTAAGAAAAGAAAAACAAAACCAAACAAAAACCCCCAAATCCCTCAAAGTCCCATAGCAGAAGAGGTCAGAAAAACTAAACTTAATTCTATTTTTGAGTCTTAAATTTTACCTTTCTTCAAGGACAAGGTATATGGATGTAGTGATTTTAAATGAAGAAATTTTTTCAACATGTCCATTATTAAATGCATGATCAGTTTTTATAACATAATTATGTATAAAGAATAATTACATGTCATAGTACAATCAATGCCATACTGTATATATTAAATAGTATATATTAACAATATAACTATTATACAATGTATTTAAAATTTTGTAAATATACCAACAGACCTGGATAAACTACAGCATCACATTTTCATATTTGTGTTTGATGGAAAATTCAAATTCTCAAACTCTCTTAGTAACTTGGGCTTAAATATATGGGTGGTGTTCAAAATTGGAGTGACAGATACATACCCATTTCTGTTTTGTTTAATTGTTTTTCAGCACTGGAGATTGTACTTGAAGTCTGTATGTGCTAGGCAAGCACTCAACCACTGAACTACACCCTTAGTCAACTTTACATTTTATTTTGAGGCAGGGTGAAGCTAAATTGTTGAAGGTCTCTATAATTTGCTAAAGCTGACTTTCAATCCTCATTCTTCAACCTCCCGAGTTTTGGGGATTACAAGTGTGCACCTCAGTGCTGGGCTCTGCTTTACTTCTGGAATGTACCATAAGCTATTGCTCCTATTGCTCCGTAGTCTAACACCACTGCTTTTCCCATTGTCATTTTCCCTTTCATTAAAATATAGCTATAGCTAATTTCTCACTAAACTGGTATGAGTATATATACTTTTAATATCTTCATTATACAACTGTATATTTCACCTGATTTTAAATACTTCAGATTTTCCTCCCTGAGTTTTCTATTTTAAGTAATCATATATATATATATATATATATATATATATATATATATATATATATATATATATATATATTTAAAGGACCATGTAACTCTGTAGAACAGCTTGTCTTTTTCCTAGTTCTAAAAAATAATAAGCTCACTAGTTTTTCATCGAGTATGTTTGTTTTGTGCTTTCTGTAAGAACTGTACATCATAGGACCTTGCTGTTCTTTTTTCCCCACAGTTAGAAGAGCATGTGAGGAAGGTCCCTTCTTTGTTCAGATATCAGGGGAATGTCATCCTTCAGCAGAAATGAGATGGAAAAGTGCAGAGTTGAGAGTGAAATGTGTGCAACTATTTATATAAGAGTCTGTTAATGGTCAAAAAATTGTGAATACAGAATTCTTGACTGTGTTTAACTTAAAATTAAAGATTTCCCCCTTTTTATCTTATAATAACATTTTTATTGGCATAGAAAATAAATTAATGGAACTCTACTCTTGCTATTTATGAAGGATAATCATAGAGAAGACTATATTTCTGTAAGTTTTTCTGTTACAATATTTCAAACAAACCCATGGCCAGAAAAGAAATATTTCTTAATTTAGATGATTTAGATCGAATATCAAAAGAATGTCAACTATGTTTAATACAAATTAAACACAACAATGCATCTAAATGAAAAATTATCATAGTGAAGGTGATCTTGCTGGGCATAGTGTCACAGTCTGTTATCCCAGTGACTTGGGAGACTGAGGCAGGAGAATCACAAGTTTGAGGCCACACTTGGCAACTTAGCAAGACCCCATCTCAAGGTAAAAAAATAAAAAGGTCTGGGGCTGTAGCCTAGTGGTAAAGCACCATTGTGTTTTCCATCCCCAGCACTGAAAAAGAGGGAAAAAAGTGATTTTTTTGGGGGAGGGTGATATATATTCTTAAAAGTGGCATTGTAATGAGAACAGTGAAAAATAGGTATTCTTAAAATTTTTAAATGTTTTGCACTTAATGTTTCTTTTAAAGAAGACTTCAAATGATATTTGGTCATTTAAAAAATACTGACTGAACATATCATAGTGGAAACATTCATCAGGTTAGGAGGCAGGAGATCTGGATTCTAATTTTGCTCCCCACTGATGAGCAATATGATCTTGAGAAATTTGCCTACATTCTATTAGCCTCAACTTTCAAACTGCCACAAGGCTATTTTGGCTGAATTATTTCCCACTAAAGTTCATATATGGAGCCAGGTGTGGTGGCTTATGCCTGAAATTCCAGCCTCTCAGGAGGCTGGAACTTGAACTTGAACTTGACTCAAGTTCAAGGACAGCCTCAACTTAGAGACACTCTGTCAGAAAAAAGTAAAAAGGACCGTGGAGTGGTAAAACTCACGATGAAAAATATTAAATCTAAATTAGATATACTTTGCTAAAAATAAAAAAAAGTAAAGTTAAAAACAAATATCTTGTTGCAACGGTGCTGGGAAAACTGATTATACATAGGTAGAGGAATGAAACTAGACCCTTATTTCCCACCCTGCACAAAAATCAAATCAAAATGGACCAGCAGCCTCGGAATTAGACCAGTAAGTATAAGTAGTAAAATAAAATAAAAGTAGGAATTAATAAAATATCATGTTACAGTTTTTAGATAGGTACCTGATTTATAGCTGATTTGACAAGCCCTTGGAAATGGGGTTGCCTTCTGATACAGCTTTTGGAAATGTCAGAAATGTACATTCTCTAATTTTTCTGGTTTGTGATAAAATGGGTCTTTGTAAATTTCTTCTGTATGTTTCTGAATGTCTCAAATTTTACACTGAATACATTGTATTTTATTTATTGAAAGAAAACAACACCTTATTTCATTGCTATAACTCCTCTAAGTGAAAAATAATATGAGGCTTTCAGAGCTTCTTCGTAATATGCTTATATAAGTTTGTTGACAATATAACCCCTATAATATTCTTTATTTAGTACACTTTTTTAGGATATATAGAAAAGCTTGGTAAACATTAATTCACATATAAGCACATGTGAATACTAATCAGGATAACCTAAATTTTAAAATGACGAGGACAATAACCAAAAGAATAGTCTACTACTTATGAGATTAAGTAGAAAACAAGTGTATCTTACCTGATAAACAGTTTATATCTTTGTCCATCATCCACTCTAATGGTAGTGTGAATGCTTTTCAATTTTGTTTCACCAGCACAGAAAAAGTGGTACTAGAAGAAAAAAATATGTTTTTGTTAAACAGATTTTTACTATGAAATTAATATTTTATGGTTGACACAATCTTTACCAATACTTTTCGTGTTGCTTTGAGAATACAATAAGTTTGAAATTTAAGAAAAGTAACACCTCAAATATGCAAGTAAAGAGTGCTAAATTTCAAATGTAAAACTCATTGAACACAAACATTTGCCAGTCTTCTAGTATGATTCAATCTTTTCTAGTGTTTTGGAGAACATGGTTGATAAAGTTTTCCTGTTTTGCTAGAAGAAGCAAATGTTATTGGTGAGCACACACTAGCAGTTAAACAATGCAAAGACTAGTTAACACAAGCTAGAGGCCAATGTTAATGTCACAGGAAGAGGGATTTAAAGGTTCTAAAAGTGAACCACACTTTCCAAGCTTTCTGATGCTTGAGGGCATCTAGGACCATCTGTAGGATGACTGCTAATGGGCCAACGAAATCATGGTCTAGAGAGGGAAACCATGTCTATATTGGGTATGAATGAGCAGGTACCCCTGCTAATCCTATGGGTGGGGGGGCAATGATTTATTAATTTTCGAAGCAAGCATGTGCCTGTAAGAATATTGATTATATTGGGGTTGTTTCTCCCAAAATACTTTAAAGATTTTTATTCTATCTACATGGTATCTATAACTAATATATGTGTTAAGAAACAGATGCCTAGTGTTTCATAACTCCTATGCATTGAGCTATATTTCAGGTGGTATATCTAAATCTTCACATAAGTAGTACATATATAAATACATTGATTTATATTTTGATTTTCATAATATTTATCCACTGCAAAGAGTTCCTTTCCTTTATCAATTTATAAACTGTAAATTGATTTTAAGAAGTATTTAAGCAACATTAAAATCTTCAATACAGATATGCACTTTGTAGAAAAAAATTTCATACCATTTTGCTAATCATTCCTCTCAAGCCATGTATAACTAAGTAAACATTGTTATTTAGTGAATTGGTACTCTGTGTCCAAGACAGAATATTTAGAACTTTTAATAACTTGGTAAAAATTTATATGCTTTTTATGTTTAATATTTGAAATTTACAAACTCAGTTAAGATAGTTATTTGAGCTAAAGTGATAATATATTAACTAAAGTATACATGTGTGGGATGATCTTAATTTGTTCAAATATACTAGAAAATTATTAGTCATTACTAAATTATTACTTTTCTGTTATATTCAAGAATGTCAAAGTTAAACATTTATTAGATACTTTACATACAATTCTATTAATATTATTTGATTTTACCTTTTATTAAAATAGCTTCAGTACTATATATATGTAAATATAAATACATACAATAACTACTGTTTTAAAATTATTACTCTATATAGTGAATTATAAAAAGGAGTATGCAAGTGTCAAATTAAAAAACAAAAATTTGTGAAGGAGATATCATCTATTATCTGCAGTATTTAGAGGTGGAAACTGAGGTGAGTGACTTGACATTAGTTAATGATGTATAGTGATTTATTGCACAGCTAATAAGTGCAATTGCTGATATTTGAATGTTTACAGTGAATATACCTACTTATAGTTTTGGTATGAGTAAAATATTTTCTTAAAAAATAAGTTTGACATATTAAACTTTCCTAAAAACTTAAATTCCTTTTAATATTTTTATAAACAGCTCTGTCATTCTAGAATTTGAATAAGCCTTAAATTATGATCTCTCTAAAAGTACAGCCATAAATATGTCTTTGTGAAAACTGTAATGTAAATGCAATCCCCTTATGATTATATGTAAAAATTGGTGTGGAAATTGGAGCACAGTCTCACAAATCATCATAGAACAGAGGAATCTAAAAATCATGGTTGAATAACACTGAAATTTCCTGTAAATCATTTTAAGCAAGAATAATGTGAAATGAAAAGGATATGGATTCTTTGATTTTTATAAAAGAGTAAAATTCCTGATGAACTATCTTTAAAACAGAAGAGCATGTGTAATACAGTCACTCTCTGAGAGCTTTAGTTTGTCTGCAGGTTATTTTTAAGATGCAGGGAGAAAACAGCTAACTACTCTCACATACAGTTATTACATACTAGACACCATTCTATGTGTCTGTAAGAATTTATTCTTTTTGACATTTATTTCACAATATGTATTTATTTTCTAATTTAAATATCACAATATATATTTATTCTTCCACACATTTTACAAGTGAGTAAACTTAAGCACAAAATAAATACAAAGTTCCAAGCTCCTGAGAGCAGAGCTGGGAATCAAACCCTGAGAGCTCAGCTCCAGTCCGAGATTATGAAATCTTACTACCTTTTCTTAAAATAAAAACTGTCCAATAATTGCAGTTCAAAAAATAGTAGTATTATTATTACAGACATGCCAGTTTATATTTTCTTTGTTGTAAAATCTAAGGAAAAGAAATTCTCCAAGTGTTTTCAACCATTAGTTTTATAGTTCCTAAATGTCCTGGTTTAACATACTACAAGTTAATTTTTTTTACATTTCAAAGTGTAAATAGTGACATGCCTTCATACTCCATTATTACTTAAAACATTTTTATTCACAACTCCTACAGGTTCTGGTACTTACTCATGCTGCCTTTGATTAGAGATGTCCTCAGTGGTGAAAGCAACTAGCTGTTTCAGAATTTGGTCATGGCAGTTGTATTAGCAGAAAAAAAAAAAAATCACGCTGCGGGGAAACATTCTGACATGACCAATTCTCAATTCTCTATATTATATGAGAGTTACCATCTCTTACATTTGCTGTATTTTTTGCTTCATCTCAAAGGGCAAAGGAGATTTCTCTCTTAAATGAGAAAAGTGCTCTAGAGCAGGGACAAGATAATTTTTTTAGAGGATCAGATTGATGCAGGGTGATTAGTTATATTATTTCATTCATTATGTAATTCTATTTTTTTCTGTTTTTTACTGGTTTTGATATTATGTGTTATCTACTAAAAACAACATAAGTTGTTTTTAGTAGATAACACATAATACCAAGTGTGTTTTGTTTACTCCAGAATCTTGAGAACCTGGCATAATGACAAGTGATAGCTATGTAGTTCAATGAATGAATAAACAGATACAAGAATGAATCAAAATATTTCTGCTTTTATGCTGCTATGTTGAGTTGATATTTGTATCAGCTATTGTGCTAAATTCTCTGACTGTATTTTATTACTTAAGAAAAATGAACATTTCAACAAAATCAATCTACTAGAAGCTTAAGGTACCTTGACCATTCATGGAAATTCATGGTGATATATCACATCATGAAAGGAATGGTAGGAAAAATACAATTATTGTTGCCTATAGAGGACTGCTGATCTGGTTAATTTATTGCAATGATGATTAGAATAATATTACTAAAGTAAATTTTAGAATACTAATATGAGTAATTTGTTAAGATACAATAATGTTAGGCTTAGAACATACACTTTAAAATCAAAGTTGGCTTTTAAATTTTATTATATGTGTAATCTTGGGCCTTTGAAAAATGTTGTGACCCTTTACTTCAAACATTTACTGTTCCTTTGAAAAATGGTGAAAACCCTCTCTTCTAATTATCTTGAAATCTCTGTTCCTCTTTGTTACACTGATTTGATTATTACGTAATGTATGCATATATTAAACATCACAAGGCACCTGTAAGTATATATAGTTATTATGTATCAATCAAAAGGACCCATAATAAGAAAATTATAAAATCTACCATGTGTTCAATTTATGTATCAATCAAAAGGACCCATAATAAGAAAACTATAAAATCTACAATGTGTTCAATCAGCAATTTTAATTTTTTAACCTCAGAATTGTTTTGCACTCTTAAAAATTATTAAGATTTTCAAAGAGTTTTTTTTAAAATTGGGTTATGCCTGTCAATATTCACAAAATTAAAAATTGAAAGTCATCGTGAAAATTAAAAAAAATATAAGAACACAATATGTATCCTCTGAAAATTTCCATTGTATACTTATGACAGTGAGAGTGAAAAAGATAAACAGTATGTTAATATTATCACGAAAAATTTCTTCAGGACTATGAAAGGATGTTGGAATTATTTACATAAGGGTCTCCAGAGCACACCTGCCCGTTGAGATTATAAAAAATGGTAACAATGATAATAATTGGGAGAGTGGGAAACTGGAAAACATAAAAGTGATCAACATAAAAACATAAAGAAAAGAAGATAATTCAAGTTAATTCAAATCATATTGTTTTGATACATATAACTACTAAAGAGAATATATATATATAGAACAGAGACAGCCTGTTGGTAAGTATAATAGATAAAGAAATGTTTAAATTTTATTTCAATAATAACCACTAATTCAGGCAGTCAACCAACTTTTTCAAATTTTCTTTAAATTAAATGATCTGAAGAACTTACCTTTAAAGTACCATTTTCAATAAACAATTGAATAAAAAATCCATCTATTGAATTTGATTCTTGCTTGACATACAGCAGGAGTCCATAAGGACTGAAGGTCTGAAATTCCAGGGTGATGTTATTTTGTGGATTTAAAAACACATTCTGAAATTCTAGATAGGAATCTCCGTAATAGCAAACACAACTGAAATCTGTGGAGCCAGAAAGAATATACAGTTTAGGTTGGAATTAAATATTTAATACATGGGGTTTACATTATCCATATTAGCATAATGTTTTATGAAGTGGCTCATATGTGACTCTTTCCTCATATTCCAAGCTTGAGCACTTATTTCCTTTGGCATAGTCACAGAGGAAATAATCATGTAAATGGTTAGGCCTTATTACTTTGAATTTGAGGGTTTCATTGTAGAATCTCTTTGGAAGGCAGGATGTCTAGATGATTATTCTTCAACTGCTTTACTTAGACTTTTTAAAAAGTCAATGGAAATAGGAACATTTTCTAAAGACATCCTTATATTTATTGCTTCTATAAAATATTGATACAAAATTATGATTTATGTTATTTTTGTTATTCTGGTGGGGGTGGCTTATGAAGAAATGATAGACAATACCTGAAACCAGATAAACTGTCACCTTTTTACATCAATATTCTATATTATTTAAATTTCTTTATAAACCTCCCTTGCCTTCTGAATGATATTTTCATAAGCATAATATTTCAAATAAAATTTGAAGACATCTTGAGCAAAATATTTTAGTAGTTTATTTATTTTTATTTTTATTTTTAAAAGAGAGAGAGAGAATTTTTTAATATTTATTTTTTAGTGTTCGGTGGACACAACATTTTTATTTTATTTTTATGTGGTGCTGTGCTGAGAGCCACAGCCAAGTCGGAATGGGCTCCTGGCATTTTGCCAGAGGGAGTGGTTTGTGAAGTAACCTCAGCGAGCCATTAAGTGTGGAGATTCCTTATTGGTTGACTGCTGTGTCTATTTTATGTTAATTAAGGTAAGCTGTGTGGAATATATATATACCCCTCCAGTCCTACAATAAACGGCTCCCACTCCAGCTGTATCAATCTACACAAGTTGTTCGTCACCACCCCCCCTCCTGGTTATTTTGCTGCAGCTGGACTGCGGCAGTGCTGAGAATGGAACCCAGAGCCGCGAGCATGCCAGGTGAGAGCACTATGGCTTGAACCACATCCCCCGCCCATATTTTGATATTTTAATTTTGTAAATTTACAAATGTATGTTTAATGAAACTATATAGCTTATTTCTTAGAATTAGTTGCTATACATTTTACATTATTATTTAGGGCATTCTTAACCTGAAACACTCATTTTGTTTATTATTTTAATTATTATAATTATTAACATTTATTGTACGAATTAATTGCTTTTACTATAGCAGTTTCATACTTATACATATAATATTGAAAGCCACTGTTTGCTTATAAATACTCAGTTGATATTGTTGATTGATGACCTTCTTGAAATAAAGAATTAATCTTCTTTCATTTTCTCACTTCTATTGCTCTCTTGTGAAATCTCCTCCAACAACTGTGCCTCCTTTAAAAAAAACTTCTAAATCATTCTTTCTAATTTATAGAAAAGATAACTCATGAAGGTTTGTGAATTTTAGTGTGCTAAAATATATATCCACTATAGAAAAACACTGTGTTTTGAATCTGTACTTTTACACTTCAACAGAATTTATAGCCTATGTGGAGCAGTGACAGATACAATTTTCAATGAAGCTTTAGAGACAATGTTCATGCTGAATTTTCAAACCTGCTAAAAACTTTTTTTAAAAAATCAGCTAAGCCTCAAATATATTTTTACTTTTAATCAGCAATAAGGAATCTTGAAATACTGACAGAAAACATTTGGGCTTTGTTTTTTAATCAAGGAATTCATTAGTGAAGCATGGCTCACTAATGAAAAGGATTGAAAACAGAACATTATGCTTTCAGTTTTGACATTCTAATCTTTTTGTTGTTATGAGATATAGACAGATATTTTTCTTCATACAGTTTCAATGGTAATGCTGAAAAATAATAATTAGAATTTCATGTATTACATAGTTTTAAATGTTTCAGACATTTGTTGGAGCTGAGAAAGGACACAAATATTCATTTGATTTAAAGTTCACATTATGAAGGAGTGTAGAGTATTTTCAAAGACTAACATTAAAACATGAATATATGCAATATTAATGAAAAACAATACGAAAAAGCCCTAACATTTCAAACACTTTAGAAATAAATATATTGCCCAAATGATAGTAGCTAATTAAAAATCTCCTTAAATTTGTAGATATATTATTCTTAAAAACATTAAGTGGCTGTGTCCTTAAGTGATTAGTGCTTTATACAAAATTCCACACATACTCAATTTGGGGTATATCATTTTATCCAAAGTACTAAGCATAGTATTTAATTTTTTAAGGCATTGAAAGGACTTACTGTCTATCATAAAAAATGTGATTGTTTTTATTAATATGTATTTGAAAAATGATGTTCTATTTGGTTTGGATTAATAAAGTTGAGGAAATATTTTACAATGTGTACTGAATTGTTTTTTTTCCTATTCAAATTCATGAAAACAAATTTTTACATTTAACAAAAATTTTAGTTGGATAAGAACAGTGATTAAAAAATAAAATACAGAAGAGTGAAGAAAAGATAAATATAGAGACAATTTCCAGCAATGATGAGATAGAGTTTAATAATTGGACATCTTTTTTCATTTTCTGAAATTAAACATAAGGTTTGTTCCTTTCAATAATCATTTTCCTAAATAGAAGGATTGTTATATGAATTGTGTGGTCATCATATGATAGGGAGATATGAATTTTCCCAAAGCTGGGAAATTAGCAAGACCTTGTCTTCAAATAAAATAGTAAACATTAAAAAGTCCTGGGGATGTAGAATGGTAGAGTGCCCCTGTGTTTAGTTCCCAGTAAGCACTAAAGAAAAAAAGGTATGGTAACAGGGTGTGCTCATAAATTACAGCGATTACCTCCTTCTGTATATTCTGATGTTTACAGAGTATGTTTTAACCTCAAATTTGTTTTTATCATTATTCCAATATGGCAACCAGAGGCAGTTTAAGTGACATACTGCCTCATTCTTGTCCATCTAACCTGGTTTTCCTATATTTCCATTGTAAGAGGAGGAAAAAAATCTTTCCCAAATTGTGGAAAGTTAACTTCCAAAACTTAACTAACTAGAATTGGGTCACAGGTAAAGCCCTCCAATGTGGATGCAGATAAGATCAGCTTCCATTGACACCTATGCAAATAGGTTTATACTGAGTAAGATTAGTATTTTGTTGGGAAGAAAACCTTAAAACCTAATTCTATATTTTACTAGATTCAAGATTTATTTCCTGACAAATATCTGGATATGCAGATACTAAAACTGAAGGTGCTTCCTTATGTATCCTACCTATAGAGTTAAACTTTTATCTTTTAAACTTTGTGCTTAAGATTCTAGGAGGCAATTCTTGCCTTTGCATCTAGCACTTCAGAGTAAGTTTGAGTCTAGACACACACACAAAAAAAATTTGTTTGAATCTTGGTTGTTGATAGATGAGAAGCTGGCAAAATTTTTCTTTTTGATATACACGTGTGGGAATACTTAATACGTATTAACCTGTGGTCACTGCTATTGTATGAAAATGAAGAAAATTTCAAAGGGTATTTAGAAGAAAATTAGGAATTAAGGACTCTATCTCTACATCTTAAAGAATTTTTTCAAATGGAATAATAGAATATATTTTACAATAAATGAATAAAAGTGATTCTGAGTTATATAGGTGTCTGTGCATATTTATGTATGTGTGTGTGTGTGTTGTGTGTGTGTATATATATATATATATATATATATATATAAACAAACAGTATAAAACAAATATGTATAATGTTAATTCTTTGGTAAGTATAAACATTTTCTCCAAAACTATATTTTTAAAATAAAAATAAGTAATTAGAAAAACAATCAATCTTAGTTTGAACCACTTTTTGATATATTGGTTAGCAGATAATAACATTCTAAATATATTGTAAAGAACAGCATCTTTTTCATACTTTATGTTCTATATATGATTAAATGTGTAAGTTGGATTACTGTGAGGAATAACTGAATACCAGGATTTTCCACAAGTTGATAATGACTCTATGAAGACTAGGTATTTAAAGTAAAAGATATGAAAGACCTATTTCTAATAGGTTATTGTGAATATCAATGTAATCCATAAATATTCATGCAAAGAGTGATTATGTACTATTTTTTGGAGTCTTCAACCTAGCTTAATGTTAAGAAATATTTTGCATCTCAAATACAAGATGGCCTTTTATTCATTTCATGTTTTTAAAAAATAACATGTAGGAAATAATATTGAATATTTGTGATATGTGTGTGCATGCATATCTCTTTTCTGTTAACAAAGTATTACTTTGAGAAAACTTTCATGTATAACACTTAAATGTGTAACACTTATATTTATACCTTCATGTATAACAGATAAATGTTTACAACACTATTCATTGAGAAACCTATATCACATCTTGATTCTTGACTCTATCTGTAAGGAGATCAGCAACCACAAATTAGCCACAGATACTTTCTCTGACTTGGTTCTCTAAATTTATGTTATTCCCAGAGAGAAGAGCTTGGGTTTTATTATTACAAAATAGTTTCCATGTTAAATTCTTTATACTTCCATGTTCTACAAATTGTCTAATTAACCTTAAAATTCAACTTTACATAATCCATTTTAATTCATCTCAATTAGCTTACCATTCATGAATAAAGCAGAAGAAAATAGGAAAACTAGAATTAACCCTCTGTACACTGTGTGATAAAATTTTATTGGTGTACATTAATCATACAAGGTGGGAAATTTCACTGTGGCATATTCATATACACATATAACAAAATTTGATCTGTATCACTCCAATACCTACTCTTACTCTCCCTGACTCAGATATATACCCTTCCTCTATACCAGTCGTCTTCCTTCTACTCTCATAACATCCTTTCCTCCTCTTTTCCCCCTCTAGTTTCCACATGAGAGAAAACATTTGACATTTGTCTTTGAAATTCTGACTTATTTTACTTAACATAATGTTTTCAAGATTCCTCAATGTTCCTGCCAATGACATAATTTTGTCCATCCATATGGTTTAATAAAAATCCATTGTGTATATATCCTACAATTTTTTAATCCATTCTATAGGTTGATTCCACAATTAGGTTAATGTGAACTGTGATAGGCATGGGTATATATGTTATCTCTAAAATATGTTGACCTTAATTCTTTTGGATAAATATCAAGGTGAGGTATAGTTAGATCATTTGGTAGTTTTATTATTAATTTTCTGGGGAATCCTTAACTGTATTTCAGAGTGATATTAGTAATTTAGATTCCCACCAACAGAGTTATGAGTTCCCTCTGCCCATTACCATCCTTGTCAGTATTTATTGTTATTTGTATTCTTGATTATTGCCATCTTGGCTAGAGTAAGCTGGAATCTCACTGTACTTTTGATTTTTAGTTTGCTGATGGCCAAAGATGTTGTATGTTTTTTTAGATAATTGTTAGTCCTTGAGTAATGTCTGTTTAGCTCATTAGCCCACTTATCGAATGGGCTCTGGCTTATTTATACTGAATTTTTTGAGTTTTTTAAATATTATAGATATTAATTCTCTGTCAGAAGAGCAGCTGGCAAAGATTTCTCTCCTATTCTTTAGGATCTTCACTGTTAAATGCTGGGTTTTGTTAGGTTCTATAATATGCTTCTTGAAATGATATTTTTCCCCAGGCAATTTAAAGATTTATGCTCTATGAAAATGTTCTTGTTTTTATTGTATGAACTAAGCATATTTCAAGATAAATTATTGTTAAATATTTTTCCTTTCATAGATTTTTCACAGATTGATTAGTACATGGAATAAAAGTCAGTGACATAATTTATAGAGCAAGTTTTAGTTTTATAAAGCAAAAAGATTTACACATAACCAAGAGTACTGAAACTTAAAGCTGGACTATGTAATGTAAAATTTGCAGAGACCCCTCAGTGTAGCCAAAGGAAACATATAATAAATATAAAATTATAGAGGCAGATTTTAAGAAAATAAATGATTGTAAGGAAAACTCAGGGAGAACTAATTATGTAGTTGAATATGTTTTCTCTGAAAGCAATCAGCAGTCTTTTCAAAAGGAAGCATAACATCTATTATAATAATATTTTTTCTTTCACTGGAAAATGGTGATAGATTATCAGGAACATTTCTTTATTGCAACCTGTAAGGAGGAAAAATTTCTCTTTCTAAAAGAAAAAAATCCAAGTATGCTACTCCTTTGTTTAACAACCTTTGTTGCCAGTTGCTTTTCATAGAATTTTTTCAAACTCTCTTTTGCTTTTGTCTTGTAATATAGAATATCAATAACTCTAGGATGACATACAGAACAGTTATCCTTCCTTTATTAATCTGCATTGTTAATTGTTATACTTTCACATACATGTATCTTTTTCTGAATTTATTCTATTCCTTTGAACAGATTATCAAACCCAAGCCAATTAAACCCTGAGTTAGTGAGCTTTATGACTTGGTAGTGGGTAGGGCAAGTTCTGCATATTATTCTCCTTCCATAGGCTTGAGTTGCTTATCCTGTACCTTGTGCCCTTTTACTTTATGTAGACATTAGGATAATTTATATATAAAACCTAATGAACTATATAAAAACCCTTATTATATATAAATTGATTCAAATTCCTTTTGTTTATAGTATAGAAAAAGTATAAATAACTGATATCTTTGTGATACTTTAGCTTTCTATACAAAGATATAGTATACATCTCCATTTCTTTAAAATTTCTACAACATTTTTGTATTGTTTAAAATTATTTCTAAAGCTCATGGGCTTACTTCCTTAGATTGTATTCTAGAAACCTTATGAATTTGTTGCTACTTTAAGTAGGTTTTCTTTGGGTACTACCATTTAAATCATTATTTTAGTATATGAAATGTAATTGACTATTGTATATTGAGCAACTTTGTTGAACTCTTCAATTTTCAATAATTATATATAATTTGTGAGTAAGGAGATTTTTCTTTCTATTCTTTCCTTCTTAGTTTATTACCTTGCCTAGCATCATCAGGGTGAAAAACATTGAACTGAAACAATAAAAATGAGATTTCTTCTCTTGTTTTGATTTTGCAGGGGAGATTTTTAAGCTGTCATCTTTGGGCATGTTTTGCACATTATTAAATAAAGTGCCTTTCAGCTCATTAATACTTTCAATTCTAGTTTGCTGGTTTCTTCAATTGTTGATGTGATTATAATGTGAAAAACTTTGATATTTAATATCAAACCATTATTTTATTCCTGAATTAAAACCTATTTGCTCATGATGTGTGTACATATATGGATTTCATTTGCAACAATTCTTGCTCAGGATATTTGCATCTATGCTGAAGATTGAGATCGCGTTTGAACTTTCATTTTTCATCATATCTTTTCTGATTGTAAAACTAACATTTTACTTAGAATCATCAATAAATTTGGGAAGGTGAATTTCCTTTTATAATCTCCGGAAGTTTTCTTTATTGTATATGTGAAAATGTGCAATAATTTTTAAGAATTTTTTATTAGTGCATTATAATTACACATAATAGTGGGGTTTGTTGTTAAACATTTGTACATGCTTAAAGTATGACACTATAAATTGGTTAGTCTCATTGTGTAATATCTCCCTTTTGCCTCTCCTCCTCCCTTCCTCCAGTCCCCTTTCTGTACTCTACTGGTCTCAATTCTATATTCATGAATCCCCCCACTTTTCTTTTTTCATTTTTCCTCTTTAATTCTGGGGAAGGTTTTCTTGACTCTTCACTTAAATTCTGTCAAACCATAAAATTGTTATTGTACAACATCCTAAAATAATGACTAAAGATTATAATTTAATGTACTGGTTAGGAAGAAGAATGTTACAGTACAAAATATTCCAACTTGCAAGGAGGCTAAGTTTTAATACTAAGTTAGTCAGTTAGTATGTTTTAGCTTAGAGAGGTCATTTCACTTTTCTGTTCCCCACTTTTCCCCATAAATTAGGTGACAGTTATAACAGACTTCAAATTACAACAGATTTAATTTTATTTCTATGACATGCTTGGAATTACTATATTTTGCTCCTATTATTTGAGGGAAGAAAATCTTCTCTTCCAGTGAAACAAACAGATTTGCAATTACTTTAAAAATAATTGATACAGGCAAATGCTTCGAATTTTTGTGGGGCATGCATTTAGAAAGGGCTGAAGCAGATGGTTTTGCCACTCTAATCTTACCTTGGTAGAACCCTCAGGCTTCAGTGGTGGTGTATAAAAGGCCCTTGTTTTCCATTTTTCTAAGATCAGCTCATGTTTTCAATTCTTTTACTGTTAAAGCTGTTTTATTAACAGTGAAATGCAAATTGCATTGTTCTTTATTCTTTACATAATACTTCTTCATGCATCATCTAATTTGAGTCTCACCTCACTCTGGAAAATATAAGGTCATGTTCTTATGATCTCTATATTATTATAGTAAAAAAACTGAGGCCTAGGGAAAATAATTTGATCAAAACTTTAGAACTTCTAAAAGGGCTTCTTTCTTCAAAGTGTGTATGTGTGTGTGTGTGTGTGTGAGAGAGAGAGAGAGAGAGAGAGAGAGAGAGAGAGAGAGAGAGAGAGAGAGAGAGAGAGAAGAGAAGACAGAGAGAGGGAGGAGGAGGAGGAGAGAGAGATTGATTGAACCTAGGGATGCTCTACCACTGAGTTACATCTTCAGTCCTTTATATTTTTTTAGTTTGAGAGAGGATCTCACTAAGTTGCTGAGGCTGGCTGCCAATTTTGATCTTTCTCCTCAGCCTTCTGAAGTTCTGGGATCACAACCCTGTACTGCACCAGAAAATCATATGTTCTTTAACACCAGTTTTATCTTATGTGAACAAGAAACTTATCAATTATGTTAAACATAGTGTTATGATTTAGAAATGAGATATTCCCTTCAAAAGCTCATGTGTGAGACAATGCAAAAATTTTCAGAGGTGAAAATGATTAGATTATGAGAGGTATAAAGGAGTTGATAGATTAGTTTACTGATATAGATTAACTGGATGGTAACTATAGGCTGACAGGGAACAGCTGGAAGAAGAAGAAAGTCAATGGGAATGTGCCTTTGGGTTTTTATTTTGTCCCTGGTGAGCACAGCAATCTCTCTGATTTCTGCTTGTCATGTCATGACCTGCTTTCCTCTGCCAAGCCCCTCTGCAGTGATGTTCTGTCACCTCAGTCCCAGAACTATAGAGTGGACCAATCATGGACTGAATCTTTAAAACCATGAGCCAAAATAAAATTTTCCTCCACTATGTTGTTCTTGTCTGTTGTTTTGGTTATGGTGATGAAAAACTAATGGAAACATAGTTTTTGCAATTCTTCAAAAAATACTAAACATGGGGGGTATAATCATTGGTAGAGAGCTTATCTAGCATGTGTGAGGCCAAAACACTCATTTCTTCTTTCCATAAGGATTCTAATATTGAGTTCTATCTTAAGGGAATGATGTAGTGATTTAATATTGGTGAGTGCATAAATAGTGACCCCTTTTACCAACGGGTTCCAAAATGATATATAAAGTGGTTTTGTATATTGATTTTTTATTAAAATAATTTATAAATAATAATTGAAATTAAAATGTCTGCAATGATTACTCAATGATGGTAGTTTGAAATTAAATTATATTTAGTCTTTTAATAAATTTATGTGATCTTCCTTAATCTCCTTTAGCTGTTTTATGCATAAGGAATGTTGTAATCTGAATGGGATTTTATAGGTAGGCTGGAAACCTACTCACTACTTAAAATATTATTTGACCAGGAAAATACATGTAATCAATTAAAGGACAAAGTAGCAACACTGGAGAAACATTGCCTCCTTAAACTTTTCATCTCCTTGGCTAACTAGTTTACCAGAAAACATAATTCAAATTCTGCTGTTCTGGGACTCCAGCAGTCTCCTTAAATAACGTAATCAAATTCAGGATGAACAAATTCTTTCAATACTGAGAAGTCATTGTGTTTACTCTTTTTTTTTTTTTTTTAGTGGTTTTGACAGATCCCATTTTTTATTTAGAAGATTAGCAATAACAAAATATATAAAAAATGTGTTGAGTGAATAACTTTATTTTTCAATGTATGTCATCATAAAAGACTCTGTAGAACAAAAACATGAAAGAAAATTAAGGAGTCATGTAACATTTTATACTCACTGAAAGTCATCCAATATGGATTATAATCATTGTGCATAATATATCTGGGAATAAAGCAGCTATTTAACAAGATCTAAAGTTTAATTGCTGATATGTGCTATCTGTTCAATTTTTAGTTAAATAAAATAAAAATGCTCACTACAACTCTCTTCTTAATGCAACATAACCAAATAATATGTCTCAATAAATCATGGTGTAACTAATAAAAATCAATAACCTTTTTAATTTTTCAGATATGTTACTGCTTATTTAGAGCAAAATATCAAGAGTGACATATTTTCCTTATGCTTAAAAAATTAAGTAGTTTAGTAATTATCCACTCATGTGATTAGATAGAATCTTATATATTTTATTTTTACTTACTTAATATTACTTTAAAATGTAGTTTAATTTACAATTTGTAATATTACTTAAATAATACCTACAATTTAATTGTCCCCCTCAAGCTGTCTTGGCAAAAACTGGCTTTAATTCTTTTCAACGCTTAGATGTTCTGATAGATAAGGAGAAAAGTAAAGGTGTTAATAGTGATTTTTCCATATCTCACCTTACTCCTAGCAATCAGCTTTTAATTAAATGTAATTTTCAACTCTTCACCTGATCTTTCAACATTGTTAGAATTTCAAGACTGATTTCTGCTATTAACCAGCAGTTGGCCACAAAGTACAAAAGTAAAATAGACTTGTACTTCATAGAATTGTGGACTTAGGTAGAAAAAAGGAGAATATACAAATGAAAAATATATAATGCAATATTATACATGCACAAACATACATACACACACATATATAAGTGCATACACACACAGAAGAGTCTTTAGTATGAATTCCACTCATGGGCATTTTACTGGTATATAATTATTTTCCTTTGACTATGAAAAGTTAAAGGATTTGTTTTGAGAACAGTTCATTGTAGGGAACTAGAAGTGTTGGCTAACTACACAATATCTTTCATTGACCTGAAAACCATCACTGAAATAAGTTAATGCATAACTCACATACATTTGTCATGTTTCTTCACTTACTTTCAGAGTGCGGCAGTATTACAAGCCACTTTTAGTCTTTTTAAAATGAATTATAGGGGAAAAAATGAAAAGAGAATATAATTTTCACTGTGATAGTGTTGGGGGCGGGGAGTGGGTTTATAAACCCCACCTGATGATCCCAGAATAGAGATGGGCAGCCAGAGAGATCAGTGGGGGTTGACAACAGGGTAGCAAAGCTGGAGTGGCATTAGTAGAAGTTGAGACACAGGAACATTAAATATAGACTGTTTTTTAGATACATTTTGGAAACATTATAGCTCATTATTTTTATTTTGGTCACATGAAATTCCAATGAAGTAATAGAAATACACATTTATATAACTGGAAATTAATATAGTCACAACAATAATTCTAACATTAAGAATATTGGATCTGAATTCAGAGGACCTAGTTTAAATGGAAACTCAATACTTCACAGTTGTATAAATCTGGGGACCAATGTGACAGGATATCTATATGACAATTTTCGTGTGTTATATTGTCAATATGATAATCTTAGGCAAATTTAAGTTTCTGGGCATATATTTAGAAAGTTTATTTTATTTTGATTTTAAGCAATGTTCTGGAACTCACATTACTATGTAGAAGAGCTTAATTGTCTTTCTTTTCAATGAGGAAAGAAATAAATTTTCATTTATTCTCATGATTTATCTATTTTCTACTTGGAAATAAATGGACAGACAAACACGTTAAAAAAACATTTTGTATAATAAGCCTTTTAAATGTCTGAAAACTGTAATGAACACTTGAAATTTCTATTTTCCTTGTTAAAAAAAACCCTTGCTCTTTAAATTTTTATTGAGGGATAATTTTATTCTATAAATTAAATATATCCTTTTAATTCCAAAATGGATTAAGATAAAAATGTATTGATTTAATTACCCTGAATGACATAATGCTCAGAGAACAAGTTGAAATGAAAAATGAGACATAAAAAAACATGCATCTAATTGGTAAAATATCTTGCAAAGATTTGAAGCTTCTTGTCATCTGGATGTCCTTGTACATCTCAGTGGGCTCAGCAGGATAACCTGATGTATTAAGGTTAAAAATTAGTCTGATTTCATTCAAGGACTTCTGGATATGTCAGCACATAGATGTTTTGGTGAAAAAATGTGTCAATTCTAAGACATTTAACTAGTAAGAATTTAACTCCACTTTCACTTACACTTCCAGTTATCTGGTGTTGTTACTTCCTGAGGCATCTGTGGATGCTTTGCTATAAATCACACGTCTCTATTTTTCCTACTGCCAACTGTAGCTCCCAAATTCTCAGATTTTCTAAGCTTGTTCACTTGCTTTTCAGCTACTAAAATGTTATGAGTGTATTTTCTTTCTTTCTTTTTTCTTACTATCAATATAGTTATTCTAGTGGGGTTTTATTTATTAAATATTTGGTTCATTATTTGTGGGGTTTCAGAAGGAAGAACAGATAAATTTATGTAATTAATTTATCACCTTTAACTGGAACGCTAAGTTTTGTTAGTTTGCCTTTTTCAGTTGGACAGGGTATCAGAATTCTCCTCCACTTTTCAACACAATTGATTTAAGTACAGTTAATTTTCAGCGTTAGTCTTAAGAGCACATCCAAAATATATGAGGACTCTGCCTATCTCTATCAGAATTCTATGATGCTTCCAACCATTGGTTTGTTAAAAGCATAAGTTTATCAAATAAATTCTATACCTGTAGAGCTAACCCTCCCTAAGAACAGTCAGCATTCTACATCCTTGCACATTTTACTACTTTCTCTCTGAATCTACAAATACAGTGAAACTATGGTGGACTACAGGATAATATTGATATTCTAGAATCTATTACCTTGAAGAAGCATTTTGAATCCATGCCTTCATATAATATTGCAAAGTGTATTTCTTTGACACATATGATCATTTCAGTTTTTCAATTTTTGAAAATCATGCGAAGGTGAGTGTTATACAATTAGATGCATAATTTGTTTAAAAAAATCAAAAATTTCTCTTTATGGTCAAATGGGGCACATTTGATATAGAAGTTGAAAGTTTTTGCTAAAATTAGGACCAGGGCAAGGATGCTCACTTTTTCTGCTTCTCTTAACATAAGACTAAAACTCCATGCTTGTTCAAATAGACAGAAGAAAGAAATAAAAGAAATCCATATTGGAAAGCATAGTCTACAAACAATATAATCTTATATATAGAATACCCTAAAGACAACAAGAAATGAATTTAGCAAAAAAAAAAAGAGAGATGATTTCAGTAAGATTAGAGAACAAAAATCAACATGCTAAAAACAGTAGTAATTCCATATACTAAGTGAAATTATCTGAAAAGAAAATCAAGAGGTAATCCCCTTTACAATAACTACCAAAAATAATAAAATACATAAGAATAAATTTAACCAAGAAGGAAAGACCTGAACATTGAAGATTATAACAATTAATTAAAGAATTCAAAGATAGGAAGATATCATGTGTTTATAGATTGGAAGAATTAATATAAAAATGACTATGTACATTCAATGTAATCTCTATCAAAATTCCTCTGATATTTTTCACAGAAATAGAAAAAGTCCTATAATTTTTATAGAATCACACATACACACAAATCTCTGAATAGCCAAAGCAATCTTGAGATTGAAATAAAAAGAAAAATAAACAAACAAGTGGAGGTATCTAATCTCAAAATCCACTAAAGAGATTCAGTATTCAAAACAACATCATAACAATACAAAAGTGGACAGATGAATGAGGGAACAAAAATTGAGTAACTAGGAATAAAACAATATGCTTCTGGTCATTTGGTTTTTAATAAAGGTGCCAGAATAAACAAAAGAAAAAGATCGTGTCTTCAACAAACTTATCTAGAGAACAGTCTATATACACATGAAGAAGAATGGAATTAGACCCTATCTCACACAATGTACATAGAGAAACTTAAATGGAACACTTTTAAATGTAAGAGCAAAATCTGTCAAATTACTAAAAGAAGTCATTTAGAAAAAAACTTGCTACCATTATTCTGGAAAATTATTTTTTCTATATGACCTCCACAAAAAATAAGTGGGATAAATAGACAAATGGGATTTCATCAAACTAAAAGATCTTCTGCACAGCCAAGAAACAATCCAAAACGTGAGATGCCAACCCTCTCACAAAATGGTAGAAAACATCAGCAACCTCTACATTTGATAAGGACCTAAAATCAGAAGTATATTAGGAACTCAAACAGCTCAATATCAAGAAAAGAAATAACCAAAAAACCTAACTTAAAAATCAGCAAATGATCTGGGTGCAGTGGCACACACCTGCAATCTCAGCAACTCCAGAGGCAGGAGGACTGCAAGTTCAAAGCTAACCTAAGCAACTTAGGGAGACCCTGTCTTAAAATAAAAATAAAATAAAAAGAGCTAAGAATGTGACTCAGTGTTTAAGTGACCCTGGGTTCAATCCCTGGTAGAAAAAAAAATCAACTGTAACTTGAATAGACATTTCCTCAAAAAAAGAAGGACTACAAATGGCCAAAAGATATATGAAAAATGCTAAACACCACTAACCACCAGAGAAATGTAAATTAAACTTACTATGAGATATCATCTCATACCTATTAGAATGGCTATTACCAAAAAGACAAAAGATGATAAGTATCAGTGCGAATATGGAGAAAATTAGAAATTTCTGCATGTTGTTGGTGGGAATGTACATTAGTAGTAATTGCACAAAATAGTATGAAGATTTCTCAAAAACTAAAAATAAATAAATAAAACCATAATATGATCAAATAATCCACCTACTGGGTATATATCCAAAGAAAATGGGATCATTATATAGAAGAGGTTTATACCCTCCTCTTTTCTTTGCAGTGCTATTCATAACAATTAGGAAATGGCAACAATCTAAGTATCTACCAACTGATGTATGGATAAAGAAAATGTGGTACATGTACACAATGGAATACCTAGCCATTAAAAAAGAATGAAGTCCTATCATTTGTGACAATGAGGATAAAACTGGAGTGAACTTATATTAGGTGAACTAAGTCAGGCACAGAAAAATAAGTACCACATGATCTCATTTATATATAAAATATTAAAAAAAGTTGATCTCATTTGAAGAAAATAGAATATTGGTTACCAGAGATTGGAGGTAGGGGTGGAATTTAAGGGAATATTGATCAAGAGAGATAAAATTCAATTAGGAATAATAATTCCTAAGATATGTAATACAATATGGTGATTTTCAACTATGTGCTGATATATATATTCTATGAAAAAAATTGCTCAGAGAGTAGTCTGTTAAGCGTGAAGCCACAATAAATGTTAAACATGTAAGGAAATGCATATGTTGTTTAGTTTGATTTAGCCATTTCACAATGTACACACATTTCAAAATATCATGCTTTTTACATGATAAACAGGCATATTTTTTTGTCAATTAAAATAGGTTAAGTTTAAGTTTTTTCAAGAAGGAAAATCTTCTAATCTGAAGGCACTAAGAGAAATAAAAGAAAGACAAGTCATAAATATTAAGAAGACATTTTCAAAATACGTAACTGACAAATGACCAGTATCAAAAGTTAGATACTGACAGAATTCAACTTCTATAGCCCAATAAAATAAGGCAATTGACTTAATTCAAAAGTAAAAGTCTTAGAAAGACTCTTCTCAGAAGATAAAACACGAATTACCAGTAATAGAGGAAAAACATTGATAGTTATTAGTATTCAGGGGATGTAGTTACTCCAGTGAGATGTCATTTATAACCACCTGCTTAGCAAAAAAAAAAAAAAAGTTGCAATCTGAAAATACCAGGTGTTTCTGAACTCATAACTAGATTCTTACAAAATGTGATTGAGACTAGGAGTATATGAATGCACTTTGGAAAATTATTTGACAACATCAAGAATGGTTGAATGGTTTTCCCCTCTGTGATCCAGAAAGTCAACTTCTATTTTTATAGCCAAGGAAACTCTTGCTTATATGTATAGGAAGCAGGTAACATTACCAACATTGAAATTCTAATAAAGTATGGAACAAAAAGTGTGAGCAATAGACAATGCATTCAATATTTTAAAATTTATGTAAATATATGTAGATTTAAAAACATTCAATAAACAATATATTATGTGGAAATATATAATATTCGTGTATACTATGTTGTATATGTGTGAAACATATGTATTTGTCTAAATATGTATATCAATATAAAGAAAAATTATAAAATGATAATGTATATAAATATGTATATGAATATAAAGAAAAATAAGAGAATGATAACCAAAAAGAAAGCAATGAGATATAAATAGTTAAAAGTTAATGGAGTAATATTATTGTGTGATTGCATGGATTGTAAGGGTACTCTTTTATTGTTCAAATTCATGTAAGGTGTAAGTTTTGTTGTACTTATTCACTATGAAATAAAATATCATTTAAAAAGAAAAATAATGAAATGATCAGGAGTGGAGTAATGGCTAAGCTGGCTTCTGGCCTTTTACCTCAATGACTCTGGATTTCTCCTTGAAATTCCACCCCAAGTAAATCTGTTCCAATTTTAAATGGCACATCCAAGTGAGACGTCTGTTTTAGCTGTGTCAGATATTGTGCTGATTTATGTTCTGAATATTTCAGTATCTACTCTGGGAAGCAAAGCTTTGGACTTAGAATGAACAAGTGCTATTTTGAGACAGATAGAAATATTACTTTAGCTCCTTTGCTCTGTACTACACAAATTTTTGCTCATACTTTTGGCCTTCACATGGAATCCCTCAGGTTTTTAGCTTTCTTAGTCATCTCTGCTCTGTTTAATTCCACTGCCATTTTTTACTTCTGTAATAGTTTTACAGTTTTCCTAAAAATAGGAAACTATTACAAAGTTTAAAAAACATAATTTTTATGGCACTATATTAAAGTGAATATACCAACTATAAGAGTTTTCAGCCACTCAAACCTGAAAACTCATTAATTTCATGTGGATATATACTCAGAAATGGGATAACTGGATGATATGGTTCATCTGTCTCTAGTGTTTCTAGTTTTATTATTTTTTTTAGAAACCTATATACTGTTCTCCATTAGTTTGTATTAACTTACATTCACAGCACCAGTATATGAGACTTCTTTTTACTACATATCTTACTGCCTATTTTTTTTATAAATGTCATTTGGGTTGGGGTGAGATGATAATTTTAATTTGCATTTCCCTGATGGCTAATAATAGTGAGCATTTTTAAAAATCTATTTGTTGGCCATTTCCATTTTTTTTCTTAGCTGTAGTGAATAAAGGGAATGTTAGGAGCATGAAACCCCTTTTACCTTTCCTGTCACCCATAGGCAAGGGCTCTGCTTCTCTGCCTTTATTGAGATCTAGCTCTTATTTTCCTGCCTTGAGAAATCAGCAAGGTGGTTGACAGCTGTTCTCACCTTTGTCTCCAAATGGAGCAGTAGCAGAAGAAACTAGAGGCATTTCCAATTGTTGCTAGGAAAAGATGTTTTTAGCATATTTTGCCAGAGTAAGTGAATTAATTCCATACTTTTTTTTATTCAATCATTTAGCTGTGACAGATTGAGTACCCACTATGAATCAAAAATTATTCCACCAATTTATCATTTTTATATTCTTCTTCAGAGACTATTTTTTTTCTCATTTGGAAGGGAAATTGCTTCGATCTTTGATGAAATCTTCAATAGTGTAATTTGTTTTCTTGAATATTCAAGATCCTTTATGATACCTTCCAGAATTACATTGAGTTTAATACAAGAATGTAATACAGAAAGAATAGATTGAATGAAAATATAAGTCAGATATGTTTTAGAATGAATTCAAGATAGCCACAAGTTTCTAGGTCTGGAGAGGTTCCTCATGTGGACCATGTAAACATGGTCCTGCTACCATCAACACCAGTATTATAATTTGGATTAATAGAGGTGAGAAAGCCTCCAAAATTCAGTTCTTCCAATTATCTAAGATTTCTCTGTTTTTGGCCTGTTATAGAATAGTTTATTTCAGAAGTGAACATGGGGGCATATATAGTGATGATAAGGGAAGTCATTAGAAGAACACACAGAATATGATTTGATTCAATAGATTTAGAGAATTTACCAAACCAACTTTCCCCCATTCATTTTTGACTTGAAAATGCATGTTTGTCTGTTGTGTTAACATCCACTCAGATGTTGTTTGTTTCTAAGAAATACAAATATAAGTAAATTTGTTAATGTTTAATGAAGAATTTGAAAACTGTGTAGATATTTCAGCTACAAAATTAAGAAAAATGATGTATTAGCTGAATTAGGAGACATTTAAATATGGAGATGTTGCTCATGTGGGCCATGTAAACATGGTCCTGCCATCAAAAATAGAGACTGAATGCTTGTAAAGTTCCAATTGTACCCTGGCACAAGCTTATAAAAATGGTGTTTAAATGTCACTAATAACATCTTGGAGTAATCACACATACTATTCCTCAGTTGTAAAGTATGCCTTTTTTAGGGTATTTAACTAAAAATAATTTGATATTCTATACAAGATGAAAGAGTATAGTTTTTTTTTTTTTTTTAATTTTTTATTTTTTTATTGGTTGTTCACAACATTACAAAGCTCTTGACAAATCATATTTCATACATTAGATTGAAGTGGGTTATGAACTCCCAATTTTACCCCAAATGCAGATTGCAGAATCACGTCGGTTACACATCCACAATTTTACATAATGCCCAATTAGTAATTGTTGTATTCTGCTACCTTTCCTATCCCCTACTATCCCCCCTCCCCTCCCCTCCCATCTTCTCTCTCTACCCCATCTACTGTAATTCATTTCTCTCCTTGTTTATTTTCCCATTCCCCTCACAACCTCTTATATGTAATTTTGTATAGCAATGAGGGTCTCCCTTCATTACCATGCAATTTCCCTTTACTCTTCCTTGTTTTATGAATTAATCTGAACAAAAATTATGACAGTGTACAATATTGCTACAAGAAATGACTAATTTTGAGGCTTGACTCGTCTTTCTATTTTGATCAAAGAAAATCATGACAATAATTACTCTCAAGTATTTATTTTACTAGTGAACTTATAGCAGTTAAGCAACTAAAGAAGATTTAGAAGGAAATTATAAAAATGAAGATGATATTTGTAATTTAACTAATTTATTTTCCTGTTAAAAACATGCACATATATGCATATGTGTGTATATATCTCTATATAAATATTTTATATATATGAGAATTATGAACTGTAATGTAAAAGTTCAAATTTTATTATTAACAATAATTCTTTGCATTTATAGACTATATTAACATAAAGTATTTATCCAATCATCTAGCACATAAAATATTATAGGTAAATACATTAATATAAATAAACAAAAGTAATCATGATTAGTTAACATACATTAGTTTGTTGTTAGTAATTGTTTCTCAACTGACACACAAACACTAACAAATAAAAAAATTTGCTAATATGACCTTTTTAGAATTCATGATTATGGCAACATTGTGGGACTCTTAATGTCACATACAAGTAAATACTAGGATATATCACAAATATGTTTATGATTTACATTTTAATAAAGGACAAAGTATCTATTTTCACATTAAAATTTTTATTTAAATTACTTTTGCAGATGCTAAAATTCATAGCAAGGTATTTGTTGTTTAACAGACGACACAAATGAACACTAATAGAATGAAAGAGGATCTCTGAGGCTCTCACTTTGGAGCTACTGAATTGATAACCAGCAGAAATGAGTCCCACATAGGGCAGGGTCTTTTATGTGAATATGATTTATCTATGATGATAGATCATCAATTGTAACATGACTTAGTTGTTGGTTTCAGGAAAATTCAATGCTGGGAACATACATAGTCAATAAATAACTTCCCTTTCTGCATTAGGATATTTTCATCAGAAACAATTATCTACTTATCTAGTCAAAACAGCTCATTTATCATCCGAGTTTACTTATCAAGAGTTGCTTCAATAACTGACTAGTGTCTATTCATTAAAAATTCTTATATCCCCACTTTTGTTAATTTTCAGATTTCAAACTTGAAAGCCCTTATCCTTTAATCAGGTGAACTTCCTTCCTCCTCCTTTTCATGTAAATCTTCCACTTTCTACTCTCCCCTTCTGAGGGATGGCTTATGTTCTGCCAATCTGGTGTACTTTCCTACTGCAGTAAATGATAAGGAACTTATCTGTTCTGTTGTTAGCAGACTACCTTGTTGGGGTTACCAGCACCCTTGAGAGCTAATAGTTTGAAAGTGTGAACTGCCTGGAAAAATTAAAAGCCTGAAAATAATCAATAAAGGACAAAAAAAATTAGGCAGAAAATAGTATTAAAAGTGGGGGCCTGGTGGATCTTCCAGCCCTAATAGAAATTGGAACTGAACTAGGAAAAAGGCCCAAATTCTTTATTTAAGGGGAAATACACCAAAAGGTTTCAGTGTGGCAGGCTTCTTGAGTGAAACAGGATAAAGATGGAAAAAATAAGTTGTTTGGGGATAGGGAGGTTATGCCCACCTCCGGAACTGCATTTGAACCTTGGCTGTGAGCTTAGGTAGGGTGTCAGCTTTAATGTGAACAATCTGCCACTGGTGGGTTCACAGCAGGAGTTCTCAGGAAAGCAACTCCCTGCCTTGTGGTGGCTCTAACAAACCCATAATTCATAAATGGCCTCCATCACTACCTGCTGATATTTTGGTGAATTCTACATAAGAATTCATGATTTGTTTGACTAAGAATAAATAAATAATAAATAACATTGTTTTAATACTATAATGGAATTACACATATTAGGTAACATGGGGAAGGGGTTATTTTACTATTTTAGAAAACAGGTAACTAGAAAGAACACGTGTTTCCTACTCTTGAGTTACTCAACTTCTATTCATTTACCTTTGATCATGCAAATTCTTACTTAGAATCATAAAATAAATATTATGTAAGATTTTGAAAACAATTTTCAAGTCCTATTGACATTCTAGAAGCTTATTAAGTTAATTACAAATTTGCACACTCCAGATGACAGGGACCATAGAACTTAACGGTTTTTACTTCCTACTATTCATAATGATGATCATGGTTAATTAACAGTTTCATCAAGTTAATTTGATGTGGTGAATTGTCACATATAGAGTGTTTCACAAACATTCATTAGAAGCAGAAAGACTTTGTCAAGATATAGTGTGATAGGTATTCAAGAAGAGCAACCCAATGTCCAGTTAAACAATCTGAGCTTTGTAGGCAGAAAGCTTACATTTGACTTTCCTAACAGTGAGATACTGAATAAAATTTACCAAAATTTTTTTTTACTACAACTACAAAATAAGATAGCATTTGTATTGCCCCAGTTGTACCTCTTCTCTTTGGTTACAGTAATGGGCAGGAAATGAATCATTCTGGACCTGGGAAAGCTACAGCTGCTTTCAAGCTGAGCTGATTACTTAGGCCTATCACAATAAGGCAATGGCCAACAGGAAAAACAGATGACAAAACACTGATTTACAGGTATCTTTCTCTTTTCTTTTACATTATGATCAAGTCAAAATAATAGTATCAGGCTTAAATTACTAAAAAAAAAATTCTTGAGTATGTAAATCCTAACAAATCTCTAATTTCTCCACTGTTTTCCCATGGTATCTATTACCTGAGTCTAATGTATTATAATCCTTCAATGCATTCTTTTTCTTATTATACTCCACAAATAGTATTTAATTCATAGATTTCTCTAAGTATTATTGAAAAAAAGGTGAATATGAGCCCAGTACCTGTCACATAGTAAAAACTCAGTAACCATTAACTATTATCATCATGATAGGGTTGTAGTCTCAGTTCTGCTACTTGTTAGTCTATTTTATTCGTTAATTAAATTTATTTCAACTTATGTATAAAAAGCTTAAAAGTTGTACAAATCAATGGGGTAATAGGTAATGTTTTAATGCAGGTACATATTATGCCAAGTCAATTAGCTCAAATATTTCTATCTATTAATTCATCATGTGTTTGTGGGGAAGATATTCAAAGCCTTCATTATTTTTTTTTGAAATATAAAGTCCATTATTTTTATCTATAGTCATGTTACTGTGCAAAACAGCTCACCAGAACTTTTGACTCATCTTTCCCTGTAACTTAGTATGCATTAGTCAACATTTTTCTATTTCTCTCTCCTTCCTTCACTCTCCAACCTCATTTAACTACCATTCTACTTTCAACTATGAGATAAAGGTTTTTAGATTCCACATACAGCCTACATCATTGTCAGACTTAGGCTTGAATCACACATATCTTCCCCATACCCAGTTCCCTGAGATAGTGCAGGTCCCTGAGACAATGAGACTCCATTGTGCTGTAACTTAATATCAGTCTCTGAACCATGAAGGTTGATGCTAAGTTGGGTCATGCCTGAGTCCCATAGCCACAATAACCTTCACCATCTCAAAGGTACAGCCCATCCAACAAGCTGAAATGTTAGTCTTTTTCACATTGGTGCATGTATCTGTCTTGTGCTAGGTCAGGTCTGGAGGCTCTATTTGTGAGCAGCACTAGCCCAAGGATAGCTGTGTTGTCTGAGATTGGATAGGGTAGTGGAGATAATCTTTGGCTGATAAAACTGATACTAAGCTGGGTCACACCTAATTCTCACAGCCTCAGGGATCTACATTGTCTCAGAGGATGGAAGAATGTGTATCCCCAGTCCACTCTGATCTTCCAATGATGCAGGTCTCTGCCTGATGACAGGGAAGGTCTATAGGTGCGGTTTGCAAGCTCTGGACTGTATGTAGATAAGGTCTGGTGCTCTGCTCTATTGCAGTGGTCTTGGCACTGAACTCCCAAAGTCCCTTCATGCCCTGCTCTTTAGAGGAGTGGAATTTTGCCCCCTGATCTACTGCCAAATTTGGAGGAGAGGCGGTGGCAGTAGTCTTTGTGACCTTTATAAACTCAGTTTTAGTAGTTCAATCCATGGATTGGCCTGATGTTAGGGATTGTGAGGCAGTACCAGATTCAGGGTGAGCCTGTTACTGGGTATCACATCTAAGGCATGGATTTAATTTTTTCTCTTTTTCTTAAACTGAAGGTGCCTTTCTGCATGCTACACTGCTTTGAGTTGTGAGGGGTGAACTGGACAAATCTTTGCTTCCTGCCTTCTTCAATGCATCTTTCCTTATTATTATACTAAAAACAGGCATTAATCTCTCCTATCTGTTTTTCTTAACCCTTTGAAAGTAGTTTGTTGCATTCGTAATTGCTGAAATTACTGTGTTTATGGAAGGACACTTGCTGGAAGATCTTGCTTAGCCATCTTGCTCTACTTCTCTCACCTTTCTATATTAAACAAATCACTTTGACCCTTGAAGAAATAATTTCCTCTTCTTTAAAATTATATCTCTTATTTAATTCCCAAGATTGATGTATCAAATACATTACAACTTTGAGTTTTCAAAATTAAAAATCAGTAAGGCACAAAACCCAGAAGCTTTCAATCAGCAAACCTGGACACTAATAGTTAATTCCTCCTCATAGTCTTCTGAGCATGCTTCCCTACTGTGCCTATCTCCTAACTTGTAGCTAACTACTTGCATATTTATCTTTTTTGCTAGATTTCAAGATTCTGTAACATAAGTCATATTTCAGAAGTCCTATGAAGATCTGTGTAGATGAATAATATGAATATGATGAATCAATTCAATTATTTAAAAAAAATGTCTTTCCCCTATTTCTGAATTCAAAGAGTAAGAGCCCTTTCAAAGGAATAAAATGGCATACTCTTTCTCCAGTGGATTTCTGAGTATATACAAGTGATATAATTAATTCTCTTGCAAAGTGAGAAAAGCATAGGATGAACTTTTTTTCTTTTAAAGGCTGTTTCTGATAACTGAAAAAATGTGTTCATTTTTATTTTCTCTTGTTCACCATGTTCTTATATCTCAAAAGGGCCAATTATGTTAGTCATTTGGCTCTATTTTCATTATTGCTGTCGAAGAGATGCAAGCCAATATCAATTTAAAATAGTTTTATTTAATCTCCTAAGTATATAAATGAATCATAAGGATACACACACACATACATTTCCAACACTTCTACAGGTTTTTGTATTTAAATCATACCTTATGCTAGTAACTAATATTTGGCCCAAACATCATAGGTAAGACTGAGAAAATGACATTATTCAATTTCTCATTAACTTGAAATGGATTAGAAAAGTTAGATTTCTATGAAACACCCATGTTATATCTTCTATTCAGCCATGGTTCAATCATATAAACGGAACAGAACCCATTTAGTAGGATGAAGGAATATGATTCTCTAATACAGAGCAAAGAAGACCCCTATGACTGCAACATGTTGCTCTTTCTTTGAGACAATCCCAAGCCCCTCACACCAGCTCCCATCAGTTTCCCAGGATGAATTTTATTTTCTTTAAAGGGCATTGTATACTGAACCTATTCAGAAAAAAATAGTTTGATTCTCCAACTAAAAGTGATGCTCTCTTCTTTTACCTCATAAGTATTTAATGCTCCATTTACAGCCTTCATTTTTTTATGCTGCAACATATAAATCTTCAAACCTGTCAATCAGACACTTGAGCAATGGATACAACTCACATGCTATTTGAAATGCCCTCCACATTATCTCATATTGTCCTTTATCTTTGGATTCTTAACATCATGAAAATTTATAACTGGAAGAAATAATTAGTCACTCTAAATTTATGCTTTGTGCTAGCAGTCACTCAACATCCCTACTTCATGTTTGATGTGTAAATGTAACAGGGATTATTTTTTCCTTTTCTTTCCTCAAATTCTATTGCTCTATTGATTCTCCATACCCATTCTTTAACAAGTTTCTGTTGTGTTAGAGGAGCTTCATCTCCAGAGCTTCTACTTATAATTTATAAGTGCTGACCCTAGAAACAATGATGAACCATGATATTATACATAAATATTTCAGAAATACTATGATAAAATGGGGTCATTGGGCCAGCTGAGAAACTGCTTAGTTTTTCAAATGGGAATATGTGTTCCATTTCATAATGTGATTTAAAAAAAACTTTGAAAAGTAGAGCAATATAGATTATCAGAAATGTTTTAGGAAATATTTGTGTTCAAAGCAGTATACTTTTTCCTGGCTGAGTGAGTCAAACAAGACGTGTTCTTTCTAACTCAGTTTCTTATGTGCAACATATACTCTAATTTCTGTCCCTGTTATCACCACTCTTCTCATTTTAAATAAAAGCATTGTATATAGTATGTATATGTGTACTCTTTTATACCTGTATCCTTTCTCTCTCCTACCATAGAATGTTTTTCATTAATTGTGTTTTTAGCAAACTAATTTTTTCCACAAAGACTCAATACAGATACTAAACTTCCTTGTAAAACCCTTCCATAGAGACAAAAAGGCATTTAAGTGGTCTGATTAATTATATTTTATAAACTTTTGCATGCACTTCATTAACATATTATCTTTTGAATAATATTTATTTTTAAAGTGTCTTTCCATTTGAATGTAAAATGCTAAGGATTAGAACTATATTTTTGTATCTTGAAGAACCTAGATTAATATATTTAATAGGTGCTTAATAAAATAGGTTGAATAGGTGACAATGGGAAATTTTAATTTTCCAATAGTTGTAAGTTTTAAAATTCTTTCTATACTCAAAATCTCTACAAAAGAAAATACATTATATCTGGTATTCTCAAAAATAGTAAGTGACCCATTTCTCAATTGCTTATATTAAATGGCTAGTTACTGTACTAATAATATGAATAATACTCATCTTTATGAAGCTTACTCCATGTCAAATAAAGTGAAAACAACATTGCAGTTCTAATTGAAGATGAGAAAACCATGCCTTTGAAATCCATATCATCTCTAAATTTTATTTTACTAAATAAAAAGAAATATGTAGTATAATGATAGTAATTAATTTTGACTTAATTTGAAAATGACTTTCTTACTACTTTATGAGTTTCGACTGATACCAGGGTAATTTCATGGAAATGGTCTAGTTTATTCTCAGGTATGATAGTAACTGATTTTATCTTAATTAAAGATGATTTTCTTACAAATCTGTTAGGCCAGAAATATATCAAAGTAATTTCACAGAAATTGTCTATTATATTTTTTCAGGAGTTTAAAGCAATAAAAGCTCATGCAGTTTATTATCTTTGTAAGTGACTTAGTTGAGGCAACATTGTTAGAGTTATACAATCGTCAGAATAAGTTATTCCCAGAAGTTTACTCAATGTCTTATATTGCTTATAGAAATCACAGTGTTTAATATTTCCTTAAACCATCAAAATGATCAACATAACAAATCAATTGGTTGAAATATGCACTAAAAGTAAATCTTTGGGTTATGTGCTTTAGTAGAAAGTGAATTTAAATAATTGCAGAGATTTGCATCATAGTTTTTTATGTTGTTCTAATATCATGGCTCTCCATAGCATTTGTCTGAACTACTGTGATAACCTCCTAGCTGGCCTGAAGAACCATGTCTCTTTTCTTATTCTCACTATTGCAGTTATGTTCCTTACATAGCCTAACTATGCAATATAACTATTCCATGACATTTCCTACCTCATAAAAATTCAAACTACTTAGAAGAACCCTTAAGACTTTCAAACAATGTCACATTCTTATTTTACCATTTACTTTTCATTACAACCCATTATAACCTACCCCCATCATTTTTTTTTAACTGTAAATGCCAGCTGTCTTGCACAGTTGACTCTTGTTCTGTTACATTAAGCAGAGCATCATTCCCTGAACTATGAATGCTTGGCTCCTGTCTTCAAATCCTGACTTTCTCCCATTTTGAGGCTACTTGCTTTGTTCTTGGAGTTTAACTTTGCCTCAGTCTGTAGTAATAACCTTAACTTTAGAGGGAGTTTACAGCATTCTGAGCCATGTAAATTAGTTTCTAACACCTTACACAATTATATTGACATTGTCTTAGATGTCTAATTCTTCCTGTAGGTGTTGAATCTAACAGGATAGGCTGGGTTACATTAGAGAAGGAAAAAAACACCCAAATTTCAATAACATAATATAATGACAATTTATTTTCTTTATTTCTTTTTACCAAGTAAGAAAATTGAATTGTCTAATTCAATTAATTGCATAATGAGAGCTATGGAGAGTTTTGAAAATATCTGAGCAAAAGCAGTTATGTGAGAGCAAGTGTATTTGCCACTATGGAGGGAGTCTGAAATGTAACATTGAAGTAAGCATTCAGATTAGTGTGAAAATCAGTCTCCTGAGTACACTGTAATGCCTCACAAACTCATATTGCAGGAATCATGGACAAGTTTTCCAAGCAAGCAGTAATTGCACCAACTCTATACAAAAATGTTATTTTATTTACACTCTCCAATGCCTAATAAATACCACTAATAGTTCATATAATACTCATTTGAATTAAAAAAAATGTCTGGTATTTTATAGATGAAAGCTGAGGCTTTATTTCCTATGGATGTTAAGCATTCATAACTGTGCCACTAAGAACTATAATAAATATTTTAAAAATGTTCTTTGTCTTTAAATGCCATTCAACAAATATATCACCATACATCAACTGTGCCAATGGATAGCTATTTCAACTTAAAAGGTGCATTGACAAATTTTACTTCAACTTGCAAATCGATTAATTGTGGACTTTCTTTTGGACTTAAAACAATATTTACCCCATGGTAATTTTCTTCCTTAAAAACTAGAATACTAAAGTAAAAGTTAATATTTATGCAATGTTATATTTCAGTTAATGTTGACAAGATAGTATCAAGTTTTACAGCTAACAAGATAACAAAACTTAAAATATATTTCAGAATTAAGCATTGATTAGCAAAAAGAAAAGTGAAATACACAGATTAAAATGTCAGTTATTGAAGTTCTCTGCTGTTTCATTATTGTTGATAGCAGTAAACATTATAAATCTCAAGTTTACCAGGCAGAATGTCATGCAATTTGTCAAATCCAGTTTAGCTAAAATGAGGTTTGTTGCTTACACAATCAACTTGCTAATTCTGCTGGCACTTATTCTACTGCTGTTGCATAAATCCTCAACTGTAAGCTACAGCATACATTTTAATTTGCTGGCCATCAGGTTAAACAAAAAACATGTACTCCTTTAAGTTCTGTTGTAGTTAGACTGATTATTGTCATCAGATTTTCCAACAGATTATTTTTCAGGTTTTGCTTTAAGCTAAAGTCAGAATATTCCACATTTCCACAAATAATTTTGATGACTACTTACTAGTTACTGTTTTTCTAACTATAATTTTTGTAAAATTTCAAAACTTTAAGTGAACAATTATCCTTAAATATGGATTTTTTTTAAGATTTCAGAATGCATTTAATGCCCTGTTTTTAAAATATTTCATTATTATACTAAGCCACTGAAAACTCATTACAACTTCACATTAGTAATGTAAACAATCAAAAATTTAAGTGTCAGTATTAATTTTATGCATTATTTTTATGATAAGCAAAATTATATGTGAGTGAATGGGCTTGAGATTAAAAAAGAAATCTCTTCAAGATATCAGTATGGAATTAGTAAAACTCAGTTCATTATCATAAATGTGAATGTTTGGCTGAAAGAGACTGAGAGAATATATTTAAGTCTCTCATCTTAAAAAGAAGAAACGGGCTGAGAGATCTGAATTAATTTACTCAAAGAGTCTCACAGTGTTTTATGCAAAGCCAAAATAAGAACCCTGATTTACTCATGCAGAGCTTTTCTTCCACTGTATCGCCAGAGCATCAGTTCAACATTCCAAGCCATCATGGAACATTTACTTTGTGCAAAGTAATGTAAGTCAAAGTGCTTCATATCTGTTTTCTAAATTCAGGGAATTTTAGTCTGATATAATGTTTTTTAGGTGGAAAACTTTCAGCTGTTAATGCTGAGAGGAAAAAAAAAAGGAAAAACCTAACCAAGACTGCATTTTAAAAACATATTAATGAATACGTTCACATACAGAAAAGATAGGGCAGAGTTATGTTTTTGATATAATGTGTTCCTACAAAAAATGTGTGAGATAATTAAAGAAAGTTCAGAGGTGAAACAGGTTATGAGAGTCTTTACCTAATCAATTCATCATTAATTCACTGAATATGGATTAACTGGATATAATTGTAGGCAAGTAGGGTGTGAATGCAAGAAGTAGGTCACTAGAGATGTGTCTTAGGGGTTTATATTTTGTCCCTGGTGAGCAGAACTCTCTCTCTGCTTCCTGATGGCCATGTCCTGTGCTGCTTTCCTCCTCCAGACCTTCAGCCACATCTTGGGCACAGAGCAATGGAATTGGCTATCTAGGGATTGAGATCTCTGAAACCATAAGTGCCAAATAAACGTTTTTTCCTCTGAAGTTGTTCTTGTCTTATCTTTTGGTCACAGCAGTGAAATGCTGAGTAAATCAGAGAATTAAGGTGAGCTCAGGTTTGGTTGATTGATACCCACTCTTATGCCATCAAGTTTCCTTTTGCACAGCATATTTACCTTAATGTCACTCTTTCACTGGCCTCCCGAGGTAATCAGAGCTATACTTTCTATGTTAGAGTAAAAAACAAGAGGACTTTTAGTTGCTTCTTCACTTTTATTTCTTCCTTCATCAAAGTTGAGCAAGCCTACCTATCATCCCTGAAAAAGGTCACTTAAAAGGGAAATAGGGCCAGATATGATGGCTCACACCTGTAATCCCAGCAACTCAGGAAGCTGAGGCAACTCCAGTCTCAGCAATGTAGCAAGGTCCTGAGCAACTTAGTGAAATTCTGTCTCAAAATTATAAAATTAAAAGGGCTTGGGGATGTAGCTCAGTGGAAAAGTACCCCTGGGTCCAATCCCCAGTACCAAAAAATAAGAAAACAAAACAAGAAGTAAAAAGAAGACAGGGTTAATATTATGTCTTAGATAGCAAATGCGAGGTGGATATTAGGAACTTAAATGTCTCTTCCGGTAGTCCCCCTTCACCTGCAGGGAATACATTTCAAGATCTGTAAATGCCTGAAAGCAAGTATAGTACTAAATCTGAGCTATGATTTTCCTATAGGAACATACCTAAGATAATGTTTAATTTATAAATTAGATACAATAAGAGATTAACAATAACTAATAAAAAATAGAGCAACTATAACTATACACTATAACAAAAGTCATTGTTTATTTTGGGAATTTTCAATTTAATATTTTTGAACTACATTGCACCAAAGATAAGTGAACCTGCAGAAAGTAGAACTCCAGTTAAGGGGAGACTACTCTAACAATATATCAGATTGATTTGAAATAATTAGTATTGGCCACCATAGAAGACTTCCTTTAAAATACTTCAATGATATGTGCATGAGTTAGCCAAGGACTTATCTATCTCTCTGTTTATCTATTTATTAGGTACTAAGGATTGAACTCTGGCACTCGCCCACTGAGCGGCAACCCTCAGACCTATTTTGTATTTTACTTAGAAACAGGGTCTCACTGAGTTGCTTAGTGCCTCGCTTTTGCTGAGGCTGGTTTTGAATTCATGATCCTTCTACCACAGCCTCCCAAGCCACTGGGATTACAGGTATGCACCACCACACCCAGTGGATTTTTTTTTTTTTGAGAAGAAAGCTTATCATATTTTTCAAAGATGGCTTTGCTGTTTTCATCTGCATGTCTTTGGACAAATTAATGTCTTTGTGCCTCAGTTTACTAACAAGTTTAGGGGGCACAACATTTTCAATCTCTTAGAGTTTTGAAAAAAGATAATTAATAAATGGTTACTTATAATGCTATATGTTTCACTTCTTTCTGTCTTCCTCTCCTGCCTTTCTCAGTGTCCAATCTATTCTTCTATGAGGACACCATTTTGTTTCCACAAATGAGTGACAGTATTTGTCTTCCTGGTTTAGACTATTTCACTTAAAAATAATGATCTCCAATATTTTCATATTGCAGCAAATGACAAATATTTATTATTTCTATGACTATATAATATTCCACTCTGTATATATAAAATATTTTTCTACATTTGTTCATCCATTGATATCATCTCTTTTTGATTCCAGATCTTATCTATTGTGAATAGTGTTGCAACAAATATTGGACTAGAGGTATCTCTTTGGTATGATCAATTCGTATCATTTGAATGTATACCTAGTATTGAAATGGCTAGAATGTATATTGTTCTATTTTTAGATATTGAAGGAATCTCTATACTGCTTTCCATAATGAGTATACTGTCACATTCCCACCAACAGCATCCTTGTCAAAACTTATTTTTGTCTGTTTAATCATAGTTATTCAAAGGTGAGATGATATTTTATTGTGATTTTGATTTAAATTTCCCCAATTATTAATGATATTGAGCATTTTTTCATATACTTGTAGGCCATTTATCATCAGTTAATGAAGAAAAATCTTTAGCCCATTTTGTTGCTGGATTTCTTTTTTTTTTGTGTGTGTGTGTGTGATATATATTCTGAATATTAACATAATAATATATAATAATATAAATAAATAAAAATATAAATAATATAATAATAAATGTTATGAATATCAATCTTTTGCTGGATGAATGGTTTTCAAATGTTTTCCATTATTCTGTAGGTTATTTTTTAACTTTTTTCTTTTAAAAAAATTTATTCTAATTTGTTATATATATGACAGTAGAATGTATTTCAAATCATATTAAATATATAGAGCACAATTTTTCATATCTCTGTACAGAATGTAGAGTCACACCATTCGTGTCTTCATACATATAATTAGAATAATGATGTACGTTTCATTTTATTGCCTTCCTTTTTAGTTTGCTTTTTGGTTTTATATAACCCCAGAAACTTTTTTTCCCATTTCATTAACTTTGGGTTCTTATCCAAAAAATTGTAGCCTACACTAAAGTCCTAAAGTGTTTTCTCTGTTTTCCTATAGTAATTTAATACTTTCAGCTCTTACATTTTGCCAGTTGATCTGGTTTGCATTTACCTTTGTATATGGTGAGAGGTAAGGATCAAGTTTCACTTGCTCTTCATGAGTGCCTCTGTCAAACAGTGGCTATACACAGGTCTAATAAGCAAAGTTAGATATAATTGTTCAGAAAAATACAGGTTTTTGCAAAGACAGCCCTTCAGCAAAGGAATATAAGATACAAAAGATGAACATTACAAACTTGAAGAAATATGTTGTTCATATGTGCCAGGTAGTAAAATCAAGGCCTTGTATGTTTGAGAAAAGGGTCAATTTTAATGCAAATAAATGGCCTGTTTGGCCTTAGGTGGAAGGTTACTATGGCTTGATCTTAAACTATTTAAATTTTAGCTGCAAAATCATAGCTGAGACTAGGTTATGATTATAGGAGAAGGAAGGAGTCTACACTGGTCTCAGGTGCTTGAGAACAATATAAGATCTATTACTTTAAACTAAAAAGTGAATTATTTCTGAGGAGACTCAAGTTAGAACTAAGTTTTAAGTGATCTTTGCTTGATCAAAGATCAAGCAAACAGGCAGTATTGGCTCAAGGGCACCGAATTACACTGGGTGCATATGGCTGAAGAAAATTCATGGGACTTGTCCTCAGGATTAAGGGCCATAAAACTCTCCAAAGAGTAAATGAGTTGCAAAAATATTGAAGGTAAGAAATATGGCATATCTTTAAAGATATTTATGGAATTACGATTCCAAGAAGGGAACAGAAAGCCAGGGAGGAAAAGTATAGATCATGTCCTGGTCTGACTTAACTGCTATTATGATAGGAAAATAGCTACTAAGTATGATTTTCAAACTGAAATAGTAAGAAGGGAATATTTATTTGAACAGTGGATGCTTTTGGAAGACTCAGAACTTACTGATTTAGGAATGGGAAAGAAAAACGAGTTCGGGTCAGAAAGTAAAGGGAAAGAAAGTGTTGGGAAAGAAAATACTGTCTTTATTCTGTGAGAGTTGTTAACTGACCAACTGAAGAAGCAGGTTAAATTGCTAGCACTTGGTTGAAAGGGCCTCTAATGAGGAGGGAGAGCATAAGGAAATGAGAAGGTAAGAGCATGCACTGAGTAGCGCCTGATAGAAGGCGTGTCCCCTAAACCACCGTGGGACACAAACTTGAGATATAACAGCAGCTTCAATGCAAGACTACTTTGAGGTCTATTCTCCAAGTAAAAGAAAGGTAGGGATGCTGGGAGAAATTTTCATTAAAAAGTATTTCCATAACAATGTTCATTGACATCAGTCCCTGAGACATTGGGCTGATAATGTGTTTATTTATTTTTATACAGCAGATAATAAGGAGAGACTACATAACTATTCACTGATTCCCTTTGTTGGGAACCTCTTCTTTCCAACATCATCTCCTATTCAGAGTCCTGATTGAAGAACAACACAATTGCAGGGAGTATTTCATGTTTCCTATAATCATTTAATATATAGAAATCTTCCATTGATTATGAAAAATTAGTTCTGTTCCCCCAAATTGCTGACTACCAAATGAAACATATCATAAATTAAATCAAGGAGGCTATTAGTAAATTTTTCCAAACCAAAGAACTTTGGATAGATTGAACATTTTACAATGAATCTAAAAGCAAATACATATTCATTGATTGGCACTAAATTATTGAGACAGACTACTTCCAATGTTCATAATTAATCAGTCAACCTATATTTATAATGATGTATTGGAATTCTGTAAGTATTGATGACATATTAAAAGATAATAACAAATTCAGGAAAATCTTGAGAAAAAGTAGACCAAAGGAAATTATATAATGGTTTTAAAGGAGGGACAGCTGTTTCTTAAAAATATTGTCTTTCTACTATATAAATTTTGTTGCACTCAAACATGACTAGGCATAGTGGCAGAGGATATAAAATTGTGTGATTGTCATGGTTTAGAATTTTAGAAATAAAAACATTAAGTTCTTGGTTCTTGGAACTTAGACTGTTTTGTGATATGAAAAGATTCAGTGGTTCAAGGTAAAGAGAAAATGCAGTTTTTTCTGTGGCTTTGTGAAAACCATATCACAATCAATTCCATAATTCTAGATTTCAAAGTATGAACCATAAGAGAAAGAAAATATATGACGCTATCTTGGATTGTCTCACAAGTTGCATGACAGAATTTTTCAGATAATAGAGGTTAACAGCTCTGGTACACTAAAACAATTTCAAAAATTTTCATGAGTTTATGAATGTCATTTTAAAATAAGAAGCATTTTGTAAAAGTATTCCTGCCCCTAAATAACTAATTGTCAAAAATGTTGATTAAACATACTTACTGCTAAATAGGGGCATCTGGGCATAATTATTCATTTGATTAATTGCTTGTAGAGCAACAGGCTTGTGGTGTGGATGTTAAAAAAAAATGAACTCTAACCTAAAGCTGCCCCTAGACCTGTTTCTAAGGAAAACTATCCCTGTGCCCCCAAATGATCAATTCTAGATTGAACCGAAGGTCATCTTAGAGTAATATAGAATCACGAGTCTCCAAGGAAACATAAGCGGTCATCTAATTCAATCCATGGCTGCCTTCATATAAATCATCCAGGCTTAATGAATGTTGGGAGGCTCATAAGAAAGATATCTAAGCAAGAAGATGATTGTAGGTCCCAGGAGGTAGAATCTTCTCTTACATCAAACCCACAACTATCCTGCTGCAATTTACAGTAATTTATCTTTTTCTAGCTAATACACTAGAGAATGTAGGTCACTATAATAAATTACATAGCTGAGATAATCATCTTAGTTAGGAATTTTAGAAAACTTGATCCAATACTTTCTCTCCATACTCCAAACAAAAAGCAATACAAAGATAAGATTTCTAAACTTGGGATAATGAAAAAATTCACTTAGCATTTGTGAATGAGCTTGATATAGAGATATTCATTGACAATTAATCAACAAGGTTTCCTTGGAAGTTCTTTTCCATGTTAAGCAGGCATACAATTTTTGAAGAAAACTTGAGCAAGAGTTTAATTAGTGGTACCACTTCACTTTTTCTTACCACTACTCAGTGTAACAGTTTATTTATTTATTTATGGCACTGGTAACTGAACCCAGGGATGCTTTACCACTGACTTTGTTCTTGGCCCTTTCTGGATTTTTTTTTTTTTTGAGACAGGGTCTTGCTAATTTGCTGTGGCTGCTCTTCAATGTAAAATCCTTCTGTCTCAGCTTCCCAAGTCCCAGAGATTATAGTATATGGCATCACACTTGGCTAATTTATGTAACTGTTTACTGATGTCAGAATTTTTGTTACTATATAAAATACTTATCCTTAGTCACAAATTATATAGAAATAGAGAAAACCAAAATAAAAATAAATTGTTTTTTTACATATATCTCCAGTTTTTGGAATATGTAATGCTGTAGAAAACTGTAACCATTTCTATTCTAATAAAATGATTTCCTTCATACTGCAGCAATTAGATCATAAGCATAATTTTTAGAATTAAATTAATGAAAAAATTTCACATTTCTTGCCAAATTATCAGTCATAATAAAATAAATGTATTAGGACTAACAAAAGAGAACACACTGCTATAAATCCTTATATTTTTCATTTCTAATTTAAAAAATATAAAAATGTTTTGCATGTGGACTACTACAAATAAGTTTACAGTTTTATAATTTTTATTTTCACTTTATAGCAAGTACATGTATGTATATATTATAAAATACTACATAATTTTCTCTGTAGTAGATTGTAAAGTGGTAAGTGTAGTGATAATTTTTAATTTAAATCAAGATGTATTGGGGGCATATTTATCATGTTTAAATGTAAGAAATCAAAAGCCAAAGGAAGCATTAAAAATAATTCCAGACCCTAAGCAAGCTGGTCATTTAGATATACCTCAATTCTGAGTTTTTCTTTTTCTTCCTTCTTTCCTTTCTTTCTTTTTTCTTTTTTTCCAGTATGGTGGCCACTTAATCACTGAGGCACATCATCAGCCCTTTATTTATTTTGTATTTTGACACAGGGGTCATGAGAAGTTGGTTAGGGCCTTGGTAAGTTGCGGAGGCTGGCCTAGAACTTGAGATTCCCCTGCCTCAGCCTCCAGATTGGCTGAGATTACAAGAAAATGCCTCCACATCCACCATAACTCAGGTTTTCTATAATAAATTTTACAGAATATGAATTAATTCTTATATATGTAATCTAGATCTCAATTGAACAAAATATATCAGATTACCAGATAATAACATGGGATTTTCTACATTTAACTACCTACTTATCTCCAGGTTCAACCTAATTATTTATACATAATTTTATAATGACCAGAATTTAGTAATTATTGATTGAGTTTTGGTTTTAAATACCTGAAACTGTAGTCATTTTGATATATTTCTGAAAAAATAAGTATTATAAAATGAGAGATTTTTAAATAGCATAATGCTATTTTTCAAATAATTTCCTGATAATTCAAAACTACTAATATATTCACCAAAAAAAAAAAAACTTCCAATTCTATAATTTGACCAAATCTGAAGGAAAAGGTATGAAGTCAAGTGAATTGTAAATGTCCTTGCTCAGCTTGGTCAAGTTTGGGATTGGGAAGCTTGGTCATGTTTGAGTGCCTATAATGCCAGAGAAAATTGTAAAGGTTTATAGCAAAATTCTAGTTTGGTTAGCACCATGGGATATGTAAACCACTTTATTATAATTGACATTTTTTATAATTAAATTAATACAATAATTATTCACTATGACTTATAACACACTAAGCTATCTACAATTAAATGACCCCCAAAAACAAGTTTGTAAAAATTCTGTGTAAAAATAACTTTCAAACAAAGCAGACAAATAATAATAAGTAAAAAAGAATAAATACAAGTTGATTCTAGAAATGACTATTCTATTACCTAATGGAGATTGCCTTTCTTATTGTATTTGCATTTGTTATGAACATATTATGTCAAAGAACACACGTGGTTGTTTGTTGGAATTGAAAAAATAATTTAGTATTCTCCTTGTTTTATTATACCAAAATTATATTAGAATTCTTTGGTTTCATTGATTACAATTTTTCTTATTGAAATCAGAAATAATCTTAAAGGTAAACCAAGCCATCTACTTAAATATTCTTTCATGAAAAGTAAACTTAATAGATTGTTAAAGCTACAATCTTTCAGGTTGTGCCCATGTAGAATTAGACAGACTTTGGGATAATGAATTAGATATTTACTTATTCCATGCTCATTTATAACTGCAGGATAAAAGCCAGAGAGTTGCTGGAGAATTAACAGTCTGATACTCATAAAGTGATATATATGTATATATATATATATCCAGCACATAGTAAAACATTGGAAATTATTAACTACTACTAGGTCTACTTCTGTATGATCTAATATTTTAATTTGTTCCTTAGTGTAATCGATCACACTATTATGGTAATTCTTTAAACGTTGTGGTTGAAGAGAGATAATGAAAGAAAAATTAATTGTTGGTCTGTGACTCAGTGGTGAGGCCACAGTTTTGATCCCCAGCACTGAAAGTACTACTATTACTACTACTGCTATTATTAATAATAAAAATAATGACAACTGCAACAAATAAAATAATAATTATGGCAAAAATTAGGGTTGCTGTTTCATAAAAAGTCTAAATATCTATGAGAAGCCCAACCTTCTGTTTTTTAATTTTCAGAGTGCATATACTATCTACTTATAAAGATATATATAGAAAAAAGAGATTAGAGATTATTTTTTGCAATACAATAAAATGCTTATTGTTTTTCTGAAATTTATATCTTTGTGTATGAACTGTGGAAATACAAAATTTGACTTCCCAATATTTAATTCTAAATAGATTTCAACTGTGATTAAAGTTTTTCAAATTCAAATTTACAAAGCTCTGGTGTCTATCTAGTGGTCAGATTATCATGCTTTTTTGTTATATACATATGTATTTCCATGTGTGCACATTAATGTGTGTATAGTATATTTATACAATAGTATAAGTATATAACATTTTCTAGATGTAAATTAATCCATTTATAATTTTTTCAAAGTAAAAAAATACTTTCTAATATTGGAAATATAGAAATCTACTGGAAAAGTTCAAATATAAAATCTATTCACCTCTTATTTTTGTTTTAAACTCTTTTAATCCAATGTTTCTTCTGTCATCTTAAATTGATAGACTACTACTACTCAATTAATACTCTAGTGTCTTTTTAAATATTTTTACTAAATTAATAGGGCATAATATTAGGCATTTGTTTTCTCATTAGGATTTTCAGGATTTGGCATCTAATAGTTAATATTTATACATACTCCTTCCTGGTTACACATTTTGTAGCTCTTTAAAAAGGTTGTTTCTTTTGTGGATTCATGATTAATCTTTGGAGGACACATGCTTTGTGAAGAGTCCTCACTAATGAATAACATAATGATAGCAACTCTAGCACACTTTGGCACAGTCTGGGAAGGCAGTCTTCCAGCAAACCAATTAATGTCAAAACCAATTTAGCTCTCAGAGAATTTTATTAATTATTAGAATGTTTATTCATTTAAATAAATTTCTGTCCCTGTATAGTCTGAACTGAAATTATTTATTAAGAGCTGAACAATCATGATCTTTTCTTCTAATGAAAAGTAGAAATCTAGAATGCAGCCTGCATTGCTGTATAAAAAACCTGAGTCAGAGAAGTGGTGTAATTTGTACCACAGAAAACAAGGGGAAAATGGTATTACATCAAAAGTTATAATAATTAGGTAAAGAATAAAGAGTAAAATCCAGATATGAGGTCTTACAAAATAAATTTGAAGATAATCCAGGCTGGACATTAGAAGGCAACCTTAGAGAGATTCCTTTAATTTCTAAATTTATCTATCAATGCTCTGTGCAGCAAAATAACTACAGCATCAATTGTGTACAGGGACTGCATTTGGCTTATTTCTTTTGCAGGAGAAATGCTTATTAGATGAAAAAGAAAGAAGAAAGGAAGACTTGGATGAGGAGAAAGCAGAGAAAAAGAAAGAAGTGACTATTTTCCAGAATAACAATATGATATACAGAAACTGAAAATGAATGGTGGATTACCTAAAAAAATAAGAAAAAAAAAGAAATGAATGATCAAAAGCTAATGCATTTATTAAGCACTTGTCATATGCCATGGACAACACTGTATGCCTTGTAAGTTTCCTCCAAGTTGAACATTTTTTTTTTCAGTGACTAAATGGCTGTGAAAAATGTCAAGGTGATTGAAAGATGAGAGGTACTATCTAACTGCCTAATTTTATCACACAAATCAATATTTTACAATACATATTGACAGTGATTTTTCCCAAAGATAACAAAAGCAGATTCTTAAAAATGATAGTCCAAATATTTGTCCTTTTATCTGCTTTGTGATTAATGATGACAGAAACCTCTGCTGGTATGTGTGTATTTCCAGCATTCAAATCAAGATGTGAATGCTTCAAGTCATAAGATTACAAGGAATATTAATACAAGGATTTTTAAAAATTCAACACAGTGCAATAAAGTGTGTAGTATTGCCAGAAATGAACTCACTAGATAGATGAAAGATTTATAAATATTGAAAAAGCAGTAGTACTCCTTGGATTTTTTAAAGGAATTATTAATGACTAAAATGTTGGGAACTGAGATTAGCATTAATATTAGAATCACAGTCAAATGGACATAGCTTGGAAGAATACAAATGTATTTAACAACTTTTACATAGAACACATCTTCTATTATTTTTGAAACATCACTATCATTGTTTTAATGATGCATAATATGTGGCAAAACTATTTTTAAAAGAACACTTTGAATTATATAAACAAAACAAATACCAAGACCAATAGATAATATTAACCTTCTCATTTTTGTGGTTTATAAATCCAATAATTTCCTCTTCCACTGACCTATTTGTTAGGCTACAATAACCAATCTTATCTAGTGTTTTGGAGTGGAAGAGTGCAGTGGCTATCACTGCTGATCAGAATCACCTCAAATATGAACAAAACATTTATTTTTTCCTGTATCATTGTTTAGACACAATTCTATCCACAAATAAAAAGTAATTAAAGTATTTAACCTAATTTTAGAAAGATGGTGTATGCGCATGGATTTTTATTTTCCTAAAATGATAATAACAGAATAAAATAATACTCCAAGTTACTATTCCTAAATATTTCTATTAAAATCTTTTCCTGGCAAAACATTAACCTATCTGAAAGACATATTTATATATACAAATTAGATTTGGTACAATTATTATTTCCTTAACTCTAAGACAATATTTAACACTAATAGATATTTTTAAATTCTTAGAGATAATATCATTTATTCTGTAAAGTAATGAAACTGTTTTATTTTTTATTTAAACTTTATGTAGGTAGCAGCCAACAGCAAATATTTAAGGAGATTTCTGTGTAGTAGTACTGGTCTATATTTTTTTACAGACTTCACATTTAATGGCAAACTTAACATTCAGAAACTACGTAGTTAGTAGCACCAAGTAAGTGCTATTACACTCTGTTTAGAGATGAGGAAACATTCAGCGAGGGCTTAAATATGTTGCCTAAGATAGCACTTATAACCAGAGCTGATGTTTTTAAACTTTAAAAAGTCAAATATAAAGGTGACTCTGCCCTATAAATTTCTTATAAAAGTAAAACAAAAGTTAGATATTAGTTCTTTTTTTTGGGGGGGTACTGGGAATAGAATCTAGGGGTGCTTAATCACTGAGTCACTTCCCCAACCCTTTTTATATTTTTTTATTTTGAGACAGGGTCTTACTAAATTGATTAGGGCCTCTCTAAGATGCTGAGGCTGGCTTTGAACTTGTGATCCTCTTGCCTCAGCCTCCCAAGCCTCTGGGATTACAGGAGTGCTTCACTATACCTGGCTTAAATATCAATTCTTAATCTTTAAACATACCTATACAATACATGTTAATCTTTGCTCTAAATTTTGGGGCTGAGGATGAAGCTCAATGGTAGAGTTATTGCCAAGCATGCTTAAGGCCTGGTTTCAATTCTTGTCATTAAAAAATATGATACATTCTTCACATATATTAACCCATTTAATGCTGAGTGGTTACAATCACAGAGGTCTAGAATGCTCAAGACCATGATTTTATAGGAAAGACCTCTGTAGTTAAGAGATAAGAAGCAACACTCAGAAAAGTGCCAACATTTTTAAGGACTACAGAATTTGTATATTACTTGTTTTACTGTAAATATAATCTTTATTAACACATTAATTTTTCAGTTATTTAAGGGATATATTATCTCTACATCAGAAATGATAATATGGAGAATATGATATCTGAAATGTCAAAAGTTCACAAATATTTTAAATAGTGGCACCAATGCCTGAAGTCTGTGTATTTTTAATACAAATTCTAATTATTTGTGTTGAGTTTTTATATAATTCACACATGGTTGTTTAAAACACATGGTTGTTTTACAGCCATTTTTAAAGTATATAATCTTTTATTTAAATTTTTCTGTTTTTTAAATTGTTGATGGATCTTTATTTTATTTATTTATATGTGGTGCTGAGACTCAAACCCAGTGCCTCATCTATGCTAGGCAAGTACTCAACCACTGAGCCATAACCCTAACCCCTGTGTTATGCATGAAATTTTTAAAAGCCTGTGTTATGCTTAAAATTATACTAGTAATTTTTAACACAAAAAAGAACATATATCCCTTGCATACACACCAGTCCCTTAAGTCCTAGATTGTTCTTGGCCTAGTATTCCTTTCTCTTTAGCATTTTTTTTTTAACAAGACTGTCCTGGCTCAGGTGACAAATTTTATGCCACTCTGATTAAAGATCCTAAAATTTAATTATCACATACTAGGAATTACTCTTAAATGTCTTAATTATTATCTGGAAGAATATGCAAGGTGCTGGGTATGTAGGAAGAGCATTTAAACCTATCCCAGGAGTTATATTGAAGACCTACATTTGCGAGAAGGTTTAAAGGTGACATGGAGTCCGTCGGCATTTAGAGAAACAATAGAGATTGTTATGGTTTAGATATCAGGTGTCCCTCAAAACCTCATATGTGAGACAATACAAGAAGGTTTAGAAGATAAATTATTGGGTTTTAATACAATCAGCATATTAATCCCCTGATAGGAATGAACTAGGTGGTATATGTAGGTTGGTAGGGTGTGGCTGGAGGAGGTAGGTCCCTGGGGGTGTGTCTTTGGGATATATATTTTGTCCTTGTTAATTAGAATTCTCTATTTCCTGGTGCCATGCTCCCTGTTTTTTTTTTTTTCCACTATGCCCTTCAGGCATGAAGTTCTGCCTTCCCTACTGCCCAGACTAACAGCTTTGCCCACCTATGAACTGAGACCTCAGAAACCTTGAGCTCCATAATAAACTTTTCCTCCTTTAATTGTTCTTGTTAGGTTTTTTAGTCACAGTAAAAAAATCTGATTAAAACAGAGCTGGAGAAGTGATATAAAGAAAGGTAATTAAATTAGTACAGTGGGCATATTGCAGAGATAAAGGAGAGAAAGATATGGGTCAAGTTGAATTTTGCAGTTTCTTCTCTGCTTTCAGTACAATTCCATGGGCTGAGAACACATAGGTGAAATGGAGAGGGTGTCTTCTCCTGTCTGTTAATGGCATGATACAAGCAAATTACAGAAGCTTTGGAAGGATATTTAGTAAATATTAATAAGTTAGAATAAAACACATGGAGCATTCTTAAGTTGTAGTTTCAATTAATCAGAATTAATCCCATGTTAATTTACCTATGCTAGAGGGCTACTGAGCATATAGGAAAAAAAGCCAAGGCCTTTTTATTTTATTTTTTCCAAATTTTTATTTCTGATTCAGATGCTCTTATTACTTAAAAATAAACAGCTAATAAAGTGGCACACTACAGCAGGTATGACTCTGAACAAGAAGGAATATAAAAAACAAACAGGAGAGCTGCAAATCAAAATAATTAAATGTAAGGAATAGTCTAGAGGGACTTTACAGAAGCCCATAAAAAGAGAAAATCTGCTCACAGCTAGGAAAGTAAAGCAGGGTTATAAATAAGAACAAGCAAAAGCCAAACTATTGACTAAATTGCAAGAAAACAAAAGGCCAAAATTAAGAAGAAAAAGTCACTCTCTGATAGAAATGTAGAACATTTGGCTAAATGGAAGTATACTCCATTAAAAGGAAAGGTTAGTATTTTATATAGAGATCATCATCTTTCAGAATGTTCCTAAACTCTTGCAGTCTTTCCATACCAATAAGTCCCCTTCAATGACCCCAAACATTCTGCTCCCTTTGTAAAATTATTTATGAGGCTAGGTCCTTTATCCCATTGCATTCTATCTTCACTGAATTAGGTGTCAACTTTCAGACTAGAATCAAGGTTACAACAGGGGTGACTTGACATAATTCTCCTTCTCCTTACACTTAAGTTTCACATTGCTTCTCAATATCTTCCAAGAGGCACTGCCATAATGGAAGAATTTCATTCTTTCGGCAATCATCTTCTGCACAATACATAGGGCCTACGGTAAGAAGTGGGATGGATATTCATTGAGTTCATGGTTGCCATAGATGTCAATAGGCCCTGAAGGAATGTATTGCTTCAGCTTATTTTGTGATATTTAGTGAGTCAGATGGCCAAGAGCATCTTCACTTAAAATACAAAGGAGCTGAATAATCTTCAGCTAGAAATAATAACAAATAAATAATAAGATAAATAAATAATAAACAATGTTCAGCTATTACTCGGAAAACCCACATGTAACAGATGACTTCCTGAATTCTCTGTACAAAATTCAATTTCTGAAGTTAATATAATTCTGTCTATCCTATCCTCATTGTCCCAGGAAAGGAAAATGTTTCTCATTTTGTTTCTTGGGGCTGATTTCCTTGCCCATCTTTCTTCCAATCAATCTGTACAGAGTACTGAAATTAGTTAACTATTTAATGCAATCTGATTATGATATTCAACCTGATTAAAATCTTTCTGAGCTCATTATTATCTACAGAATAAAGTCCAAATATTATAGATACACTCCCTGACTATTACTGCCTGATCTGTATGACACACCTTTCCTGAAATCCCAAGTAATTCTATTACTCCTAGGACTGTATTCATGTTTCCTATACTGTGTTGCACCCAGTTTGTTTCCCTTTCTGCTCTTTCCTCTCCATTCTGCTATAAATTCCTTTAATCCATTCCATTTTCTCATACTTGGCACTTAGACTCAAATATATTGTTATTACTTCAATGAATGAATGAATAAGTAAATACATAAATCTGTCCCTGACTAGGGCTAGGATCTGCAGGTATCATTTAGTCCTTTCAAAGTTCCTTGCTTCAGGAACAAGAATCTGAAAATTGGAATATATGGCCTCAATTCCTGGTTCCATTCTCTGTGTCATGCATGTTATATTCTTTGGCTTCTCTGGATCTACTTACCAACCTACAAGACATATATTTTCTTCACAAAAAGGTTGAAAGCATAAAATACAGTCAATGTATACAGAAGCTTTCTCTTAATAATTTAGATAAGTATATCTATCTGTAATATATAATTGTTAATCAATTCTGCTACTATTTCAAAACTGGTTAATCCTGATGTGATTTATGTAGCATGTCATTGTCATGAGTAAGGTGGTAGAGGTAATCAGTTTACTTTTCTCAATAAACCAAACAAAATGTTTACATAATTTTAATGCTGAGATAGTGAGCAGAAGATTGTTTACAGATGCTATTCTTCTTGGTGTGGGCTGAACGTCCCTGTGGCCATATGTGATGAGATGTGTAGGTGGGAATGTAATAGTCCAAGGGTCTAGGAGTTCTAGGCAGGAAAGCACCTCAGGAACTTTCTTAGTTTCTATTTTTGCACTGGCTTCTTCTGAAAATTTGAAAAAAATGAGTAAGATTCTATACCTTTCTTGCCTTTTGTTCACTCATCTGCAAATGAATAATCTTGCTGTTGCAAATGTAGTAATTAAGTTTTAAGGCACAAAGGCTCTGACTTGATTTCTTTTTCCTCATTCTGATGATGACATGAAGAATGTCTCTGTGTTGATATCACGTTAGATTTTTTCATTATTGCTTCATTCTATTCTACAAGTTGATGTTAGCTTTAAGATCTTTTTACTTAACTGAGTAAAGTTCAATCTTATTTGTTTCTGTCTTCTATTTCATGATTTATCATATGTTTTCTTCTATCATTTTTCTTTGAAAAATCATTCTAAAACCATTGTAGATATCTATTGCTTCCTTTTAGCCATTTTAGAGGACTTATAATATATGATACTATAATTATAGGCTTTCAAAAAATCAAACACAATTTTAGGTATTTGTGGTTGCTAATCATTTTCTCTTAAAATAATGTCACATGATTATAAGTTTCAAATATTCAGCCAGTCCCCAAAGCAACAAGTCTTCATTTTTGTCTTGGCTTAGGTTCTCTATTTTATAAATGATGAAGTTTTCCACATAATTTAGTAATCTTCTGTTTGTTTCATATTCTAAAGGATTTAAAACATGTTATAGGAATGATGAATTATGGAAGCATGTTATTTTTATTATGCCTGTTAGTTGTAACATTGTAATTCATTCTTGTTTGGACTCTATTCTAACTGCTGTCTCAAATTCTAGTTCAATCAAATCTGTACTGAAGAACTACAACTGTGAGAAACTGTACTGGATGCAGTAATTGACACAATGAAAGCATAAGAGAATTTCTGCCTTTAAAAGTCTTGTTATTAATGTAGGAGGCAAACACTATAAGAAATTATTCCACTTGAATATGGCAATAAAGCATCGAATTTTGTGAATTTTGTCTAGGATTGTTTTGCAAAATTGAAGAAGTCTGAGGCTTTCTAAAGTTGACACATTCTTTTGAATATAGTCACATGGTACAAAACACAGTATGATTTCAAGCAACAAGAAACCAACTGATGGAGAAAGGATGAACAAAATGGTGGAAGAGAGCAATTGTAAGCAAAAGAGAAGAACGCATAGAGGTAGAAGTATTATGGTAGAAACAGATTGTCTTAAAAGTTTAGACATGACATAGTAAAAGAGCATGTATGTAAAATATCATAATGAACAGGTATGATACACAGGCAAACCAGCCTGGAAGCTAAACCACAAACCAACACATGTTTTAATGACATATCGGACTGAGATATGGAAGTGTAAATGTCAAAGAGCAACATATGAGATATTTTGCGTATTTTAACAAATAATAAATCTTTCTAACTCTCTTAAATAAAGATAGAAGAGAATGAATTGAAATGATTGCACATTTTTGAACCTGGGTAACAACAAAGTGGTAAAGCTGTGTACACAGACAAGGGCTGAGCAGTGAGCTCAATTAGAAGCTGAGTATAGTTTGAATGATAAAGGGAGCCAAATGCAGCAAACTTCCTATTTGATTCCAACTGGAGGGAATGTTAAAATGAATCAAACATTCACTTTATTTAGAAACTTGCATTCTCCAATTTGTTTTGTGGTAGTTTTTCTGACTTGTCTGTCTTCCAAGTAAGAAGTCATTTATATCCTTCATAAAAAAAACAGTTATGGCTAACATTCATTAAGTTAAATACTCTTCTAAGTGATTTTATATACATTAGCTTGCTTAATACTCAGCACATCTTATAAGATCCTAAATTATTGCAAAATTTTACAGATGAAGAAACTAAAGTACAGAGAATCAAACAGCTTAAAAGAGGTCAGAAAACTAATAAGTCCTGGAGACAATTTTGGAACCCAAACAACTTCAGTTCTTATGTACTGATCGACACTGCTTCCCTCATTCCAAATAGTTTGGTATAAGTTGCCTCTGTTCTACATCTTTTAGTTCTTATGACTTACTTTCTTTCTGAGAATGATAGTTCTGTCATTCAGATCCTCTTCATCTTTTAGTCTCCCTCTCCAGCAGGCTCAGACCTGATTGATCTCCTGTACTCTAAACTCTTCATGGTTCATAGTCCTTTATATTGGAAAATTGGTCATGCCCCATATGATGTTAACAACTTTCAATAGCATACGATAACTTTAATACAAATTCAAAATAAGCATGGAAGGTCATTTACAATCTGACAACTGTATGTATACACAACTTGATTTCTCAAAATACTTTTCAACAAATGTACATCCCAAGCAAAGACATACTGCCAACTTTAATTGTGCCATGTTCTTTCACATCTCTTGGGTTTTACCTACATTGATTCAAGTGGATAGAAATACTTCCATGGCTTACTAGAACACTATTAATTCACTTTTGTGCTCATAAGGATTGTTGGAGTTAAATCAATACTGTTTGGGTTTGACTTAAGTTTTTGTGTTAGCCTTCACTTGGATTCCTTGTGTCACTCCCTGCTTGTGTGACTGAATGTATCACACTAATTCAGGATATAGACGTTCACACTCCTTTAGTATCAAGCTTATTTTTTAAAATCAATCCAGAATAGTCTGCTCCTACCCTCTAGCTCTCATTTGTCTTCATTGTGGCTTCTGTCTTTGTGCTTAGATGTCTGACTCTTGCATAAGCTGTTGCTGTCATGTGCAAAATTTCTCTCTTCAGAGAGCTTCGTAGTATTCTACAAAATATTCTCTTCTTCCTTATCAAAAGGTCTGTGCTCTTCTACAAAATGTCAGAGCTCTACTTCTGCTTTGTAATACTAAGTTGTATGGGCTGGGGTTGTAGCTCAGTGGTAGAGCACTTGCCTAGCATGCTTGAGGCACTGGTTTGATCCCTGGCACCACATACAAATAAATAAAACAAAGTAAAGGTAATCTGTCCACCTACAACTAAACAACAATAATAAGTTGTACCATGCTAATATTTATAATTACAAGTTATTGTATAAAATATACAAGGAACTACTTCTTGTAGTTTGATCATCTGCTTAAATCACCTATAACACAGAGCACATTCAAAGAGGAGTCATAAATCCAGCAGGAAAGTCATCTTAGTCTACTGTATGGTAGCATTTGATGTGGACATTAATGCAAGTCAACAAATAACACTCTGCTGTTATAAAGAGAACTTAAGCCATTAGGTAAAGAAGAAAGATCACATGAAGTCAAATAATTTTGATGATGAAAATAAATTATTTCACATGACAAAAATAGGTAAACTGAATTGTTAGCTAAATTTTTTATGTTTTCCTTCCTTCAAAGTATTGTTTATACAAGGCTAGGGTTGTGGCTCCGTGCTCGAATGCTCGCCTAGCATGTGCAAGGCCCTGGGTTCGATCCTCAGCACCACATAAAAATAAATAAATAAAATAAAAGTTATTGCGTCCAACTACAAGTAAAAACTAAATTAAAAACAAAACCAAACAAACAAAAAAAGTATTGTATATAAAGATGTTCAGTATATGAGTTTTCCAAATTTTTATTTAATTATAAATTAGAGTAAGTCATCATAAAATCTTTAACAAATTTATTTAACTGCATTGTTCACCAATGGGTCAAATCAATTTTATCTTAAAAATTATGATAAATGAAGACAAATGTGAACAAATCACATTCAAAAGTTTCTTTGAAGTCAGTATGAAAGATAGATTAACCAAAATACAAAATCAAAATCAAAATTCAATTTAGGACTCAGATGAGAGTGGCCCTGGACTACGACTTGACCTTGGCTCTTGCAGGTCTCCATATCAGCTGAGAGCCAGAGCTTTTTGAAATAGCTTTGAGAGTTCAATTTTATTTCTAAAGGGGAATTTAGGAAGCATAGGGTGAACACCACAGTAATTCTTTCAAAACTATAAATGGCAACTATTACATTTTCAAAAAATGCTATCAATGAAATTACATATATTTCAATGTTTCCCTTATTTCTAATTTTAAATGGTATACTTGTTGTCCATATTATATAATTCCAGTGTTCAAATTTTTAAATTAAATATTCTAAATGTATTATATTTAGATAAAATGTTAAAATAATTTCTCTAGATCTCTCTTGGAACATTTGTAAACTTTCAGTGATTTTGAAGGAACACAATTTTTCTGCTTCATGGCAAATATCTGTTTACTCTTTGACAAGTTCCTAGAAGCAATGAATTTACTATTGCTGTAAGAACAACAAAATCTCCATAATAAAAATATTAAGCCTCATTGAAACTGACTTTCATGCATTTGTAATTTTTTGTAACCATATGAGTAGGCTTGGAATTTACATTGAAGTGATTCTTTTCCCTTGGTAATCAAATGCTCTGAGTTTAAAAGTTTAATCACACATCAAATAATTTGAATTTCTTAAAAAAAAGAAATTGTGTAGGTATGGGACAGTTATTGAATGTCAATGGCTGTTAGAATATATTCACTGAGTATATCAAAGGGGGGCTGAGATGTTAAGTTATTGTATTGATTAATTTCAGTTTATTATGCTTCAGGAAGTAAGTCGTCTTAGCAGTGAGTTAATGGAAGATGCATAAACATTTTTAATTCAGAGGCAGAGTGAGGTGAATTGTTACTGCACAGCCTTAAATGGATTATTTTATGTTCTCAGAGCATCTATCAGGAAGAAAGCTGTTTTAGAAAACCAATGTGATTGTGTCAAGATGATGGGAGTAAATTGGCCAAGGCAGGGGTTTAGTCAGTGTTTTTGGCTGTTTTTATTATTGATTGCACAGCATTGATTATGTTAATTCTGCAGAGCTCCAATTTGTTTATTAAATTTGCTAAAATAACAAATTGACATTGGCACAATTTCTCTTTTTATATGGTTTGTTGAGTAGACCCCATTTCTCATTATTTTTGGAAAATTAAAAATAAAACCCCATTACTTATCTCCTTCATCTTAAATTCTAAATTAGCTTCTGGAATATTTTAACCATTTATTCACTTCATTGCTTGAAAAATTAGAAAACTCCATTCATTAATACCTTGTGATTAATTATTATTTATAAGAAACAACTGAGTGGCATAGCAACATGTTGCCTTTTTGTCAAAAGAATACTCAACATACAAGAAACAAGAAAACAAATATCTATGTTATTTACTTTGCAGTGTCTTAGATTGTTAAATACTGAAATAAGTTATAATCTTTAAAAATGCTAAAATATAGCCACAAATTATTAGGGTGGATTTTACCTGTAAAAGAGAAACAAACAAAAATATCTCATTCTTTCTTTCTGCAATGCAGTTCCATATTATATAATCATGTATATAAATATTATTTGTGTGTGTGTGTGTGTTTATGTGTGTCTGTGCATGTCTTAAACAGAGTTCTGAAAACATCCTCATGGAAAAGAATAAAATATTAAATGGAGAGAAGTGAATTTCTGTTAACAGAATACACCTTTGGTGCAAAGAAGTAGGTCCTTGATCAAGGTCTTCTGGTTTTACGTTCCTACTCTTACACACCTAGATTCAGAAAGAAGTTTTAATAAGGCCAAAGAAATTAAAACTAAATAAGCCTATTGGACACTGATGGGAAGATTGCAAAGGGAAATACAAATGCCTAGGTTTCCAAGGAACATGTATGAGTGACTTAACATTTCCTTTAATAGGTAGGTGAGCTTCTTTGATAGAGAAGGATAAGAAGGCAAAAATCCAAAAGAATTCTCAATCCTTCTTGTTATGCCTTTTGCATTTGTTACCATATATTTCTGTTGCTAGGCTCTCTCTGTTCCAAGTTGCTCTTGCATGTGCTAACTCCTGGACTTGGGCAAGTTACTTAACTTCTATGCCTCAATTTCCTCACCTGCACAAGACTGATTGTAGAGCACAGCAATCATAGGATTGTCATAAATACCCATGTTAAGTTCTTACAACAGTGCTATACAAATTCTAGCTATAATTACTGTGACTCCTGAATAATATTTTTGTTAATGGCACCCATATTAAAAATTAAGAATGGGAGGCAGGACTAAAGGTTTAAAAAGAATGGCAGAACCCAAAAGAGTGTGGTGTTTTTAAAAGGTTAACCTTCAATTCCTTCTATATTAATAATTCACTAATTTTCAAATAATTCTTTTATAATTCACATACTATTTTACTAAAGAGAAAATGCAGGTTTGAGTTTTATATTAGTATAGTAAATCAATTTCAGGCAATTTTTTTCTCTGCTACTGAGAGTTTAGTTTTATCCTATGCTGGACTCTTGCAGGAAAATTGTAACAATTGATCTATCAACAATCTTTGAAATTATGAAAAAATCCAATTTGGTTAAAATTAAATCAGCTGAAAACAGAGATCTGATATTTCTGTACCATAGAAATTTAAAATTATTGCAAGAATGAAGGCAGGCAGAAGTATTCTTTGCATACTGAAGAATAATTTCTCATAGCATAAACCTGAGATTTTTGAACCCCTTATCTGCTATATAAGTAAGTTCTTAAGGCTCTCCTACTGTTTTTAGATGAGCTTCATGTTCTTCTTCTTGCCATAATAGATTGGAATATAAATATCAATTTTGGATGATTTATATTATTTTATCAAGAGCTCAAAAATTCAGTTATTTCACTCATCAGTATAAAACATATTCTCTCAAAATTCAAATTTTCCTTTGATAGGTATTTTGCTTAATTCAACATTCAACATGAAATAATTGTACAAAGTAAGCCAATTTCTTCAGGTACCTGTGGAAACATTTGGCAGTTAAAATTCTCCTGGCAGGCACACCAGGCAGCTCAAAGACAGAGAGTCCTTGGATGCATTCTGTAAGGCTGGGGAAGCTGGCTTGATTTGAAGAAAGAAAAATCCAGGTTAAATCACCTTTTCAAAGCTTTATGTTATAATACCTGGGAGAATTCTGAATCAAGAATTACTCATTTGTGGGTGAATCTGATGATGTTTCTTAAGAAAAATATTGTTTGAAAGCTTTTCAAAAATATATCTCTAGAATCAAAGTGTTCCAGTGATTATTAATAAAAGTTTCTCAGAAAGTATTGACTAGATTTACAGGTTAACTCCTATAGTCAGGTATTTGGGGATAAGGTCACAGATTTGGTCCTCTAAATCTGGTAATACAGGATCTGTCTTTTTATTTACCAACATTTGTCCTCAAACAGAAACATGAGGTATGAAAGACATCGAGTTCTCCAATCTAGAGAATGGCCTTCACTCTGAAATGTATTAACCCAGTAATGTTTGAAAGAGAAACTTGAGGGGTCTTGACATCCATCTCCTCCTACAGATACATCAATATTAAAAGCTGGCTAAATCTCCAAAAAAGCTCTATTCTTGATTTTCAGTATCTCAGTTATCAGAATGATCATCATCCTTGCTTTTATAATGATTTCCTCAAATTTTAAAGGACTTTGATAAAATTAAGATATCTGACAATAACTTTATAGTTTTGGAAAACTTATCAATGATACTTTTATTATAATGCTGAATGGCTTTAATGTAATGACTGGTCTGACATTTTTTTCAAACTATAGTTTATCATGAAAAAAAAATATGTTTTTTTGAAAATAAAAAGGCTGCTTTTTTGTTTGTTTGTTTATTTATCAAAGAAATATTGGCTGACTACCAGTGCAGTCAGATTCTTTTTCCGGATGCTGTATTCAGCAATGCTCTCAGAAAACCCGAGAGACGGGGAACGCTACCAAGAGCTGAGAAGGCTGGGAGGAGTAACTTCCAGGGACACTGAGAAAGAGAGCTATAGGAAAAGGGGACATTTGCTATGGTGTTCAGTTAGGAGTAAATATTTGTAGGTGGAAGAACAAGAAGGGGCCTTGGGGACAGATATTATGATTTCTGCAAAAGCACAAATGTGAAAGGTAAATAGTGAGAAAAGGCACATGAGGTTTTGAAGAATTTCCACATAGCTGGTAAGAAAGACTGGCAGAAGTTCAGGTCAAAAAGGCATTCTCATTGCAAGTTGCAGAGGACTCTGGGATGCTAAGCTAGAGTTTCTGTTTTACTCTGTGGGCCGAGAAGAATCCATAATGGATTTAAAGCTGAGGAAGGGCAAAGTCAGATTTTTTGTGATGAATTCTTTGTAAATTCCTTGGTGAAATAGACTGTTTTTGTGCTTTGAAAATTCTTATATCTCCAGGTCTTAACACAGATTCACACAAATAAAATACTCAGTTTTTATCTGTTGAATTGGATGCTCAGTTCCATGAGGCTGCTGCAATACTCTATGAGACGAAATGCAGTGTATTGTAGGATTTGGGATATTTTCTACCATTGATTCTTCTTTTGGATATTGAAATTCCCATGAATTTTTTCTCCTTTTTCTGAAGATCAGGGAATTTACACAACAATAGTGTGTGTTCCTCACAGTTGGCATGCAATAGTCTTCCTTTTTTACTTTTATTTTCTGTTTCAATGTGATGAATTTTTATGTGACTTTTATCATCAGCCACGTCAAATAGGTTTTGTAGATGTGTTAGATATAAATGATTTTATTTATTTGAAATATTTTAGGCCAACATTGTTGACCTAAAATCACCCACTGTCACAAAAAAAGATAGTAAATGACCTTATAGTTGCTGAGCTACATCATGTGCACCCTGGTAGGGACCTGCAGCCCACTCAGACAGGTGCACAAGCCTTTCTTAGGTTCAAAACAAAACACTGGTAAAATCCTCAACTACCTTATGATTCTTGCTTGTCTCTTTAATTTTTGTGATGTCAGAAATACATACACATCAAAGTAAATAATGCGTAAGAATAATTACCGACCCTTTTTAAAGAATGAGTTAATTTAGATCTTTAGCTTTTGGGGGTTCCCTGCCAACTTTTAAAAATATTTAAATGTTAAAAGCATCCATAAACTATTCAGTCTATTTCAACTATAACCACATAAAAAACAATCATCAGTACTTGTGATTCAAACATTTTTGCTAATATAAAACAAGACAAAACAAAAACAAAGCTAGACAGATAACAGCCTAAAACATTCTTTGGCATTATGGAGGGCACCTCCAATGTAGGCTATAGATCATCACTCTTCAGGAGCCTATAGCAGGTTGAATTAAGTAATTACTTTGAATGAGGCCATGGATTCCTCTCCATGCTACCTCAGCAACTCCTTCACAGTATTTGAAGGAAAGAAACCCTATTTCTTCATCTTTAAGACAGAAATTTTTATCTCACAGAATTATTTTGAAAATTGAAATGATGTGTATGTACATAAACACAGCTCAACAAAGTATATGATCAAAGTGTATTTTAAAATTTATGCAAGTAAATTAGAGAAATTTTGAATATTAATCTTAACACAATGTTAATAAATTTTACTCTTTATGAGACACTTGTATTTTACTACTCTATACCTATTATCCACTCTTAAAATGAACTCAGCTGTCACAATCAAAAATAGTTCTTTGGCATTTTGTTTGAAAATCAACTATTTCCTAAATGCAACAGCTTAGTAATACTAAGTTATTTCTAGTCTTACACAAAAGGGAGAAACATATAGAACTATTATGCTTTGGGTGAGACTTTTTTTGTTATTCACCTTGGAAAGATCATGGCATTGTTAGCACAATAAAATTTAATAATGTATAAATAGCATTCTACTGAGGAGTGAATGTTATGCCTATGGATCAGTTCAAAGTAACCTAATTTCCTGTGTTTTCCTGATTTAAAACTGCCAACTATTTCAATTAATAATTACTGGGTTACTCCTCAAGTTTTACTGAGTGAAAATATATTACACACACACATGCACACACATGATGAATTACAACTATCAAAGTTTTCTGTTGTAATTATTTTAAAATTTAAATAAAATTTTCAATTAATTATTCCATTTTCTTAATGTAACTATTTAAAATAGAGAAATTGATAATTATTTTAATATTTTTTTTATTTCTGAATTGTTTCATTTTTGACAATTTAAATGGGAGTATGCAATCTCTTGTCTATTATTTGTCTTTATTTACAAACTGTTTTTATGAAGCTGAAATCATTTGTGGGGATATGGCTTTGATGATAGAATCTTGCATATATTTAAAGTCATGGCATAAAACATTAGCTGTTACTATGTGATTTAACAGCAGTGACCTGAGGTCTGTATTGCATATTACCTCACAATTCATTTGAATTGGGACCCCCTGAGAGGAATGCATTCATGATTTTTAAATTGTTTTTCCTTGTATTGTTTTCTATTCACCTACCTAACTCTTGGATCAAGTAGTTAATGTTCATTTTTCAGATTGGGGTTACAGAAGCTATGAAATATTTGATCTACAATATTTTCTGCATTTGATAATAATAGATTACTAGATACCCATTTCATAAAGCTCAGGTCACAAAAGAAAATAAGAGTATTGACTGCTTTTATTTTTTAAAGAAAATCTCACCATAAGTTTCTAACACACACCATCAGTTAGTTAACTAAAGGAGCCTCAATGACAACTGCATATTAGAAAGAGAAATTATATTTCCCTGTCTATAAATGTTAAGATAGTCTAAGAATCAATGAATGTACAATGTTATTTAATACATCAAAATAATCACTGGAAAAAATTTTGATATAGTTTGGACATATTTGCTCTCTTGCTTATTTTCTTGTAACTATAGAGAAAATTTTATGCTCTCAGACTGGCAAAGTTAAGATAAATACTAATTACAATAAGATTTAAAATATAATAAACACCTTAAATTGAACAACATAGACCACTTCATTGGAAATTCAAATTTAATTGATTTTTGTAAATTATTATATGCAAGGAAAACAAAAACAAAACAAAAACACTTAGTAGTTTTTCCTCTATCTTCATTTGATTGCTGCTGAATGATGGGGGTCCAATCACATATGCTTTTACTGTTCTTTAAACACTAGTTAGAACCTCAAAAGACAAAAAAGAATCCAAGTATTGGTTTTATTATAAATTGCCAGTAAAGCTGGACAGCACTATTTGAGATCAAAATTTTGTCTCTGACCTTTCACCTTCAATTTATGATAACCTGGCTCAGTTCACTGAATTCCACTTATCTTCAACTAAAGAAGATGGAAAATGTAGCCTAATCCCTTAATCCATCCACCTCTGCTTTGCAGCTTGTCCAGGAAGACTTTCTTAGAGATTGGGAGTGCAAGGGCTTTTATATTTGGAGGTTTTCAAACCCCAGAGTAATTTAAAAAGACAAAACAACAAAAACCAAGGATACAAGGCAGATATAAGCATTGACCTATATTGAAAATGCATGCAGATCAAGAAGGCAAGCATCTTGTCAATTTTAAATATCACTGTGAAGGAGTAAACAATAATATGCTCTACAATAGAACAGAAGCTGAGCAAATAGTGTCATTTATGATCCCCAATGACTGACAAGAAGAAGAAGAGAAGTATCCTGGACTGTGGGCTGAACTTGGAATAACAGAAAGAAGTACAATGATAATTCACTGTACTTTTTTGCTTCTTTCCTCTATTGGAATAAGCATGGTAATGGTCCAAAATTATAGGTGCCATTTGGTCTAGCATATAAGAAGTTATTCATTTAATTTCTACAAATATGACAGTTAAGAATATTGTGTTGGCATTTGTTAATTAGTTCATGGATTCTATATTACAATGTTATTCTTATATTTTAAAATTTGTTTTTATAGATCTGTGAAACTGTACGCAGTGAGGAAATCATATTCAACTCCCACAAAAGCATCTCTCTTTTTTTTTCTTATATAACCCATATCTTGCTTGACATAGTAAATTAAAGGCTGAATTCATAGCTGGTCCATCAGTTTTTAACATCAGTACATTAAGACTCAGTTCTTTTATTTGAATATTAAAAAAAGAAAGAAAAATTTTAATTTCTGTAAAAATCCCATATTACAAATATTATCTCAAAGAGTTCTATTAAATCAAATCTTTTCTTGATAAAATAAAACTGATAACCAGATAATAACTTATCTTCTTACCCAAACTGGACAATAAACCATACTATAAAAGTTTTTTGAAATAAATAAAATATAAAATTATGTTGTTTAAAGCATGTTTAAAAACTAGTGGAGAAGAATACTGTGGAACTCAGGCCTAGCCCAGATCAGCCCACACTGACCTGTCCAGGACTCAGGCACAAAGAAAGGCCGGATCCATCCGGCCTCCAGCAGACACCCACTGGAGCTCAGGCTCCAGCACAGGACTGCTTTTTCTGACCAGCAGACCAACTAGGAGCTCAGGGTTGGCCCAGATCCACCCACACTGGCCTGCACAGGGACCCAGGCCCATGGTAGATATGAGTTTGCCACCCATCCCCACCTGGATGCCCAAACCCAACTCACTTTCATTTTGGGACACTGCAGACATTGTCATAGCCTTCCCCACACAGTAGGCCCTACCTTTTGACAACAGATAGGGACAGAAGTAACTGCATCTAAGAGAAGGTATCCCAAAATCAGTGTAAAACCCACCTTTTGAGCTCCATCTCTAACAGACATTGCATCCATCCTGGGGCACCTTTACTAATACGTTGAATTACCCCAGCTATTGCTGCCTCCACCTTTAGTTGAAGTAACATACACTGAGGTACCCCAGCAAGGTCTGGAAGCCCAACATCAAGGTGAGGTACAGACAATCTGCATGGGTACTGCAAGAATATGTGTAATATTTCATATCCACACAGCAAGAAAGGAAGAAATATAGACAACATGAAAAAAGAAACGAGGAAGGAACGTGTCCCAAACAAATCCAGATACTATAATAACAGAATCCATTGTCAGTGGAGTTGATGAAATGTCAGAGAAGGAATCCAGAAGGTTCATAATTAATATACTCTGTGAATTAAAGAATAACCTAAATGAGCAAATACAGGCAAAAATTGATCACTCCAACAAAGAGATAAGAGAACAAATACAGCTAGCAAAAGATTACTTCAAGAAATATATAGAGATATGAAAAACAAAAAATAATTAGAAATCTTTGAAATGAAGGAAACAATAAACCAAATAAAAAACTACATAGAAAGTATAACCAATAGACTAGATCACTTGGAAGAGAGTGTCAGATAATGAAGACAAAGTATACAATTTGAAATATAAAGTTTGAACACACAGTGAAGATAGTAAGAAACCATGAACAGAATATCCAAGAATTATGGGACAGCATCAGAAGACCAAATATAAAAGTTATTGGGATAGAGGAATGCACAGTTTCAAGCCAAAGGAATGCAAATCTCTTCAATTAGATAATATTGGAAAATCTTCCAAGCATGAAGAATGAATTGGAAAACCAAATACACGAAGCTTACAGGACACCAAATGTACAAAATTACAACAGATCTGCACCAAGGCACATTGTAGCAAAAATGAAATGCCTGGTATACAGAATAAAGTTAGAATCTTAAAAGCTGCAAGAGAGAGGAATCAGATCACATATAGGGGGAGACAAATTTGTATCTCACAGATTATCCAACCCAGACCTTCAAAGCCAGGAGATCATGAAATAACATATACTAAGCTGCGAAAGAAAATGGATGCCAACTAAGAATCTTATATCCACCAAAATTAAGCTTTAGATATGATGATGAAATACAAATCTTCAATGATAAACAAAAGTTAAAAGAATTTACAACTAGAAAGCCTGCACAAAAGAACATTCTTGGCAAAATAAAATGAAATAAAAAACAATGATGAAAATCAGCAGATGGAGGTATTACACTAAAGGAAAAAATAGCCAGAAGAGAAACCAAGTAAACTTAAATACCAAAAATAAACAAAAATGTCTGGGAATACAAATCATATCTCAATAATAACTCTGAATGTTAATGGCCTAAACTTACCAATCAAAAGATATAGACAAGCAAATTGAATTAAAAAAAAAGACTCACCAATATCCCACTTCTAAGAGTCTCATCTCATAGGAAAGCACATTTACAGACTGAATATGAAGGGTTGGGAAACATCATATGACTCACATGGACTGCAGAAGCAAGCAGGGGTTTCCATCCTCACATCAAATAAAGTAGACTTCAAGCTAAAGTTAATCAAAAGGGAACCATAAACCAACAAGACTTAACAATTATAAATATATATGCCCCAAACAATGGAGCATCTACACTCATCAAACAAACGCTTCTGAAGCTCAAGAGTCAAATAGACCACAACACAATAATTTTGGGTGACTTTAACAAACCTCTTTCACCACTGGATAGATCTTCCAAACAAAAGCTGAACAAAGAAATTATAGAACTCAATAATACAATCAATAACTTAGACTTAACTGACATATATAGAATAGTTCATCCTTCAACAACTGAGTGCATGTTCTTCTCGGCAGCATATGGATCCTTCTCTAAAATAGATCATATATTATGCCACGAAGCAACTCTTAGCAAACATAAAAGAGTAGAGGTACTACCCAGCGTTCTATCAGATCATAATGAAATCAAATTAGAAATCAATTTTAAAATAAGAAATAAAAGCTACTCCAACTCCTGGAGACTAAATAATATGCTACAAAATAAAGAATGTTGCAGAAGACATCAAGGAGGAGATTAAAAAATTTTTAGAGGTGGATGAGAACACAGACACAGCATATGGAAATCTCTGGGACACAATGAAGGCAATTCTAAGAAGAAAGTTCATTGAACAAAGTTGATTCCTTAAAAGAAGAAAAAGTCAAAAAACAAATGACTTAATATTATATCTCAAAGCCCTAGAAAAAGAAGAACAAATCAACACCAAAAGCAGTAGAAGACAGGAAATAATTAAAATCAGAGCTGATATCAATAAAATTGAAACCAAAAAAACCCTGAAAAAATTGACAAAACAAATGTTAGTTCTTTGAAAAAATAAATGAAATTGACAGACCTTTAGCTATGCTAATAAAGAAAAGTAGAGAGAAAACTCAAATTACTAACATACTTGATGAAAAAGGAAATATCAAAACAGACACTATAGAAATACAGAAGATAATTAGAAATTATTTGGAGAACTTGTCCTCCAATAAAATAGAAAATATCAAAGGCATCAACAAATTTCTAGAGTCATATGATTTGCCTAAATTGAATCAGAAAAATATACACAATTTAAACAGGTCAATTACAAGTGATAAAATAGAAGACACCATCAGAAGAAAAACCCAGGACTGGATGAATACATAGCCGAGTTCTATATGACTTTTAAAGAAGAACTAATAGCAATATTCTTCAATTCATTTCATAAAGTAGAAAAAAAGGGAGCATTTCCAAACTCATTCTATGAAGCCAATATCACCCTGATTCCAAACCCAGACAAAGACACATAAAAAACAACAACAAAACTTCAGACCAATATCTCTAATGAATACAGATGCAAAAATTCTCAATAAAATTCTGAAAAATTTAATACAAAAATATATCAAAAAGATAGTACACCACAATCAAGTGGGGTTTATTCCAGGAATGGGAAGTTGGTTCAACATACGAAAATCAATAAATATAATTTATCACATAATTAGACTTAAAGATAAGAAACATAATCATCTCGATAGATGCAGAAAAAGCATTTGACAAAATACAGCACCCCTTCATGCTCAAAACTCTAGAAAAACTGGGGATAACAGGAACTTATCTCAACATCGTAAAAGCTATTTATGCTAAGCCCCAGGCCAACATCATTCTAAATAGAGAAAAATTGAAAGCATTCTCTCAAAAACTGGAACAGGACAAGGATGCCCTCTTTCACCACTTCTATTTAACATAGTTCTTAAAACACTGGCCAGAGCAATTAGACCGATGAAAGGAATTAAAGGGATACTGATAAGTAAAGAAGAACTAGAATTAGCACTATTTGCTGATGATATGATTCTATACCTAGAAGTCCCCAAAAATTCCACTAGAAAACTTCTAGAACTAGTAAATGAATTCAGCTAAGTAGCAGGATACAAAATCAACACCCATAAATCAAAAGCATTCCTGAATATCAGTAACAAATCCTCTAAAAATGGAAATTAGGGAAACTACCCCATTTACAGTAGCCTAAAAAACAAACAAACAAACAACAACAACAACAAAAACTTGGGAATCATCTTAACGAAAGAGGTGAAAGTCCTCTGCAATAAAAACTATAGCATGCTAAAGAAAGGAATTAAAGAAGACCTGAGAAGATGGAAAGATCTCTCTTGTTCTTGGATAGGCAGAATTAATATTGTCAAAATGAACATACTACCAAAAGCACTGTACAAATTCAGTGCAATCTCAATCAAAATCACAATGACATTCCTTATAGAAATAGAAAAAGTAGTCATTAATTCATCTGGAAAAACAAGAGATCCAGAATAGCCAAAGCAATTCTTAGCAAGAAGGGTGAAGCTTGTAGCACTGCTATTCCAGACCTTAAATTATATAACAGAGCAATAGTAACAAAAAGAGTATGGTATTGGCAACAAAATAGACTTATAAACCAATTGTACAGAATAGAGAACACAGAGATCCACACAATTTCAGTTATCTTATATTTGACAAAGTCCCCAAAAACGTACATTGGAGAAAAGAGAGCCTCTTTAACAAATGGTGCTTGAAAAATTGAAAATCCATATGCAACAAAATAAAATTAAACCTTTATCTCTCACCATGCACAAAACTCAACTCAAAGTGGATCAAAGACCTAGGAATTAAACCAGAGACCCTGGGTCTATAAGAAGAAAAAAATAGACCCAAATCTCCATCATGTCTGATTAGGCCCCAACTTTCTTAACAAGACTCGTATAATGCAAGAATTAATATCAGAAATCAATAAATGGGATGAATTCAAACTAAAAAGCTTCTTCTCAGTAAAATAAATAATTAGTGTGGTGAATATTGAGCCTACTAATTGGGAACACATTCTTACCACAGACACGTCAGATAGAGCACTAATCTCTAGAATATATTAAGAACTCAAAAATCTTAACACCAAAAAAACACCCAAATAATCCAATTAATAAATGGGCCACGGAACTGAACAGACACTTCTCAGAAGATGATATGCAGTCAACAAATATATGGAAAAAAATGTTTAACATCTCTAGCAATTAGAATAAAATGAAGTCTTTGTGACTCTATTGTATGACCACTAATTAAATGTTTAATATCTCTAGCAATTAGAGAAATACAAAACTACTCTAAGATTTCCTCTCACTCCAGTTAGAATGGCAGCTATTAAGAATACAAACAACAATAACTGTTGATGAGGATGTGGGAAAAAAGGCACCCTCATACATTGATTGTGGGACTTCAAATTGGTGTAACCAATAGGGAAAACAGTATGGAAAATCCTTGGAAAACTGGGAATAGAACTACCATTTGACCCAGCTATCCCTCTTTTCAGTCTATACCTAAAGTACTTAAAACCAGTATACTACAGGGACACAGCTACATCAATGTTTATAGCAGCACAATTCACAATAGATAAACTGTGGAGCCAACCTAGATGCCCTTCAGTGGATGAACAGATAAAAGAAAATGTGGTATATATACAGAACAGAATATTATTCAGCATAAAAGAGAATAAAATCATGGCATCTTCAGGTAAATGGATGGAGATGGAGACTATAATTCTAAGTGAAATTAGCCAATCCCCAAATCCAAATGTTGAATGATTTCTCTGATTTAAGGATGCTGATTTATAATATGCTTCAGGGGCAGGGATAGGAGGATTAAATAAACTCTAGATAGGGTTAAGGGGGGAGGGAAGAGAAGCGGCATAGCGGTGTGAAAGATGGTGGAATGCAAAGGTCATTATTACCCTAAGTACATGTATGAAGACATGAAGGACATGACTCTACTTTGTGTACCTCCAGAAATATGAAAAATTGTGCTCTATATGTGTAATATGGATTATAATGCATTCTGTTGTCATATATAAGAAATTAATTTTTTTAAAAAAATTAAAATTAATAAATTTTTTAAAAACTAGTGGAAGAATAAAATGAAGTCTTTGTGATTCTATTGTATGACCACTATGAAGAAATAATTTCATAATCTTAAATATATTCCTAAATAGCTATAACTATTTATTCAAATTGTTCATTCCACCAAAATTTACAACATCATATAGAATGGATCACTCATCATAAAAGGCAACTTTCCAAGAAAATTGAAGAGAGCTGAGAGTGAATCTTGATTTTTCTATGGCAACTATACTAAAATACTGCTATTTTTTTCTTTTTTTTGTATTGAAAATATATTGTTTCCCAGTTACATAATCAAAATAAACTGAATCAAAATTAGCATTAAGGATTCTAAAATACCAAGTGTTTAGTCAGTTTTGCATTGATGGGACCAACATACCTGACAAGAATACTTTAGATGAGGACAGGTTCGTTTTGGCTCATTTTTTTCAGATGTTCAGTCCATGATTGTCCGGCTCAGTTGCTCTGGGCCTAAGTGAGGCAGAACATCATGGTAGAAGGGCTCAGTAGAGGAAAGTTTCTTAGGACATAGGAGCCAAGAAGCAGAGAGCTTGAAGTAAGGAATCAAGGATAATATAATCTCTAAAGGCACATTCCATTGATCTGCTTCCTACAGACATTCCCTCCCTGCCTGCATTTACCACCCATTTATCCATTTAAATGATAGGTGTACTGATTAGGTTACAGCTCTCATAATCTAAACAATTCACCTTCGAATAGCCCTGAATTGTCTCACATGAACTTAGAGGGGATATCTCACATCTAAATCATAACACCAAGGCTCTGTCAAGTGAGGTCCATAGGAACAACTGCAAAATCTTGAAGGGGAAGACATCCATATTCTTTTCTTTATCCACAAATTTGGAAGAAAAATATTTCTTTAAATATGCTGGTTAATTCTCTACAGGATTTGGCTTCCATTGGGGTTTGGCTTCCATGACAATACATTCTTTGTGTACAGTTTCGTCTGTCTTGCCTTTTACAAAAAAAAATGAAGAGTCCATACCACAAATAAAGAGGTCAGAAGGAAAGTGCAAGGAAAGGACTTACACTTTCAAGTAAAGTGATGAAGTAATGTAAAGGGTTTTGACACTAGAGAACATTTCTGAACAGAGTGACAGTTGGTTTTCTATCCTCACTAATTTAGCTAATTATGCTTTCTATTGCCCCATTGGTTTAAACATCTGACACTGTGAATGTCCAAATGCTTTTATGTTAACAGAGGCACAAGTAGTAATTTAATTAAATAAAAATCAAGCATTCTATTATTGCTTCTAAAACTTTCTTTCTTTTTTCTTTTTCTTTCTTTCTTTCTTTCTTTCTTTCTTTCTTTCTTTCTTTCTTTCTTTCTTTCTTTCTTTCTTTCTTTCTTTTTTTTTTTTTGAGACAGATGTTACTATTGTGCTCAAGCTAGTCTAAATTCCTGGACTCAAGTGATGCTTGATCTCAGCCTCCAAAATAGTTTACAGATAGATGTATACCACCACTTTGCTTAAAACATGAAGAATAAAGCACAAAGATCATTGCTTTAAGAATCATAAGTGCTCTGACCAATGTTAAATACAAGACAATTTTTTATATTCTGGGTCTGAGTTTCTCCATAAGGACAAGCTCTAATTTTTCTTCCAGCTGTGCTATGATATATCTGAAGAAAAATGATGATCATCACTGCCATGAATTCTGCTTTGTAAGTATTTTTGTTTAGATTTGGGCTCAAATGTCTGTTGTATTTTTAAGAGATGTGTAAACTTAAACTAGTGGTTCTATATCTTGTTGGTGTCAGACATCTCTTATGCTCTTCCAAATTATTGAGAATCACAAATGGCTTTTGTTTGTATGGATTACAGTACAGTGCATTAAATGATTTGTAATGTTAAGTGTCACCAATTGGCTCTCCTCCAAATCCCTTGTCTCATTAGTTTTAGCATGATTCAAACTGATATTCAGAGAAAAAGGATTTAATTTTCTTATAAGCACATCAAGCATTAGGAAATGAAAGAGGAAAATTCTAATTACCTGATTTGATCAGTGCATGTTGAAATATCATACTGTACTCAATTAATATGTACAATTAAAACATGTTACTCAATAAAGTAAAATAATTTAAAAGGCTATGACCTCTGATGTTATATTCATGCTTTTATCCAGAGCTTACACATTTTTCTGGGTTATTCCCCAGATAAGTTATCTTCTCAACCCAGATCAACAGAATGTCATTTCTCCTGTCTCCTCTATGTAAGTCATCTCCTCTATGTTAAATAGACCCTCTTATTGAAAAAGGCTAGAAGATCTTAGTCAATTTGAAAACAATAAAAAATATTGGTTTTTAATTTAAATTACAAAATTTATAATTTTGTGCCAAGTGCCTAGTTTGATACTTTTAAAATTATTATGATTATTCTTTCATTCTGAGATTTTAGATGAAAAATGCATAAAGTTCAAAAGCCTGGTGTTTTCTGAAATGGTCTTATTTTGCCCTGGCAGTAATTGTTCTATTTGACTTGTGTGCCTGACAACGTAGTCTTTTGCTTCTTACTGTGAATTCTGAGGCTGCAGATTACTAGACCTCTCTCTGTGGCTACTGAATAAGAATCCCCCACCCACTTCCACCATGGTTCCCTACTTGAAATTATGTGTTCTGTAAAGTGTGGCAGACTAGTGTACTGAGGTCCTTCCTTTCACTAAAGGTTGTTATGGGAACAAACTTCAATTTTATCCAATGGAATTGATGTGATTAAGAAAAGAGAGGCTACCATCATGGGTACATTAAAATAATATTCAATTTCAATTCCACAGGGCACACACTAATGGGTATGGTGTGGTGTACAATAATTTCCCTGTGGTGAGAGTATTTTGCAATTATATCTATCAAGGGGCTGAGTATTTCAACAGAGCAACACTTTATCATAGAAAATAATCAGGAACAGATGGCTATTGTTCTGTTCTAAAATGGCAACAATTATGGATGTGATATTTGTAATAATGCAAAGAATAAAAATGAAAAGAAAAAATATAATTGCTAAGTTTTCTTAGTGCTACTTTTGGAGTAGTGTAGACAAGAACTAAGCCAATTCATGAAGATAGGCGCATATAATTGGCTTCTCCCACATAAATTGAGATAAGGTCATTATTTTTGACAATTAATACTGGGAACTAATTAATTTTTTAAAAATCATTTTATTATTTTTGTTTTCTAAAGTTATAATGCATAATCAAATCTACACAGTAAAAAATTTAGTCCAACAGTAAATGATTAATGTACTGGTAGTAATAATTTGAAGATTGCTTTGAGAAAAAAAGTTTCTATGATAAACATAAAAAGCTAAATAAATGCAAAACATTAAGAAATGAAAATACACAGAAGGTAGAATATCATAAAATCCCATAATTTCTAATAAGATTCCACGGACAGAATATTTTTGATAAAAGTGTTTATGGCTAGTTTTTTGGGGGGTGGGTAGCATGGGTTGACTCAGGGTCACTCAACCACTGATCCATAACCACAGGACTACTTTGTGTTTTATTTAGAGACAGGGAATCACTGAATTGCTTAGCAACTTTTTTTGTTTTGTTTTGTTTTTGTTTTTGTTTTTGCTGAGGCTGGCTTTGAACTCGCATTTATCCAGCCTCAGCCTCCTGAGTTGCTGAGATTACAGGTTTGTGCCACTGCACAGACTGATTCTTAAACATTATGTTACTTTTAGAAATATTAATGAAAATGTACTTTATCTTGGATATTTGTACTAAAATTGTATTTGTAGCATAAATGTGAATTGTTAGAAAATGTTGAGTTATTTAATAAATTCCTTTCTTACTAAAAACCTTTAATGTTAGTCTGCATTTTTAAGACAGTGCTGTTCTCAAAATTTTGTTTCTGACATGATATATATATATATATATATATCTTAAAATTATAAAAAATCATTTATTAATTTTTATTTAGTACTAATATAAGAACATAAAGTTATATCAATATAGAATTCAATTCTTAAAAACCCAGACTCTATTAGAAACTCAATTGTTTTAGAAGGCTCAAAATATCATATTACATAATTTAAAAATAAGGGTGAAATAAGTTAACTTAAAAAAATGTGAACTGCTCTAGTGTTTACTTTTAAAAAAAATGTTCTTTTTAGTTATATATGACAGTAGAATTTTGACACATTATACATACATGGAGTATAACTTCCCATTCTTGTGGTTGTACATGATGCGGAGTTACACTGGTCATATATTCATATGTGAACATAGGAAAGTTATGTATGATTCATTCTACTGTCTTTCCTTTTCCCATCTCCCTCCTCCATTCCTTCCATTTCCCTTTGCCTAATATGTTGGCTTAGTAACCAAATTTCTCAACAAGTCTTCTGAAGTGCAAGAAGTGAAATTAAGAATTAATAAATAGGATGATATCAAACTAAAATGTTTCTTTACAGTAAACAATCTAGAACATGAAAAGAGAGCCTACAAGAGAAAATGCTATTGTGAACTGAGTTGCTATAAACATTGATGTGGCCATGTCTCTATATAGTGTGCTGATATGCATCTTTGCCACATGACCTCAGATAGAACATTAATCTCCAGGATATAAAAAGAACTACACACACACAGCCCAATCAATAAAGGAATTGAGCAGAAACTTCATAGGAGAAGAAATACAATCAATCAACAAATATATGAAAAAATGTTTACCATCACTATCAATTACAGAAATACAAATCAAAACAACACTGAGTTTTATCTCACTCTAATCAGAATAGCAACAATCAAGAATACAAGCAACAATAAATGTTGGTAAGGATATGCGGAAAAATATAAATTCATACATTGCTGGTGAGACTGCAAATTGGTGCAACCACTATGAAAAATAGTATAGAGATTCCTCAGAAAACTTGAAATGGAACCACCATTTGACCCAGTTATTCCACTCCTTGGTATATACCCAAAGAATTAATATCAGCGTACTATATTATCATGGCCACATCAATGTTTATAGCAGCTCAATTCACAAAAGCTAAGCTATGGAACAATCTAGGTGTCCTTCAACAGATGAATGGAAAGAAATTATGGTATATATACATGAAATATGTTGTTGGGAGCAGGGACTGATTATATGTCCTGAACTGTCCTCTCTTGGGAACGCTAAGTGGGAAGGCATTGATTTGAGACTATCCAGTTGCTATGGTGATGTCCTATTCAATAGGAGGTTCTGAGGCAGCTGCAGAGCTGTTCAGTTCTTGGCCTGGAGGTTCAAATGCCAGCTGCTTGGTTATAGAAAATTATGAGTGCAAGTTGATAATCATAATTGGACTACTTATACTCATTGCCTTGGTTCTGCTTACTTTGAAGAAACTTTCTCACAATGAATCCTTTTGATGTTTATATCTGTATAATAAATGTGTTGTGTTTGTTGTGCATCACTACCTCTCTACTAAGGAGTAGTCAACCACTGAGACCTACCTTTTTCTCTATTTGTGTGTCTGTGTGTCTTTTCTCCATCCCTTCACCACCCAGTCTGGGAAACTGAATTAACAGCTGTGAAGGTTGGGGCAGAATATTACTCAGGCATAAAGAAGAATGAAATCATGGCATTTGTTGATAAATGGATGGAACTGGAGACTACCATGCTAAGTGAAATAAATCAATCCCAAAAAACCAAAGGCCGAATGTTTCTCTGTTATGCAAATGCCAACACACAATAAGGCTGGGGGAACAAAGAATAAAATTTACATTTTAAAATGTAAATACATATATCTCCTATGATTTTATATTATATATATTTATATATATTTTATATTTACATATATATATAATGCCAAAATACTGGTCAAATTAATTTGATATATCTGATAAATTTTCCCTTAATCTTGATCTTGGTCATTTAGTTAGAGGTTCTAATGTATGTTTTAATGAAAAGACACATCTAAAGATTATTCCAAGGTTATATTAGAAATAGCATCAATAAACTCTTTCACATAAATGCCTAAGATCAGTTCTTCACATTTATACCAATCTCTGTCCATTAGCCCCATGATTTCCCACCCAGGGACTCATTCAAGACATTCAGGCCCATCTTACTTTGGTGGTGATTTAGGTTCATCTGTTCTATCCCTTTCCATTCCTGTGCCTTCGAGTTCTGAGTAGCAGTTAGAGGAAATTGGTGTTTGTTTTTATTAATCTGAGTTACAGAACATTGTAAACAAACAGACAAATAAACAAAAGATTCCTGTAAAAGTAAAAAAAACTAATTTCTACAAACAAGTAATAATTGCTTGTATAAAACTTGGTCTTGTCCAGTTAAAGTCATAATGTAGTGGACAATTAAGTTTTCTTAAAAGAGAAGAAACGCCACTACAAATATGTGTGCATGTTCACACTAAATTAACTGAGGATATGATTTACAAAGAAGAGTTCTTCATAATAATAACAAAAGTACTTATTTATTTACTTATTATTCTTCTTGTGAAGTACTGGGGATTTAACCCAGGGGTGGTCTGCCATTGAGCTACAGCCCCAGCCCATTTTACTTTTACTTTTTATTTTGAGACAGGCTTTTTCTAAGTTTCCCAGACTGATCTTGAACTTGTGATCTTTCTGTTTCTGCCTGCAAAATTGCAGGAATTACATGCTAGTTTTGTTTGCTTACATCCTATTTGTCTATTAATATGCCTCTTATGAGGAAATCTCAGGATGATTTAGCACAAATAGTAGTACACAAACAAAAGTGTCTGGAAATAAACTATGTTTTTCATCCCTTAGTATAACACCAACAGTATGGTATGTAGTAACTGTGTATTCATTATGAAACTCTCACAGTGTTTTTCTCTTTTTAGTTATATCTGTGATGGGCTACTGGTTAGACATGGAGAGGTGTAAAGGATCCTGGGTCCCCCTGCAGGACAATTCAGGACCCAAATATAAAAGTCAGCAGCTTCATTCAGCCTGACTTCCCCCTCTTTGTGTGTCATCTATGAGTTATACTCTCAGAGCTGGGACATATTTTGAGAGGACTATAAAGGCATATGGAGTAGATGAATGCTCTTTCTGTCTGTTCAATATCTATTTTTCTTTATTCTCAAGATGACAACAGAAACAACAAAACACCTGCGTTGTGTTTTTGTGAATTAGTCCTTGGATACTAAATTTTGAGGAATCTAATAATGTGTTGCTTCTCCTAACCCTAGTTGTGGAAATCAGATGTTAGCTATTATGGTTTGGATGGGAGGTGTCCCCCAAAAGCCTACGTGTGAGATAATGCAAGAGGGTTAAGAGGAGAAATAATTGGGTTGTTAGAGTCTTAATACATTGATTTAATCCCTTCATACAGATTAACTGGGTCATAACTGAAGTGGGAGGGTGTGGCTGAAGGAGGTGGAAATTGGAGCATGGCTTTGGTGTATATACATTTTGTATCTGGTAATTGGAGTCTCTCCACTTCCTGATCACCATGTGAGCTGCTTTCCTCTGCTGCAGTCTTCCACCATGATGTTTAGCCTCACCTCAAGCTCCATGGAATGGAGCCTGCTGTCTATGAATTAAGACCTCAGAAATCATGAGCCCACAAAGAAACTTTTCTTTCTCTTCAGTTGTGTTGGTCAGGTCTTTTAGTTAAAGTAGCAAAACAGCTGATTAAAATAATAGCTTTCTAAAATTTGCAGTTAAAAAATTTAGCTATCAACCTTTATTTTATTTATTTGTGTGGTGCTGAGAACTGAACCCAGTTCCTCACACACGCTAGGCAAGCACTGTATCACTGAGCTACAACCTCAGCCCCTAAAATTCGAATTTTTAGCTAAAGAAAATGCAAGTCAAAAATTATCTGTAACAGGTTCATGGGCATTGTAATATTTGAAGAGAACATTCAATAGTTCATGTTAATTGTTCTTGTCCTTCCTGTATCTTAACTTTGGTTAAAACTTTTTAATTTTTCTTCTTGACATGTTTCTGATAAATTCCTCTTTCATTATAGATATGTGTATACACACACATACACATAAATATTTATTCATACATACAGGCATGAATATATATACATATCTATGTGTATACATGAAATTTGTGTACTTGCTATATCACCCAGTATTGAGTTCTAGTGGCTATAACCAAGACCGGTACTTAGATAAAATTTTAAGCATTAGAATATACTTTATTCTATAGGAGAAGATTCCACGTAAAATACCACTGGCACCTAATGTTCAAATAAATGGGAGAATAGAACCAGCCAGATATATAATCAATTCCACAAACAGGCAATAAATATTGTAGGAGGATTAAACAAAATGTGGATAAGAGAAGGAGACTGTAGATTTAGGTCAGCTTCAGTTGTCAGAGGAAGTTGTATCCTGATCCAGCGGAAAGGAGAAGGTAGACTCTTAGGCTGTCCTGGATTGAGATGACAAAGGAAGGCCAACTTAGAGGGGGGGGGGAATCAGCATCTTAGGAAAAAGGCAGAATAGACTATTGGGTTATAATTAGTTTGCAATATTTGAAGTCAGTAGGAGGGTACAAAAGGGCAAAGGAAGATATTAAAACATAATAAAAGGTGGAATTAGTGTATGAAAGAGGCTAAAACAAAAATATTAGAAGAGACAGGAAGAGGTATAGGGATAGCACAAGGGAAAAGTAATAAACCCAAAAGTGAGAAAGTGCCAACAGATTAGACATACGGTATATGCACTTTTATAACACAAAGTATTTTCATGGTCAACATATTCCAAAATGATTTGCAAAATTATTAAAAATAAAAAAATGCTTTTTTATGTACTCTTAATAATTATACTTGTATAAGCTTTTAAATTTTTAAATGATTTGCTTCTGGAAAATACAGACCATTTAAAAAAGGAACAGATATGTAATGCTTACTATAACTATTTTGCATTTATTCTGTTTAACAGAAGAAAAGAAACCTAAGTAGAAATTACCTAAATATTCATACCTAGAGCATTTTATTTTATTCAGACTTCTATAGAAATACTTTGATATGGTTTTACTAGAGAGTGCTTATAAGTCTTAAACCTATTAGGCAATTTAATTTAGTTTTAATTATAAAATAGCCAGGTAGACATTTTTATGATAGGTAATATAAAATTATGAAAGAATGTATAATTAAAATAAAAATGGATTAGATATATGAGAAATGCTCTGTTCTCTATCCATAAAAATTCAAATTGGCAAAACTGTCATCATTTAACATACTGTTTCTCTTTTCTTCATTAAAATATTTTGTTGCTGTTCATTGAGGTCATAATAGGTGTTTTCTTTTTATATTGAAACTGCTATTCCTTGAAAATATTTGAAATGGCAAACTAGTATGTTAAGCAAATAAAAAAGATATTATTTTACTCTTGAATTGTGAGGCCTATGATCTATGGCATCTACAATATATATGAAACACTGAGTAGAAAATAAGAAATTATTGTGAATGTCCCTGTAACAAATTGATTAATTGCAAAATGGATAATGAATAATGACTAACTAATGGAAAAGACTAAGGAGAATTCCTCAGGCCAAGGCATTCAAGGAAAGCTTTAAATTGTCAGGGTTTTCTGAAGTATTAATAGCTATAGGATTTTTATAGAACAATTGGAAGAGATATATTATAGATGGAGGTTAAAATATGGGTAAAGGTATTAATTCAGTGCATGTTATAATTAGTGTAAATTTGTTGTGCCTGAACATTAAAAATTTTGATTAACAAAGTAAAATTATGATGATTCTTGTTGATTAAATGTTGTGGAAATCTAAAATGCAGTGTAAGAGAATATAGGTTGCATTCTATGGTTGTAAAAGAGGAACAATTAAGTCCTTAGAACAGAAAGTTTGGTTTCCTATGGAAAGAATGTTTCTATAAGAAAGTGTAGAAAGAATGGACTGGAGGAAGCAAGATCATGGTGGGGGGAGGAAATAGAGTAGAAAGAGTTATGGTGTCTTTAAAATATCATTCATTGAGTTACTTTTTTCCCCATGAATTAGTATCACTCTATTTCTATGACTATATTAGCATTTAACACATGAGAGTGCAGCTCATTATTTGAGCCTTCCCATTGATAGTGATCTCCTGACTGGACAGTTTCTATTCACAGTTATGCTCCTTGTACCTAACTTAGGAAAATGTTAATTAACTATCTGAAATCATATGTGAGCAAAAATCAAAGTGTCCAAAGAAAGAAATCACTGGAGATATCAGTTATATGTGTAACATGATAAATTTCAAAAATGATTAGGAAGTCCTAAAGGCAACAATATCAGACATTACATAACCTCAAATATCTTGAAAGAACAAAAACCTTTCTTAAAAAAATCCATCCTGGAAATATGAAACATAGCTTTGAGTATCAAGTACGGTCAACTGAATGCACCTGCATAGGACTCAACATCAAGGGAATGCAACAGAGGCAGAAGATTTAAGATATTATTCATCTACCAATGTCTAGCTAAGACAGGGCAAGTAGTGACATTATAGATTACTGTTCTCTTGTCAAGATTTGCCTTCATTTGGCCTCTCTTGAGAAAAGCTGATTCTATGGGAATAGTGCTTTGAGCAGGATTCTGTGAGTAACTGTTTACCAAATCATATTCAGTTCAACACTGACCTGTATAACATGACAATTGTCAAAGGACAGAGGTGAATATGGGAAGCAAAATCAGGAAATGTTGATATTAAAGAAGGAGGAGGACAAAGAAATTAGAAAAAGAAACAAAAGTGAGTATGAATATCATAAGTGTAGAAATTTCTTATCCACAAAAGTCAAGGAACATAACATGTATGATTGACTTATACTTGATTAATAGGTGCTAGACTCTTTTGCCTTTTAATTATATTTGCACAGCTTTTCTCCATTGTTATATAATTGCTAAAATTTATTTACCAAACAGATCTATAGCACCTAGGCTTAAAATAGAACTTGAACTTGTTTCCCATTTGTTGAGGTAGTTGTGGTTATAAAATTGAAGCAAACTTATTGTGCAAACTCATAAGTAGGTATAGTAACATATTTTGAACAAACATTTTCTTCCAGGCATAAACATAGTAATTAAAAAAAATGTTTACCTAGTTTTGGGATAGTTTTCTTCCTGTTTAATATATTAGTCAATCTTAATCACACTTTTGATATGAATAAGAGAATACCTTGATGAAAACAATAATTTGAAAAAAAACTATAAAGGAATCTGTTTAAATGCAGTAGAAATTATGCATATAACTTGTAAATATCTACTTTAATTTAAGTAAATTATTTATTTTTCATTTCCCAATTTTAGTTAGAAATCTGCTATGGAAACCTGCTATTAAATGTCAATACCAGCAGTTTTCAAGATGGCAGAATAGAGGAGACCATGTTCCTGACTGCTTAATGGCATGAAATCAAGAAAGTATACAGACAGCTTCTCTGCAAAGTGGGTGAAAAAAAAGGCGGGGGTGTTACTGGAATTTAAAACTGTACACTCAAGGCAGAATGGGGACATATGAGGTTGGATATAATAAAATAAGGGAAAAATCCCCAGTGGCAGAGCCATTCCTAAGGCTGAGCCAGAAGCACTAGCAAGACTGGTCCCACCAAGAGCATAGTAGAGGTATAAGGGAATTTTAAAAACCTGCATATCTTGAAGGCCTGAGGCATGTCTGGGTACAGAACATTTAGAGATCAAGGACACTTCCTGACAAACCTGAAAAATGCTCGCTGGACAATATCCATGTTCAGGGAAAGAAGTGACCATCTTTCCAGGTAGCATATGGAGGGCAAAGGAAGGACTCATTTTGCAGCCACAGTGCAGGGATGAGCAGCTGAGGAAGCCAATTCATGGGAAGCCCAAGTCTGTCCCAAAATACAGGCCCAGTAAACACACACTGCATGACAGAGTGTGCTTAAGTGACCAGAAGAAAGTCAAACATGGAGAGAGGATACATGAGATGTCTGGTCTTGGAAACCCATCTGGATCTAACTTTTTCCTTCCAATCTGGCTGAATCCCAGACCAGCTGAGAGAAACTTGTCTGAGAACTCAAAAGGGCAGGGGCAAGAGAAATTATTTGGAAATTGAACTCAAGACCAGAAAATGTGGGTTCTGCAAGTGGTGTAGAGACTAAGAAATGGCTTCCCCACCATATGAGTGGAACCGAGGGGAGATCCCTGGGGTACAGTCTTCCAGCATGGAACAGAAAATATGAGGCACTGGAGATGAGAGGATTTAAAATCTCTAGACCAATTGGCATTAGGCAGAATCTTAGAGCCCACTTAAGCCTAAACCCTGCCTCCAGGAACTCCAACCATGGTATTACCTCTCTCTCTCCAAAAATATAGAAGGTGGAGCATCATGCTCCAGATGACCTCACCTAAAACTGCTAAGAAGAGAAGCTGAGAATATTTTAACAGAAAAAATTTTTGAAGTTTTCATGAAGATTTTTTCTTCCTTTTCTTTTTCTCTTATTAATTGTGACATTAATGATGCATAGACATTTATACATATTCATATATATTTTCTTTTCTAGCATTTTTAAGCCAGTTATTTTTTGTCATTTAGTTTTTTGTTAACTAAGAAGTTTGATTAGTATATTTAGTTTTGTTTTGCATTCTTTTTTCTTTTTTAATATATACTTTATATATGTGTGTATATGTGTATGTGTGTGTTGTGTGCGTGTGTGTATCCCTTACCTGTTTCCCTTGATTCTCTCTTTTCTTGTGCTAACAGCCAATCTCTATTGTCCTCTCTTTCACTCTTCCTTAAATATTTTACTGCTTATTCACTCCTCCTATTTCATAATCATCATTTCCTATATAACTTTTCTTCTCTCCCTGTGCACCACTTGAAATTATAAATCCTTTTGCAAATTTGCTGCTTTTATTGTCAACAACAACCAATCATATCATTTCAGTTTATCAGTTCATATCACTTCAGTGATAATTAACATTGCAGACATCAGAGTAGAAATTATTTGCTTTAATGCTGTATACTGTTTGCATTGATTGATGTTATTATTTGTCTTCCCCTAAAAAGTGAGGTACTAGAAACATTCAGTGACACTGTAAGTTCATAGGATAGGAACTCTACTGCTTTATTTTCATTCTGTTAGAAGGTTAGGCACACAAACAACATGAAAAAGCAAGGGAACAAATTACCCCAAACAAAACCAAGATAACAGAATCCATTGATACCACAGTGGAAAAAAATGTCAGAGAAGGATTTCAGAATGTATATAGTTAAACTGATCTGCAAAGTAAAGAATGGTATAAGAAATAAAATCAGAGAGAAAATACAGGAAGTGAAAGATTGCTTCAATAAAGTGGCAGAGATTTTGAAAAAAATAAGCAGAAATCCTCAAAATGAAGGAATCAATAAAACAAATTACAAATTTAATAGAAAGCGTCACCAACGTATTAGACCATTTGGAGGACAGAACCTCAGGCAATGAAGAAATATAATCTTGAAAACAGAGCTGACCATGGAGAGAAGAAGTTAAAAAAAAACATGAACAGAACTTCTAAAAACTATGGGATAACAAAAGACCATATTTAAGAGGTCCTAGAAAAACATATACCAAAGTCTGAAAGAAAATCAATACCAATCAAGAATTCTATATCTAGCAAAATTAAGTTTCAGATTTAAAGATGATAAAAACCTTCCAGGATAAACAAAATTTAAAAGAATTTGAAACTAGAAAGTCTGCACTACAAAATATTCTCAACAAAATATTCCATGAAGATGAAAAAAAAAATTAAAAGAAAACCAGAAAAAGAAGAAATATATGCTAAAGAAATAGTCAATCAAAAGAAAAATTAATTTAAATTATAAACTGGAAATAAAGCAAAATGATTGGGAATACAAATCATATATCAATTATAACCTTGAACATTAATGGTCTAAACTCATCAATCAAAAGACATAGACTGGCAGATAAGATTAAAAAAGAAGACCCAACAATATACTGTCTCTAGGAGACTAATCTCCTAGGAAGGCATTCACGGACTGAAGGTGAAAGGATGGGAAAAAACCGAATCACTTACAGGGACCACATAAACAAGCAAGACTTTCTATCCTCATATCAGATACAGTGGACTTCAAATCAAAGCTAATTAGAAGGGACAAAGAAAAACATTTCATATTGTTTAAGGAAATTATACATCATCAACACAAGAAGACATTACCATCCTAAATATTTATGCACCCCCAAATGGAGCATCTATATACATTAAACAAACCTCTTCCAAAATCAAGAATCAAATATACCACAACACAATAATAATAGGTGATATTAACATGCCTCATTCAACACTGGATAGGTTGTCCAAACAAAATTAAATAAATAGGCTATAGAAGGGATGGGGTAGTGGCTCAGCAGTAGAGCGCTTGCCTAGCACATGTAAGGCCCTGGGTTCCATCCTCAACACAACATAACATAACAATAAACAAATAAAATAAAAGTATTGTGTCCAACTACAACTAAAAATAAACATTAAAAAAAGAAGCTATGGAACTCAAAATTCAATTAGTAATTTATACTTAATAGACATATAAAATATTTCAGCTATCAAGGACTGAATACACTTTCAGCAGCACGTGGATCCTTCTCTAGAATAGATCATATGTTAAACAACAAAGCAACTCCCCAAATACACAAAAAAATAGAAATACTACCTTGTATTCTATTAGATCATAATAGAATAAAACTAGAAATTAATGATTAAAATTTTAAAAATATGTTTTATCTGATATAAGGAGGCTGACTCATAGTGGAGTAGAGAGGGAGAGCATGGGAGGAATTGATGAATACTAGATAGGGCAGAGAGGTGGGAGAGAAAGGGAGGGGACAGGGGATTAGCAAGGATGGTGGAATATGGTAGACATCATCATCCAAAGTACATGTATAAAGACATGAATTGGTGTCAATATACTTTATATACAACCAGAGATATGAAAAATTGTGCTGTATATATGGAATTATAATGCATTCTGCTGTCATTTTTTTAAATCAATAAAATTTTTTGATCCAGTTATTCCACTCCTTAGCATATACCAAAAGGAGTTAAAATCAGCATATTCTAGTGACTTGGCCACATCAATGCTTATAGCAGTTCAATTCACAATAGTTACTCTATGGAATCAGTCTAGGTGCCCTTAAACAGATGAATGGATACACTAATTCTGATACATATACACAATATAATATTACTCAGCCTTAAAGAAGAATGAAATTATAGCACTGGCTGGTAAATGGATGGAACTAGAGAATATCATGCTAAGCCAAATAAGGCAATCCCAAAGAAGCAAAGGCTGAATGTTTACTCTGATGGGGATGTTAATTTACAGTAAGGAGGGAGGCTTGGGAGGAATAGAGGTATTTTGGATTAGGATTAGACAGAGGCAGAGTGAAGGAAGAGGTTGGGTATGGAGGTAGGAATAATAGTAGAATGAATTGAAGATTATTTACCTCTGTGCATATATGATTACAAGACCCTGTAACTCTACATCATTTACAACCAGAAGAATGAGATGTTATATTCCACTTATGTATGATGTGTCAAAATGCAATCTACTGTCATGTATAACTAGAATAAATAAAAAGGGGAAAATCAATTTCATTTAAATCTTAAGATCTCATTTTTTTAGTCATATGGGTATTTCTTATAGAAACACATCTATATACATAGGATAATTCACATAATTTCCAACTCTCAAAGAGTTTGTTTAAAGATTTATATTAATATGTTAATCAATTCTTATTTTTATCTACGTTTTACGAGAAGAATATATGCTTATCTATATACATTTTGCTATATGTTTGTGTGTGACAAAATCTTTAGGCAATAATTGTTTTTAAGAGGTTAATTAAATATATTAGGACCACCGAAAACCATAATAAAAATAACCCTGTTTTTATTTAGAAAAATAACTTCCAGCTATAAGTATGCTTTATGACTCTGCCTAAATATCTTGAGAATAGTAATAGTGAAAGTTTAATATGCTAATAAGAATGTAATTTACATTTATAGCCCAAGTTTAAGTAATTCTCATATAATTTTATTGTATATTAACTAGGTTTTCCCTTTTATATATGTGCATTAAATTCCAGCTTTTAAAAGTCACCTAAGATGTAATTAATTTATAATAATTGCATTGTTCATTTTAAATTTATGCCTACATACTGTTAAATGAGACTCTAAATATTAAATCAAATATTGAGGATCAAAGACACTTAAAATATTTTGAGAGTTTATTTAAGAGGTTACAAAACTGAATGAACTATATATACCTGTAAACAGAACAGTATAATGGGTAAACAAGGTTTGGATCACCTTAAAAATTTTATATTTAACCCTGAGTTTAGTCAGACACAAAATCTCCCCAGTCCTAGATTCTATCTCTGCACAATTACGGACCTTACTGCTGTAGTAGAAAGCTGACAGAAATAAAATTGCTAGCATTTATAATTGGTTAAATGGAAAATTAAGAGGATTCCACAGATGTTTCATATAATCAAAAATTTTTCTACATATTTTAAGTTTTATGCTTTACTTTGAATGAACCCTAGGTACAAAGTAATATATAACAAGTTTTTCATTTAATTCAATTAAAATATATAAGACTAAATATTAAAGAGTATTTGGAATTTTATGCAAATGTACATTTTGTAAATACATGTGATTACGAATATTAATTTTTATGGTAAATTTTTATTTTGTTAAAAATATTCTGAATATTAGCATGGCTATGATATTCATAAAAATAATAAGTGTCAAGACTTATACAAATTATTCAGAAGCATAAATGCTGAAATGTAAAAGAGAAACTATGTTCTCCTCAGTAAAAAGAAATACTATTAGATTTTTAATTTCATTTATGTGTAACTGGATATTAAACTGTGACTTTATTTCACTTTTAGCTAAGATCCCCCCAAACTGCTGGCAGTTACATTTAATATCCAGAATGAGCCACTGGGTCATTTTGTTGGTTTTGTTAAAGAGACTTCTATAAACATGTTTTGCACCCTTGACTTCTTATCTATTGGAGAATGTAAAGGACTTAACATCAGAAATGCAATAAGAGGTTTAGGATTGGAGGGTATTTTCAGACAGTATTATCTGTTTACTGAGTCCTTAGTGGGATGGTATTCTATCTCTAATACAGAATAAACTGGAAAGGGCAGGCTATCAAAGAAACCATTCAGAGTTTTTGATGTGTCTATTGGAATTTTTCTGGAAGTGAGAGATGGGTGTTGGACTAATACCCAGTAAGTAACAGTGGGTAAGTGACATTGACTGAAATTACTGCCATGTGGAAAAATGGAAAGAAGGATGAGAAAGAAACTATATTCCCCCTTTAAGGATGGCTCAATGTTCAACATTGTGTTTCTTTTAAACCAAATACATAGCTCTAGAAATGGACAAGAAGAAGGAGAATGACTTTGGGCTGTCCTTTGAGCATGGCCAAGAGGTAAACTTGAAGGGTAAATGGAACACCAACAGAGAGTACCTGAATCCTCTGTGCAGAGATTGCCAGCTAGCTAGGGCGTGTTTAACCCATTCTGAAAACTGAGAGACTCAGTAACAGAGGGAAGGATGTTCCAGAAGAAACCATAAAATTGCCCTGAGTCTACTGTGCCTCAAGACACTCACAGGAAATATATTTTAGATTGATGTCTGTTGATTTTTTTTTCTGTCATATTACTTGTTTTTGCATCATTACCATCTCTAGAAAGAATAGAGACTAGCTAACATCAAGTAACCAAAAATGAAAGAAGTGCCCCCTTCCCAACCTAGACTTCTCCTTGGAGGCCAGGAGGAGAACTTGACTTTGATGGAGTTTGAATTTCAATTACAATACTGAGTTGGATGAAAATTTTAATGAAATAAAACACTGTGGAGGATAAACTTACCACAAGATATTTTTATTACTTGACAGTGACAAATCTTTTTATATCATAGAATGGTTAGTGAAATGAAGGTGCAGTTTCAGCCAGAAGACAAGAATTAGTATTATAGCCTTAAAACTTTACCCTGAGTTCTTTGCTTGTTCAATGAATCACTTAACTTTGCTGCAGGTACTGTGAAGTTCTTCATAGCATGTACAGAATTATTATTTACTTTGATGTCACCTGTGACCATTTAAAACTCTTTGAACACTGATATATCTGTCAAAAAAATTGGTTAGAAAAAGAGAAGCCACTCCACATATTCCAGAGAAGAGAGATTTCAGTTCTGGGAATTAGAGTTTTAGACAATGAAGAGGGTGATGAAGAGTGAAGGTCAGGGATCTTAGCTGCCCATGATAGATTTTAAGAGCCTCCTAGAAGTCACTGTGAATTATATAACCACTGGAACAATCAGAATTATTTCAGGGAAGCACCAATAGGGGTAAATATTGAGAATTATCATCCCACTGCCTCATTTCCTTATAATGCTGAAGTGAGTGATTCAAGGATAGATGCACCTGCAGCAGCAAGGGTCATGGCTGCTCCTTCTATTCTACTTTTCAAACCATGCATATGTATCTCTTACTGGCAAACCCTATCTGCCACAGAACTGCTAAGGGCGGACAAATCTTAAAAAAAAAAAAATACTATATTGAAAAGCATAGCAGTGCTCTAGAGTTCCCAACCAAAATACACCACAATTAGCTTGACACTTAAATGTGTCTTTTTCCATGATTTTTCTACAGCAACTTATTTTATTCCTACAGTGTGATATCTTGCATTTTTAAGTATGTTGTTCCTGAAGTCAGGAGCTATGATGATTCCATTACTTATTCATATGACACATAATGGAAGCATTGACAACTTTTGGTTATCAGTTATGCTCTGAGTATATGAAATGAAAAGATGCTTATCATTTGAATCATTTTCTTACATTCCACCCATATGTGAATGGAGTGAACACTCAAGTGTTTACTGAATGAATAAATCATAAGCAAATAAATAAAAGCTTGTTTTTTTGTATGTGGGCAATAAGAGACTCTTTCTCCCTGGGACAACAGAATATTATAGCAAATAAATATCTTCAAGATGTTTGAGACTGGGTTTCTGTGCTTTGGGTTCTACAAGCACAAACTGAACAATTTGAATACAAATTCACAGATGAATAGTTTGCAACTGTTTTTTGCCCTGCACAAAAGGAACCATTTAATTTCAATTGGGTGCTGGTCATATGGATTTTAAGAAAAGTAGTTTCAATTTAGGATTTTTTTTAAGGAGAGATTCCACTGCATATCACATGTTGAAGCATATTGTGAAACATGCTTATTCCTGATAATACTATGAGTTGAATAAGTCACATTTCCTTCTAGCTTTACTGCCTCAAACTATAGTGGAATATTAACAAGAACATAAACTGAGAGTTCAAGGGCAAAAGGTTGGATTGGGAAGACATCCCCAAAGTCCATCATACTGTGATGCAAGTTGGGATACTAAAAGGGAGGCAGCCCTGGTGGTTCTTAAAGACAAATTGAATGTATCTGTATAGTCTTTTGTGAAACCAGCTTGAAGGGCATTTTTTTCAACATCCCCATATTGGTCTTAAATTTCTCAGCTATATATGTAGTGAGTGATTGGGACCTGGCGGGTGGAGGCTGAGCAGGAATTATCCAGTCTGCTTTAATTGCTCTCACATACAAAATGCTCGACTCAGACTTGAATTATTGTATTTTTCACATATTCAAGTTGTTTCATTTTCAAATATACTTGGTCTTGGAAGGTTAAAAATGTAAAGTACAATTTATCAATAAAATAAATGTCAAGGGAAAGGACAAAATATCATTAAGTGTGTCTGAATGGTAAGTTCTTGAGGTGACAGCAATGTGAAGTGAACATTTAAAGATGAAAAGAAAATAGCTCTGTTATTTGTGTGATCAAAAGAATATCTGGGTGATCAATTATATATTTAAAGCTACCAGACATTTCTTTTGCAATGTCTTTTCAAAAGAACAAAATGTCAGGGCATGACATGTAGTTTTAGTTAAGGTTTGTAAGTTCTTTTTCTCCATAGATGAAATGGTTAACAATTTTAGCATTTATACAGTGCTATTTGAGCTTACAACTAAATACTCTTGACATGAAGGATGCTCTTGTTTCACTAGTGGTGGTTTTAGCATTTCTAGAAACTGATTCATTAAAACAGGTATGTTGGGAGAGCTAAAAGAAGAAAGAATACCAATAAGAATATCCAACTTTTGACTGTCCAGGCTTTGTCCATTCAATCCATTCTGTCTTCTTTCGACTTGACATTTCACTTTATCTCCCTTTATTTTTTTCAAGCAGATTAGAGTTTCTGAAATGTATGATTAGGTTCATATAACTATTTCTAAATTGAAGTGACTATAGAATATTCACTCATTTATTATTATTTCTTTTCAAAATTACTAGTAAACCAGATAATCTCTGCATCTTCCCTTAAGCAGAGTACGGTCCATTTAGTAAAGTTCCTCAACACTTTGAATAGAATATGTGAACCCAGAGTCAAGACTTTTTTTTTTTTTTTTTTTTTTTTTTGGCTCAAGGCTTTAGAAAGGAGGACAAAATTTTTCTGTGCAGGGTGAGGAAAGAATCATTTGCTTCTTCAGAGAGAATTGGATAAGAACAAAGGGAATAAATAGGAAATGTATCCAGGATAGTGAGGAGCTGTTGAGACTAGGTCAGGGGAGGCTAAAAATCCTCTGAATGGTGAGTATTCAAAGTTCAGGACTAAAATGGTGGTAAGATTGTTCTGCTCAATGCTTTTGTTATGGTCCAATAAAAACACTTCCTCATTTCTCCCTCCTGAAATCTTTAGGAAACTATTGTTTAAAACTCTAAAATATGGAGGTTAGTGTTTTATCTAGTTAAACAAAGAACATTCCCATGATTGAATAGTTCTTTTTGCTTTAATTAATTTTTGCCTAATTTTTTAAATAAGAATTTTAATTTACAATTTTACACTTTTTCTTTATCTTCCAACACTTATAAAAGCTTTACTTTCTGAACTTTTTTTTTTTTTTACACAGCAAAGGCTAATAAAATTGCCTTTACATTCATAGAAAAGAAATACATGCTTTGTACACACACACCCACACACACACCAACATACACACATATTCTTGGGATAAATCTTTTGGAATAGTGGCCTTTAAAATTTAAAGTACAATGTATTTGTTTTTATTATTAGAGCATTGTAGCTATAGATAGTATTTAATTCAGTCCCCACTACCTCGTTTTTCCTTCCCATCCTCCTTCACTGGATTCTTCTTCCTTTACTAATCTTCCTTTCATTTATTTATCTATTTATTTATATTGGTTATTTTCTACATATTAAACTATAATGTATTTGTATAATGGTTCCATATATTTGAGTTCGACCATGACAATTTTGAAATCCATTCAAAGTAAGATAAATTCTTAAAATCATATTTATTTGTCCAGTGACATAAGATGTAATCGATAGCCAAATTATTACAGATTGATAATTCAACTGTATCATATTCATTCCATTATTCTGTATGTGTCAATATGTGTAGAGCTTACTTTTCATAAAGTTTATTTTGTTTTTCAGAATATCATCACATCTGAAAATTTACCCTATCACCTGATCATCATTGGGAAAAAGAAATAAAGAGAAAGAAGACCAAAAGTGAGATGTGAAAGTGTAAGGCGGGTAGATAGATGAGAATGGTGGAAACAGGAGGTTAATAGAATAATTCTATATAATAAGCTCATTGTTGTGACCTCCCACAAGCTTTCTTTGCAGAAAAGCAATCTGCCTGCAGCCTGACCTGGCCTAAGTGGACAGGATATGTCACATTTCTCAGTAAACAGAGGCAGGAGACAAAGGCTAGTCAGTCAATGCAAGTAATGAATGATGGGGGTCAAGAAGATGAGGCCCAGATGAGGCCTGGTTATCAAAGAAAAAGGTTGTTAACAGTTAACTTTCTTGATTACATTCAAATTGGCTACAGATTAACTCCTGTGCTCCTGTTCCTTTCTGCCCTCAGGCATGTACAAGGAGAAAAAGAGAAAGCAAGGATTAAAAGGGGAATTCTGGGATCTACAAAAGATCAAGGCACACCTATGCCCATGGACTCCCAACTCAGGCCTCCTTTTCTTTGGAGAAAGAAGTCTGCGGTCTCTAACCCTTTCTTAAATAAAACTTGCTTTCCACACTTGCCTCAGCATTTCTCAAGTGTTTAATATTCAACATCAGGGGAATAAGACCCGTTCTTGATTCCAAAATCAGTGTCAGCAGTACATATCACTTGTATTTAAAGTTTTCCATTTAGATCTCTAAATTGAAGGAAATAAATGGTATATTATTGAGTAGGTAATGGCCTGCAATCATGAGGCATGTTTTTCAACATCCACACTTTTTTTTTTTTACCACTATCTATTAGAAGAATTTCTTCTTAAGTAAGGGCAGATACTGAACTACATAATTATTCTGGTTTATTTACTCTTAAATTCTAAGTGGGCAAACAGATTACATTTGTAGATTCCCATCTATATCAAATGATATGAAAGAAAGTGGGTTCCATGGTAAGGATCAGAGTTTGAAGATGTTTAAAATGCTTTGATTAAAAAAAAAAAAAAAAAAAAAAAAAAAAAAAAAAAAAAACAAGAAAACTTTCGTGAGTTTCTTACTGGTGAATTTTTAGATGCTTTTGCAAGACCTAGTAAAAGTGATACCGCTGGCTATCCGTGAGGAGCCCTGCTTCCACACATGTTGAAGTATAACATTAGAGAAGCAGGCCAGGGCAAAGGAGGGTTTATATAAAAAGGAACCCAAACCACTGGAGCATCTTCCAGGATGGAGAAGGGGGCCATAGCTAGTATCCTGGTATCCCAAGAAGTAAGGATGTTCTGTCTCTTTTATACATCCTAGACTTTCTTTGTTTTCCTGCTCTCTTCCTCCTTATTTTTCTCCTTCCTGTGTAGGTGACTAGGCCCAGGAGATGCTCTGATGACATGGCCAAAAGGTAAGAAGTGGACGGAAAAGGGAAAGGACCAAATGGAGTGATCTAGGCAGGACAGTAGCCTAAGACACATTAATTAACAACTTTTAAACTCTCTGTAGGGAGAGACAATTCTTGGGACAGGTTACCTTAGCAACAAGTTGGAACAGGGGCAGGTTATCTTGATAAGCATGGAGGAAGGGCTCTGAAGGCTTCAATTCTTCAAGGATGGTATCCAGCTTCTCAGACCCAAACCAACCTGCATTTTCTCCAAGGACCTGATCATCTATCCACACATTAACTGCTTGTCTTTAATTCTGGCTTCAGAAATGCCTAGATTAAAAGGAAATAACTACAAGACCAGGGACTACATAAAATATAGTGACTTACTAAATATTTCAACAGTCAACAAATGATTTTACATTTAAAAAGAGCAACACATTTAGGTCAGAGCTCCTGAATTCAACATATGGCAGATTTCTATTGTCTGTTTTAAATAACAACCAAAAGGGGAATAGAAAAATGGAGAGGAGTAAGACAAAATGAAATTGATATGCCAGGCCCAGGGGCCTTCTTCTGGTTCCTTTTTTATGTAATGCTTTTAATAAAATAGATGATGCCTGCAAGCCAATTTTTGCAAATAAACAATGCAGGGTTTTGGCAGCCTTAACAGAATTCTTATTTTCCTGACATATATGTTTTGAAACACTTTATTGTTCATATTATTGATGTCTTCATATCTTAAACTAACAAGTTATTTTGTTGTTTTTTTGCTTTTGCTTAGCAAATCTATTTTGAACTGTCGGTAAAGTTCAATGAAATGTTAATATGAAATAAATGGTTAGGGTAATTGAACATGAAATTTATATTTATTTTAATATCCTAAACAGACAAAACACATAAAAAACACAAATTATTTTATGTATGTTTTTATATAAGGAACCAAAAACAAAAAAAACCAAAAATCCTTAAACCAAAGCAAAGCACAAGTTTTATGTTGTGCAATGTTTTATCTATATCTTCAAGAGAAGAAATACCCTTTTCTTGAAAGGTCACAAAGATAGTAAATACTTACTGAAAAATCATTATATAGAAGATTTCCTTGCCTAATAGTTGAGAAATGTTTAAATAAGAGACATTTTAAAATATTGTAATACATGTGGATATAAGCATGTATAAATTCACCACTCTTCTAGAGTTTGCAAAAAATTAGTTTATTTGGTAAAATATGACTTCAAACATAGCAATTTGAATGACTGAAGGAAATAATCTTGAATAGACTTTTGCAAGCATGAAAACTAATTTCTGGGTATACATTTCATGTCCCTCTATTTTTTTCTTTCACTAATGGCATTTATTCAATGACCAAAGCATCCAACTTATTCCTCCCAGGAACTCTTTCCCAACACCATCTGCCTGCCAGAGGCTTCTCAGTCCTCTAGAGTTAACTATGTTATTCCTTGATGTCTGTATATTCACATGCATCTGTGCCTCCTTTTATATTTCAAACTCTTTACTTTTAAGTCTCCTTTATGACATTTAACCTCAGGGTTCTTCCTCATGATCTCATCCACCCCTTAGAGCTAGTTGCCCTCTGGATTATTCCATCTAGATATTTAACTTGGAGTTGAACTAATGTATCTATATTTAATCACTACCTTTTTCTTGGAATATGTTTCATCCTGAATTTTCAAAGTCTATGACAAAATCCATCTTGTCATTTATGAAAAAAATTTTAACTTAATTGATTTCTTCTTTTTATGCTTTTGATACTAAGTACTTTTATTTTAAATGCTGTCTAAAAATGTTTCCTCCTGTTACTAATGCAGGGCACCAGGTCCTTTAGGGGGATCTCCGGTCTAGGTTCCTGGAATCTTGAAAAAAGAATTGAGCAAGATACCCAGGAAAAGCAGTTAATGCATAGATTTATTGAAAGTCAAAGTACACTCCACAGGCAGAGTGGGACCAATGGGAGAGAAAGGCTCAAAGTACTGTCTACACAGTGGAACTCACTTTTATCAGGCTATGCTAATTCTCTCTCTTCTCTTCTGGATGGATCTAGGGTTGATTGGTACCTTGACTGACAGCTGAGTTTGACAATTTTTTTCTACTGCTCAAGTATGTTAGAGTCTGTGAACAAGTCAGGATGGCACCTGGCATTTTGTCAGAGGGAGTGGTTTGTGAGATGGCGCCAGTGAGCCATTAAGTGTGGAGATTCCTTATTGGTTGACTGCTGTATCTAGTTTATGTTAATTAAGATAAGCTGTGTGGAATGTATAAATACCTCTGTTGTCCTACAATAAATGGCTCCTACTCCTGCTGTATCAATGTACACAAGTTGCTCGTCACACTGGTTATTTTGCCGCAGCTGGACTGCTGCAGATGGTGGCCAATATGGGGAGCCCTGGAACACTCGGGGGTAAGTGACAAAAAAAAAAAAAGCTGCCCGTCCATAGATAGGACGGGGGCAATCTGCTTGTCCCTAGGCAGATAGGGCGAGAGGAAAAATGGCCATTTTGAGAAAATGGAGAAGATTGATACAGTATGTTTGTGTCTTGTTTTGTCTTAAAATGTTTTATTGTCTTTATGATGAAAATATGGAAGGGGTGTTAAGTAAATTGATAAGGGAAGAAGGCACCCCAGTGGAACCAAGAGCAGTTAGGGCATGTGTTGATGGAAGCCCAGGAACTCTAGTCAGAAAGAAAAAGAAAGTTCAGAAGAAGAAGGATTATCAGGAAAAATGTTGTAGCAAAAGGCTATTACTAAATACTTTTCGTTACCGGAGGGTAACGAAAGTTTTTTTTTTCTACCCCCACACTCTAATGCACAGAGAGGAAGCAAAACACAATGATAAATTCACTAGCAACAAGCTAAATTTATGTCAGTATCTCAGGCTACTCCAAGAGCCTAATAAAGGCATTTCCCTTTAGGATCTTGAATTTCTCCTGCAGTGTCCTAGCTAACTCTCTTTAACAGCAACATGGCCCAGTTTCCCCACGCAGGAGGGGGTTTCAGGCTTATTGTCTAAGTGGGGCTGAGAGCCTTAGGGGTTGGTAACCTGTACATGCCCTATTTCCTACCTAACACTCCCACCCATCTCAGTCATCTTAGTGAGCTCTTTCTCTAGATAATCACTCTTGAGTGACAATGAGGAAGTAACTCCTACCATCTTCTTTTCACCTTGTCTCTTTTAATCCATCTGTAAACTGTCATTTTGCAGGTGCCTCTAGAATGCTAATCCAATCATGTTATAAATTTGTTGAAACTCTTTCAACACTGTCTTCTTAAATTTGTTCTACAGGTATTAACTAAAGTTACTCTAAAAATATTATGTCATCAAGTACATATGAAAATGTGTTGAGCAATTTTTGTAGTATAATTCTTCTAAGAACTTTTAATAAGCCCTAAGTAAATTTTTAAAAAATTAATTCTAAAAATCTTTCAGTTTCTTTTTTTCTTCATAAAATTTATTTATTCTGCCAAGGAGCACCACACAGAACCAGTACATCCTGTGACATAATGAAAAAATTAGATCAGTATTAATGCTGACCTGCTTTGTATGACAAAAAAGGGCAGTTAATGAAATTATCTATGCCTACTGATTTTCATCCTAAATTTTTTAGAGAGAGAGAGAATTTTTTAATATTTATTTTTCAGTTTTTAAGTGGACACAACATCTTTATTTTTATTTTTATGTGGTGCTGAGGATCGAACCCAGCACCCCGTGAATGCCAGGTGAGCGCGTTACTGCTTGAGCCACATCCCCAGCCCTTTTATCCTAAATATGTATTTAATTCTCTGTTCTGGCCACACCAAATTTTGTAGTTCTTCAAGTATGTGATAGCTCTTTTTATTCTTTACTTATAAATGCTTCCATCCCTCTTCACAGTCTACTGAATGCCATTGTTAAGTACCGATTCATTCTTTTTTATTGTTTTTTTAAATTTTATTTATTCTAATTTGTTATATATGACATCAGAATGCATTCCAATCCATATTAAACAAATAGAGTACAATTTTTCATGTTTCTGGTTATACATAAGGTAGAGTCACACCATTCATGTTTTCATATGTGTACTAGGGTCATGATGTCCTTCTCATTTCACCTTCTCTCCTACCTACCCCCATTCCATCTCCTTACCCCTCTTTCCCCTTTGTGTATCTAAAGTTCATGTAATCCTCCCATGCTACACCTCCATTCACATTATGAATCAGCATACTTATATTAGAGAAAACTTTTGGCCTTTGGTTTTTGGGGATTGGCTTAATTCATTTGGCATTATATTCTTCAACTCCATCCATTTACCTGCAAATGCCATGATTTTATTCTCTTTTAATGCTGAATAATATTCTGTTGTATATATACCACATTTTCTTTATCTGTTCATCCACTAAAGGGCATCTAGGTTGGTTCCACAATTTAGTTATTGTGAATTGTGCTACTATAAGCATTGACGTAGCTGTGTCCCTGTCGTATGTAGTTTTTAAGTGTTTGGGGTATAAACCGAGGAAAGGGATAGCTGGGTCAAGTGGTGGCTCTATTCCCAGTTTTCCAAGAAATCTCCATACGGCTTTCTATATTGGCTGTACCATTTTGCAGTCCCACCAGCAATGTATGAATGTGCCTTTTTTCCCACATCCTTGCCAACAGTTATTGTTGTTTGTATTCTTAATAGCTAACATTCTGACTGGAGTGAGATGAAATCTCAGAGTTGTTTTGATTTGCATTTCTTTAATTGATAGAGATGTTGAACATTTTTTCATATATTTGTTGATTGATTGTATATAATCTTCTGAGAAGTGTCATTCAGTTCCTTGGCACATTTATTGATTGGGTTATTTTTATTTATTTATCTATTTATTTATTTTTGTGTGTGTTAAGATGGGATATATCTCAGTTGGTAGAGTGCTTGCCTTACATGTATAGGCCCTGGGTTCAATCCCTGGCACCACCAACAATTAAAAAATAAAAAATAGAATACCTATGTTCCAGTCCATTTCATTCTTAATCAAATCTTGATGTTTTTCCCACCCTCTAGAAGAAGAGTGGTCATTATCCTGTTTGAGTCATTCTCTCTGACAGGATTGAAGAATTGCAAAGTGAGTTAATCATCTTTGTAATACATATAATTTAATGAAGTTCCAACAATGTATACATTAAATAAATGTTTATAAATTAAATAAATGAATAAAGTGTAATTCAATATTTTATGTATTTCTCTTATGTACTAGGATTAAAAGTTGAATGGTCTTTTATTATGAAGATAGCTACAGTTCCTATTGAATAACAAACATTGTTTTGTAGACTAAATTAATAAACAAAGCATTGAGAACATTGCTTGATGTATTATTAGGTGCTATATGTGTTTGGTTTAAATAAACAAGGAGATACTAGAGCTTAGTGTCAAATTTGTAAAACACTGATCTGATCCTACCATTGATGGTAGGGGAAAGATGAAGATTCTGAGTAGAAATCCAACTTCAAGAGTGTCTGGTCACTGTAAAAATGTGCACAAGTATCTCTACTGTAAGGGAGAAAGATAACCCATTTTAAGGCCCTAATGTCCACTTTCATATGCAGCCCATATTTCATGGCAAATTTAATTCTTCTTTTTACTTTCTTAGAGCCATAGATAAACCATCTTTTTAGTATGATTTTTAGTACAACTGCGTCAGTACAAATATCTGACTTGAAAATAGATCAAGTAAACTATTAATTTAAAAAATCATAATCAAAATCATTATTTTTGAACCTTAAATAATAATAAAGATAATTTTTTAGAGAAAGAGATAATTTTTAATATTTATTTTTTAGTTTTTGGTGGACACAACATCTTCATTTTACTTTATTTTTTTATGTGGTGCTGAGGATAGAACACATCACCCCGCACATGTCAGGTGAGTGTGTTACCACTTGAGCCACATCTCCAGCCCAATAAAGATAATTTTAAAGTACTAAAATATCTACAATTTTCATGAAGTATTTAATGAACAGAGAATTTAGAATGTTCTATAACCCAGAGAAAATAGTAAAAATGTGTCATATAACTTTATTCAAAGAAAATAACTTCTCTATTACTCTTTCCAGACAGATACACTAATATGTTTATATTGCAAGTCCAGGTGCTCCTAGAGATAAAATGTATTGAATTTCATTTGGTTGGTAATAAATTTTTTTTAGAAAAAAAGAAAATAAAAATGCAGTATTTTAACAACCTATCATATATATAATATTGATTCAATAACTTGGAGATTTATATCATTACTTTATTATAAGGCTTTTAAAGTGAAAATTTATCATTTAATATAAAAATATTGACTAATGATTCTTTGCTTATTTGTTACCACTTTTGCTACAAGCTATAAAGGATCTAACAACCGTTAAACTTCTAATAGTTTTGAAAAAAATGAGAGTAAAGAGGGAGGAGTCTAACCACATTTAACAATTTTAATTAAAATAATATCATCATTTGGTCTCTTGTTGTAGGCTCTAGTTATTTTCTCAAGTCAAGCAGAATCATAGCATATGGAGGCTCCAAAATCTGAAGTGCATCCTCTCCAAATCTAATTAAGACACAATTTGTCACAAGAATTTCTTGTAGTCATAGTCATTTTCTAAACTATCTCTGCCACTTTCTGATTCTTTTGACACTGTGCCTTTCACTTTTATTTTTCTTTGAGATGTGTCTTACTATGTTTTTCAGGTTGGCATAAAACTCACCAACCTCTTGCCTTAGTCTCTAGAGTAGCTGGGAGTACAGGTACATGCCAGAGCACCCCATCATTTCAACATTTTATTTACTGGAAAATTAAAGAGATTAGCAAATTCTTTTGTTATGAAGGGCAATTTCACAAATAAATTGAGTTACTTCTTGTACCATATCAGATGAACTTACTTTAAATAGGTCAAGAGCAAAAGAAATTAGAAACTACTTTGGTAACTTAAGAGCTTTTGCATTTTGTAATATGCTCTATCATTATCTTAAGTCAATTTTTTTTTAAAAAAAGCAGGCTTATGGTTAGGATATGGAAAGTTTTAATAGATCATTACTTCAAAGAATAAGAAAAAAAGATTACAACAGTAATCAGGTCATCGAAATAAATTAACTAATGGCTGTTTTTATTCCTGGCAGAGAAACAATGGGAAGATAAATTCATAGTGAAACTGGTAAGGAAACCACTTAAAATATTAAGAAATATGAAATGTTCATGTGGGGACTGTGGTGAGTTAGAATGCTGAGGCACCTTGGAAATGGAGTGAGCCCACACTCACTCACAACTCTTTCCCAGGGGCCTTTGCCGAGCACTCTAAGAGTATTCAGATCATACCAAGCATCCCAGAGTATGCTGGAATAATGTCAATGAGTTGAGAGAAAATTTTCAAAACATTCTGGCCCTTCACCGCATCCATTTCTGCTTCCTCAAATAAGCAGACATAAACCAGGTAAGATGAGCTAATTTTCACAACCCAAGCTGGGTTTTCATTGAGTTCTCTGCAATGGTCCTCCAAAATCTATACATAGAGTAGTAGGACAGAGGGAAGTGTCCAGTGGTTCAGGAAGCCCAGTGTTACTGGAAAGCAGCCAGACATCTCCAGTGACCCAAGCAGAGAAAAAGATGTCTTAAAGTTTGGAAAGATGACAGCTATCTGTAAAACATAAAGATTCCTTGGGAGATTCATCTTACTGATATAACATGTCTTACACAAAACCAAGTCATAATCTCACTCTCAAAATATCTGAAGCTAGTGATGAGTTGTAACACAGCTCAGAACTAGTCTGTATAAATATTAGATTGAATTTGGTCTTCCCCACCCTGCCAAACCAGAAATAGAACAAAAGATTTGATGTTTTCTGAGGAGAAAGTATTATTTACTATAGTATTTGCTGTGTTTTTTTTTTTACATACAATGTTCAACACATGATTAAAAATTATCAGTCACTTGAAGCGCTGTAATACTATGTGATACATGATCCAAAGGAAATGATCAATTGAAGCAACTCTTTTTTTTTTTTTAATTCAGTAGCTGGAATTACCAGACAGGGAATTTTAAAATAATTATGAATAATATGCTTATTCAAAATTTTATCATTGAAAATATGCAAAAATTATTTTTATAGTTTTTTGGTAATCTGTGCCATGAAATTTGAGAAATACCACAAGTGAAGAGAACTTTATATTCAATTTTTTTCTTGTGTAATATTAATTGTATATATTATTAATGTATGTTCTCCAAATATAACCCCAGTACTGTGATAAAACTGTTGAGATTTTCTTGTTGGCATCTAAGATAAATGGTTGCATTAAATAAATTTCCACTGTGTTTACTAATTAGTTATTAATTAATTTTCTTCAAGCACAAAATTTTTTTGTGGATATAGACTTTTTGTTGAGAAAAATGTGTGTTTTTAAAATTTTTAAATTGGTACATTACTTTTTTTTTTTTTTTTTTTGGTACTAGGGATTGAACTCAGGGGCACTCCACCACATCCCCAGCCCTATTTTGTACCTTATTTAGAGACAAGGTTTCACTGAGTTGCTTAGTGCTTTGCTTTTGCTGAGACTAGCTTTGAAGTTTCAATCCTCCTGCCTCAGCCTCCCTAGCTGTGAGGATTATATGAGGAGATTATATGAGTGTGCCACCACACCCAGTGCACTAAAATTTGACATAATAGTGATTTTCAAAATGTCATATTCACAGAGGCACATAACAAATTTTGATCAATCTCATTCCCCAGTACTATCCCTTTTCTTCCCCTCTTTTCTCCCTACTGATATGTTTGGTCAACTATACTGAACTTCTTTCTCTTCTTCTTCTTCTTTTAATTAGCGCATTATAACTAAATATATGATTTTTTATCTGTCATTATATGAGGACCTAAAGTGTTCACATCATTTAAAAAACAATAATTTATCTTTCTATGTAAATAAACTTTTATCATGTGCAGTCCTCTTACCTTATCAAGGAAATCAAGGATGAAGAAAAGGAAAAAAAGGAAAAGGAAAACAAATGGAAAGAGCAGGGAAAAACAGACCTTCCTAATGATTTATGTAGCAGAAGTCGTAACTCTAAGAAAACAGAGGTAATTCATATTAACTGCAAGCAGAAATTCCCGGACAAATAATTTGTTTAGTGATGCAACTTCAAAACATAAAGGTGAAAATCCTAAGTATATTTTATTTTATGGTTTAACATCAAATTTCATTTTAAGACTTCATTTGGTGTATTTTAAAAAGGTCTGAATGTGACCAATACATACATTGGGTTTTCACTTAAAAATTTTACCATTTTACCCAATTCATCTTCATATTTTTCTCCTCTGAATTTTTGAAACGCATGTAGCTAAGTCTCACTTACTTAAAATATGAGTGGAGCCATTCATATGGTTATTAGGTTTTCTAAAATTATAAAAGAATTTAATAAAAAAGAAACAACATTTACCATTTGGTTCATGTCATAAATATTATACAATGTACTTAGCTAAAGAGCTATACTTACTTAGTATATTACACACATACACACAAATATATATACAGCTTTTATTTCTTTGTACATTCATACATATATTGTATTTTGTATATAAATCCATAAATACAGATCTTTAGCTGAAGCAGATTGCATGATTTTTAATTGAACATACTTTATTTGTCTAAAAGGTTTTTTTTTCCTAAGTTGACATACAGTCCTTTATGTAATATAGTTGAGATTTTGTGTTGTTTTATGAAACTTATTTTGCTTTAATAGGTGACTAAATCAATACACTTTGACTTTATAAAAAGTAGCAACTTTTACTTTCATTTTATAAGTTTCTATTTCTTTGAGAGTAAAGAACATATTTGCATTCTCATGTGTTTTTTTCTCATAATTTATCAGCATAATTTTCAACTTTGCAATCTGTGACTGCTCGAAGTTAATCAGATTTCCACTTAGAGCTCCATCATTTTCCTAGAGTGAACCAAAGTAGTGTTTTAGAGACTCCATGATGACAACTTGCATAGCATTCCTGAGAAGTCTTTTTAACCATTTTGCTATTTTAACTTCCATTTCCATTTTGGTTCCTAAAGCTCCAGAATGAAAGTCCCTATCTTTAAGAATCCCAACATTCATATGTTCATTGAATTGCCATTGTTACCACCTCTAAGATACATTTTTAAGAAGGAATATTTACTAATCAAATAAAAATTGAACTGCTCATAAAGAAGAACCATTATACATGTTTTATCATGATCCATTGATAAATGAATCACAGCAACAAATATGGATACTGAAATATTTGTTTTAGGTACACCAGATAACAGACTTAATAAGTGTTAGGTCTGTATCAGAGATATAATTATTAGACAAGCTACTAAGTGTGATGAAGGAATGTATTAAAAATCAGTTCAGAAAATGAATTGCTAAACATTATCCAGCATATTATTTGTAAGGTTCTGATAAAAGAGGAGAATTTTGATTGGTGCTCAGGGTAATATGGTCTAAGGGAACTGAATTGTTATTTAAATTTGAAGTATGTTCATGTCATATCTAATGGACACAGATTTTTTGTTTCCATAAGTAAATTATTGAGATAAATTAGTTCATATTTCATTTGGAGAAAAATATATTACCTAAATTATCTCATAATTGAGGTTGAATAAATGAATAATAGTAATAAATATCTGAATTACTTGTTATTATTTTTCTTGAGCCAGAAAGAAGCAAATTTTATTAATGAAATGCTGTCTTTTCAGTCTTTTATAAATATGGTTTACGAGGTAATTGGTATTGTAAAGTTTTGGGTTTTCCATAATGTACCTTCCCTTAATTCTTGTTCTGTATGCTTGAGATTATTCTCTTAGGTCAAGATTCTACAAATTTTAAGGATTCATGTTATAGTACAGAATAAATTTCGAAAGGCCAATGGTGGTAGTGTTTTTGACCCAGACAACAGTAATTATAAATTATTTACTAAGTGTCTTTACTGCATGAAAGTAACAATAAATGCATAGAATGAATCTTCTTTAATCATCATGGAGAAATTCATAATGGATTCTTATTATGACCATATTATAGAGTTTTAAAAATGAGACTTAGAAATCTTAAAGAAATTCTTATTATCAAATGATTAGTAAGCAAAAGTAGTGCTAGGGTTGCAAAACAGATCCATTTGAACTCGAAATCCATGTTCTTTCTACTCTACTAGGGATAGAATATCTAGTAATTACTTTCCTAAACTTTTATGATGCTCATGCCTACTGAGCTTATGTGTGGCTTAAGTAAGTCCTTCAATATTCATCTGAGGATTTCATTAAAATACAGGTTGTCACATAAGTAAAAACATATAGTAATTTTATTTCTGTGGCTGACATTTCACTTAGCATGATGGATTCACATTTTATGCATATCACATTTGTGATTTTGTGGGTGTAGATTTTCAGTTTTGTAAGATGAAAAACTTTTGGAGACTGGTTGTGTGACAACCAGTAGTTTAACACTACTGTACTTCATTTTACTTAAAAATGCTGAAAATGGTGAACTTGATTTTTTTTTTGAGTGTTCAATATTTATTGAAACCCTCAAAGATAAAAAAAGACCAAATGGTGAATCAGGTCCTATAACAATAACAACAACAACAAAAATTCACATGACTGTACCATCTTTCACACACAGGAATGAACAAATCCAAACAAAACAAAATTTAAATTCTCATATACAAGTGAATGTAAATAAACTAATCATTTATTTAATGTTCCTTTGTATGAAAAAAGGAATTCATGCAGCATAACAATAATGTACAAAACTTAATGAAAACACTATTCTCTTGAATTTCTCAAATTTATTTTTAAAGAACATACAATGCACTTAAACTATATTTAAATGACTTAAGCTGATTTTTAAAAATATTTTAACATCAGCTTAACCTCCATGTATCTCACTCAAAAAGAACACAACACAGAAATTTGAAAGATTACTTATGTTAAAATGAGGAATTAAATACTAAGACTAAGAGAAACCTAGGTTTCTTTTGAAAGGAATATTCAGGTAGCAATATATAGAAAAAGAATACTAATTTTTGTTGTACTTTCCCCCTTACTGTTAAGTATATAAAGGTATTACACTTTCAAAGTAAATACCCACATAAGATAATTTTAATAAGAAACATTCAAACCAAAAATTGGAAAAAATATTAAGCAAGAAATTTCCTGGGACAATAATGTTTTAATTTATGATATTCAAACATTTGATTATGGATCTTCCTTTGTAGAGCCCAGTCTCTCTCCCTTTTGAGATCCTGAAGTGAAGAAAATCCAGTTTGTAGTGCTCTTGAGACAAGCTGCAATAATTTTATTTAGAGAGAAAAAAAAAAGTTTTCCAATACACTGACCTGGGGTAAACTTTATGTTATGTGTATTTTACCACAATTTAAATCACACAGAGACTCTCATTTGGTAGTTCTGGGGTGAAGTTCAGGTGACGTGGATATTACTGGTTCTTAAGAGGCCCTTGCCATAGCAAGGATGTAGATATTTTTTCTCAAGGGAGGCCTCTAAAAAGTCACTGCCATTTGATGTGAATTTTCATGTAAACCTATTGAAAATCTGTACTCTCTACTAAGCTGGCTTTTCAATTTTTGTGTGTACATCATCATTGACACTAGTAGGAATGAGTGAGCTGAGTGCCCATTGCTTCTGATGTCCTTCAGTTCCCTAGAGATTTCAGATTCTAATAATGTCTTTGGCCTTGGAAGCATTTTTGTCTTAAGCTTTTGAGATAATCGTGCCCTGAAATATCTTTTGTGATGATACATGTTGAAGAGTTTCCTCCCACCCTGACAGCTGAGAAGTGAGGAACGATTTTCAAGCTGCTGCTACATATCAAAGAGCCTGTCTTTTCAGCTTTGCTGACAAGTTGAATGATTTTCCAGAGTTTGAGAAAACATCAGGCAAAATCTTTTCCAGATAAAAAGCTGCTGTCAGCTGCCTGCATCTGAGGGAGTAACTTTAAATCCTGTGGGGGGAAGTCCTATGGCAATCTGAGTCCTACATTCCAGCTTCTTCTTTTCCTGCTTCTTTTGCTTGCCTTTGCTCAAATAGCTCACAAAAACTGAGCAGGACCTAAATGTCTCACCTTCACTGCCAATTTAATGTTTTTTTTTTTTTTTTGAGGAAACATGCTAATATTCACTTGTTCAGGGAAGCAATGTAAGTTCATTTTATATATATATTCTGTTCTGCTTTGAATCCTAACTGTTCTAATAGTTGATAAAACCAATAGAAATTGATAATGTCCAGTTACCAGTTTTTCTAATACTTAATTTAAGTGGCCTGACATGACAGTTCTATTCTGCATGGCAGTGGGCTCTGTCAACAATATCCTCAGATTTGGGAAAGAAATGTGATAGAAAGAAAATTAATTGGGAGGCAGAGAATCAATAAATGCCTGCAGCTAATAAAATGATTCCCAGAGCTGCATTGACCCTGAAACTGAAGTATTGCTTCATGGCTGATGAGCTTTTTTGTTTGTTTGTTTGTTTGTTATTCTTTCTTACTTGCCTATAAGTCTTTTCAGTATTACCCCATTAACTGAAATAATCCTGAGTTCATTCTGATTTCCTCAAGCTCAAAATGCCTAATGTATAATTCCCCTTGCCTTTTGATCAAGCCTGAATGAGCCTGACAGATTCTGGTCTTGACTAAGGCTAGGATCTCTAGTCCATCAATGATAATACTAACCTAACCACTGAGGGGTCACTGTAGACCTCTTATTAAGTATACAAAACATAATACCTTAATTATAGTTCTCACAGGCAGCTGTATTTTGTAGTTAGAATAATACTTTTTCAAAAAGAAATACCTGTTTTATTGTTCCTGGTATAGATCCTTGACAGTATTTTCAAAAATATATGCTTATTCAATCAAAATGATATTTCTAGACAAATTCCAAATTTAGCTTTTCTTCCCTACTTGTTTGTTTACAGCAGAGTGTTCCTTCACTTCTCCAGATAGAGGTGCCACCACCCCCCCCACACACACACATGACTGTGCTCTTACCTGTTCCTAATATATCATTTAGGATTTTTTTTCTCTCTATTGCATCTTTTCAGAGATCTCAAATATATTATGCTTTCTATTCTTCTTCTCAAATGAATCCGGTCTTTTCCTATCCCTTTCGTGTTTTTTTTTTTTCCTGTTCATTCAAATCTGTCACTCTTCTTTTCAATCCACTGTGGTTTAGAAGAGTCAGGTTATTTTTTCTCTTCCAATATTTATTACTATGGGGATTACTCCAATCTACTGAACCATAATCTCTACATTTTTAAATGGAGATTTAAAATGCCTAAAATTTCTACTTTATATAAATTTGTGAGCATGAAAAATGGTAATGCATATAAAGGTATTTGTAATTGCAGTTTTACATGAGGTTCACATACTATCTAGATAACTGTCTTATGTTTATATAGTTAGAAACAAGTTACTAAATCATGAACTGCTCTTAGAAAGATCTTTGCATGTCCAATGTGCTTCTTCATTTATATTTATTCATTTACACAGTATTTTAAGAGTGTCATCACTTTTTACCTACATACAATCTATTCTTTTTGTACCTGTACTCATAGTTTGTTAAAATGCAAAGATAAATAGAAAACAGAAAGCTTTGAATATTAGTTGTCAGAAATAATGAAATATTTCACCTCTGAATTTTGATGAGCAAATCAACATGCTCAGTTTTCTATCAAGAGAGAGAAATAGCTATCACTCAAGCACTTTTTTTTTCATTTTATGATCAAATTAACATTGCAGTCACAGTGACCTTTATGTCTTAGTCTTAATCTATGTAAACCTCCTCTACCCAAATGTACCCAAGAACTGTGTCCCATGCTTACTAATTTATTTTTCTACTTATTTAGAAATCCTAGTCTTACAAATGTTTATATGATGCTTCTTCCCTGAGGGAGGAAAAAAACCTCTCAATTATATTGTGTTATTAGCTAAGACATAAACTCTAGCATTTACCTGCATATAAAACATTTGGATAGAGAAGACATATACTTTAATGAGGATATGGGGCACCTCAGATTTATTGCTGAATGAATGCTCCTATTAACTGTATTTGTGATGCTGTTATCATAAGAGTAGCTTTCTGAGCTTGTTCTCTTTGTCATTTCAAAATGGAGATTGAAGCGATACCCAATTTCATGAATAAAGGAAGTATGATTATGAGAGAATATGCATAAGATAGAAAATTAACTGAGCTCTTTTGAAGAACATCAGACATCATGAATGGCCTTGAAGAATATCCTTCATGAAAGAAGAGATATTGCCTATACTTCTAAGGAGGTACATGGTAATAGTGGCCACAAAGCAATTTCCTTGAAAGACATTTCACTGTTGTCACATTTTAGCAAAGGCTCTGTGGCAACATTTCTGTTTCATTCCTTATTTTCATCTCCATACAAAAAAAAATCATGTGTTTACAATTATATACCACAGTAAATAGCTGCTTTATATATAAATACCTTTGTCCTAAGAAATTGAGGTCTTAGTTCAAAAGAGAATGCTGTGATAGCTATTTAATTGAGTCATATAATTTCCATGGTTGAGTAGAGTTTGGCTTTCACCAGACTTTGTCCTTTAAAGTCCACCACCTGACACATTACCACAAAGAATAGGTAATTTACTATGTTTTATTGCCACTAATTTATAGCTTTGAGCTTATTTGCAGAGCTTTTTACATTTTAAATTCTCCTTAGACTTTTCAGGATCATTTAAATCACTGGAGAGGAGAAAAAAATCAGCAAAATGATATTTTTAATTATGAAAAACTAGGCTTTTAAGTACTTACTATTGAAATGCAAGCCAATCATCTTTATTACTTATTTCTTTTAAAAGGACTTGTTACTTAAAGAAACTGTTTCTACTGGATTTATAATGATTTCACTTTATAGAAAAAAATGCCTTCTTGGAAAATTGCTATTTGGATCTTCAAATGTTATCAAAATTCAAATGACATTCTTGATACTTTGAATTTGAATTTTATTTATTTGAAATTCTGCTACTTCTGAAAATGGCTTGAAGCCATGATAAATTATCTACTATCAAAATTAATTAAATTAAGTTAATAAAATATAGTTAACAGAGGACATTAAGTAACTTTAGAAGGCTCTATTTGCAAATAAATATTTATAAATGAAAGGACTTGGGATATTCAAAATTCAGCTTTTCTAAATGCTAGTTATTGGGTCCAGAGAATAAAATGATTTTTCTGTTCTTTAAAATGGGATCTATTACAGGCTAATCACAGATAATTAGAATTAATCCTCTTATATTCACATGAGAATCTACACCTAGAGAGGCTGAGATCTTTGGTATCACAAAGTATTTGTTGGTTTAGGATTCAGACTCTGTACTCATACATCCACAGGCTAAGTTCTTCAAACCCTTTGCACATTATATAAGGTCTTGCTTCTGACAAAGTATGAATCAACTCAATGGCTATGAAATCTAGAATCCATAGGCAGAAATAACATTTAAGTTTTCATTATTGAGAAGACCTAAGATAAATACTTCCTTGAAGCAAACTCTCAGACATAGACATTCACGTACTCAAACCATAAAGCCTGACCTCCATTCTGCTTCCTCATATCAAAAACAGGATTTTAAATGAAGAAACTTAAACTGATGTCCTCAGGGTGGATGCCATTAGCACTACTATATTTTTAAAACAAAGTAACCAATTTTATAAAGTTAAACTATGTTTATCAATTTATTAGTTGATTCTCACATATCCTATTTCATTTCCTATTATAATTTTAATACTAACCAGCCCTTCTGTTTCTCTCTGCATGCTATGTATAGGTTTAATGTGATGGGGTTGAGGAAAGACTAATGAATAATGTGATATATTTCCCCTGCATCAATTCTTTAACTTTTATATTCTGGACAGAATTTCTCCTTCCCACTCTTAATTATTAATTTTCTTTTCTGGTTTTATTGCTAGCTAAGGTCTTGGAAAATAAAACCTGATACATAGTGGACTCTATGTGTTTTTAAATTTACAAACAAGAAACATCTAATATACACTCCTCATGCATTCCTATAGCCTGATAATTCTTCATTTTAATATTGTCCTATTTCTACTAAAAATTGCCAACACTAGCCAGAAACTAGAAGTTCCTCAAATGCTTAGCAAAAACATAATTTTTACTCCTAACTGTAAGCAATTACATATGTATTTTGCATGGAGAAATAACACATAATTTATAAATACATAATATGAAGTTATTTCCTGATTTCATCTAAATTTTAAGTGACTACAAAAGAAAGAGTTGAAGAGTGTTTTTATGAAATGTTAGAGTAATCCAAAAGCCAATTGCAGAAGTGAGGAATGGGAAGAGGCTTTAATTTGAGGGTTTTAGTATCTGGTGCTTGATGGGTATCAAATACATACAGAAAAAATAATATGAAAATTTTAAAAAATATTAGATACTGTACAATTATTGCATATTTGATTATTTTAGCATAATAGTTCATTTTAGCTTTCATTTTTATCACTTGCTTATTAATAAATTACATCAAAATTATTTTTACATTGATAAAAATAGAGCTCTTATTTTAAAATTTCTACCTAAGATATGCAATATAATAGCTACTACCACTGCAAGCATAGTAGGTCATCCTTAATATTCCACAAGCTTCTAACACATTGTTTATATCTAGACTTGTGAGTGAAAAGGTTGCTTTGACCATTTTAGAAATGAAAATCAAGAACATCTGTGACATTTGTTTGACCCATAGGCAGTTAACGGGCAAATGTGCATACTCCTGTAGCAATCACTATAGCAACAACAGAGTAATTTCTTTTAAATAGCAAAAGGTGCCTTGGTTGAAATCATTTCAAGCATCCTCAGTTAACTCTATGTCACAAAGCATAGATAGGACTTTAATACATTGATGGGAGCTTCTTTTAAGAAAGGTGTGATGACTGTATAATTATTCATTTAAATTTTCAGAAAAATATAAATACACAAAGAAAATATATATTTTTAGCTATTAAGCACTGATTGACAAACTAGTATCATTTTTTATAGTCCTATTATTTTTTCTATGTATGTACTCTCTGTAGAATAGACCTTCAGGCAGTGCTTGTGCCACTTGTTTTCATTGCTTTATTGCAATTATACAGATTTATTATGAAAATTAATTCACATCTTTTAGAATATCTTCTGTGATAAGATTTTGAAATGTATCCAAAGGGAATTATATACTGGATTTTTTTTTATTCCTAAAACATTTTTGTAGTTCAATTCAATTAGCATATATTGAAAGGCATTTAGTTCTTTATGCATCAGGCCCCGTGAAAATCAACTTTCAAATTGCTGTACTCCCTGGACACCTCTTATTTTCATCTCATTCAAATAAAACACAACCTTATTTATGAATTTGAATTACAATGCTGTGTGCATTTCCTGCTATATTATAGAAATGGCTCTAAATACTGAAATATATAAACAGAAAAATTCTGATTAGAGTGCATATTAGTTTCTCCTTCAAATTGAAGGAAAAAGGTAAAGGTCTGTTTCCTCCTGAGATGCAGAAATGAAACAATGAGATCTAGAAGACTTGCCATAACTATATGTCACTTTCAATAAAATAGCTGGATAACAATGATAAATTAGCTGATTTTTTAAAATGATGATTGTTTTTATAAATTCTGTACTTAACACATAAACAATTGTTGATTTTTACTGAGAAATTCTGAGAAGATATTCTTGGTCAGTCAACACAAAGTACTTGACATCAACTCAGAGTTTCTTGGAGGTGCAGCTGCCCTCAGTCCATTCTACATTTGAGTCACAACCTTTATTTAACAATATCCCATTTGCTTACATACACTTTAAAGTTTGAGATACTGTGGTCTAGATCTAATATTACGCAAATTTCATGTCATTAACTTAAGTATAACCAGCTAATCATTTGGAGAAAATAATTGGCTGGTTCAGAGTACAATTAATTATACATGCAATTTTGCTCCCTCTGAAAAAGTCTGATGGTAAATTTTTGAAATTCTGTAATAAATATGATAAAATCAGAGACTGAGGTTGTGACTCAGTGGTAGAGCACTCGCCTAGCACATTCCAGGCCCTGGGTTCGATCCTCAGCACCACATAAAAATAAATAAATAAAAGGTATTGTGTCCACCTACAACTAAAAAATAAATATATAAAGAATATGATAAAATCATATTTAAATTATACTTTGCATAAAATATTATAATAATTAGGTATCTGCAACCCTAAATAGCCCAGACCTTTTACAAGTAGCATGAAGGAATTTAAAGAAGTTAGAACGCTTTTGAGGTTATTCTTTTTAAACTCAGAAAAAATGCACAAGATTTTAAAAATCTCAACATGAATGGTACTTTTGAAACTTTGAAGTAGCCATTTTAAACTTCATAAAAGCATCATTAAATATAAATATGATTAAAACATTTTTATTTGCTTAGCTGCTTTGTGAGTACCTATATTCTAGTACCAACTCAGATCATAAAAATCATTTAAGGGCGTTAAATTCCAGACAACTTTTAACAATACAACATATATCTTGGCCACAATATTGAGCAGTTGTGAATCTTATCTTATGAAAAAATGGCTAGCCAAATTATTTTAGGCTCTCTAGCTTCCACAATTGGACTTGAGAGACTTGTTAACTCTCCTTAAATAAATCTGAGCCTCTACTCCTTCTGGAGCTTGTATGAAAACAACCATAAGATGTAGCCTTAACAAAATAAGGGTAGCCATTCAGAGTGCCTGCCTTTCAATTTAATACTCTTATCTGAACCTCATTGTATTTTTTCTGTACACATTCTCTCTCTGTGTCTGGCTACTCACTCAAGCCTTTTCTTTCTCAGGGACAGCTACTATAGAGGATGACTATATCTTTATAATTGTCATATTACATAGTTGTATTTTAAATCAGGGTATCTTAAATATGTCCTGAAAATTGCTGAGTGGCCATACCAATTGCATGTGATTAGTTTATAAACCAATAGAAAATGATGCACAAATTTAATCCTGTTTATATAAGGAACACTTCCAGCTTCATTGATCACTGTATTTGTCTAAAAGAATGGATTACTTATATTAAGTACATATGTAAAAACACAAAGTAAATATTGAACTACCAAAGAATTTATATAAAACAGCAGGGGTTTTTTAATTTTGGGGGTTTTTTTTGCTGAGGACTTAACATAAATATGTAATAAAAAATGGCTCATGAATTAGATACCAAATTATTTTAATTTTTAATGTTTTAATTAGTGCACAATAGTTACATATAATATTGGGGCTCATTTGGCATAATCATGTATGTATGGAATATACTTTGCTCCAATTCAGTTCCTTATACTTTCTTTTTTCCTCCCCTCCCTCACCCTATTCCCCTTTCTCTACTGATCATCCTTCTATTTATGTATTATATTATTAATTGGTGTTTTATAGATACATATAAAAGTGAAATTCACTGTGGTGTATTCACAATGGACACAGCATGATTTACTCAATTTTATTCCACTGTTCTTCCCTTTTCCTGTCTTTCCTCCCTCCTCTATCCCTTTCCTCTGCTCCATTGATCTCTGTTCTATTTTCATGCTCTTCTTCTTTCTTTTATTTTGCTTTAACTTCTGTATATGAGATAAAATGTTTGACCCTTGAGTTTTTGAGTCTCACTTATTCCATTTAGCATGATGTTATCCACTTCTATTCATTTACAACCAAATTCCTTCATTTAATTCTTCTTTTATGGACAAGTAAAACTCCATTGTGTTTTTATACTACATTTTCTTTACAAGATTCATCCATTCTTTAATTCATTTATTAAACAAATGTTTAACTGAGCACTTGCTATGATCCAGGCATTTTTCTATTGCTGAGTATATGAATAATCAAAAAATTCCTGCTTTCAATGTCTTTGCCTTCTACAAGATGGCAAAAAGTTTTTGCATAGCTCTAGTTCTTACTATGGATGTAGATGTTATAGACAGATACAAATATGGATGTGTGTGTGTGTGTGTGTGTGTGTGTGTGTGTTTGTATGTGTGTGTTGCATGGGCATGTGTGTGTAATCAGTTGCATATTAATACTATGAACAAATTTAATCAGGATTTTGATCAAAAAGTTATTTTAGAGATTGGTTAGGAAATGTTGTTGTGAAACTGAAATCAGGAAAGAGATGAGTTTTATCAAGAAATAAGCCCTGCAGTTATTTGGGTGAAGCACTTACAGACCAAAGAATGAACAACTGACAAGATTAAGTTGAAAAGAGGTATTCCAACATTGAACATTGTAGTTGGAGTCCTTTGGGAGCTTGTGGAAAATAAAGTGAGGAGTAAATGTGAATTAAATCTTGTAAGTATAGGCCATAGGGAATATTTCAATTTCACTTTGAATGGAATATCCTTAAAAATAATAATTCGAACTCCTGGAACCATACTGATGAATAGAAGTAAGAGTTGGGGCAGAATGATCACCCAACTTGTTGCAGCAGCTGAACCCTTGGCTAGGTGTGATATCAGTAGAGGTGAGAAAGGTTTAGATATGGGATGAAATTTGGAGCTAAATTCAATAGAATTATCTCTTAGATGTGGATATTAGAAAAATAATGGGGTCAAAATGATTTTTGACAGAAGCAAGTGGATGAATATTTTTTATCTTTTACAAAACATAGGTATACTTGAAAAGTAAAAAGCTTCAGAGAAGACTTGGAATAACTTCCAAGCAGAAATAAATGATAAGAGTACTTAGCTATTCAAAATTTTCACATACAAATCCTCACTACCACTTGGCACAGTGGCACACACCTGTAATCTCAGAGGTTTGGTGTGGGAGACCAACCTTGCAAGTGACTGAGTCACACTCCCCCCATGGGTGCTGAGGCGCTCTGTCACAGAAATGTGGCAGAGCTTTGCCCACCCTTCTTAAGTTTTGAGGGTCAGTGTCTCCTGCATGGGTGTATCTTGCTATAGTCCCATGGGTGAACCTACGCTCACCTGTTCCTTTGTAATATAACCCCTTGCCCTGTGTAGGATGGAATCTTCCATGGTTGTGCCTTGTGTGTGTCCCCTCCTCTTACTGTGCCCTTGGGTGTGGCCTACTCAGGTGTCAGTCAACCTGCTGAGAGTGGACATCATGAAGATAGACTCAGCCCCCTGAAACCTGACCCCTTGCCTCATTTGAATAGCTTTTCCTCAATAAAAGGGGTCAGCTTGTGGTCTCGCTCCCTCTCTTCCTGCGGACCCTTAAGGTCAGAGGAGCCGTCATAGCGACCCTAAACAAAAATGTATTTATGCTTCTTGTGTGATTATTTTGCGCAGCCCAATTAGCCCAATTTAACTGGAGTGACCCCTGAGCCTTTTAGTCACCAATAAAAACCCGGCAATTTGGGAGACTGAGGCAGGAGGATTGTCAGTTCAAATTCAGCGTCAGCAACTTAGTAAGGCCCTAAGCAACTTAGTAAGACCCTGACTCAAAATAAAATATGAAAAGGCCTAGGGATATGGCTCAGTGATTAAGCACATCTGGGCTCAATCTCCAGTACCAAAACAAAACAAAACAACAAACCTCACTGCAAATACTATTTTATCTTGATTAAAAGAATTTAAAATAGGGAAACTCCAAAATTCAGAATATAAAGGATGTCCAATTATGAATTTTAAGATCATATACACTAAATGCTTTTTTCACACAAAAATTAAATATATACTTTGTCATGAGCCGTCCACAGGTTGTGTGTGGACTATTGTGCATGGTAGCCAAAGGAGTGGATAGTCTGGCAATGTCAACTCCCTGTCAGGGATTAAAAGCATGATGCAAGTAGCCTCCCCCTCTAAGATTCCACACAGCACCTGGGATGACTGTGGCTTGACAAGATGTCAATCAGTCTGCTGACCACAAGACATCATAAAGCAAAGTTCCACCTTTAAAATTTTATCCCTGTCTCTGATGTCCAATAAAGGAAACTCGGGCTCATGCTCTCTTTCCAGCACTCTCTCTTTCTAGCATGGAAACTTGACCTTTAAGGTCAAAGAGCCATCCTGCTCCACTTCATGAATACTTTCTGTGTTGTGTGATTTTTCGTAGCTGCTTTCTTAGCTTAATGTTGCTGTCAGCCCATTTAAACCCAGTTTGTCTCATCTGTATAGGTCGCATTGCATACATTTAAAATTGTTTTTCATAAATTTGTTATGTATGGAAATTATAGTCAGGCATAGATAAAATATTATAAACAGCATGCCGAAGTCTATATTTTCTTTTCCAAAAACAGGGATATTTTTAAAAATGTACGAATTCATGTGGGTATATGTACATATAACCAACAAAGACAAATAGATATACACTTTATGTACACTATAACATATATGTATATAAATATGTTTTAAAAGATGAAGATTTATCTATTAATTTGATATAATCATTAAAATGACAAATTAGCTAGAATTTTATATAATAAATTAAAAGACCTAGAATACTCAAAACAATATTGAAAAAGAACCAATTAAGAGAACTAACATTACCTGATTTCAAAATTTATCACAAGATATAGTTAATATACATAATGTGGTATTGGCATAAAGATAGATATAGTTGTAAGTGGAACACAATAGTTTCTAGAAATAAACCTGAACCTGTATGTTAAACAGATTTTCAACCAATGATCTGAGATAACAGAGAAAGTATAGTACATTCAATTAGTTCAATTATGGGTGAAGTCTAGGACATCCTTTCATAAATGGATCATAATCCATTTTATTGCAACGAAATTGGCTGTTTATATGATGATACAATTATATGTTGATAAGTATCTGCTGTATATAATGTCAAGGCTGTCACTTTTTCCAGAACCCTTTTTAACATGGTCTTGTTTCTCTTCCATCTTATTTGGAACCATCGTAAGTATATATCACAAGGAAGTTTTAAAAGTTTTTTGATTGCGGTGTTATGATTTCTAAATCCAAAAATTTATTAACATTATTGTTTTTTTGTTTATCATAATCTGCTAGTGTCACATGTTAAATATTTTTAAATATTTTCGTGGCACAGACCGAACTCATTTCAGACTATTTCTTGCAATTATCTAAAACACTCTTGGGAAGTTTGTTTATAAATAATTTTTATATCTGCCTAGGTTAATAACAAAATAAACACATACAATCAAAATTACCAGAGGGAAATATATGCAAATATTTTTCTTTTGATATGTCTTCTTAATATTCCTTAGGAAATTTGTTTCTCACACTCCCAAAAAGAAATGTAAGTTGTCTCTATTGTTTATGTCCTTGTAAATATTAGGTGTCAATATGCTTTAGTTCTTTGCCAAAAAATAGATTTAAAATGGTTTGTTTTTAACTTAAAATATTGATTACCATTCAAAATTGACCATTTTATTAGTGGTTTTGAAAATTCATATTTTTATTTTTTGAATAACCTGCTCATGTCATTGGCACCCTATTTTTCTATAAATGTGTTTTCTGTTATTTAATTTTATTTAAAATCATTTTAATGTGTGGAAGCTTAATTTTTACATAGTTGCATAAATCGTTGGCTTTATAATTTTGGGAACAAGCCTAGAATTTTTTTTCTCCTCTACTTAGTTTATATTCATTGATCTTATTTGATTTTTGCACCTTTTATTGTTAGTCCAAATTTTGGTAAGAATTATCAGCTAGGGATTTTGCTTAAAGAATATATAACGTTTAAAGAAAAGTTACTTATGGATACAAAATTATTTTCTAAAAATAATTTTTCAGAATTCTCTGTTCTCCCGATTTCCCATGAAAATAACAAAGTTACTATAATGCAAAATATTATGTCACTACCATGTTTACAATTCAAAATATATCTAAAGTTAAACACTCCACTATCTACAGGTAAACAGTACTTTATATAATTTCAAAAAAAACCTGAATCAATTCACCAATATCACATTAAAATTCTCCCTTCAAAAGAAAAATAGATTAAAATTTCATTTCTTACATAAAGATAAGTTGAGCATAAGAAATGACTGAGAAAACTATATTGTAAAAATTCTCCAAAATTCCATCTAAAAAGGAGAAACTAGCATATTTACTAATGAAACAAGAGCAGGGTATAAACATAAAAGCAGTCTGAGTACAAGAAGAAATCCCTGAGGTAAAAAATACAATTATGTAAATAAGAAAGTCACTAGAGTAAAATATCAAAACTTTCAACCTCATGAAAATATCTTGCCTTTTATTTTTTTTTTCCAAAAATTTCCCAAAATTTTCACATGGTGCTTTCCATCATTTTTTTTTTTTACTATTCTATAGATTACATTATTTTAAAAATTGAATATACATCTGAACTTTTAAAAAATAATTCTCTTAAGTCACAAATATTCTTTAATAATAAATATCCTGTCTTCTTGATAGCTACTATTAATTTTTAATTTGAAATTTATAAGTCTAAAATAATGGCCCTGAGAACTAGAATTACTGATTTTTTTTCCTTTCTAATTTCTAAAATGGTGCCTCATGCTCTAATTTAATATTCCTGAAAAACAGTCTTTACTTTTCTTCTGCATATTAACTGTCTAGAGTACCATAGCTTCAAAGGTATTTGTTTTCTGGTATTATAACTCTAGTAAATTTTTGCTACATATTTGTTTTTAAATTAAAGTTATTCCAAAATTCAATATGTGGAAAACATTCTTTCATCCAAGACATTAAGTAAATGGCTCTGAAGTGTCAGAAATTTCTCTAGTCTGCATTTGTTAGTAGAATCCAACTTATCACATGTGCTTATCTTATTAAAATGTCTTACTAGTCTTATTAAAAGAGATCTATTATCTTATTATAGATAATTAATCTTTAGTTATAAATAATACTGATGTCCCTAAAATTTTTGAAGGATATTCTTACTTAATAGTTGAGTGGACATACCCTGTGTCTGACACAGAGTTAGAAAACCAAATTTAAATTTTGAATCTAATATTATCTCTGCTCCTAATTTATTAGAGATTGATCTAACAAATTATTTAACAGAGAGGATTTCATATTTTTCATATAAAATAAAAGTGGAAGAATCATCATTGATTATCATCAAATATATATGAAACATTCTATGAATATACACTTATTCTTCCAATTTAAAAATTGATAGACAACACTGATAAAATGATTTCCAGTACTTAATACACATTCTTTCATTCAAAACAATATTTAATGCCTTTTCCTCTGCCAGATACTTTTGTTTTAGTTTTTGCAGTACTAGGGGTTTAACCAAGGGGTATTCTCACTGAGATATATGCCCAGCCCTTTTTGTTTATATGTATTTTGAGACAGGACCTGGAACTGTGATCCTTCTGCCTCAGCCTTTTGTGTAGCTAGGATTGCAAGTGTATGCTACTGTGCCCTGAGAAATACTTTTTATAGCACTATTAAATTGATTTTCACAATAGTGTTAAAGGTAAATGAATGACTCTCCATTTATTTGTTGCACAAATATCAAAGGAAAAATCCCAGTTTTCCTACTACAAATCCATATTATGATATGTAAATTCATTAGAGATAAGTCACTTCTTAGAGTTTGGACATAATTCAAAAATTTTGACTTTAAGTATGTTTATTAATTGTAAAACAATAGTAACATTGGAATTAGATACTGAAGTAGCTGACTTAAGTTTACATATGGAGTTAATAATTTATATAAGCAAAATGCCCAATTTGGTTGGCTAGAAAAGGTCAATGACCAAATAGTTCTCACATTTTTGGGTTATTACTAAAATATGTTTTCTCTGGACTCAGAGCTCATTAATGATGCATAATATAAAGTTCTGATGTTCAATATTTATTCTCTGATCTAGTGTACAACCTTCTTTTTACTTTTTCTTTTTTGAAGCAGATGAAAAAGAATTCTTGGTCTTTAAAGAACATCAGACAGCCTTTTCAAACAAATACTAATATAATCATTAATAATTAAGCTGTAAAAGAAATCTAATGTATTCAGAATTCTGAGACCAAATTTGACTTAAAAATTTAAAGGGACTCTGACAGTCTTCTTATAATTGGTTCAGTAGTGTACTCATTCTGTCTACTAAATCTAAACCAAATTCTGATGTCTTAAAAATGTTTTCAGATTGAATTGCATTTATATAAATAATCATTATAATTAACTCACTAATTCAAACAAGTTGAAATATCTGTTATGTACCAAACATTTTTGCTAAGGATGGAGATTATCTTACTTAGGGGTTAAAAAAGACAGTCCTTTTTCTCAAAGATTTGACAGCCTAGTGAAAGAGTCACAGAATAACCAATTTCAAATATTATAAAAAATTAATGAAGGTAGGTTATGAATTGAAAGTACAAGATGTTATATCATAATGAAAATGTAAAACCAATAAAATGTACTCAAGAATCTTAATTTGCATGCTCTTAAAATATCTCTCATTTTTAATTTTTAAATTTATAATTTTTCCATATGAAAATTTTAAAAAATATCAGAAGTGATATTATATTTACTAATTCAGTATAGATTTAATGTTCGATATTTCCTGTTTTTAAAAACAAATGTCCCCAGATTATATTGTGAATAATTGTTATGATTTGCATCTGGAATGTCCCTTAAGTCTCATGTGTTCAGAGGTAAGGCTTTGGGGAAGTGATTGAACCGAGGGCTCTCACCTCAGCAGTGGATTCTGTTGATGGTTAAATGGACTACAGAGAGGTGGGGTCTTCTTGGAAGTAGGTCACAGGGCAGTCTTGCCCTAGAAGGGTTTACCTTCTCTCAAGCCTCTTCTCCTGTGTCTGTCTCTCTCCCTCACACTCTTGCTGTGTCCCTGTCTCCTTTTTCTCCCAACAGTGGGGAAGAGATCCCTTTCCTCCACATTTTACCAACCTTTATCTTTGTCTTTTTTGTAATAACCATACTAATAGAAGTCAAACAATATTTCATTGTAATTTTTATTTGTATTTTCCTGATGATTAATGATGCCAAACATTTCTTCATATACCTGTTGGTGACAGATATGTCCTCTATTAAAAAAAAGTCTTTTCAAGTCCTGCATCCATTTGGGGGGAATGGGTTGTGTCCTTGCTTTAGAATTTGGGATTTCCTGATGTATTTTGCATGTTAATGCCTCATCAGTTGTATAGTTTGCAAATATTTTACCACAGTACCTAATTAATGCTTCATTTTATTGTTGGTTTTTTTTCCCTGAGGATAAACTCTTCAGTTTGACTCAATATCCTTGCTAATTTTTGCTTTTGTTGCCTATGCTTTTGGTATCATATTAAAAATAATCATCTCTTGATCAATGCCAAGAAGCATTTTACCTATGTTTTCTTCTGTTAGAATTTTATTTCTTAAGTTTAAGTATTCAATCCATTTTGAATTAATTTTTATCTGTGGTGTCACATAAATGTTCACCAATGCATGAAAGGAGTATGATAAAAGAATGATTTACAAAGTAATATTTTTAAGTCTTAAAAAGAAGAAAATTTCAAGGAGTGGTGGCACATGCCTATAATCCAACCTGCTTGGGGGGTTGAGGCAGGAGAATTACAAGTTCAAATCCAGCCTCAGCAATTTAATTAAGCTTTAAGCAATTGAGACCTAGACTTAAAATAGATAGATAGATAGATAGATAGATAGATAGATAGATAGATAGATAGATAGATAAATAGGGCAGGGGTTGTGACTTAGTGTTGAGTACCCCTGGGTTCAATCCCTGGTACTGATAAAGAGAGAGAGAGAGAGAGAGAGAGAGAGAGAGAGAGAGAGAGAGAGAGAGAGAGAGAGAGAGAGAGAGAGAGAGAGAGAGAGAGAGAGAGAGAGATATCTTGCAATTTGTCACAACATGGATTAACCTGCAGAATATTATACTAATAAAATAAGAAAGGTATAGAAAAGAGAAGTATTGCATGCTCTCAGACTCTCAAGAAGATGAACTGTAAGAAGCAAAGGGTAGAAGGATGTTTTCCAGGGCCTGGATGTGGGGAGATGTTGGTCAAAGAGTGTAATGTGTTAGAATGAGTAAGTTCTGGATATTTAATGTAGAGGATTGTAACTATAGTTAATAATACTGTATCATATACTTGCAATTTGCTGAGAGTAGTTCTAAAATTTTGCCACCACCCCTACACACACCTGAAGTGAAATCATAGACATGTTAATTACTTTGAGTATAATAATCATTTCACAATATGTATGTATACCAAATATCACTTTATATTCCTTAATTATATATGGTGTTTATGTTAATTATATCTCAGTAAAGTTGAGAAAAAAAGAAAAGATAGTCACATAAATTTGGAAAAATATTCCATTGTCATTAAAAGTACAAATCAATGTTATATAACACACATACAAACACACCCATGCTTATATATGCATGTGTTTATGTTTCAGAACTCCAACTTCAGAAATCAAAAGGAAATCATATATATATATATATGATATGTGTTATATATATAATATATAATCATATATATAATATGATTATATATTATATATATGACTTTCTATATTAAAAAAGTGACTGCAGTCTGATATTTCAAATTCTTATTTCCAAAATAGTTTTAAAAATTGTTGTATTCTTTAAAAAAAAAATAGGGGCTGGGGATGTGGCTCAAGCGGTAGCGCGCTCGCCTAGCGTGCATGCGGCCCGGGTTCGAATCCTCAGCACCACATACAAACGAAGATGTTGTGTCCGCCGAGAACTAAGAAAAAATAAATAAATGTTAAAATTCTCTCTCTCTCTCTCTCTCTGTCCCCCTCTCTCTCACACTCTCTCTTTAAAAAAAATTCTTGTATTTTCACAAATTTTAGGTTTCTCTCTATTGCAATATTCTATACAATGAAATAAATCTTATGCACACTCTATGATATGCTTTCATTTACCTTATTTCATGAATAAGCATAATACAAGAAGGCATATTTAATAACATAAGTTATCTCCCCATGTTCTCTTTTCCATAGAGGGAAGAGAATTTAACCTACAGGAGCAGACATAAGTTAGAATCCTAGATATGACAAAAACTAGGAATGTGATTCTGAGAAAGTTCACAAACTAAGTGTCTCTAGTGATAGTAATCTTTAAGTAAATATTGACTACTTTATCATCATCAACATCAGCATTTGAATGTCATCAATGTGTACTTCAATAAAACCTGAATGAAAATGCAGAATGACAAGAATGGCAACATAATTATCTCACTTTTCTTTCTAAAACCAATGCAGATGGACATGTCCTAGGCAGTACAAATTTTAGCTAATACATACCAATTCAATTCATGATCTAAATTTAACTTTTATGTATTGTTTATGCTTCACATTTGTTCACTTAAGGCTTTATTTGGGAAGCATGGTATATAATGCAAAGATTAAAATAAGATATGTCAAAGAAAACAGAAATTATAAAGCATTTGACTTAGTGCATTACTAAGGATGATGCAAATTTGACTATTTTTTAAGTTATTAAAGGAAAAAAATATTTTGTTTCAGTATAACTTCATTTTTGAAGCCATGAATTTAAAAATCTCTACCAAAAATTCAGTGGAAAATTTCAGAAATGATTTTTTTCTCAGCATCTTTCAATACAGAGTTATATAGTATATCTGTATAATGATTTTTATAAAAAAACATATTTATTTATATTTCATAACAATCTGTTAATTTCCCATTCTCAGTGTAAATTTAAACATACTGAAAAGAATGGGTTATATTCTGCCACTAATTAACCATTTTGATAATTTAATATGTATTATACCAATAGCTTTTGAAGTCCTTCCAAGTATCAAGCAATGTATTATATGATTTAGACACAAATAAACATAGTTACCATCTTTTTTCAAGGAATTTACCACCAAGTGAAAGGAGTGCAAAATATGAAAATATCATGCAATAGAGTAAGTAAACATTGCAAATAATGAGGGACTACATAAAGATTCTTAAGAGAAATGAGAAGTAGAACTACAAGCTGTTGCAGGGGTAGTACTAAAATAAATCTCACTTAATTTACTTAATAAATTACTTCAAACAACTAGAATTTGGCCAAGGATTGTTTTATTGTGTAAAAACTGGAATCTATGGTAAGACATTGAATGAAAAAGAATATCTTCAAGAGTCACATTCCTAGCCATGATGGAGAAACAGAAACCAGATCTAACCTTCTGCTCTAAACAACTAGAAAACAGAACAGTGCAAGGGCATAGGGTTTGCACACAGCAGACAAACAGCTGCTCTTGATATCTGCCACACTACCTGGAGGAACTTCTGGGCGACAGCACAGACTGTAGGAATGTAGATCATGGTGTTTGCTACAAGTAGAGGGAATTGGAAATTCGGAAGGTCAAGATGGCTAGAACTTGCCGAGCACACAGCCAGAGAGAATATAACTGCACAGAGAGCTCCAGAGATCTGTACAGTGTTGGCCCCAAATCTTCAACCGAATACTGATTGTAAGTTATGTGTGGAAACTATAAAGTTTAAAAATCATCCCCCCCACCAAAAAAAAAAAAGTTCCAACAGAGAACAGATAAAGATGGAAATAATATTGCTCAGGAAATATGTTCAAAGGAAGAAAAAAGGCCTTGTTTCTTCCATGAGAAAGAAGAAAACTTAGGAAATACAAAGTTAGTGAAGTAAGATGATCATGCAAAGGATTGTGAAGTAGCATCTAAAGAGAGAAGAAAAATTGGTGAGCATTTGAAAGTGCCAAGACCTTTCTCTGGTCACACCCAATAGTTTTAAACATGACTTCTAATGCTCAAATTTTCTACAACATTGGAACAGAGTAGAAAGAAACAATAAGAAATTGTCCCTAGATCAGCATAAAACATATCCAAGATTGATGCAGAAACAGCCATATGATTTCCTCAGGATAGCCAATTTAATTCAGAAATCTCCTGTTGGATTAGTTTGTCCAAACCTCCATATCAAAATACCATGGGCTGAAACAATAGAAATGTGTTTTCTGACATTTCTGGAGGAAGAAGGCTAAGTCAGAGCATGAACAAGACTAGTTTCTGTTTCCAGATTTCTGTCTGAGTTGCAGACAACAATGGTGTCACTGTGTCTTCCTTTGTGTGTGAGATCTCTTGTGTATTCATGAGGACCCCAATTTCATTAGCTCTGAACTCCACCTTAATGCCCTCATTTAACATTAAACACTTCCTACAAATTGGTGGTAGGGATTCAGGATATGAAATTTATGGGGACCGAATTCAGTGACTTTAGCTTACATTAAGGGGAATTAAGAGAGAGTTAAGAAAGTTTTCAGGAGGAAACAATCTCTCATGCAAATGATTCTTATAGAAGACTTAGATAAACCATTCTAAAAATATGGGGATTAATTCCATTGGGAGTCACAGAATGGAGGACAATAAGGGAGATTCCTTAGAAGAATGACTCTTTGACAACAGTTCTTGAAACAAAAACAAGACTTCAGCAGGGCTGGGGGTGAAAGTCACTTTAAATTCAGAGAACAGCTCCGTAAAGGCATGAAGTGAGATTTTTTTAGGAAGATAACTCTGGCACGAGAGGAAAATTTTTTTCTTTTGGACATAAACAAACAACTAGTACTTGATTTTTACTTATAGAGAAGGTGAAAGTTATTGGAAAATGTATAGAAAAATCATATATTAGATGAATTTAAAATAGCAATAGATAAAAAATGTTGAAAGATGAAAAAATAATAAAAATCACAAATAGACACTATAAATTACTTACATATGGTTTTAATTACATTATACCTCTGAAAAATTGTGCTTCATTGTGTATATTATATTATAGGAAAGAATAATTTCAAAATTCCATATATTAATCTTTTCCAGAAAAATCATTTAAATAGTCATATGCTATAATTATCCTGTGAATTTTTCTTATTGTTTATAAGATGATTTATCTAGAATACATTATGAAAATGAAGAAGATAGTCTTCATTTGTGGAAATTACATATTAGCCAAAATGACTAGTCATAAAGGAAGAAATAACTTTCAGAAAATAATTTAGAATCATTCTTGAAACCTATACTAAAGACTTATGAGTACAATAATGGATTAAAAATAACGTGATTAACATTGGGTTATTGAGTTTTCATTAAATAAATAAAATTTTACTCATTATATTGATTAGATATTCTACTTCTTACAAAATACCTTCCTATATTAATTTTTTAAACTGAAAAATAAGAGATTATGTAAAGATTTTTTTCAGTCTAAATGTTTACATTCTGATGTGACATTTTGTGGATCTGCAGCTCAATAAACTTGGTTGCTAAGGAAACAATTTCTAAGGAAACAGAAGTCTGGATTTTTCTGTCATTGGCTATATGCTGAAAGAAATGAGTAGTAAACAGATAGTAGAGCCTATCTTAAATACAGGTGCTCATCAATTACACTTAAAAATAAATACTCTAAGGAATAAATCTACCTATTTCATGTTGGAAAAAATTTGCAGATTAATTGAATTTTTAAGAAATGTCTCCTTATCTAGGTAAAAGTATTACATGTATAGCTAATCATATTAAGAGATACATGGTCAAAATTCAAATTAAAAACTTAAATCGAAAAAGGATTAAAATATAATAGCTTGAAAGTGTTATAATAGAAGAAAATCCTATTCAGTTCTTCATTTTGTCACTTGAAGAGGTAGAGGTTGGTTTGTACACTATCTCAGAGAAGTTTACAGGAAGCTGAATTAGAATTTAAGTTTCCAAACTTAAATCAGTTTCTTCTAGTACTAAGTTTACTTCAAAATGAATGGACAACAAGTATATGAAAAAAGTGTTCAATATCTCTAGTAATTAGAGAAATGCAAATTAAAACTACATTCAGATTTCATCTTACTCTAGTTAGAATGGAAATTATTACAAATACAAATAACAATAAATTTTGGGGAGGACGTGGGGTAAAAGGTACAGTCTTATATTGTTGGACTCCAAATTGGTGTAACCACTCTGGAAAGCAGTATGGAGATTACTCAAGAAACTTCAAATGAAACCACTTTTTGACCTGACTATCCCACTCCTCAGTTTATATTCAAAAGTTTTAAAATCAGCATACTACAGTGGTGCAGCCATATCAATATTGATAGCAGCTTAATAAAAAATAAGCTATGGAACCAACCTAGATACCCTTCAACAGATAAATGAATAAAGAAATTGTGGTATATATATATACAATTAATAAAGAATAATATGTTTATGATGTCTTCAAGTAAATGAGTGAACCTGGAGATTATCATGCTAACAGAAATAAGCCAGTCAGTCCCCCAAAAAACAAAGGTCAAATGTTTTTACTGGCATGTATGTTTACCTTAACCCACAAAAAAAGGGAGAGAGGAATAGATATTCAGTAGATAAAACAAAGAGGTGTGAAAAGAAGAAAGGGGAACAGGAAAAGGAAAGACAATACAATGAATTTGAAATAATTTTCCTATGTACTTATGTGAATATACCTTAGTGAATCCCACCATCACGTACATTCATAAGAATGGCGTCCTAACTAGAATAAAATATATTTCATTCTTGTACAATTATATGGAAATGAATTCTACTGTCATGTATAACTAAAAAGAACCAATAAAATGGTTTTAGAAATGATAAAATAAACCTAATTTCTACGAAATGTCTACTCTCTTTTCAATATTAAGGACATAAATATGAGTGAAGCACAAGACCAGCTTCTAACAGCTCATTGTCAGGTGTGTTCTCAGAAGAAATGGACGATTACACATGTGAGTGCAAACCTGTGGCTGTCACAGAGGAGGGGCCATTATGGAGGTGTTGGACTAGGGTCTGGTAGCAGTTGTTTGATCAAAGTCACCAAAGAGCAATGGGAGATTGCTGTGAGGATAAAGTAAGAAGATAAAGTTATAGCTTGGGGCTCAGTCCCAGAACATAGGAAATTTTTAGCACATTTAACCAAATGGCTTTCCAAGTCATTAGTAATGACTAATGCAACCTTGACCTTTAATCATTAGGTAGTTTGCCCTATTTAGGGTCAGCTACTGTGAGTCTGTAAGACACTGTTACTAGCCTCCCATTTTTCAGTTCTTACCTTACTTCTAAGTACTTGTGTGTTGATCCCAATTTGAACGCTCAGACACCATTTATGCTTGTATTAATTTACCTAGAAGAATTCCAAAGAGACACTGACCATACTTTACCGACTGGGAATCAGCCTGTCTTCAGGGTCTTTGTTTTCTGTCTATTTCTTTGTACTACAAAATTGAAGTTTTCTGGATTCTCATGTTTTGTGACTAGAATAATTAAATGACCCTTAAAACACCTTCTGCCTCTTAATGTGGGTGAGTCCTGTGAATATAGTGAAATATCAATTGTAATTTTGTTATGTTTTATGACATAGGGAATATTAAATGGATTGGCCTAGTGTAATCTAAAAAGCCCTTCAAAAGTAGAGTTTTCTTCTACCTGAGGCAGAAGAAAAAAATCAAAGAGATTCAAAGGTTAGAGGGATTTGACATTTCTAAAACAAGAATAGATAAATTTGAATAGTTACTTATCCAATGGAAAGTTATTGGTTTTTCCCTAAGACTCTCATGATTTTTCTTTTATATTTAAATACTTTTCATACAAAGAAAGTGAAATGTTAAAGATTCTGAGGATCAGAAATCAATTTTAACCATGAAAGTTAAAGAAAACAACATCAAAATACCTTCAAGAATACCGGCTTTGAGTTAGATTAAAATTGATTATGCAGGATAAGAGCCTCTTTCAAAGTGAGGATACCAAAGATGTAAGTTGAACATTTAAATCTATATATGTCTTTCTGACACCTGTAATTGCCAAGAAATAAATTCCTCCAAGTAATGATTGAAAGTTAGCTTTGAAAGGTAATAAATACTTTCAAGAAAACAAAATATTTAAAAGCATCATTTAATTGTGTATGGTAGCTTTGCTTATGTGTTATTAGTAGCTAAGTATTATTTGAAAGAAAATTGATGTCAGTAAATGGAAAGCTTCAAAGGCAAAATAAATGCATAAATAAATAAAAGATCAGGGATTCAAATGACTTAGCCAATGGGAAAGATTCTGATAGAGAACAAGAAGAATAATCTTGCAAACAATTTTAATAGGCAATAAGTATGTTTATATTAACAAAGCTATTACAATCAAACAATACTAGTTAAAATTTGGACATACCCAGCACATTGAGTAGTTTACTCTTTTCCATGTCCTTAGTCATGTATAACTTAAAAAAAAACCAAAAAACTATTCTCAAATAATTTGGGCTGCTTTTATTTTATTTTTTCAGACATGTTTTACACACACCACACACGCACATCAATCACAAGTGTGTGTGTGTGTGTGTGTGTGTGTGTGTGCGCGTGCGTGGGTAACCCTATGTATTTTGTCTTTATGTTTGTTGATTATTTTTAAATCTTTTCAAAACCTGGGTATAGAAATATCTATTGTTTGAAGTTTGGCATTAGAAATTTGTATATTATATAATTAATCAAATAGTAATATTATTATTTTAATTTTTGCTTCTGAGTTAAGCAATTAATAAAAAAACTCAACAAAAGATTCTCTGAAATGAGCTAAACAGAGAAAATGAAGACAAATACAGCCAATTTAATAAAACAAAAATAAAATAATTTGCAATTCTATAGATTATAATTTAAAGTAAATTTTATCTTATAGAGAAATATCTATATATCTAATATCTATATATCTGCAACTAATTTTGGTAACAGATTTGAAGTGAAGATGACTTAGAAATTATTTATTCTCATGCTTTGGTTTTCTCATAGAGTGAGAAGATCAGACAAGCTGATTAATTTAAGTGTCATTCAAAGGTGATAATTGCTTATTTATGTAATTGGCACTTCTAATAATGCCTTTTCTAAATTATACTAGAAACTAATTTTTCATAAATCTCTTTTCAAATGGTACTTTCTGATACTCATAAGATTTACATATCATTTTTGTGAAAATTACTATTTATTTCATCTGAGTCATGTATTTTCCTGAAGCTATAATGTTTTAGCCATCAACAATGTGTAGCACTGTCTCTGCTATCAATTTACATTATTTTGAGATATGTTCAACTCAGAAAGAAAAATCCCAATCCTCATATCAGATGGATTCAGTTTGTCCACCTACATGATTTTGTGTTTGCAATAAGCATGCAAATCCACTTTCGAATGGCCACATCTCATCAGCAGGGTCTAGAAGCACAGTGACCTCAAGGAAACTCAGAAGAGAAATCTGAATTCTCTCTTATTCATGCTACTATGTACAGTTTCTTCACCATTCATGCTTTCTTCTTAATAAATATCTTTTGAATTTACTTCATCATCTTATTAATTATAATGTTAAGAATAACTGTGATTTATATAAGCTTACTAACTCTAGACATTCAGATCAGAACAGTGTATACATTGGTTAGTTTGATCCTCACAATAGCTATATGTGGTGCTTATAATTATTATTCCCATGTTAAAAAGGTTAAGATGAGGCAAGCATTTTAGGTTAACCTAGGTCACACCCTTTCTAAGTGGATTTGGAACTGGATTGATTGACCCAACAATATGATTTATAGAGCTTACACCATGATAAGGACACTATAAACATAATATGCTAATTTATTAGGGATATTAGTAAAAACGTGCAACTTTGTTACATGCATGTTTGGGCTCCCACTATGTGTCTATGGCATCAAAACTGACATACACATTTTTTTATCTTTTAAAAAAATAATCAGATATAAAAGTGGGAGTTAATTCCTATGGGTTAATAAAAATAAGTAGTCATTCAGTTCATGAAAAAATGTAATTTGATATACATGTGCTACTGATTTAACAAAAAGATGTTTTTTCAAGTGCATACCATGATACGTATATGCCTTCAGTATTTAATAAATATTAAATTATCTAAGAGAACATAATTTTGATGGATTGAATTCAGCAATTAAAATGATATAAAAACATTATTTTGTTTCCTTTCTTTATATAAAGCTCATGAGACTACTGAAGAGTGACAGAGGCACTGGATTTAAAAAATAGATAAGAAAACAGTAGAGAAGATAAAAATGAATTCATAGTCTCAACGAAATGGCAAGCTACTTAGAGAAAGTTCACCTAAAATGAAAGCATAGATGGAACTCATATACAGAAGTATGATACATAGCTATAATCTTCAAAATTTTATGCTTATCATCTGAAGATTCTGTATTACAAATGGAATTTCATCCATTTGCAAATATGGATGAATCTTCCTGTCTCATTTCTTCAGGATTAAACCATTCTTTAGAAAGTGAAATGTTATATCAGAGGAAATGGGAAGAAAGAACCTAGGGACAGATGATTGGCGTTTAGGAATTAACGTGGTTTCTAAACTTGAAGGCTCTTATAATTTAATACGGAGAATGGAGGAGTTTGGTATGTTTTGCATTAGTTATGAAAGCAGAAGGAGGGGTGGGGATCTCAGGAAGAAAGGAGACACCTCTTATGAAAAGAAGGGAGCCCAGGGGAGGTGGTATAAGCCGCCTCAGAGCATTGGTTACTAAATCTTCTCTAACTGGTGATATGCATGAAAAACTACCAACAGCAATTAATGAAATCCAAAGAATGATTGGAAGCTTCTTGCCATAATATAGTCAGATGTGTAAAACTGTAAGACAGGCAAAAGTGTGGCTATGTACAGCAGCTAGATGAGAGAGTGGGGTATATTAGTCATCTGTAAGTGAACAAGTCAAAGGTAGGGAATAGATCAGTGATAAATTCAGGATAAATCTCAAGTTCAGGAATCAGGCTGTCAAAATTTAGAGTAATCCAGGTATTAAATGGGGTTATGACACTAGTTTAGAAATCAAAAAGAGCATGTGAACTCGAAAAGACAGTGAAACTGGGGGCAGGACAGCATAGAAGCTGCAGTGTTACAAGCAATTTTTAGACCTCCATTCATATAACCTCTAAAATTACTCATGCAATTAGTAGTGGTCTTATTGTACAGGTGAGAAAACTGATGCTAAGTCAGATAACTTCTCTAAATTCAAAGAGCTAAAAAGCCATGGATTCATTCAATTTTCCAGCTCCTACTATCTTCCCAGATAATGAAATTGAACAACTTGGGACTTTAAAAAAATCTAGATGAATAGCATGTTAATTATACAAGGACTCTGAACCAACTTTTGCTTTGTGTGTTTATACCACACCTGTTTAGCCACTGAAAGGCCTGCAAAACATAATCTGAAAAGAGAGTTCTGTCACAATCTCCTGTAGTAGCACCGAGGCTTGGTGATAGCACACTTCTTAAGTGTTCTTTTGAAATGTGTTTCACATCTATTATTCTGGGGTAAAAGGCTACTTGATAATAAATATACGAACAACCATAGGTATGCAGAATGTTAGATATAAAAAATGAGTTGAAAAGACATATTTTCAGATGAGAAAATTGAGATTAAGACAAGTTAACTCACTTAAAATTTTGACAAAACAAAAATAATAATCAGAGAACATATTGAGAATGTTTTATTATTTACTTGATTCCACTTTGATAATTTGGGGAAAATAAATTTAACAATATTAATATAAAATAACATTTAAAAATATTAATACACTTTGGTACTTTATATATTTTTCATGAATTTTATATAAAATCATATTTATCTGTTGTTTAAGTTCCCAAACCATTTTGAACAAGAAAATTAAATATTATAAGCAGTGGCTTTCATGATGAATTAACCTCATACTCCAAAATTTGTCTTTAGAAGAAAGCTATAGATTAATCTGTAAGATAATTATTTTAGTTATGTAATGTGTGGGAGTGTGTGTAATTTGGATTGGACTGTGTCCCCTTCCAAAAAAACTGTGTTGAAATCCTAACTCCCAGTACCTCAGAATGTGATATTATTTAGAAATAGCGATGTCACTAATTAGAGGTGTAATGACCTAAGATGAGATTGTGCAAAGTAGGGCAGGGCCTTAATCAAATAAGATTGTATCCATATAAGAAGATGACATAAAGATAGGGAAAATTCATGAAACAAAAAAAAAAGAAAGAAACTGGAGTGATGTAGTTTCAAACCAAGGAATGTCAAGGGAAGAGCCACCCCTAGAAGCTAGGGGAGGCAGGATGGTCCTCCTCCTCAGGTGTCAGAGGGAGCTGATGTTGTTTCCAGACTTCTGGACTCTCAAATTGTGACACAATAAATCTTTGTTATTTAAAGCAAATAGTTTATGTTACTTTGTTGTGGCAGCTCTAGGAAACTAAGTTGTTCATCAAATATGTTCATAATTCCAGCATTTGTGTCATGATTATCAAGTTTCAGCTTCAATATAATCAAATCTCATTTCTTGAGCATCTGCTTTATTCCTTTATATCATTTTCTAGTTCTGTATTTTCTAATATATCGTCAGCTCTCTATCAATAGCTCATATTGTATAATTAAGTTTCTCCACTATATATCAACTTCCAGACACACAAAAACAAGTACTACACACACAGACACATATTCGTGCGTGCGCGCGCACACAAACACACACACACACACACACACACACACACACCTATTTAGTATTCTAGCTAAAATCATGTGATCAGAATATTGCTAAGGTTATGAAACATTTCATTAAGAGATAAATTCTCAATTCAACATGAAGGCACAAACAACTTTCCACAAATGACTATAAAACTTATCACTAGCCATCTATTTCAGCCTGAACATGACTCATTCATTTTTAGCAGATGCAGAAGTCAGAGTGTCTTTCTATGCCTTGGGGTCATAATCAAGAATGTCATTATAAAATTTTCAGACTTTTATACTTTATCATAGCTGTTGTTAGGCTCAGTTGTATAGCTGATAAAATTTCTTATACACGTTTTTGAAGCCTGTCTGGAAAAATTGTTTTGCCTAATTTATTTTTTTGTCTTTAGGTGATATTTCTCTATTCATAACTGATTACTAAACTAAATAAAAATTGACCTTCAAAGACTATTCAGAAACAGACCATTCCTCAAGCCTTCACTGTGGACAGACTGGACTGAGCCGTGGTCACATCTTAGCTAGCTAGGACATTAGCATCTTGGCTTTCTTCCTTGCTATGCCTGTGCCATGCCCACCCACTGATCTACCCCAGCCATGCAGCAGAGTGGTCACATAGATTATTTCACTTCATTGCTCAACTCCTATAACATTCTTTTGTTGCACTCAGAATAAAAGACCAGAACTAAATTGGCCTAAACTTCTTATTAGAGTCTGCTTTTGCTCCCCCTTCACCATTATATATCTTCATCCTCTGAAAGTGCCCTGATCTCTTCCACACTGCCTGCTCTAATCTCTTAAAAAAATTGTCAAATACAAGCCTCCCTTAACACAGTGTAGACAGGGCTCTTTGTGGTATTCTTTCTCTCCATAGTAGTACCGCTAGTTCTCATTCCCTTCTAGTTGGTTTCATCAAAGAGCATGCTGTTGTCCCTCACTGGTCAGCTAAGAAATTATGCCATCTCTCAACTCACTCTACATATACTTTTTTCTTTTATCCATATAGGTTATCACAGTTTCTATCTCTTTCTCATATATACATATTTACAAATATATCTCTTTTCCCTATCACATATATATATATATATATGAACCAATATTCAAAAATAACCTATATATATGTGTGTGTGTATACATATATATGTATTACATATTCATATAAATCAAATTGTGTAGGAATACAGACTTATTATGCTTAGTAGTTATTATCTATCTATCTATATATATGTGTGTGTGTGTGTGTGTACATATATATGTATTACATATTCATATAAATCAAATTGTGTAGGAATACAGACTTATTGTGCTTAGTAGTTATTATCTATCTCTCTCCACTATAAATTAAGCTTCAGGATGGCAGGGGCTATTTTACTTAGTATTGTATGATTTGTTCCAGAAATATAATTCAGGACATGTACCCTCAATAAATTCTGATAACAAGGAAATATGGATATTAAAAAAGAAAAAAATTATGCTAACTACTATTATACTGAAAGACACTGCCAATTTTATGTTATTGACATTAAATAACATCTCAAAACATTGCTGATTGATGTTTATAAAAGTGATAACTTGTCCTAGTGCACCATATGCTTCAAATATAAATGGAAAAAAAGAACACTTACACACTCTTGGTGATATTGTAGATTAGTACAACTACTATGGAAATAAATATTCCTCAAGAACATTAGGAATGGAACCACCATATGATCCAAAAGACAAGAATTGTAAGCTAAGTTATCTTCTCACTGGTTAAGAACATGAGTGAGAACCCAGTTTTATCTTCTGTTCTGTTCATGTGTTGATGTTTGTGGACTGATGTATTGAGGACCTTGACAGTGAACCCCCTCTCATTAAAGAAATAGCTTGAGTTGTGTACTTGCAAAGTCAAGAGAATTTGACACTGATGACCCTCTGTCTCTGAACTGTTTTTGAGGAAACTCTTAAAGAACGTCTGGGTATAAATACAAGTACACACGTAAAGGTAAAACTATGAAGAAGAAACTTCCCACAACTTATTTACCATTGTCAACCCAGTGCTGGAATCCCTTATAAACATTCTCTTGTCTCTAACAATATATTGGTTATTTTTGAATATTGGTTCATTTGAATTTTAAGCATTAGTGTCTCTTATATTTGCTGTAATATCATGTAACTTGTTTATCCTCTTCTAGCAAATGATGCTATTAAAATATTTTTATTTACAAGCATTAAATAGCTTATCTCAGGCCACTTGAGTATCTAACATATATGGACTTAGACTTTACAATTTATGACAACAAATTAAGTGATGGCCATACCAGCCAAAATGAAAATATCAGAGATCTTAACATACCAAAGTGAAAATGTCAGAGACCTTAACTTTAGTAACTATGCAAAGAACTAAAGTCAGCATACTATAGAGACCTATACCTATCTGTGTTTACTATAGTAGTAGACGCATATCCAGGTTTATAGCAGCACCCAAACAGCCAATTAATGGACCAACCTAGATATTTGTCAACAGGTGAATGGATAACAAAAATGTAGTATATATACACCATGGAGTTTTATGTCATTTGATGTTACATGGACAGAACTGATGAAGACCATGTTAAAGAAAATAAACCAGGCACAGAGAGCCAAGGTCTACATGATTTCTCTCAAATGTGAACAGTAGAGAGAAGAAAGAAAAGAAAAATAGGGGATGTCATAAAAACAGACGGATTTCAATCAGAATAAGGGGTTTGGGGAAGGGGTAGAGGGGTGAAAGGGCAAGTGCTGGGGAATGAAATTGATCAAATTATATTATGTGCATGTATGAATGTCACAATGAAGCACACTATTATGTATAATTATAATGCAAAAATAAAATATTTTTAAAATTTTAAATAAATAAATAGTTTGAAAGGCAACCAAAATACTTTTCCATTAATTTCTTACATACATATGACTGACAAGAATAAATAGAATTGAGAAAAACATGCCTGTGGAAAGGCAAGTACTTCTTACCAACAGAATTGGCTGTGTTGGCCCCACCCATTAACAAAAGACAAGGTCTCAGATCTTTACTCCAGATTTGACCTCTATTCCTTTGTATTCCCTGATCCTTTACTAGGCTCCCTTAATTCCTAGAATGAGAGGTTTCATTCGCTAAAAGACCTGAGCAATAAGAACCAGTGAAAGCTAGAGAACATGAGAATAAGCAGAACTTCATCTCATCATTGAACCCTATGTCTGAAGAAAAGTCCATATCTAGAACTATCCAACTCAAATTCCAGTAACAATTCAAGCAGTTGCTAGTGGAGTGACCTCAACCAAGATAAATTTCTCATCCTTAAATCTGTGCAGAGACCAGATCTCAAAGCCTAAGTCAGTTAATAAGTTATTATACAATAAAACCACAGTTGCTATTGGTATAAGTCCTTTAAACAAAGAACTGAGCCTGTGTTACCTGAGTACCCAGAGATGGCTGCTGAGTATGTCTCTGTGCTATTTCTTCATTAATTTACTCACTGTCCTCCATGAGCCTTATTACATTCATGACCTTTCAAGGGACTGGGCCTTGGCACAGGTCTTCCAAGTAACACAGGAAATGCCTGTCCTTGTGCTCAGACTCATGCAATCCAATATCAGTCCTGCAATTCTGCTATGCTGAATCCTTGCTCAATAACAACTATTTCCTAAACGAATCTTGATTCCTGGACACTTGGAATCAAGCCCTATACATAATGATTACCTATAAATAAATCATGTCTTCTGCCTTTACATGTCTCACTAGCTGCGTAGAGTTTCCTGGTATCAAGTACTTATCTACCCAGGCACACTAGCCATGATTAAGCTGATTATTTCTCGAGCTCTCTATTTACTGAGCTGTCCCACTTCTTCCTTAGGGGTTAAATACTTTGACCTTGTTCATTTTCTCAGTCTCAGTTGTTCTGCACTTGCCCATGCCCAGGCTTCACACATGCACAGCTTATACTGTTGTGTTCAGAGCAGCTTCTGTGCTAAGGCTCCCTAAGCTACATTAAGTTAATGGGTTATTGTCATCATTTTTAAGATAGGTGTTTCACAGTCCTTCCTGGAACTCTATCATTACAGCAAGCCTTTGGATAAGGCATTATATCTTTTACCATGTAGCTCATGTCTGTAAAGAGCCCAAATACTGCTGAGGAAGCTAAGAGAAAAGCAAGAAATGGATAAAACCAAAGCAACATTGTGTTATGCACAGTGTTCTATAAAAGAAAATAGAAAGGGAAAAAGAAAGCTTTCTTTGCAAAAGTTCTCCTATAAGAAATAAAACCTGAATTGGGTCCAGAATAGGCATTCTGATGAACTGGTGTATCATCTTTGAAGAAAAAGGGGAAAATAGAACCATACTTATGAAATCCCCCCTTCTTCTTTTTCCCAAAACCTCAGGATGTTTAGCAAACAAGAGCAAGCCTGGGTTGGAATGTTTAGATACATATGATCTTGAAGGACATTGGCTTTCTCATATGCACACTAGGAACTAGAACAAGTTGGTGTTATCTGTAAAAATTACTTTCTTTCATGTACACCAGTCTGTCCAGCCACCAGCACTGGCTTCATTAAAGAAGGTTCAAACTGTGAACAAGACGCTAGGGAGTTTTTAATTAAAGACAAGACTCTAATTACCTTTAAAACCAGCTCCAGGACAGCTCCTCCTAGCTCCAGCCTCCAGCCACCTAATGTGGTAGTGAGGTTTACTAAAGAGGCCAGAGAGAAAGAGAGAGAGAGAGAGAGAGAGAGAGAGAGAGAGAGAGAGAGAGAGAGAGAGGAGAGAACATGCCATGGAGTGAACTTTTATTGGGGAACAAAAATTCCAGGGAAAATCCCATCCAATGAAAGTTAAGGGGGGCAGCATCCCAAGGTCAAGGGTGATGATTGAGTCTTCGGGGCAGTGGCCAGACATGCCTCTGTGTGGACAACCCCTAGGATCTGGAGAAGGGTGGGGAAAGCTCTGACACAGCTGTGTCTAAGCGCCTCTCACCCAGCCACGGAGGAAACTCAAATCACATGTGAGGATGGCCTCCCGCACACTAGGACCATTGCTTCTTGGGATGCTGGTCATAGAAGCAAACTAGTGCTGATGATGTCATCACTTCTGCAGACTAACATATGAACCCCTCTCTCAGAGGTGACTGGGGCATAACTGAGGGCACTGTGTGAAGAATACATGTCACTCATTCAGCCTACCACCAGTAGACAAAATGCAGTGAGTGAGAAGATCTAAAGATAAATTGTGAAATAGAAGAATGAGAACTGAGAAAAAAAGAATAGAGAATGTGTGGGAAGAAAAATGAGAAGGAAAAATGTCCAAAAATAAATCTGAGAGGATTCTAACTGTTTAGAGTTCTGCAGCCCAGGAGGAGGTTTGCAGGATAAGTGTCTGTTATTGGAGGTGGGAAGAAAACTATAGAGCACTTGAGCTATAGATAGGGCCACACACATAATTTGTCAAACCAAGTGCAGAATTAAAATGCAGGGATACTTGCTCAAAAAAAAAAAAACAAACAAATTAAAAAATCTGTGTTATTACAAGTACTGTGATATAAAGTATTGTTTTCTCTTTCCACAGCCATTCTTTCAATTTTTCAGTCTTTTTATTTGCAGTTTAATGTTATTCTAAGAGAAAAAAAATTAAAATTTTCAATTATTAGCATAAATGTTAACATTCTTCTTTATACTGGGTAATGCCAGCTTCCATAGAAAATATAAGGGAAGTTAATGCATAGAAGTAAACATCAATATTACATAATTCATATTTCATGGTTCGTACATGAACTTAATTCTTAATATAAATAGCAGAAACATTAACAAAAACTAACTCAACAGCTTTTATTTTACTACTTGACATGTGTACATTATAATACACTGCTTTGTGAAAGCTAGTGGCTTTTATAACACTTGAACTTGCACTTGCTTTGAGACACACTGAACTCCCACACACCATGACTCCAGCAATTGTGGGGTCCTTCTGAACATGAGGTCCTGTGTGACTACAGAGGTCACACACCCCTGAAGCCAGCCTTGGACACAGATGTGAGGACTTCACAAAGCAGATAATGAGTGTCTACCACTGTTTGTGTGTATATGCCAAGTCTCTACCAGAGTAGTATAGAAGACAAGGACAGTGTGATTCTAGACAGCACAATAGGACTATGCACATCTGAAATCTGAACTTCTGGGAGTCCATCGATGGCTGATACAGAAACCAAACTGAGGACTATAAGAACTCACATACATAGATATGCCGGATGTTGGAAAGCTTTTTCTATAAAGAACAAGACAGTAAGTATTTCTGGGCTTTGTAAACTATATGACCTCTATTGCAATGATTTAAGTTTGTTGTTGTATAAAATCAGCCATAGGCAGAATGTAAATGAATAGGCATAGCTGTATTTCAGTAGAACTGTCTTTACAAAAACAGGTGTTGCACTCGATTTGGCCTGGAGGCTATAATTTGACAATCTTGGTCTATGCTATTAATTTTTCCAAGGTTACATACTGCTGAGGTGGATATTTGGCAATGAAGATGAAAGTATTTTGAATATATTTTAAAGTATATTGAAAGAACTAATGAATCTGTATGAAAAGTTTTGTATTATGATTTGTAAACTATCACATTCACTCTGCTACGTATTGTTTATAGTGTCAACAATACTATTCATTTCAATGACCAGTGGGAATGAAATACAAGTAATGAGAGCTCTTGAATACTACTAACTAGCATAACAGAAAAACATGGGACATTCATTTTTTTGAGAAAAATGCTGGGAGATATACAGGAAAGAAAATGTCTGAATTTTGGATCTAATTTTATTTCTCATATGTGCTAAATTTCAGTAGACACAATTTCAACCATAGGAACATCAAGAGTGTTTATTACTGTGTCAGTTCTAAATGGGATTAATTATATGTATCCCCAGAAAATTAGAACAAAAGTGACTATTAAATACTGTCACAAAAGCCTCTGTCATCTATGCAAATACTTCCTTGCCTACAAGAAGAGGGTACCGAGTTGAGTTGCTTTTTCTGTAGAAAAGCAAGCTGTGCAGTTATCATAGGAAGGGTCTCTTTTTTTTTTTTTTAGTTTGGACATCTCTTTTGACATGCAATAGTTTTCTCAGGAAGAAATACTCTGTCTCCATATATGTTGCTTTATAAAATGCAAGTATTTTAATGAGAAGTTTAAAAACCCTAGGATATAAACATATAATACAAAATAGAGTTTTAAAAAGTGTGATTGATTTAAGAAGATATAATTCGTATCTGAACAGTTTTGGTCCAAATTAAACAATCAAGCATGTAAATGCAGAAACAATTACAGAAATGTTTGATGTCTGTCAGAAAACAACCAGTGAGAATCTACTTACTGAACAAAACAATGCAATTAATTCCATTCTATTTTCTCATATTTTTATTATAAGAAAGCTGCATAAATATAATAATGATTTCAATATAAACCTAATGATTCATTTTTTTAAAAACTAGGGATCTCATATTTGAACATAGATATGTATACATGTACTTCATGCAATATATATATATATATATATAATTTTAAAATTTGATTTCCTGTGACTATCATGATGCAATGATTTGGCATGATTTTCTACATAACTATATTTCTCAATATTCTTGTAAAAGCATCATTATTTTCATCTAATGTGAATAAAATAGGCAAACACTTTCTGAAATTTTCTTGATCATTATAACCTTATATTCAAAAACAATGATTTCAGATTATAAAATGTATATAAACAACATCACTTTTAAAAAATAAATATTAAAGGCAATGAAAATGTTTTGAAGAATCTAAGATATAGATATATGTAGTGTGCATGTACTCACAAATATGTTGCATACATGGTTTACCATTTTTATTGATTTAAATAAAGGAAGCAATTTTATACATCAATATTTATTTAATACAATCATCATTTTAGAATGAAGCTTTTTCTAAGTAATTATTCTTTTAACAACATTACATTTTGGGGAATATCAATAATAATTTTCTAGGATTAAAATCATGATATTTTAAAACTTGAAATCCCTGTTATTGCACAATCCTTCAGAAAGATGTACCAGTTTACTTTTCCACAGAGTGAAGTGCCTTCCCATATCTTTACTAACTCATAGTATTATAATAAGAAAAAATTGCAAGTGATAAGTTAAATCTATTTAATCTTAAATGTGATATTTTGAATTGATTTTTATGATTGTTAATAAATTTTTACTGTTTATAATTCATTTGTAAATTGTTTTATTGTTCAAGATGTCATTTTTTCTTTGAATTGAAAGAGTACTTAGTAATCATACTTATACCTTAGGAAGCAAAATATATATCTGTATATATATATATACAGAAAATATATATATACACTTAGCTCTTTAGCTACAGGAAGATATATATATATATCTTTAGCTACATTTATAATCATTATTTTACTTAGAAAGGTAATCATTTCAATTTTTCTGCCACAAAATGTACATGTCATCAACATTTCATTTCTGATGTTTCGCTTGTTTTTAGGCTTAAACATTTTGATTTAGAGATCAGAAAACTTTTTTTTTCTTGAAGATATTTCAATGTTTATTCTACAATTTTTTCTGGCTAATTTTGATAGAATATATTCAGGTGTAATGTGCAGAGGAAACATTTTCAATATAACAGTTCATCAACATGATTTAGTTAATATCAAAATCTTTTTCTATGAATTCAAAATATCTTTCTTTTGGTAATTTTGTATATAATATGCATATACAGACCACCTATTTATATATTTAAATCTGGATTTACACAACAATAGAATAATTTAATTACAATTTATATTGGTATATTATATAAACACATAGCTTCTCACATTTCCCTTCCTATTCAACATTTCCTTGTTTATATTCTTGCACTTTAAAATAAATTGATTGTGCCAGGCCCTGTGGTGCACAACTGTAATTCAGGGGCTCAGAGGCTGACGCAGGAGGATCACAAATTCAGTGCCAGCCTTGGCAATGGCAAGGTGCTAAGAAACTCAGTGAGACTCTGTTTCTAAAAAAGAGACAAAATAGACCTGGGGATGTGGCTCAGTGGTAGAGTGCTCCTGAGTTCAATACTTGGTAGCCCCCTCCCTCTCCCCCAAAAAAGAAATGAATTGATTGGGCTGTGGTGTGAATTCTGCTGTGATGTTAATGCAATCACATAGCATACAAGAGGCTCTGGGTTTGATCTCCAGCACCAATAAATAAACAGATAAATAGATAGATAGATAGATAGATAGATAGATAGATAGATAGATAGATAGATAGATAGATAGATAAATAGTTCTAAGTATTGTTCTATTTGAACTTTTTTTTTTACAATATGTTCACATTAATTAAATGTTCTATATATTAAGGGGATGCAGAATAAGAAATATCTCCATTTTGGTATTTTTGTGATCTTCAGAGAATTTTACCTTTTAAAAACACTTTTTTCTGTATAGTTGTAAGAAACCATAGTTTGAATTTTGGTTTACTTAACACCATGATTTAAATATTTGTGTCCCCTCAAAAATTCATTTTGGGACTTAATTTCCAGTGCACGAGTATTAGACTTACAGGAGGGTATTAGAACATAAGGGCCACACTGAATCAAATAGGAACAAGCTTGACTACACGAGTTCTGTCCTTCCTACTCTTCCTAAACATGAGGACATCTAGAAGGTGCATCTATAAGGACTGGGTCTTTAGACACAGATCCTCTGGCAGGTTGATCTTAGACTCTTGGCCTCCAGTAGTGACAAATTTCTATTCTTTGTAAATTACCTGTTATGTGATATAGCAGTAAAAATGAACTAAGACACTTAATGCAATTCTCCTTATTAAGAAATATAAATGTAAGGCTGGGATTGTGGCTCAATGGTAGTACACTTGCCTAGCATGAGGCACTGGGTTCTATTCTCAACACCACACATAAATAAATAAATAAATAAATAAATAAATAAATGTCCAACAACAACTGATAAAAATATTTAAAAAATAAATATAAATGCAATGTAAAAAATATGTAGAGATAAGGTATTTTGACTTGCTGATGTGTTTAATGAAATTACTTTTTTCAGCATTGAGAATGACTGCAAGGAGAATCCTTGCAGATTGTTGAAGAAAATATGTGTACTACAACCATTGTGAAAAGCAGTTTGAAATTTCCTCAGAAAATAAAAGAAATAGAACTAATATATGTTCCACGAATTGCATTATGTATAAACTCAAGGACAATGAAATAAGAATGTCAAAGGGGCATCTGATTTCCTATGTTCATTACCATGTTATACATATAGCTAGAAATGAAAACAACCTAAGTGTCTAACAGCTGATGACTGGATAAACAAGAAGAGGCACATATACACAATGGAATGATTCTATCATGAAAATGGTGACATTCTGTTGTTTATAATAAAATGGATGAAACTGTTGGTCATTATCTTAAGTGAACACCAAGGCACAGAAAGATAAATATCATGTTTATATGTATGTAATCTAAAAAAACAAAAGGGTCTCATAGAAGCTGAGGATGAGATTGGTGATTATAAGAGGCCATGAGGAGGTCGATAGATAGATACTAGTTAGGAGTCCTGGCACACTATTGCACAATAGGATCAATATTGATGATGATAGTGGGCTACATTGTTTTAATCTAGAAGAAAGGATTTTGAGGCAATACATATGTTTAGTATGATTTGAACAATACATAATATAAATGTGTTTTGAAACAGCATATGGTTCCCATAAATATGTACAAAATTTTAGATATCAGTTAAACTTAAAAAAGTATTTAAAGAATGACATTGTATGTTGTGAGCTATTTGTACTTTGACATGTTGGAAGAATATTAATAAATGTCCAAGAGATTAGGAAGTGATACACATCCATTCAGAAAAAAAATGGAAAAACACTCTTAGTAAACTATAAATTGACTGTCAAAATTTGTATCAAATTATGTGATAACTTACAATATTAAAAATCTTTTTTGTCTTCTTTTATTTTGGGGAAAAACAACATTGTGTCATTTGTTAGACTTTTATGAAATTGTTTTTTAAATTCAAAATCTTAAACAACTAAGAATGGAATAAATAGAACTCATAGAAAATATTTGTTTTTGTGCCACATTTGTTCTCCATTGCTAATGGAGAATATTTGGATGAGGAAGCTCTGGTTGCTCTCTCCTATTTTCCTCCCAAATTTCTGATAAAAAAAACTAGAGTCATGTTGCTACAGGAAAATAATGTTGAACTGCTAGAATCTGTCCCTTTCCTTTTAAACTTCATTTGCGCCATTCATTAAACTAACTCATACTGACTGGTCCCCATTACAAGACAGTTTAGAAAGACAACTTAGAATCAATTTAATAGAGCTGTCACTATGTTACAGAGAAAGCAATCATACATTTCAAAGGGTACACAAACTCAAAGAAACATGTTGACAGAATTACCTCCACATGCCTCCCTTTGCTAATCTCAAGAGTTTGTTTGGAGTGACATTTTTTTTTTTCCTCCCTGAATAGCCCAACACAAAGTGGGGGATCCACTATAGCAAGGGAGCCCAGAATGATGGAATTGTTACTTCAAACATTTTTTCTAATATGAATATAGCATATAGCAAGGAAATTGCAGCACTCATCTCTCACTTTAACCACATATACTCATCTCCCTCCATCAATTGCACATTTTATATTTTGGCAGTGTCATGGAAACTCTGCAAGATTTTAGCACTGTGGCCCATTGTACTATATCCTATTTCATCTTTTTCCACAGAAAAGATACTATACTTTTAAAAAATCATTTCCAGCTATATGTTTTAATGACTTAACTATTAATATTTTCATGCAACTGTACAATTAAGTATAGATTATGATGCTATTTTGAGTAAGATATTAATAATGCAACAAGAATAAACAATTCAGAATCTTTTTTTAACATAAGTTTTTTTTTTTTTTTAACACAGTGCTGGTTTCAATTTTATGCTTGAGAGGATCACATCTCATGCAGTTTACAAAAATGAGGCAATAATTAAATTTATAATATTTTCAAAGTTAATCAGGAATACATATTTCAATAAGAATCTATAATTTTCAAATTTTAGCTTCACTTTAAAATTGATGATTTGTAGTGACTCTAATAGATTAGTTTATAGTTTCAAATCTACTGTACATCTTTTAAGTCATCATAGTGGAAATAATAACAAATGATGTTTTCTTACTAATATGACTAGTGATGTATTTAAAGTTTGAAAAATTGATCTTTTCACTGTTATAGAAACCACACAAGAAAATGTAATAGAAATATCTTTAAGAGAAACTGATATTGAATATACAACTCAGAGGGAAAATATATATATTTTTAGGGAATTTACTAAGTTTTAATTTAGCACATGTGACTAACCATTGTCTATTGTTGAGAAGTTTCCCAGTTAGACCAAACACACTGTCTTTTCTTAATGAATATGTGATAAAGAATAAATACATTGCTTACATATGTAAAGTATCTTTCTATATTGTTCATGTTTACAAAAATAATGTACAAATATAGTCATTTCATAAGTTTTAAAAAATATTTCAAGCTTATGTTTACTTTTAAATTTGCTGTCTTCAATTTTATTACAAACTTCTGAAAGGCATTTATGTACTTGACCTTCCATACCACTGGCTAGTTCTGCAATCACAGATTTAACTTGAGCATTGACTGATTTTGGTATTGTCAGGGGTTTGGAAACAATCCCCATCACATATGGAGATATCTCGAGATATGTATAGAGTTGAATTATAGGGTTAAATGCTCAAAAATTCTTTTATTTATTTTGTTTTATTATTTTGTACTGTAGATTGAATCCAGGGAAGCTATCCACTGAGCTATATTCCCAGCTCTATTTATTTTCTTTTATTTTGAGACAAGGCCTCACTAAGTTACTTAGGGATTTTCTAAGTTGCTGAGGCTGACCTCAAACTTGTGATTCTCCTGCCTCAGCCTCCCATGTCGCTGTAATTATAGGCATGTGCCTCTCTACATGGCCTCATTTTTTTTTTTCATCAAGAATGTATTACCATACTTAGGGTTAACTATGAAATTAACATTAAAACAAAATATTTCTAGACACTTATATGTACTGAAAATAAAGTACAGAACTGATATAGAACACACGAGGCTGGATACCTGAGGAATTTTCAGGAAGCAAGCTTATTTAAGCTGCAGCCATTCAGAGGGGCTTACTTATGCTTAACAATCTCTGGACCCTGAGTCTGGACATTCTTTTAGATTTATACCGAGTGGGGTGGTTATATGACAGTGGGAACATGACCATTATTCTTTGTCCTGTATTCTTAGGCTCCAGAAAGATTTCACACTTTTTGTCTGTAAACCTGGCATTTACAAGAAAAAGGAAGTGTCAAACCGCATTGAGCTCTCTGCAGAATGATGAAATACTGATGATATACTTTGTAAAAATCGTTTTGATAAGAAGAAAAGCTTAATTATAGTGATGGGTTCTTTTGCGTGGGGGTACCAGTCTGCTTCAGTACCAATACCATAATGTTTTAGAAATATTTCTCATTTTATTTATGTATAAAGTAAATTGCAAAAAAAAGAGATTATGAAAAGTAATGCTATAGAATTATCCCTATACACTGATTTGGTTAGAAAAATTATCAATTAAGGGTAATCCAGGAATACATATAAAGGAAAATACACATACTTAGGTAGTTTTTTTTTTTCCTAGCCATTACTTTGATTAACTATTAATCCTATGAAGATGTTTAGAATAGAGTTTGGCAAATACTTTCTGTAAATTGCCAGATAATAAATATTTTAGGCTTCTCAGGCTACATGGTCTTCATACCTACTCACTTCTGTCATTAAGTAGAAAAGCAGCTTTACATAATACATAAGCAAATGGGCATGGTTGTGTTAGTTCATCTTTATTTATAGAAACAGGCCCTTGGCAAGATTTGGTCCAAAGGCTTTTAGTTTGCCAACCCAGATTTAGAGATATTCAGAGATTTTGAAGGAGATTTAGCTGTCCCATCAGAAGTAGTAGTGACAATGTCCAGTTTTACCTGATATTTGTATAACTGATGAGGAATCTATACAAAAGATCACCTATGATTTTTAAAAAACTTAAGTGCAGATGTTCTTGTAGTAAAGATGTTCTTGTAGTACTAGTACTACAAGAACATCTGCACCTAAGTTTTTAAAAGTAACTTTTATAGAAGAAAATAACAGTAATCAAGATAGTTTGATACTGGGTAAAATAAAGATATAGATTAATAGAAAATAATAAATATTCTAGAAATTGATCCACATTTGATCCATATATGTATCATCAATTGAATTATATCCAAGTGTTAATTATATCCAAGTGTTAATGTGATTCTATGGATAAAGGATAGATGGCCTTCTAAGCACATGGCTCAGGTACTATTGTATAACCAAGCCTTACTATTTCCCTTTCTTTTGTTGCTAGTAAAATTTATGGTTGAGTCTGGAAATAAGACTGCATGATATTTGTCAGCTAAGAAGCTAGGAATAATTTATTTGCTAAACAAGTAAGATAGTTACGGTATTTATGTTAGTATAGATTAGGAAAAAAATGAAATACTCACTGTGAGGAATATTTTATGAAGTTTGCTTAAAATTAATTAAGGATTGCCTGGAAGAATTAAGGGCCCAGTTGAGGAAAAACATATGAAATTTAGTAGAATAATCCATTTTCACGAGTGCTGAGAAAATAGACTGGGAATTAACAAATATTGGTTCAGGGTATTAACATTTGTTCCTCTAGATCCTCTTTCTGCCTTTGTCCATGCTATCCTCTAAACAATGGAGATCAACTTAAATAGCTGAACTTACCCTCCAGCAACTGATGGATTTTGCTGATATGAAACACTATGAACAAACTAAATGAAAAAGGAGAGTAAGGTTGTTTATGTAACTCTGTCTCCTTTCTATTTAATTCACCTTTAACTGACTGTGTCCCATATTTTATGTTTTTTTGTTTGTTTGTTTGTTTTTCAGGTTCTAGGTCCTGCTCTTTTCTCTGTCCCTTCAGGCTCAGTGTTGATAATGGTGATCTGCCATTGTTAATACTTCAGATCCATACTATCCCTCCCAGTTTTTTTTATTCTATCTATATATTTGTAAATAATCCCTCTGTTAATCTTTTCCCCAAAATCCAATTGGAATGTTTTATCAATTCATTGATGTGACCCTTACAAACCAGTGGATGAACACATTGGAGAAGGCCAGAAAACTACTTGTAATTTATTCATTATTGTGTCTAAATTGATTATGAAGGAATAAACCTGGAAGAAGACCAGGAGATTTGAATGAGGTCAAAACTATCAATCTTCACAATTAGAGGGAAGTGATGAAAAGTGACAAGGTTATGTTCATAGGGAAAACTTAGGGTTTTATTTCTTTGTAGTGAATTTGTGTTGTGATTATTCCCTATGGGTAACTATGGGGTGAATTGTTTGGGAGGAGAAATTTTAACTCAGCTGCATTTACTAAGAATCTCACCTGTGATAAGCAACATGTTAGGTATTCTAGGTGAGCCAAAATAGTTAAGCCACAAGCTATTGTCTTATAACAGGGAGAATACCTCATTTAAATTTGTAATTAAATTTATGAAATTATTTTTTAAAGCTTTATAAAAATATCCTGATATTGAACCCATCAATGATTTGAACTTTCACATTACTAAGTTGCTAGCCATAAATTACACACCTGAAGTGTTTTAAGTACCATTGTTTCTTCTAAAGCAGAAATGTACTACCACTACCACACATACATATATGTGATGACCATTATTATCCAAAGTACATGTATGAGGACACGAATTGGTGTGAGTATACTATGTGTACAACCAGAGATATGAAAAATTGAGCTCTGTATATGTAATAAGAGTTGTAATGCATTCCGCTGTTATATGTAAATAAAAAAAGAAAGTATACATTTCTTACTTATTATTCTTATTTTTTTAACTTTGCTGCCAAAATTTAACACTTAAAATTCCAAAAGATAGAATGTCTTTAAATTATTAATTCCCTTTTTCTAATAATTACAGTTTTTTTAAACTTTTTTCTTCAGCAACCTTTACCAATTTGTCAGTAATTACAAAGGAAGAGGACATTAGTGATTTCAAAAGTGCTTGAAAATGAGAAATTTACCTAAGAAAATTGACTTGTTAATTATTCAAAAAATTCTGAATTCAAATTCACATGAGATATTATCTCCTTCAATTTTTGTATAATGTTCTTGTTTAATAAAGGGTATTAATTTAACATATGTACAGACTAATATACAATGAAAGACTAAAAGCTTTAAAATTTAATATGGTCACTCAATGAAGTTCACTTGTTTTTTTTTCTCATTAAAAATAACCAGTCCCAAGGATAATGTTAGAAAAGTATGTTATATTGTGTTCCGTCTACAAAGAAGCTATTTCAAGAAATGAGAATAATAAAAGTTATTCCAAAACTTTGAAAGCTGTGTTGTAATGAATTGAACTAGTTCACTTTCTGATTGCTTGCCAGCAGTCTAGCCATCTCCCACAAACTTCTGTATTGATCTGGTAGCCTTTGTGGCAGTGCATAAAGAATAACCATCTGTGTTGGGTACAGCAGCAGGTGCCATCTCCATTGAACTGGCTGCTGCCCTGATCACAATGAAGCTGTTTAGAGCACCTGGTGACCATGACATGCTTTCTTTTCTTTAGAAAAGAAACTAATTTTTAAGTTTACTGAACAGAAACTGAGAAACTCACCAGAAATCATCAGTTGTTGAGTCACTGGGAAGGACTCCAGTGATGGTGAAGTAAGTGATCTCGTGATGGAAAGAATCTGACCTGCAGCAGGAGATTCTTGGTCATGCACACTAGGATGAAGTTCCCATTTTGACCATTTTGAAGAAGTCCTGATCTTTTCCTTTAAATCAGGTGTTAAGGTCAGGTGATCCACATAATATGGCCAATCTGGTCTAATTAGAGACATGGGTAAAGAGGTCTGTATTGGAAGAGGTTGAGTTGCTGTCGCCGTATAAAACCCAACACTAGGAGTTACTTCTGCAAAGTAAGATAGTGAGTCTGCATATAGTGGTTGATTGTTTTTGAGGTCATTTGAATGTGTGGTTTCTGAATACATCTTGAAAGTTACATCTGAATATTGTTGTAAGTTTAATTCAAAATCTAGAGAGGTAACACTTGTGTGAAGTTTGAACAGTTGATAAGACACTTCACCCTCTTTCATGTCCAATAAATTGTCTTGATTTAATGCTTCGGTGGGACTCATAGTTACACTGTATTTTCCTAATCTTGATAGTTTAAGAATGTCTTCTGATACTGACAGATCATCAGTAGTCAGTTTTGAAGTCAAATCAGAATACATCAAGTCTGAATACACAGTTTGGGAAGATACAATGGATAAACAAGTCTCATTTGAACATAAATTAACATCTAAATTACTTGATAGGGTAATGGATTCTTCCAAGGATGAAAATAAAATTGTTCTTTTTGCACTCTTTTTAGATGGAAACAAAGATGACAGTTCTGTGAATGCCACTGATGGTATTATTTCAGTATGAGGAGAAAACGAATGCCCAGAAGTGATAGTTTGAGTTCCCATTAGTGCATACCAGCTGGCTAATATCGCTGAGTTCATCCAGAATGTCTCATAAAATTGGGACTGTTTACTATGCAAAACCTGATCTGAGAATTCATGAGAGGATTTTATTTCAGTCATAGAACATGTTGCACATGTTTGGCTTAATTCACTTAAAGAATCAGCAGCCTGTGATTTGATGTTTGTGAGTCTCTGGTTGCTAGATTCTTCAGTAATAACCCGATATTCACTGGGAATGGGAGTTTGCGTTCTAAATTGGTAGAGAGTTGATGAGTTTAAGATGGCTACCTGTTTGGATATAATTATCTTAGCAGGAAAAATGGGAGACATTGAGGGGCTCAGAAATCTCCAGTGCTTTCTTCTTGAAATTAAGGAAACAGCTGAATATTCTTCAATATCCTCTTGAGCCCTCCTAGAGACAATTGGAGGTGCACTTGTGGAAGCAGTTGTGAGCAGGAATCCATGGGAGAGTAATGAGAGTCTGTTTAACTTAATATCAGCTCCTGGAATGCTGCTAATTACTGAACTCATTGTGGCAGCAGAAAAGGCAACAGTGTGATAGTCCTCAAATAATGAAGATGATGTGGGAAAAATAAAATCTGTCATTAAGGAAGAGATGATAAATGGGGTCCTTGATCCCTGAGGAGAAAGAAAGAATGCTTGTGTAGCTGCTGAAGTTTGGATAGGCATATGTGATGCAGATGTTTTGCCCTGGACAATTTGTGCTGGATCATGAACACCAAAATTCAGAAACTGAGAAGAGGAAACATCTGTGGAAGAAAGAAGACTCTGTTTTGCTGAAAGCTCTCTAGTGGAAATCAGTTCTTTGAGTAAGTAGCTTTCAAAAGCTATGCCAATACTTAATGCTGCCAAACCAGTGGTTGCAGGAACATCATGCTTGAAAATATCTCTGTGTTTCGGAGCTTTAGAAAGGAAAAGGCAAAAAAGAAATCAGAAAAGTGAGTTAAAAATGAATAACTTTGGATCTTTAGCAAATTGCACTGCCACCTCACACCTATTATATGCAGACAGATTTGGCTCTGTAAATCACATTTCTAATAAAAGTGTATGAAGAAGTTTAGTGACTTCACAAACTGCATAAATGCAAAGTCTGTTATTATTCACATTCAATGGGAAGGCCGAAATAGAGTAATGGTGTTACACAAAATTGCCATTCTCAATCAAATGACTCCTTTAAATTATAAAACTAAAATTCTTTATCATGGATAGTACTGATAAATATTTGAACTATTTTGTTAGAAATATTCAAAATTTTGTTTTACTTTCTAAATAGTAAAATATTTTTTACATTTGATAACACTCTATTTTTACTATATTCTTTAAAAGAATATAAATCAGGAGCTCGGGTTGTGGCTCAGAGGTAGAGCGCTCGCCTAGCACATGCAAGGCACTGAGTTCAATCCTCAGCACCACAAAAAAATAAATAAAACACAGGTATTGTGTCCAACTACAACTGAAACATTTTTTTAAAATAACATACATTTATAAACAAAAATAGAAAATGATAGTTTCTTCTTAGAATGTACAAGAGTATTCAAAGACACTTTTTCATAGACAAAAAATATCTTATTAAGGACTGTAATTCTTACTAATCATTCTGAGTAACACTTTCTATATGAAGAATGAATTTGGAATTGAACATACATTCTACATTTTATAAAATGACATCATTTGACTTACTGTTAAGTCATAGCACATAACAGGAGACTCAAGTTGTTAACATTTTTCAAAATAGAAAAATAATCACTTATTTGTTTCTGAGAGTTTTCAAATAAATTATTGAATATAAAAACTTCATATAACAATTAAGAGGACATTAAATGAAGATATAATGATATAAGTAGTACAAGGCCCTTTTCAAAAAGATTCACTGATAGTTAAAACAAATATGCTAGAATTGGAGTCCAGTTATTCACCAAAATTTACACATCAGAATAAAGATTGTTGACATTTTTTTCCAGTTACTTCCCTTCCCCAAAATGTACTTATTAGCAAAGGATATCAATATTTTCAAAACTTAAAACAGGATGTGTAACTAACAAGAATTCTAAATTTTGCACCCTTAAAAAATCTATATCTTGGAAAAAAATAAAGAATTTAGAAATAAAAACTTAGAAAACAGGTTTTCAATATAAATTTTTTCAAACTCAACTTCATATTTTAATTACTTCTACTTACCTTCATTGCCTGGATAAGTATTCATTATGGTCCATATTTTTGTAGCCCTTGTAGATGGTAAGATACTGAACAACATTTCAGAAGGAGGCACTGTATATATTTGTGTAAAAATGGTTGGAGAGATGCTTGGAGAGATGAGAGGTGAACTGGTGATGCTGCTTATTTCATCACCACAAGGAAGCGCAGTGGAGCAACTCTGCAAAAGGAATCACCATAATTAAATTAAGCTCAAAGTTTCTTTGTTCCTATGAGGAGATTTTTTTTAAAGTTTATTTTCAGGTCCATTTTTCATTTTTATACTTACATTAAATAGTGTAAATCATTCATCTTATTTTACTTAAAAAAATGAAATCTTCATAGTAAAATTTATCGATATTTCAAAATTAGTTAAATCTTTCAAATTTGTGATATACTCAATTAAATGTCTAAATTTGTTCTTAGTTCCTTTAATTTCAATTCATGATACTCCCTTATATTTGCTTTTGGGATATTTTTTCCCCTGAAAAAATTGTACTTTGGTCTTCAGTATGGATATAAAAGCAATATAATAAATTATAAACCATTTTCTCCCAAAAGTCATATTTAGTTGACAGCCAATAAGAATGTCATATTTATAAAACATAATTGAAAACATTTTTTGTGATGTTCAACTAATTTTACTTTGTACTGGCTTATAGAAGAAATTGGCTTGTATATTTTGTAAATTGTTTGACATGAATAGCCTATTTCTGTCCTATCCTTATAAAATAATTTCCATACAAAACAATTGATTGAAGCATATTACAAAGAGATATTTTATGCATGCATAAATAAATGCAAATGGATCAAGGAGATTCTCTATAAAAAGTAGAGTTAAAACAAAGTTATATTAAAAAATAGAAAAACAGTTATATTATTTGAAGCATTTTGATCTTTAAACACAAATTTTGAAATGATTTAAAAATACAATTATATGTTTATTTACCAATAATGAAGATATAGCCAATAGATTTCCCCAATTTACTGCTTTAACATTTGTCAAAGGTTGTATTTACTTTTCACAAATCTTAGGTCTTGATTTAGACATATATTCTTTTTTGCTTTGTGGTTTATATTCTGTATTCACGTTCAGCTTATAACTAAAAGTTTCTATCAAGGTCAAAGGATTCATGATGTTAGAAAATTGCATTAAAAAGTCTAACATGTAAAAAATAGTCAAGAGTGAATCTGGAAGCAATATAAGAAACAACAACAACACAAAAAAGGAATATGATTTTATACTTAATGACCAAAAGATTTATGCTTTCCTCAAGGCTAAGCTATAGCATGGAAAGACTTCATAGATTAATTAAAATACACATGAAATCAGGGTAGAGACCAGAATGTTAGAATGCATCTGTACTCGTTTACAGTGAAGATGTGGCTAGTACATGGCTCATAAATGCTTGTATTGTCCTGGTCAGATCTTTTTTCTTGAATCCTAATCAGAAGCCATTATTAACTACCATGAGGAATAGGTGATAATCAACAAGTTACCTAAGAATCTCATGTGTTTTTGACATGTATTACACCAGAACATGTAGAATTAGGTGATTCAAATGCTCAGTGGAAGGATATTTCAGTCCAGCAGACAGGAAACCATACTTTCTCCTTCCTCTATTATATGCACACATTGGTGGGCTGAGTTTCTTATCCATCATGTGCTGTTCATAAGGTTTGCTCTCAAAATTGATTTTATTTACTGAATTTCAGGCTTGATTCCAAATATCTCATTCTATTCCCTATTCCCCAAGTATTAGCAATAAGCATCTCATCAAACATATATATATATATATGTATATATATATATATATATATATATATATATATATATTTATTTATTAATAATCTTTCAAGTAGATTTTAATTGTTTGACATCTTTTCTCTCTATGTATGTATATATGCATATATCTATAAAAGTAGATATATATAAGTGTATGTATAATAAATATATATATTTATGCATGTATATGAGTGTTAGTGCATTTATTCAATGTCATTACAAATGTGGGATACAAATATTTGATGTTAATACATTTATGTATGATATATACACCTCAAAGTCTGCAAATGCAATTCATCCTAGAGACATTTCTCTATTCTTCCTTATTAAATCTCTGTTACACACTTACTATACCTATTTCTTTTTCCCTTTGGATTGTATGCATCAATTGTTCTTGTGTGTTTGTGTAATTATGAGTTTTAATACATGGTCATGAAGTCTGCCACTTTCTGATAGATTCATAAAAGTCTGTGGTGTGTGATCTTCCAGCCTCTTCCCTTATGTTGTGACATGTGAATTCATGTATTAAAGATGGCCGAGTGACAAAAAGTAGCCTTGGTGCCTAAAATATCTCACTGAACGAGAGGAGCTGAAATCAGAGATATTCATTTGGAGTTCATGTGAATGAGGAATAAATTTCTATTGTATTGATCTACTGAAGTTTTGAAGGTTGTTGTGATAGCAGTTATCATAGCCCTAATAGATCATTTGACCTTTCTGATCACATTCTCTGTTATGTATAATAAAGATAAACTGAGACAAAACTCCTCAAAATGATTGCACATTTCTTCCTGCATAGTCACTTGATTGCACATGAAGCATATAAGAATTCTAAGTATTTAGCTTTAACTCATAAACCTTTAATTTGATACTTGTTATTTCTTAACTTCATGGTTACTATAGTTTACTAATTTTGTCAATGTAATTCATTCCTTCATAAATGCACCTTGCAAACAGGTATTTAGTGCCTTATTAAAATACAATAATGAGGTGCTGATATTTATAGAGAACTAAATAGGTTTCAAGATAATGTTAGGCATTTATATAAAATGTCATAACTTAAAAATTGTCTTTCTGAATCTATATTTGAAGAAAAAATGCAGAAAATATCTTGAATCAGTGCTTTATGAAATTCTGATCACCTGCTTTCTCGTTAACCTTGGGTAGCTTTGCATGTCTTCATTTAGTACTAAGTGATGAAGTGCAAGCTATAATGATGGTTATAAGTGCTCATCAACTTATAGATGGAACTGGCCAACCGGATAGGTAATTTTTTTTTATTTTATAGCTTGATTATAGAAAAGGAATCAAAATTTGAATTAGTTTAAACAACAGCAAAATGGGCAACTAAAGAGGCAAAGGAGGAAGTGAAGTCTTAGATATGGCCAAGAACTAGATAATTCAGGCTGCTGCTTTGTTTACTTATCAGTTGTTTAAATTGGAGTTAATTCTAAGAGACCGGAAGCCATTGGAATACATAGGACAAAAAAAAAAAAAAGTGATGTAGTATGATTTACATAGTGAAAATATTTGCAGAAACATATACTGTCAAGGGATATTGGTGTGGTGGGAAGAAAGGAAGCTGGTATATCAATGAGATGCTGCTTACAATGATCTAGAAATTGGGTGAATAAACTCTGGCTGGGAGCCGAAGCAGTGCATAGTGTGAGGAAAGGTTTCATTCAGGATGTATTTGGAAGACAGAGACCATAATACTGCTGAAGGACAAGAAACATGAGGTCAGAATAAAACTTTAATGAATGATTACTAAATTTTTGTTTCAATGCATGGAATGACTAATAAAGCCATTTACTAATTGAAATATCAGTAAAGGCCAGTTATAGATTGGGGGTATATCAGGATTTCTTAATAAATTCATTAAATTTGAGAAGCTTATTAGCTCCCAGTAGTAAGTTAAAAATATGAATCTCTCCTAAGGCAGACTAATCCTTAAATCATTTCAGTGAAGTAAGAAGTATGGTTTAAAGGAAACCTGCACTATCTTATAGTCTTTTTGCTAATTCTTTGATCATCGAGATAGAAAGTCAAAGCCAAGATTCAAACCAAGCAGTGAAACGCATGGCCCATACTCATAGCCACTAAACTTTATTTTGATCTCCTGGATCATCTCCAAGTTTTTATGAACAGTTCTATTCTACACTTGATTATTATAGATAACAAAAATCAAGATAAGGAACTACTCTACTCTAGTAGTTCTACTGTAACAGTTTAACACACATAACTGACAATTAGATTTAACCATCAACAACCAGGTAAAATAGTGTTTATTATCTCAATGGATTCATATTCTAGTGAAGTATTATTTTACATTCTGTTGACATATCATTTAAAGATGTAACTGTATATCTCATTCTTATTTTCTATTAAAATGTATACAATGAAGAAACATTCCAGTGTTTGTATTTCATTTAATATCTATAATACTGTGGTTTAACCTATGTTTCTAAGAACCTAAAGGATAAATTTGTAAAGTTTTCAAACTAATTGGCAGCTTGAAATTTACAACAGTATCAAAATATGCAGTATTGCATACACATAGAAGTGCCTACCTAATTTGTGTGGGCCAGTACAGAGTGAAAACATGGAGTGTGGGCAGCCAGTCTGAATGATTAGTGTTCTCCATCCAGAGGCAGAGAGGCTCTGAATGTCATTACGTGTTGTAGTGACCTGGACATTGCCCTGGTCCCAGAAGGTTGAGGACACATCTTCAGACATAGGCATGTCTCCCCGTGGATTGAGCTAAGCTCACCTGTTCCTTTGTGATATTACCCCTTTGCCCTGTTTGGGACAGAATGTTCCATGAAAATGCCCTTTGTGTGTCCCTTTCTCTTGCTCTGCCTTTGGGTATGGCCAATCTGCTGACAGCAGACATGGCGAAGCTGGACTCAGCCCCCAGGAACCTGACCGCTTGCCTCATTTGAATATCTTCTCTTCAATAAACTGGTTCAGCACGTGCTTATTCTCTCTCTTTCTGCGGACCCTTAAGGTCAGAGGAGCCAGCTGTCACAGGACCCCAAACAAAAGGTACCTCTGTCTCTTTGGTGATTATTTCATGCAGCCCAATTCTTCTGGAGTGACCCTGAGTGTTTTAGTTCCGAGGAACGCGACAATGGAGCCCCTCATTGAAAAATGATTACGTATTTCAGCTCAATGACAAGAGAAGAGCAGACTAAGAGTCTATTTGTGTGAGTGTGAATGAGTGTGGTCATACATGCAAAGGGACACAGGAATCTTAAGGACAAAGTTTTGGTCCACTCTCAGGTCACACACCCCTGATGCTAGTCTGCTTGCTTATTAATACTACTTTGTATCATATAACACTGATCTACCACCTTGCTCTTTGAAATATTTTATTTTTCTTAAAATAAAAATGCTTTTGAAAATTAAAAGAAACATTTTCAATGATTGGTATGCTAAGTTCATGGCATAGTTTCTGCTGCAGAATTATAAAGGAAAATTCAAGCATAGGGACCAATATAAAGTAAGTCAGAAAATCAGTTTCTAAGTATAGGCTTAGTTTCCCCACCAATTACAGTTCAGGCAGCAACAAACTCTTCCCAGGAGTGCACCACAGTGAAACTTTCAATCTATGCTTATTGGAAAAATAATATTTTGTTAGGAAAGATTCTGTAAAGTTCTTTTCAAATAATCTCTACTTTTAGGCAAGTTTTACATCATTCACATCATTTTTAGTTTATAAATATTGTATAAACTTACTGCATAAAACTTTCAATTCATAAGTTATAAATCACTATCCAGTTATTAGATCAACACCAATAATTTCCATCTAGTTAGCTTACTTATCTCAAAACTTGTTCTTAGGAAAAGATGGAAAAATTATAAACTTAAATTTTATTCCCATCCTGTCTGGGATAGGTAGAACTTCAAGAATTCTTAAGATTTCCTGCCTACTCCCAAAATCAAGTCCTGCATAACACACAATTTCAAAAATACTATGGATTTTTATTCTATGACTAGGTTATAATATACTATCTAATACAGTTGGCTTTTAAAAAAGATGATTATCAGCATGGGACTAATCTATTTAAAATAAAGTTTTTCTTGCTAGTCACAGAAGAAGAAACCAAAGAGTTGAAGCACAAGAAGAATTTCCTTGCTTTTTGTCTAAAGAAAGGGAAGGGAAGATGCAAGGAATTTTGTTGGCATTTAGGAGTGAAGAGTGCCTCCAACAGACAGCCAGCAAGGGAACAGCAAGTGGAACTCACACCTAGAATCAGCCTCAAATAACTGAATTCTGGCTGGGTGAGGTGGTACATTCCCATGATGCCAATAGCTCTGGAGGCTGACGCAGGAGGATTTCAAGTTCAAGGCCAGCCTCAGCAATTTAGGGAAATCCACAGCAATTTAGCAAGACCATACATCAAACTAAAAAATAAAAAAAAAATAACTGGATATGTAGTTCAGTGGTAAAGCACCCCTGGATTCTATTCCCAGTATAAAAAATAAATAAATTTTGCAGAAAACAAATAGAACTGGAGGGAAAGATGGGGGAAGATCCCCACCACATACACACACCCAGAATCTCCAAATGAGAATCAAGTTGAGTTGACACACTGATTTCTGTCTTAGGATACAAACCATAGACACCAACCATGCCGTACCTAATATCTTATCTATAGAATTATGAGCTAATAAATGTGTATTGTTTTAAGATGCTGAATTTGTAGACATTTATTATGCATAAATAGATATGCATTGTCTCCTCAACCTCACCATACTAAGCACCAAGAAGTTGAGTTCTTTCCAGTCCCAGAGACAATACTAATTAAGCAAAACAGTGGTGAGGAATCTTATCATCAAGTTATGGTGATAAGATTTTTGTTGAAGTAAGCCATTGGCCTTTGTACCCTCAGACCATTTTTCACTATCACCCTGCTCTGCCTTGAATGATGTTATAGAAGACCTGACCCATGAAGGCAGCAAGTCCTGGGTTTCCTTATTAACTGGGTTTCTACCAGTGTGAGGCACTAGTGTCCCAGTGATGGTAGAAGGAAGGGAGAAACCAAGCATCCTTAAAACTGAAATTCTGACTTCCCCAATTAGTATTTTATCTTTTTTTCCTCTTCTGGCAGAAGATGTGGCTGCTGGCTACAAATACCTTGAACAAATGTTTCCATTGCTGCTGCTTCTCCTTCTCCTCCAGAGTCTGTCTCTCTCTCTCTCTCTCTCTCTTTCTCTCTCTCTCTCTCTCTCTCTCTCTCTCTCTCTCTCTCTCTCTCTCTCTTTATCTCTATCTCTATCTCTATCTCTTTCTCTATCTCTATCTCTATCTCTATCTCTATCTCTATCTCTATCTCTATCTCTATCTCTATCTCTACCTCATTCCTTTGGAATATTTGAAACAGCTCCTTTAAGTCTCACCTGGATCAGTAGCATATTATTCTATTTAAATCCTAGTCTGTCCACAGTATTCTTTCATAAATGTTTTAAATATCCCTTATGGACTATAGGTCCATAATTCCAAGAACTTATAAACAGTTGGAAGAACAATATAAATTTGTGAAATTTTTCTCAAAGTGGCAGTAAATTAGCTCCATGTTTTTTGGGGGCAGGGGTATAGGGTATTGAACCCACTGGTGTTTTAACACTAAAGTTACATCATCAGCCCTTTTTTAATTTTTTAAATTTTGAGGCAGGGTCTTGCTAAGTTTCTGAGGATTTCACTAAATTACCAAGACTGGCCTTAAACTTGCAATCCTCCTACCTCAGAACTCTCAAGTTACTGAGATTACAGGTGTGCGCCAGCATGATTTATTTTAAGGTTTAAAGGTGAAGCCATTATAAATGTGAGACATTCCATTCTTCACATTATTTGATAGGTGGTAGTGAGGCCTCTACTTTCTTTTTTCTCTCTCTTTTTTTTTTCTAGAACAAAAAAAGAAGGATCATGATTCAAAGCCAGCCTCAACAACTTTGGTAGGCGCTAAGTAACTCAGTGAGACCCTGTCTCTAATAAAATACAAAAAGGGGTTGGGGATGTGACTCTGGTTGAGCACCCTGAATTCAATCCCTAGTACAAAAAAAAAAGTTTGTCCAAAATTTTATTGGCTTAATATTTTTACAGAGTCAGCAAACTAAGTTATGAAACCAACAATAACAAAAATAACAAATAAAAGCAGCACAAATAATAGCAAAAATTGATAACCAGAGAAGCAGAGAAATATCAAGATTATTTTTATTAGTAAAGCAAATAAAACTTAAAACTTGGAAATATGAAAATTACTCCAGAAAAATATAATTTTTGAGGTTACTTTTGTCTTGGAGTATATATTTTTTTTTCTCATTGGATTTGGCTATTAGATCGCCAAGGTATTTATATCAGTTGGGATGCTTCTGAAAGCACAGAAGCATTGCTTTGCTAAACAGTTTTAATTTGCAAGAACAAGTTCCAGAAAACTAATGAATGTCGAGATAAATATCTTAAGGATTGTACTGAATCGGGCTATTTTTTTTTCCTAGTCTGGCCAGAGGAAGATGCAATAAGAAAGGGGATGGAAAGCACAGCTCAGGGAGAAGTCAAGGTTAATGCTAGAGACAGATGCTCAGGCAACAGATATTATTGCAGAAAGTTGTTGAGGTGAGAGGTTGAGACATTGTTTTAGACTCAAGGCCTCAAAAGCATATTTGCTAAGTATAGAGTATGTGCCAGAGTTGTCTTTCAGAATGAAAGACTGACCAGGTCATTCCCCATCTTAAAAAATCATCAATAGTTTACCATACTTCAAAGGAAAAAGCAAACCTATTTAATTGAATATATAAACCTACTGGGCATTTTTCATTACTTTTACCACGTTTTCACAAATGCTATGTTAATTCCCACTTTGAATATGTTTTTCTCCTTCCTAAAATTCCATTAGTGCCATTTATTTCTTATAAAACCTCAGTAGTCTTGGTACTCAGTTTTTTTTTTTTTTTATTCAGTCCAGCAAATCCCTGGAAATCTTCAATGGTGTCTGGTTTTTATGGTATCACCGCTGTGGTTTCATAGAATAGTGTGAAGATCTTAACCACTGTCATTATCTAGCATATTGTGATTGTTGCTTCATACATTTTACACTCCCAGTAGTCTATAGCTTTTTAATAGCAAAACCAGTCCTTCAGTGTCTAGCTCAGTGTGTGAGAAATGTTGAACTGAAATCTTCAGACAGATCCTACTGTTCTTGGTTTCCATAGAAATTTACAGCAGACCTACAGAATAAGCTTGTAGATAGAGCTCAGTGGGCCCATAAATCAAGAATCAAATTTAAACTGCTAATAAAAGATACAATCATATAATAACTGTGCATATGAAAATGAGTTATCCATACAAAATATTCAGGAACACGTGCACATAAATAATATATTTTAGTATGAGTATAATAAAGATATTTATTTTTCCCCATTTTTTGGACTTATCTCTTGGATAGTGGATTGGATTAATATTCCCTCCATGATAAATGTACTCTGTATACTTTTATGGTTTCCTGACATATAAAAAGAGAACTAAAAGTCCCAGTAAAAATGAAACAACTTTATAGAAATCAGAATTGACTATTTGTCAATAAATATTACTTTGATGGAAAATACATATTAGTAGTTTACATCTAAATTAAAAGAGGATAAGATTATATCCATTTATTATTTAAATTTTCTGCAGTGATTAAATTCAAGCACATACAAATTATTCTTGGTCTCCGTAACCCTAATAAAAGACCCAAAATAACTGATCTTCTTATAATTGTCTTTTTTTAACACTTTACACATACAGACAATGGGCTTTAAAATCATAAATATTTTGAATTTCAGAGTTACATGCTTGACTGTGTCACAGTTCATGCTGGAAATATCACTGTTTGGAACTTAAATTCAAATACTTTTATTTTATTTAACTCAATATAGTATTGACAGTCTGTTCATTGTAAGAGAATTTATAATTCTTACAATCACTTTAGGTGAAAAATATCAGTGTGGCTAATAGAAGTGTATTTCTAAGGTTCAAATATCAATAGAACTCTCTAAGTTGTGTTTTCTGAATTCCCATTTCACTGAAACCAAATAACAAATTTTCTGAGACCACTGTCTATAAATCACCAGTTGGTACCTGACACAGAGTTCTGAATGTGTACAAGAGCCACTCAAAAGTCAAATGCTCTCAACTCTAGTGTTTCAAAAAGAATAGATGAAACTAATGGACACTATAGGCAGATTTATGGCACATGATTTGAACACTCAGTATTCCCCAACTTTTGTTTAGTAACTGGTGAATAGAAAGTTAAAATTCTGTTTTTTTTTTCTTACTACTAACTATCTATCCCATCTAGGGAAGCTTGCCTCAGTTACATAGTATTCATCTGAGAGCTCATAAGAAAAGACATTTATTTCATGAATCATTTTTTAAATTCCTGTAATGGAAATAATGTCTTCATTCTGAATCCCTGTTCTTATTTGTTTACATTTTATGGCATTTTTTCCTATTCTGTATTTTAGTTGTTTCTATCTGTGTTTTAATAGTCATGAGTTCTACTCCTTTAGTTTATAAATAATATCTTAAGTAGATATTTTTACCTAAGCTCAATAATATACACTTATTAAATGCTAAAAAATATCTGGTAATAAAAGGTGTTTTTTAAAAGATTTGAAAAAGACTTTTCAAAGGAGTTCAAAGTCAGCCTCAGGAATGGTGAGGTGCTAAGCAACTCAGTGAGACTCTGTCTATAAATAATATACAAAATAGGGCTAGGGATGTGGCTTAATAGTCAAGTGCCCCTGAGTTCAATCCACAGTATCTAAATGAATAAATAAATAAATAAATGCCTCATATTCTTTTATGCACATTACTTGTAAATAACTTGCCATCTTCCCTACCTGTTCTCCCAGGGGCAATGTCTACATGTATCCAAATATACCAGGCAAACTTGTCATTCAGGCTTACTCTCCTATTGACACTACATCTTGAGCCAATTTAAGCAAATCAGATTGGGCTCCCTGCCCTTATTTTGACAACCATTGTGGCTTGTATATATGTATACATCTTTATAAAAACACAGTAGTTCCTATATTATATTATTTATTTATCAATCTCTCCCATGGGCTGGTGTACTCTACTACAGTTGTGTGACAGACACATAACAATGATTCATTAATACACCAATATTTTACACTTTCCTTTAGCTAGTATATCATTTAAGACATATAATTTGCATTCTTATCTTAAAATATTAAGCAGGATGTCTTCTGAACACGATTAAGCCTATTTCAGATTCCATAACATATTGTCACAATACATTTATCTTTCTTCCTTCAGATTGAAGTGGGCTAGGCTTATAGTTAAGTTGTTTTTGAAGCTGATCTTCAAGCTCCCGACCCTCCCCTCTCATGGGAAATGCAAGAGGAAACGAAATGAAAACAATTACACAAAATAAGGCAAAACCAAACAAAGAATGATGGCACAAGGATACAATCTATCACTAAAAATAAACCAAATACAGCAAGCAAAATATGCTAGGCTGTAGATATGTCCCCCTGAGTGACACGGAGAGCAATAATCAACAGGTCTTTTCCTCCTTACCCATTGACTCTTTTCTGTGTTTCATTTATTTTTAATTAAAGGGGGGGATCTTAAAGCAGGTGGATTGAATATGAATAAAAAAGAACACCAAGGCCACAAGGGAAGCACTGAAATCCTGCTGTTTCCCACAGAAAGAATGCCAGAAAGAACAGAGAAGCAAACATTGGTTTACATCATCAGAGAAATGCAGTAGATTCAAGTTATTATATTTCCTCTGACTTCCTAGCCAACATTTAATTATTTATACTATAAAATGGCAAATATGAAATAAATGGTTTCATTTGTTATAGTGAAAGATCATGTAGAATAAGAAATTTTAGTATAAGAAAATATGAGAATTTTTTAAGAACTATGGCTTAGTGTGTTCAGCCTACTGAAACAAAATGTCATAAACTGAGTGGTTAATATACAATAGAAATTTAGTTTTCACAGTTCTGGAAGCTGGGTAGTCCAAAATGAAGGTGCTGACAGATTTACTGTCTGGTAAGAGCCTGATTTCTCATAGATGGTGCCTTTGAGCTATGCTCTCTCATGGTGGAAAGGACCAGCTAGCTCTCTGTTGTCTCTCGTTAACCATTGAGAGCTACATCCTCATGACCAAATCATCTCCCCCAAGGCCTAACTTCTTATACCATCACCTTGAGGTGATATATGTATATATCAGAACCTTGATGTATGTATATATCAGAACCTCACATGGTACCCAATCAAATGCATACTTCTTTGTTCTTATACATAAAATAAATTTTATTTAAAAATTTTTAACTCATATAATCTGCTGATTTGAATGACTGTGTCCCTTTGCCCAAATTCAGATGGATGGGTTAACTTCTAAAATCTAGTCTATTTCACTAACTTATGTGGTTATGCTATAATTTTGTTTTAGTTACTACCTCTTTGTATTGTATTTTAAAATCAGGTCATATAAGGCCTCTTGTCTTGCCTTTTTGCTTAAATAGCTTTTGCTATATGAAAATTTTTGCACTTCCCTGCAAAGTTTAGGACATTTTCCCAGTTCTGTAGAGAGTCTCCTTGCTATTTTTATAGGAACTGCATTGAATATGTGGTCACTTTGGGTAGTACAGTCACTTTAACAATATCGATTTGTCAAATCAATGAACACAGGATGTCTTTCCATTTTGTGCTATCCAATTTATTTCATGAATGTTTTATAGTTTTTATTGTTGAGATTAGACATTTTATAAATTATGTGAGGTAACTCATTCAAAACAGCCAGTAAGATAGTCAATGTTGTATAAAGGATAAATAATTTTAATGGTAACTTATGATTCAAATGATATCTTAAATCACTCTATTATTGTAGAATGGATGCATTATATTTTAATGGTGTATAACATTACATACAAATAATAATATACTACTAAATTTCCTGTGAAAATGTTAAATACTTTTATTGTATAACTCAGAAAATTATGTTGCATAGTATAGACCCAAGTAAACTAAAAATTATGTTCATGCAATTACCTGTACATGGACTGGGCATGGTGGCATATACCTCTAACCCCAGTGGCTTAGGAGACTAAGGCAGGAGGATCGCCAGTTCAAAGCCAGCCTCAGCAACTACTGAGGCTCTAAGGAGCTCATTGAGACCCTGTCTCTGAATAAAATATAAAAAGGGATAGAAATGTGGCTCAGTAGTTAAGCGTCCTTGGGTTCAATCCCCAGTAACAAAACAAAACACTTATATGTGTATGGTTATAGCAATTTTACTTACAACTGCCAAAATTTGAAAACAACTAAGATGTACTTCAGTAGGTGAATGAATAAATAAACTTTGGTATAACCAAACAATTAATATTATTTAGTCTTAAAAAATGAACTTTCAAACAATAAAAAGTATATTGAAATACTTCAAATTCATATCACAAAGGGAAAGAAACTAGCTTGAAAAGTCTACATACTATATGACTTTAACTCTACAATATTATGTAAAAGGTAAATTATGGAATCAGTACAAAGGTCAATTGTTGCCTTTGTACTATACAGAGCTAGGAAGAGATCATCAAGAGGTAAGGCCATAGAAGCTATCAGGCCTAATTGTGCAAAGTCTTGTTGACCAAGACAAAGTTGTGAGACTTTGGAAAGGATTTTGAAATCCAGTCTATGCTTGTATTTTAATTTTTATCAAATATTATTACTTTAATTATACATATTTATGGGGTACATCATCGAACTTCAATACATGCATTCAGTGTATACCAATCAAATCAGGGTAAATAACCCTGATTAAAAACATCTCTTTATTATTATTTTATGTTTTGAGATTTGACCTCATCTCTTCTTGCTAGACATAAATTATATAATAGGGAGTATTATATAAGGCTGAGAGTATTGCTCAATGGTAGAACAGTTGCCTAACATGCATGAGGCCCTGGGTTCAGTCTCCAATCCTACATAATTAAATATACATGTTAGGCTACTGTGAACTATATAGTTCTATACTGTGCTGTAGAAAACTTGAACTTTTTACTTCTAACAGCACTTAACTACATTCTAGTATTTGTTATCAAACCTCATTCTATACTTTCCATCATCCTTCTCAACTTCTAGTAATCACTAATATATATATAAATCAACTCTTTTTGCCATCCACCTATGAAAGAGAAAATTTAGTATTAATTTTTTATCTGGCTTATTTGACTTAAAACAATGCCCTCCTGTTCCAGTTCCATCCAATTTTGCTATAAATAATAGGACACCATTCTTTTTATGAATTAATAAAATGCAATTGTGTACACAGTGTGTATACATTCCATTATTCATTCATCCATTAAAGGACAGTGAGGCTGAATCCATATCATAGCTATTAGGAAAAGTATAGCAATAAATATGATTGGGCAAGTATTGATTTGATATGCTGAAATCATTTCCTTTGGATACCTATCCAGAAGCAGAATAACTAGATTATATAAGAGATCTATTTTTAGTTTTTTGGGGGAACCTGAATAATGTTCTTCACAATGGCTATTCTAATTTACTATTATCATCAAAAATATATAAGAATTTTGTTCCTCCAGCTCCTTCCTAGCATTTATTGTCTTTTTGATAGTGGCCATTCTAATTGTGGAAAGATGACATCTCATTGTAGTTTGATTTGCATATAGCCAACAGCTAAAGATGGTGAAATTTTTTTCTCTAATAAATTTGTTAGAAATTTTAACTTTATTAGTTTGAGAAATGTTAATTCATATATTTATCCATTTTTAATTGGATGAAGGAACCACAATAAAATGACTGAGGATGTAGCTCATTGGAAGAAGATTTGCCTAGCATGTGTAAGGCCATCAATTTGATCACCATCATAGGGAGAAAAAATAATATCAAGAAAATAAATAATCCAATTATGTTTTATTTTTTAGGAGTCATTCAATAGTATTTTCTATTCTTACTTCTACCAATATTTTATGTAGAAATCACAATAATAAATGAATGAGGAATGATATGAAAAAATAACACTTATTTATAAGTTTGAGCACTTAAAATTCTACACCCAATTCTCCAAAGGATTAATTTTGGTATTTCACTTGTGGCTGAACTTTCTTTCATCCATGTTCTCTTCCCATACATTAGGAAACTAAGCTTCAGAGATTATTATATTTAATTAAGGTCTAAGATGTAAATTCTATTCATCTTTAAGTTGATATATGTTAACAAGTAAATAAAACAGATATATAAAGATGAAAGATGGATGATCATCACCCTGAATACTTAATTAGATCTTCTGGATAACTCTAATTCTACTATGCTCCATCTACCAATAAAAACAGTGCTCTAAATTATTTAGATTATAGATAACAGCTGGACCATGTCTATTTATAGAAAATATAGGATACTTTGTTGTGTAAAATAATCTACTTCTAAAAATATTAAACTACATTTTTCCTTATAGGTATTTAATGCAAATTACTTCCTCTTTGCACAGTTAAAATATGTCTTCATTCCAGTTTGCACTTTCTTCTTCTCCTCAAAATTCATCAAATCCTTTGAGTTATAAAATATTAAGTTGCTGTTCCAAACATTTCTGTTATTTGTGGTGTTACTGTCCTGAGGAGCAGATAGAACACTTTTTTCTAATGTCTACTGGATATTTAGTCTCATTAGCAATTTTGAGCAATCCCTCAAAAACAGGGTGGGCTTCCTGTACGAGGTTCAGATTAAATGCTATCACTTTCAGAAGTGCCTATCTAGGCTCCAGGAGAGAAAGTTGTACTATTTTGTCCCTTGAGAAAGCTCTCCTAATGATTAGTTTGTACAGTGTTTGCCAATTGCCTTATAATTTTTTCAGTATTATTACCACAAACAGTGTCCTAGTTATTTCCTTTATTTTCCTCATTCTGAAGTTGAGCCCATGGCTGACTTCATTATTATCCTCTGCATGCTCATTTGCCCCATATATGTCAATGGCCATTGGGTAAGAGGTCAAAATTAATTAATTTTTATATTTTTGGAGAGAACTACACAAGATAGTGTTCAATATATATTTAGGCAAACTATCAAATTTTGGCTCAAGAAAAGAAAGTTTGCTGATTTTTTAATGCATTCATAAGATGTGATCCTGTCCTCTTTCCCTAATATGAATGTAAGAACAGTGTATGTTTCTGTATTTCTCTATAAGATTTTCAACTACTTTGCTGTCATGATTGTCCAAAGAATGTGTTTGACTGATCTAACATGTCAAAAATTTGAATCCAAGTGTAAATAAATGTCTAAAGCAATAAAACACCTCTTTCCTTAAAAACTGAATTAGGTCTTTGCTAAGAATTGTATCATTGCTCATTTACTCTATCAGGAGAATAAACTTCGTTAATAGTATGAGCCATGGCATCTTGAACACAGTAAATACTTAGCTTACACTTGTGGACAATGTTGATGACTTTATATCATGAGGAAATAAACACCTAAACTACAGTCAAATATTAGACAGTCTTGCTATCCTGTGTCTTCCTTTTTGGGTGCATACTTTGAGGATGACACTTAAAACCAAGTACTGCAAATATACTGTACTGCTGGAGAACTCGGAGCAGTTTCTTCTCATTCAGAAAAATAGTTTCTTTTTTATCCACTGTGTTTAATATAAATACAATTTCCAGAGTACATAAAAATCTCTGTTTTAGTTTATAGAATGTAATCAACCTTTTTATTCACTGTTGTCATTTGCAAAATGCAATAAGCCTGACCCATTGACAGTCATGGGTTAATGTATGGATCAATCTTGTTCAGTGGAAATTCATTTATGGAGGAAATGAGCAGTTCTGATCAAATTAAAAAGAAGAAGATCATTTGTCTTGAATTTTTTAGCATGTCAAGGGCATCCAATCAATTGTATTCTGTCACTTAAAGTTTTATACAGAGCCTTTGAATTTCAGAATAAAGTAACTACTTTCACCTTATTTTGATACATTTTTGCAATTGGATCTGCTAAAATGAATAATCCAAACTAATTATCAGCTTGTCAGCAATTGTCATAGCTTTAAACATGAAGATAAAGCAGAAAGATCATGTTTTTAATGTTATCTACCAAAAATTAATTCTTTGAAATAAAGAAAAAATAGCTTTCAACCCTCCCAACCAACAGGGGCTGTTCAGTTCCCATTATTCTTCATGATAAAACAAACAAAAAATTGTAGTCATATTAATCTTCTATAATCTTATAAACATGTAGTTGAATTAACATTTTATATAACAATGTAATTAGTGAGAGCTTAAAATAGTGTAAATAAAAGGAATATGAAAGAGACATTTTTCTAAAGGTCTATGCAAAGGAGAATATTGGAGGCAAGTTTAGGTTAACATAAAAGGACTTAACAAGATAATTACTATGAATTGTTTAGGCAAAAGTTTTAATGCTTTGTATTATCTTGGTGTTTTTTGTTAAATTACAAATGTAATGCTTGGGTCTCCTCATAATTTAAAACATTTAATGTCATTTACATAGATGTTATGTTATACTGTATTTGCTGATATACAAGAGTAAATATACAAGATGATTTACAATTTTTGATTTTCTATAATTGCTTTCTCAAATTCTTTTGGTGACAGTTTTTGGCCATTTTCTGTTAATGCCTTAAGGATCTCCAAAGACTTATGATGATCTTTCTTGTCTGACCTTTCGGTTCTGGAAAGCAATCTCTAGCTCCAAAGGATCTTTGCATCTTCTTTAGACACCAACCAAGCCTCACATTCTCTTGAAGTTTTATTCCTTAATCTTGGGGCAGTTTACCTGAAAACAACCTCCTCTAATTATTTTAGACTAGTCAATTTATCAATGATGTTAATACATTTGGTATCTAAATAGTCATTAAAATACCTGATATAGCTTTGTCAAATGCTGTTCCCTAACTATATTCATGTGCTGTGGTCAGTTTTAATAAAGTATTGTGGTCTAAAGCTGTATTTTAATAGAGACATTTTTTTTTAGAAAGGGAAGTCCATTTTAGTGTTAATGGAGTTCAGGTTAGTACAATTTGCTGAGGAAGCAGATTCATCCTCCTTGAACATACAATACTCTGAGCCCACCCTGGAAGTAGTGCTGTGTCCTTGGGCAAGACAGGAATTCTGCCAAGACTCTGACAGTATTAAGCAATTCCTCTACTGGCATCCTCCTTCCAAATGCATTAAACATTAAAGGACAATGCATTAAGTGACTTGTACCTTGGTATGGATCAATTTATTAGAATGCTTTTCTCCTGAAAGGAAGGGCTGATGGTACAAGTGATGGATAATAAGAAGGGTAGGAAGAAAGCAGAGTAAAGTGCAGTGTGTTCAGAGAAGGAGAGAGGCACTGGGGAGACTTTTACAAGGCCCATTTTCATCACATCTTACTCTATTATTTCCTGCATTTCAAATACAATGAAAAAAAAAACAATTATCATAACAATAATCTTTGATAAATAAACTTTACCACAGATCCGGGTATGCAGATACAAGTGGTGCCAGGTTCATTTTCCATGCACATCCTGAGAGTACATGAGTGGGGAATGTACTCAAGTTCCTTCTCACAGTGACGTCCAGACCATCCTGTTAAATAAAACCCCAAACAGACATTTAGTTTTCAACAATAGTAATAATGATGACAGCTTATATGTATTGGTATTTACTATTTGTGAAACTGGCCTAAGTATTTTATACAATTTATGTCAGTTCATCTTCATAATCATTTTATCAGGCAGGTAGTTGCAATCAGTATCTCTAGTACATGAGAAAATTTAACTGTGAGAAGTTAAATAGTTTGCTCTAAAATCACATATTATGTAAGAATGGAAGCAAATACATATCAAAATAAAGTTCCAGAATTTATTCCTGTTGCCATTCAACATTATATCTTCAGATGTCTTCATTTATTTTACCTTGTATAAAATAGATAGAAGGCAATGGAATAAACATAGTCTATGATTCCATTTAATATGAATTTTAAACTGAAGGAAAGCAACACTATCAAGATCTAGATATGCAATGTTTTTTATAATACTTGTAATATTTTATATTAATATTATCAAGATATCATTCTATGGAATGTAAATATTTTGCCTATGCTCAGTTGAGCATTGAGTGTAAAAATTCTTTTTAAAAAAGGTTATCTGATTTCCCATAACAAAACACTGTTTTCATGTGCATTTTGTTTTCTTCCTAGTATTGCATCATCTTTATCATTAAGCTGGAGTTAACATTGCTAAGTCCTCCACATCATAATATGTCAGCAGCTGTGGTCTACTAGGTACATATGAGATACATTTTTCAAACCATTGATTCTTTCATGTCAGGAAATTATTTGTAATTATCTTAGTAAATTTACCAGGTCAGCTACAGCATCATATTAATCTAACTATCTCATTCTACATGGGTACAACATGTCTTCAGAGAAAGTTCCCAGTGCTGGCTGCTGGCTGCTAACTAACTATGCCAGCTATAATTGCAACGTTTTAACCTTTCTTTATTTTTCTATGTATTACCCAATACATAGAAATAATTTCTATGTATTACCCAAGCATTTAACTTGAAAAGCAGCTACTGAGAAATGTGAAATATTACTGTTGTTTCTACTTAAGAATGTAACCTTACTGTTCTTCCTGAAAAATTATAGGAGAAAATTAAATATAGTATTCTAGAGAAATTAGAAAATATTTAATGTAATGCTACTTTATAAAATGAGGACCACTTTTAAGTACTTAGAAATGTCCAGATCAAACTTAGGTATATCTGCTAGAAGGCTAAGTGTATCAAATCTTTGTCTAAGATTCTTTCCACTTTGCAATGCTCTTTCATGTGCTTAGATGATTCCATGGGGATCTCCACTCTGGAAGTTACAAAAGACGGTACAGAAAAAAAAATAAGAAAGAAAGAAAGAAAAGAAAAACACTTTTGCAACTACTGTAAAAAGTTTTTATGACCAGTCATTCACAATATTCACATCTTTGAATCTCTCAAACTTAGTTGAGCATAACACATATTCATTAAAAATACTTGCATCCTAAGAATAGTTTTTACGAAAGTTGAACACATACAAATACAATACAATACAATACATACATGGAAAACTTAGTAACATTACTTAGAAACACCTAAGAAATATGAATAGAATTTTGAATATAAAATTTAGAATAGTTACTTTAGGTTGAAGGGAAAGAAATATGCTCTTAGAGGCATATAGAGGAGGCTAGAATTATTGGTAACATCATATTTCTTGATGTAAATATGATTTGCTTATTATATATTTTATGTAAGGACATATGTATTCTTATTGATTAGAATGTTTCATGATATTTTAAACAATTAAGATATTATAAATTTCCTCTTGCTTTTAATACCAGGACAGACATGGCAAAGTTTTAAATTATGAGGACAGTAAAAAGATGGAGCTGGAGTTGTAGCTCAGTGATAGAACACTACTAGCAAGCTTATGGCCCTAAGTCCGATCCTCAGCATCACTTAAAAAATAAATAAATAAACTAATAAAAATAAAGATACTGTGTCCATCTACAACTAACTAACTAACTAAATAAATAAATAAAATGTACTGGACCAATTAAATAGACAATAAATATTTTAATCAAGAGTATTTTGATACTCTTAGATACTCTCCTCTATTTCAATAGAGGAGAACACTTCAATTTAATTTCTCTAAAACAAATGCTGGGGTGAGCTAGAGGAAGAGTAACTGGAGGAGTAGGCTGAGGGGCCTAATAATGATTAGGCCCCCTGTGTTTGCATACTCTCTCTGACTAAATTTAGACTCCTATTCTTCCTAGGACAAGACTAAATTAGAAGATAAATAAATCAGGGTGCAACACAAGAAGTATAAGTCACTTTACATAATTACAAGAAAGGGCTAAGAAGTAACTCCAAGGACAGATAGGACTTTCTGGGAAGACTTTGCCCCTCAGCTAGAATGATGAGGTGACAAATAGTAATGTTGATTTGGAGAACTCACTGTATAATCCAGGTGAGCCATGTTGCTGGGAAGTGTTCACTACAGTACCCCAGCTGCTCTGCCTGCCCTGGAGTTCATGACAGAATACCAACTGCCTGGTCTGGCTGCCACTTGTACTTGTGCTACATTTTAATATACATAAAGTCAGTGACCGACAGTGAGATCTTCTGCAGGAAACCACATATCTACATGACCTTCTTTACCACCAGAAACCACAGGAGCCTTCAGAATCAAGATATATTTATTATTACTGAGACTCAACTATATTCACGACCTCAGCTTCATAAGCATCTAGAAATTGTAGCTTTTAACTTGCTTGCCACTGCAGTACAGGATACCACAATAGACAGGATGGATGCTGAAAACCAGTCATACTCATCAAAAATAAAGAAATAAGTAAAAAAGATAGGTACTTATACTGCCATGAGGTGACATGATGGTGAGAAATGGAAAGAGAATAAGAGAATATAAATCAGACCAATGGATATCCATTGGGCAAGATTTAAAATTGTGAAACAGAGCTGAAGAAACACATTGTCCATTAAACCTCATGTAAGTTTGATGGTCACCATAATAGGGCAACCAAGTATTAAAAAATAGTTTGGTAATTAAAAAAAAAGAAAGAAAATATTTCATTAGCAATCCAAAAAATGTGGTCAAATCATGATGACTACAAACTAAAATTATTAATCTAATATCTGCACAAATTAGAAAATAAATAAATCCTGTTAGAACAATGACAAATAATTCAAGTAAAAAATAAATATGACTTTAGATTGAACATTATGATAAATATTATAGGGATACTTAAGTTTATCAATGAAAAAAACTTTAAATACATCTATATAAATAACTGGAAACATACTTTCATTCTATGTTATCCCAGAGCAGTTATATTAGGTTGAGTTTGTTAATGAAATTAAAAGTCACTCTTTCAAAGAATTTTATATTTTCTTTTAATTCCAGCCTCCTTCTCAGTGCCAAGTGATAAACCTACAATAATTCTTACTGGTTATTATATTATCTAGTAATTGGATAGCATAAATTAAAATTACTTTTTAGTATAATTTTAGAATATGAAGAATTGATTTTTATATTTAAGACATCATGAATATATAATCTTATAAACTCTTCTTTATGTCAAAGATTATTTCACGTTTTATGGGCCTTGATTAAAAAGATAAATTGTTCTGTGTGACTTCTGTTCTAAACACAGAATTCCCATTCCTAACTTTGTAATTGTGAGCACTGGTAACAGACATGATCTATGTTTCTGTTTCCTTGCCATTAGGAAGAGGCAGCATTTCTGCTGCAAAAAGAATAATGCTGCTTTAAAGGCACACTGTGTTTCTGCAGTCTACATCATCACTACAGACATCATTGCACCCTCCTGGGTATAAATCGTATTTGGGCCCAATGACTGCTCCAGGGATTCAGAACAACAATGGGTGCAGCAATCACATTTGCAGCACAGAGTCTGTTCCTCATCACTTTCATATTGCTCACAGTAAGATGGCTCTGGCTGCACTTATGAGTGTAAGTTAAGCATTGTTATTATATAACAATGTCAATGGGACCATTTAGTCTAAAACACAACTTACGTCAATGCAACTTGAATCCCTGTATTGATACTTTAGTACAAATGAGTTCATAAACCATTCAGTTCATTATATACATACAAGATGAACTGTATATTCAGGACTGTCCTAAATGCTATTCGGGTTGTCTTTTCATGAAAATTTCATGTAAAGGGGAAGAGTGAGGTCTGAAATCCAACTTGTAATCCACTTGTCAGACATTGTACCTACTGGCTGGGAGGAAGGGATATAAGCAAATAGTTTGCCTACTTAGAGAATCAGGACTGGTATAAACATGGCTCTGTCAATGACTTTGCAACACTGGCTAACATCATAAATAATTTCCTTTTTTTTTTTCAGTCTGTGCTATACCTCCCAGAGGACCCATTTTTGTACAACTTTCCTACTAGGATGTGTTAATACAAAGCTAAATAACATTTAGAAAGCCTTTTAGTCTACTTAGATCCAATTTAAATTTTAGTGTGTTCTACAGACACATCTGTTAAGAAAACAAGTATTTATTTTTTCAAAGTTTGGTCTGTTCAGAATGTTTCAGGACTGCAGGAGTCATACAGCTGTTTAGATTAAAAGAGGGAAGAGAGAAGAAAGATAAAATTATAAATCTTATGGCACAATAAATGAACCATTCAAGGTTATTTCCATGAAAGAAGAGAGAGATATTTGATGAATATGAATAAATTTAGGCAATTGGCGACATGACGTAAAGTTAAGGAAGATTGCTACAACTGACAGAAATAGAAAATAACAATGATTTATGATGCTTAACTTAAAGACCTAAGAATGCCTAGCCAAAGTAGACTTCCATATCACTATGTAAGATTAGCAAAATGGCATGAAAAAGATAAGACTCTAAAAAGAGTTATGAATATTATTTAAGGTTGGTGTTTTCCATGGATGACAAGGAAAAGCAGATAAGCATCAACCAAATGAATTAAACTTTGTGTCTTTGTATGACATCTGTGAAAATACAAATTCTCTGACAGAGCAGTGGAAAGATTTTGATTATAAAAGCTTTTAAAAAGAGAATCTGACAGATCTGGGTGTGAGACCTTTTTGAAGAATTCTCACAGTTATTAGAATCCAGACTAAACCATAACACACTGTTGGATATTATTGGAGAAGACTCCTTTATAAGTGGTTGTCAATTAGAACTCTTAATTGTAGGAAAAGCACTAAACATGAGGCTGATTCTTGTAGCAAATTTTTAACTGTACAATATGTTGCTGTTAACTATACACATGGTTGCTGTACAGCAGATATCTAGAATTTATTCATCTTGCATAACTGAGACTTTATGGGGAGTTGTTATTCAGCAACATAACAATTTTGGGGAGAAATGAGAAGTATATAAATGCTAGGCTAGGCTTCCTGATTATGAATCTAGCTCTGCCACTAACATGTTCTGATAAATTCCTGAGTGGCTCTGGGACTGACTGCTTCCTCATTGATAAAATGAGACTGGTAAAATGAGGTACATTCTTCTCAAGGTTGTTATAAAAACCAGAGGAGTTATTGCATAAAGAAGAGCATGTTGTCTGTGTACCAATACCGTTATTGCTATCATAATTATTATTATTTTATAAGCACTTCTATGTCAAAGTCTTCCCAAATTTGACTCCCAAAGTTTGAAATTCAAAATATAAGGAAAGAAAAGTGCTCAATAACAGAATTTGTAAGGAGATAAAATGCTATAATTAAAAGATATAAAAGAAAATGTTGTAATTCTGTCAAAAACATTTTCTGTTGGGAGTGAGGAAAAATTTGACTTCAAAGGGGAACAAGAGTGTAGTTGGGGAAAATGGTGGTAACTGACTGACTGACTGTGGTTGTTTATATGCAACTTTTATGTGTTTGTCAAAAACATAGGTAGGTAACCAGAGAGTACATTGTGTTATAGGAATAAATATGCCCTCATAATATAGTCAACTATGACAGAGAAAACAAAGATAGATAAGATAGAAGGTGATCAATAGGATAAAGATTGTTTCTCAAATAACTTGGGAGAGAGGATGAGTTGGCATGTTTAAGAGTCATGGCTGCTGACATCCACTTGAAGCAGGGACCCAGTGGTCTACAGGAGGATGCACAACACTTTCCAAGAGTTTGTTTCATTTGTTTTTGCTCCTGCAAAAGGTAGTGAAGATCTGTCTTAATTCAAAAAGATCAGCAACTTTTAACACCTAATAACCTCGGAGGGTCTCATTTTAGGTCTTCTACTTTCTACTATGGAACTAGAGGGAAATGCTTAACCTTCATTTGAATGCTGCAGCAATTTCAAAAATAGCTTCATGCTTCTAAGTAAATCCAGAAGAAGTAGGATTTTAACTTACAGCATCAAAACTAATCTAGAAGTGGTAATAACTTTAAGAACATGAAAACATATAAAAGTGTCAATTATATGTATTGGTGGGTTAAAAACTACAATTTATGTAGAGGTTGCACTCAACTTCTTTTGGAGAATTATTTCCATTGCTTATGTTAACTGTCATAGGGATTTAAATGTTAAGACTATGATAAATAGTGATCTGCTTAAAAGAGACCAAACTATGGAAATGGCATTTATCCTTTGTATCAGAAAATTTAATCTTTCCTTCTTTTATTTCAAAAGTTAAAGTTTTATGTATAGGAGGCAACTTCAAAATTCCATGGCCACTGATTTCTAGATGTGTTATATAACCAGATAAAATTTGGTACCAGTAATAAGTCAGAAATGAGTATGAAAGTAAACATATCTGGGCTCTCAGTGATTTCTAAACTTGGAAAATTCATGCAGGTGTTATTCATTGACACATACTCACTATTTCCTACAGCTTCACATAAATCTTATAAGCACTAATACCCACATGACTACCTGCCTGTTTTTCTCTCAGTAGACTCAATATTAAACTCAGACTCATGGGGTATTCTGAAGTCTTCTATAGAGTATAAAAATAGTGATATTTTTATATATCCAAAAATATACACCACATATAATACTTGTTGCTAAGGGAAATTCAGTCATTCCACATTACTTCTGGGTGGATGTACCTAAATGTTGAAGATGAATGACAGAAGAATAGGAAAAGAGCAACAAACATGAACATTTAAAGAAAAAAAAAGGAAGAGGGAAAAATGATAAATGTTTATGTCATTATATAGTTAAAGAGACTATGGATGCTTTAACAAAATGCCATAGACTAGATGGCTTATAAACAAAAGACAATGATTTTTTCTGTTTTAGGGGCTAGGTAGTTTCCAAGATCAAATTGCTGGATGATTCAATGACCAGGGAGCCTGCTTCATGATTCTTAGGCCATGCCTTCTGCATGTGCCTTATAATAGTGGAGATTGCCAGCTCTCTGGGGACTCTTTTATGAGACCACTAATTCCATTCCTGAGAGATCTGCTCTCTTTACCTAATCACCTCCCGCAAACACAACCACTTAATAGTATCATATTGGTGATTATGTTTTAGCATATGAACTTTAGGGGAATGCAAATATTTCAGATCATAGCAGCAATTATTCCTTGCATAAAATCAGCATATTGACTTTGTCCATTTCTGTGCTGAAAATTATGAAAGAAATAATGTTGTCAATATCAATAAGCACTAACATTTATAAATGACTTGCTCTGTGTAGGAGATATTTGATATAAAGATCAAGAATCTGAAGCTTATATAAATTCAAAAAATCCATTCCTTCTGACAGCCTAAGTGATTGCTTTCCAGTGTCAGAACATTCATTTCACATTTTTTAAGCACAGGGATTGCTTAGAACCTGATTGGTAGTCAGTAAAACTATTGATGGAGTCTACTGTTAAAACTGTACTATGTACACATATACATCTGTATACTAACATACATATTGAACATTCATTCATTTTATACTTAATATTTTTAATAATTACCTTGTTGACATTTGCAAATGTATCCATTGATAAGATCTTCACAGATTGCCTCATGTAGACATGGTAATGAAGTACATTCATTTATATTATCTTCACAAAATTGACCAGAAAATCCAGGAAGGCATCTAAGGAAGAATAGTGAAAAGAAAAAAAATCTCTATATATACATATATATATATGTGTATATATATATATATATATATTATATGAGCAATATATCTATATGTTAGGGTCTGTAGACAAGTCAAGATGGTGCCTGGCATTTTGCCAGAGGGAGTGGTTTGTGAAGTAATGCCAGCAAATGCCAGGCACCATCTTGACTTGTTTACAGACCCTAACATCTATATATACATATATATATATATATATAGCATATGAGCTCTCTCTATATATATACACATATATGTATAGTATATGAGCAATATCTTCTGCAATTCCCTCATTCAAATATGTTTTTAGAGATCCAACAAAATGTAGCTAGTGATCTGTGTCACGATAGTATGATGCATAGAATTTTGAACCCCCAAAACAGGTCCAAGTACTATGACCCCAGTAACTCTGAACATGATGTTATTTGGAAGAAGGATTTTTGCAGAGGTAATTAAGCATCTTGAGATGAGATCATTCTGTATTAATTCAGTGGGCTTTAAATCCAATGATGAGTCCTTAGAAGAAGAGATACAGAGAAACACAAGGGAGGAGGCCATGTGCAGATGGAGGCAGAGTAGAGGTATGTAGCCCCAAGTTAAGGAACACACAGACTGTCTAAGTGCTGGAAGAATTTCCTCTAGAACCTTCAGAGGAAGTATAGCCTTGCCTAAACTTTGAATTTTTTTTATTTCAATTTTCACAATGGTGAGTAACCCAGTTTCATTTTTTTCTACCAAGCTTTCAGTAATATGACATTTTAATAATAATAATTCTGTTAATCAATGAATATGAAAGGTTTTTCCATCTTCCAGTATCTTCTTCATTTCTTTCTTCATTGTTCTCAATTTTTTACAATGAATGGTGGCTAAGATTCAGGTGAAGAGGAAACCTTACACATTATTGGTGGTAATATAAATTATATTATGGAAGTCAGGATGGAGATTCCTCAAAAGACTCAAAATAGTATACCACATATGATCTACCCATATCTAGTGTATATCCAAAGGAATTAAAGTTATTGTAGTATAGAGATACCTGAATACCTATGTTTATTATGACATAATTCACAATAACCAAGTTATGGAATTAGTGTAGGTACCTATCAACAATGGATGGGTAGAAAGTGTGGTAATACATAAAATGAAGTATTATTCAGTCATAAAGAAAAATAAAACCATGCCATTTTCAGGAAAATGGGTGGAAATGGATATCCACATGTTAAGCAAAATAATCCAGACACACAGAAAGACAAATATAGCATGTTTTCCCTCATTATGCTTAAATGTCAGACCCAAAACTTTAAAAATATAAGATGAAGAAAACACAATGAAAACAAGTCAAGACACAGGCACAGCAATACCTTCCTGAATGGGACTCCAAAAGATCAGGAAATAATAGCAAGAATCAACAAATGGGTCTGCATCAAACAGAAGATTCTGCCAAACAAAGGAACCAACCGAGTAAGGAGAAAGCCCAAAGAACAGGAAATCTTTTCCAGCTCCTCTTCTGAAAGACCATTAATATCCAGAATATGTATTAAAAAATAAAACAACTAACAAGACAAAACTTAAACGTAAAAGAAAAAAATCAATAGGCAAAAGAATTGAGCACACATTTTTCTAAAGAAGTACAGCCTGCCAAGGTGGTAAAGCCTTGGGATCCCAATGTCTTAGGAAGCTGAGGGAAGAGGGTATAAGTTCAAGGTCAGCCTCAACAACTTAACAAGATCCTGTCTCCAAATTAAAATAAAAATAAAGGGGCTGGGGTTGTGACTCAGTGATAAAGCAATTGCTTAGCATGTGTGAGGTACTGCGTTTGATTCTCAGCACCACATCTAAATATATGGCTAAAATAAAGAGATCCATCAACATCTAAAAAATTTAAAACAATAAAAATAAAATAATAAAGTTAGGGATGCAGTTCAATGGTAGAGCAATCCTAGGTTGAATCCCCAGTACCAGAAACAAACTAATAAACAAAGTACAAATGTTCAACATCTTCATCCTTCAGGAAAATGCAATTCAATATTGCATTGAGATGCTCTCTCTCCCCAGTCAGAATATCATTCATAGAGCATATATGTTTCTACTGCTTTAAGGTATCAAGTTTGTGGTAATTACCTATGTCATCCCTAGGAAATCAATATATGAAATGACATTAATGCTATCATATTGTTATCTTTAAAGAATAATTTTATATAAGTCACAAAAATGCCAGATGTCAAATCACAGTCCTAGACCTGATAGAGGATCCACAAACACTGACTAAAATACAGTGTTCATAAGCTATATTCACACATTTACATAGTACCTATGCCATGACAGATCTGTTATGAATGCTTGAGATACACAGAAAAGTAAAGCTGAGTGTCTGTTTTCAAGAAACACACCCAGCCTAGTTAGAAAAATGGACAAATAGCAAATGCAGTGATATGATATATACTACAATCTGAATTTAGAGAGATGCATTCCAGCATGGCTAAGAGAATATGAAAAAAATGAGATTAAGAATAGTGTGAATCAACCCAGAAACTGAAAATAGAACTGAATAAATGAAATATAGTGCAAGACAGGTCTTAATGGTGCTTGTGGTGCTTATTATATAAATTAATAAATAGGGGTTTGATTATTATATATTATTTGATCATAGTTTTTAGTATAGATAATATTTACTGAAAATTTATTTACAATAAATTACTTTACAAAGCTTACAAGAACTACCAAATTACAAATGCAAACTTTAAAACCAGTAAGTATAAGTTTTTTCCACATACTGTAGTCATCATGTGTGAAATCAAGCAATTCTTTGATTCTAATGGATACTCACAGAATACTTGCTTGGGTGATGTAACAATGCAGTACTATGTTCCAATGCAACTGGTCCTACCTCATCAAATCTAGGTAATTATTAAAGAATCAATTAGTGACCCTACTCTCCTAGACCCATTCTAAATGTGACTCTTTCCTGAGAATAAATCATAAGACTAATTTTAACTCTGTTTGAATTTATGAGCTTATTGTGCAAAAAAGAGATGAAATATTAAATATTGAATTGCCACTGTAATGGTGAACCTCCTTCTCTTTATAGTAAAATTGAATTCATGAGATTTGCCTTTCTGAGGCAAATTCATGACTCATTTTTTTAATAATTTGTGTGTGTGTGTGTGTGTTTGTGGTGTACCTTTAATATCATAAGGTGTTTTAAATACATTTTCAATTTAGATACTTGCCAGCATTATATTAAATACCCATTGATTCACATTCTTAATCTATCATCAATGTTATTATCGCGTTTAATTTCCACTGCTAAGGGAAAGACTACATACTTTATAGTGATTTTTAAGGAAGTCGTGTTAAAAATTGTTGAATACACTTTTTTATTTTGGAATAATTCTAGATTTACAGAAAATTTTCAATGGAAATATGAAAGTCCCATGTATTGAATACTCAATTTCTCTTATCACTATCATCTTACATTAATATTGTATACTTGCCACAAATAATTAAATGGTATTTGTTACATGTGATATAATAAAATATTAATATTATATAATAATCTAATAATTTTGCTATGTTATTATTAACTAAGTTCAATATATATGATTTTGCTTAATTTTTTTTTATATAATATCCTTTTTCTTTTGTACTGAGGATTGAACCCAGGGGTGCTTAAACATTGAGTTCCATCACTGTATCCCCAGCTTTTTTTTTTTTTTTTGAGGACAGAATTCTAAGTTTCTGAAGCTTACCTCCAACTTGAGGTCCTGTTGCCACAGCAACCCAAATGATTGGGATTATAGTCATATATCATCATAACTGGTTCTAATGATTTTTTGTTTAGTTTTTCCATTCCAGTATCCTATTAGAATACAGTGCAATCTGTTGCCATGTCTCCTTTGACTTCTCTAAACTCTAAGCTTCTCATAATTCCTTGACTTTCACTCCTCTACACTGCTCTACATTTTAGGCTTATTTGATATTCTCATGGTTATAGTGGTGTTATGTGTTTACTATACATTTTTAGAATGGAAAGTAAATAATTTTAATGTGTGTGTGTAGTGAACATTTATGGAATTTTGAGTGGGATTGCATTGAACCTATAAATCAAGTTGGGAAGAAATGACATCTTAACATTACTGAGTCTTCCATGTCATAAACAAGGAATTTGTCACTACTGACTAAGATCTTAGATTTTTCTCATCAGTATTTTGTAATTTTCCAAAAGCAGTTATTATACAAATTTTATAATATGTACATCTAAGTGTTTAAATTTTGGAAGACTGCTATTTTAAATGGAATTTTTCTTTGCTTTTTTCATATCAGTATTCCAATGTTCTTTGTTGGAAAGCTATTCACTTATATATGATTTCATATCCTGAAAGCTTGCTATACAAGCTTTGCAGTTTGTTAAACCAAATAGTAGATTTAACAAATCTACTATTTCCTGAGGTATTCTACCAAGACAATTATTACATGTGTGAATAAAGATAACTCAATCTCTGTACCTTTTATTTCTTTTTCTTGTCTTATGGAGTGGAGCTTCTAGTAACATGTTTAATAGCATTAGGGAAATGCTTGTTCCTAATTTTATGGAGAAAGAGTTTAGTTTTTAATAATTAAGCATTATCAGTTGTATTTTTATATGTAGCTTTAATGGATTATGGTGGCTCGTTTTTTTTTGAGGTTTTTTTTTTGACAGTTTTTATCATGAGTGGGCATTGAATTTATCAAATGTTTTTTTGCGTCAATTAATATAATCATATGATTTTTTTATTCATCTGTTGATCTGATGATATAGTCATATTGACCAAATAATATATGGTATGCTAATGATTGATTTAATCATATTTTTATCTCAACCAACAGCTAGTCTAATGTATTGCACTGAATACTTTATGAGTATTAGATCAATCCTGATTTCCTGGCCTGGACTCCCCTTACTCAATCTAGGCATAAACACAGTCAATCTTATTATTTGCAAAGATCTTAAGATTTCCTTTTTAATATTTTAATATTAAATTTTACTTTGTCATGTAAGTTGATATGATGTTTACATTCTTAGCTTGAATGGAGAAAACATTTTGAAAATCCTTATACAAACAGAAGTGCATATAAGTTTATAATCTTACATTCCACAAAAAATATTTATAGCATGACATAACATATGGAAAAAATTAGCTATATATATTAATATAATATGCAGTTTAGTCCCATGCATATTGTTAACTTTTAATAGAATTTTAATAGAACATTTGACAGATAAAAATAATATCCCCAGTCTGAACGCTATTCTACTTTCAGCTTTTGTGGGATCAATGTTTTTAGATTCCATATATGAGTGAGGTCATTGCTCCTTTATTTCCTTTAGACTCATCCATGTTGCCACAAATAAGTTTCATTTTTTATATTTCATTGTGTATGTACGTATGCATTTATTTTCTTTATTCATTCATCTGTCAGTTGACACTTAATTTGATTATATAACTTGGCTCTTATACATAGTGCTGAAAGAAATGTGGGAGGACAAATATAACCTTGATATACCAATTTCATTTACTTTTAATATATACCCAGTAGCTGGATTACTGGATTATATGGTAGCTTTATGTTTAGTTTTCTAGGAAAACTCTGTATTGTTCACACTGGGTTTTTAATACAAGACTTGCTCTGCAATACTAGAACATAAAACTCCAATTTATTTTGAAGCATTGCAATTTAAACAATGAAACATTGAAAACTTATTTTATAAAAACTATTTAATAAGTTTCTGAGAGACCCAATATCACACTTGCATTGGGTTATTGATACCAATAAATTAGTTTAAAGGGTTATTATAGGAGGCAGCACCCACTGTAGAATGATTCTTCAAATGAGAAAATACTACTTTGCCACCTGTTCTGAATACTTGCAAAAATAATCATTTAGTAGGTTATGTAGTTATTTTCATGACCCACTGTCTTGGATTCTTTCTTATAAGACTCTGTCAGTCACCACCTCTTCCCTGTATTCTTTCCGTATATTCAATATTATTGTTATTTACACTGTTGCTTTGGTATTCTCTTTAATTTCACATTTATTTAAACCAACATTGTGGTATTTCTTTTCCTTTACCTTCTTAATGTGTCCCTCTTTCTTAAAGGTAAATCACAATTCATAAGTCGTACTCATCTTGCTCTCCATGGACAGCTCCGTGGATTCCACCATACCAAAACTCCCACTTGGCTCATTTATCAAGTTAAATTATGAGACTTATAATGAAGAAAATTTTCAGACAATATACTAAACAAAAATAGTGTCTGGCATTATATGATTGGATGAGAAAGAATAATAAGACTTTGGAAATTCAAATTCTATTCCACATAAGCAATACTATTCAGAATTTTTTTTTACTTCAGTTGAGTAACATCTTAACTTAAATGGTACTTAACTCAACTTCCATCCAATCACTAATTCTTCTTTGCCTTTGAAATATTTACCTTAGATTAACGTGTACAGCTGCAATATCTAATGTCATTTACTTGGCTTTGGTAATATAATTGAATATGATACAGTTAAATATTTTCAAGGACGAAACCTCATGACAAGCTTCAACTTTAAAAAACATGAACTCTAAATGCTCAGAAGCTAAGTGTTTGTTCATTATTAGGAATTTTTCTGAAGCCAATAATTCTCAAATTAGAATGATTAACAAGTGTTACACCCATATACACACACACAAAACACCTCACTTCATACTATTTAAATACTTAGAGATATTCTGTGCAACTTCTCTTCCAGATAATTAGTTAATGTCTATTATGTGCATTTTATTAGAATATAACTAAATATTAAACATACCTGTCTGAATATTAGATGGTTCCTTTATAGGTAACTAAGAATAATTAATCTTTAATGAGGAGCTTCCTATTATGAATCCACATACCCTAGATATAACTTGTGTTTAAGTTTATTTATCTGTGTCTGAGAAAAAAAATGTGCATTTTTTTTTGAATTTTTGGCTTGTTTTCATGTAAATAGCTACAATTCCAGGGAATATCCACAGGCAAAACGAAACAATATGCAACCATTTTTCAGGCCTCTTATCACCATTCCCTGATCTCTTCTTGGTGATAGATGATACACTGCAGAATCAAACTAAAACTAAAATGATGAACTTATTGAGGTCAAGGTATTCCATAGGTTTTTACTTATATTTATCCTTCATGTTACCTGTCATGGATTTATTACATTCACTTTAAATTTTTCTTATTGTTTCTATAAATATTTCAATATTATAAACTTCCAGATCTCTGGAGAAAACAACACACAAACACCAGGTTGATAAGTTACAGACACAGCAGCAAATACTCAGTCATTGACCTGACTAGGATGCCTTGGTTGTTGTTCAATATGGTGCTAAAGAACAATGAAGGTGATTATTATTCCTCTCAATATTTTATGCACTTTTCACTAGAGCTTATTATATCCTCCAAATTTTAATAAACATAGATATTTTTAAAGCATTTGATTGATTTGTTGCAGAAATTATGATAGAATGGAATCCAAATATTACAGCCTTTTCAAATGTATAATTCAATTTTTATAGCCTACAATAAATTTCATACAGTGTAATTATAATTGATATGTAAAACAGGTACTTTTATCAGTATTGCCTCAATTATATTTCTTAAAGACTATTATTTCTAATTTAACATTTTAACTTTAATCCTGAATAATTCTACTGTCATTATTATTAATCATGCATTCAGATTAGGAGAAGAATATTCTTATAAAGCAATTATTATAATATAAATCTAAGTTTCTTAAGACTACAAATCAGAGTATTGTTTAATACACTGTTTTAACACCTGTTAAACTATATATGAACAAATAAAGTAATTTAGATAAAAAAGGAATGACATCGTGACTTTCTCAGTGGCTCCAAATAAATAAAACTCAAAATTCTTATTACGGATGCTGTTTCATACTAGTTTCCAAAAAAATGTTGCTTTAACTTTTGATCCTGAAATAATTTAAATTTTACAGTAGTATATTGTTTTGGTTTGGAATATTCCCTGTGCAGAAACTGAGACAGAGACTTCATGCAGTTTTTTTAAAATTTAATTTTAGTTTTTAATTTTTTTAGGAGGTAATCCAAATAAGTAGAAGTGAAGGAGTAGAAAGAATGAAATAGAAAAGAATGGAAAATGAATTAAGTGTGCAATATTTAGCAGTGTGCCACTGTGGGAACTAGGGTTCAGGACAACAGTGTAATTTTTGCATCTATTGTATTTTTTTAAAATGTGAAGACTACTTACTGTGTCATTTAGTGTAGGATTCACTTGGGCTTTTTGTTGTTGTTGTTGTTCTTTTTTTAAGTACCAGGCACTTAACCACTGAACTACATACATCCCCATGCTTTTCTTTTTTAAAATTCCTTAGGGCCTTGCTAAGTGGCTAAGGATGGCTTTGAAATTTTGTTCCTCTTGCCTCAGTCTCCTGAGCTTCTGGGATTCTGGTGACTCATTTCTAATAAATGATATGAGGGACATCAGGCTTCCTCTTTCTTTCTTTGATCTCTTAGGCAAGTTCACTGCCATGTTAGGAAGACACTCAAGTAATATCACGGGAAGACCCTTCTGAAAAAGAATCACAACCTCTGGTTAACAGCCATATGAGCTAGCTATGAAAAGGATCTTTAGGCCCTTTACAAGGCTCCATATGACTGTCACTCAATTGGCATCCTAATTGCAACCTCATAAAAAGTCTGGAGCTGGAACCACCCAGAAAAGCCATTTTTAAATTCCTGACCCACAGAAACAGTAAGAATAAATGCTTCTTGTATTAAGCCACTGAATTTGAGGGGATTTTTTTATTACTATCAGTAGATAATTTATGCAAATTGAGGGCCTACTGAAGACCTGTGGAGAACTCTTGTTCCCTATTATTTAAGAGGTGCCCCCAGGCCATTAACATACCCAGATTCTGGGTAAATCTGTAAGGGGCTATTCTGTGAATGTACTTGGAAAGACTCCTTAATTTCCAAGAAGCTCTGCAACATGAAAATAGAGGCTGCTGAGGTAGGGCAGTGTTGGTATGTTTGAGAGCTATATAACACAGCTGAGATGGGAAGAAACACATCAGAAGTGTCTGTTCCCTAGGCCACATATGGAGCCCCACTGTACTTTGTGTGTTGAGTAACATCTGAAAAAATTGAGGGACGAAATTTAATCCAAACTATATTAAGTTCTTTTTTAGAGGGATTTATTTTTCTAAATTCCACTTTTAAGACTAAAACATTTGATATATAAGAAAATTAACTGCTATTCTAGGGGTTACTTTTTCGAGATCAGATATCAATACTCAGGACCAAACTGGACAATGAAATTTATCTCAATATATTATAACTTGTGTTACATTTTGTAATATCACTCTTTTGTCAACACAAGGCAAAAAATTTCAATTACTAAGAAAGTGTATAAATTTACATTATATTACTCTACTCTAGTCAGCAAACAAATATTGTGAAGTTAATAGTAGTTCATTTTTTCTAGCTATGCACTATGTACTCTTCAGGGTAATTTATACAATTCTGAAAACCACCAAAATACAATGCAAGATCAATAACATTCTAGTTATCTGGTAATTGGAGCTTTTTATCTGATCTGAGTCTAAATTAAAAAAAAAATTTATGGTAGGGACAATTTTACAAAATTTTGTTGAAAACAATGGTATTCCTCATGCAAAGAGCCAGTTCAAATCCTTACCTTCTATATCTTTGATATAGAAGAGGTTTCTGATGAAAGCTTTTAAGAGTTTTGTTTATTTACAATGTCCACATTTCTAGTCCTTGAATTGTAGAAGATAACCACCAAGGAGTTATTCGCATTTTTTATATATATCAAAGAACACATAAAGAAACTTGAGATTTTCAACAGTTCTACTATCAGACAAGAACTAAATTGAACCAAAAATATTTTTTAAGAATCATATGTCATCTTGTTATTATAATCACCTACAGTATCTTTTGCTAATCCTTTCATTCATTTTATGACAATCTGAAAAACAGAAATTAACCATGAGTATTCTAATCCATTTTATGAGCACTTAAAAGCATCTTTTATTTTACTCTTACCTTTATTTCCTCTTAATTTACATTGCATTTTTCTGTCAGTTAGGACTTATTCCCAGTTCCTCAACAGGTATGTGGTATTTGATTACAAGTCATATTTACGCTGAGATTAATATTAAAAGCAATAATTTTTAATTTTTGCACAATAATAACAGCAGGATTTTAAAAATTACCATGAAATAGTGGTTAGTTAGGGGAATAAAGATCCTCTCATACATAATAATATAATAGGTATTTTGAAAATTATTACACTTCTTTATTTTCTATTTTTAGATATATAGAACTCTGTATCATTACATTGAATTTTTATTTCATCTTATTAGAAAACATAGCAGAGAAATAAGATGCATATTTCTAGGTACTTCTTTATAATTACTATTTTTTGGAGTTTAGTTTTAAGCTAAATTTCAAGTGGTATATACAGATTTAATATCTAACTCATCATATATATCTATATATTAGTTCAACATAGAATAAAATAAATCAGAAATTATTTTAGTTTTTATTAAACAAACATGACTCTAATATACCCAACATGGTGAGGAACACTCCAATATAAAAGAAGTCTGACTTCTATAATTCTTCACGAAAGAATGGAAGTGACTTAAAGAACTGACTGGCCCCTCATATCTTAATCATTTCATAATTAATGACTTAGATCATAAAGTGGACTCAAAGATATCTCTTTGGGATTATTTATATACTGATGATTTGGATCTCTCAAAAGATTATCCATAGCTTCAATTATAGTATTCAAATACTGATTTACTACTCTGATAGCCACTTTTTCTTACAAAACTGAATATTTCCTGATTATAATTTTTCTTATCAAATATATTTGTTATTAGAGATAATTTGCAAAGGAAAAACCATTCAAGCTCCAATTATAAATGCTGATTCATATAGTAGAGTCATATGTAACTTATAGAGGTTACTGAGAAATAGGCCATGAACTCTGTAATTATAGCTATGCAATAACTATGCAATAAAATATTTTCTTTTTTTACTGAATAACTTCTAATAGAATCCATGCAATATTGCAAAACATAAGTGATTAGGATCATATCTGCTTAGATATTAAAATAATTTTAGGAGAAATTTCCTATAAAACATTTAGTTTTATCTACTTAATTTTAATTATTTGATTTCAAGTTTCTAAGAATATGATTTTTGGAGGAGTACCTTCAGTATTGAATTCATAAACATCTACAAAACATTTAAGAATAGGGACAGTTGAATCTAGATGAAAGAATTTGAGTTTGACCTATGTAGAGAAAATAAGAGATAGTTCCTGCCATGTGTGGGGTGGTCACTTTATACTAAGCATCTCATGTACACACTGATTGATTGCTCAAGCTCACTGCTTAGTGTGGGGCCTGAGCTCTGGCCAGAAATAGCAAAGACATGCTGTAACAAATTAGTGGTCGCTGGGCCTTGGCAAGAAGGTGGACCACATCAGAGTAAAAATGTGGAGCAGGCTGAGGAGGGCCAAGAGGGGCATGGGATATGCTGGTTAGAGTCCATGCAAGGGCAGGTATCCTGAGAGGCCAGTATTACAGTCCTCAAGGTAGTGATGTGTTGAGTGCCATCTGGGAAGCTGAATTGGGGTGGAAGAGATACCACAGAGGGATAGAATCCCCTTCCTTTGGGTTCCCTAAAAGAACACACCCCACAGGCAGGAAGAAATATGCAGGGAAAACTGAAGTGTGATTTTTAGTAGAAACAAGTAAAAGTCAGGCACATCTCTCTTCATCATGGAATCATGGAGGTCAAGATGGCCTCTGAGAGCAACTGGGCCCTGCGAAACCTGGTGGTCCAGATTGTCTTAAGATGACAGGCCACAGCCCACACCAAATAGTCTGGAATTTCAGAATACATTGGTTACTCAAAAGGCACACTAATGGTTCTATATATACTGATCTCCCAGGGATCCAAGAACTGAAAATAAATTCCAACTACTCCAGACAAGCTATCAGGCTTAGACAAATCTGCTCATCTAAATTCAGAATTTTTAAACGTGCAAAAGTGCATTCTGAAAAAAAGTACTTAATATTTAATTTTTGTAATGATTCATTGAAGTTACACATATTTACAAGACACCTTGTGCTATTTCAATTCACGTATACATTGTGTAGTGTTTGAATTATGGTAAATATATCTCCTCAAACACCAATAATTCCTTTGTGGTTAAAATATCTAAAAACATTTCTTCTTCTTTTTTTTTTTTTTTGAAATGTACAGTACATTATCATTTCCTATAGTCACTCTATTTTGCAAGGAACACCAGAACTTATTTCTTCTACATATTTTTAAAATAGTCCCATTGATCAACCTATCACTAGCTCCATCTTTCTCCAGCTCTCTCAGCCTCTGGTAACTACTATTCTACTCTCTACTTCTAGGAGATGAACTTTTTAGATTCTCTATGTGAATGAAATCACATGGTAGTGTTCTTTCTGTGCCTGGCTTATTTTGTATAAGAAAATTGTTATTCCAGAGGAAATGAAATCAGTATGTCAAAGAGACTTCTGAAATCCCATGTTTATTGAAGCACTATTCACAATAGCCTGAAATTTGAAATAACCAAAGTGTGTATCAATGATGAATGGATAAAGAAAGTACAGTACATATACACAATGATTGCCACTTAACCATAAGGAGCGTAGGATTCTGTCAATTGAAAAAACAAGAATGGCACTGTAGGCATTATGCTGCTTAATATTTTAAATATCAATCCTTTAATTTCTGAAACAACAGTGTTAAACATACACAAAATGTTTTGGACTTTGTATATACTCACTTGGAAAACTCCTAGGTCTTTCTGAGCCAAGAACAGGAAATAAACATTTTAGAGAATTTGGTGCTTCTTATAATAGTGTTTCATTTAAAATTATTTAAGATATATAAATTATTAAGATATATAAAAAAAAATTATTAAGATATATAAAATACCATGCACCTGGACACACACTTATATATACACACACACACACAGCAGCAGCAGCATAACAGCTCTTACTTGGCTCAGGCATGTTCTCTCCAATTTTCATGTTCTTTTAATTTTTAACATTTGCCTATATTCATTCTTTGGAAGACTGTAGAAAGAACAGATCATCTAGCTTGTTTTGGAGGGTGTTGTTTTAAAACTGTTGTTACTCCAGGTCAAAGAATCCTTCTTGACACCATCTATTACATTTAATAATGGAAGGTTTAAAACCACAGTCTAAAATAATAAAATGCTCTGCATTTCAAGGAATTATTCTTGAGCATAATTCAAAGGGTATGAGTAACCTGGTGCAGGGTTTCCTAGTTTGCTATAAAATGCTTTCATGATGTCATATTATCATCATTTTCAAGCCACTTATTTTGTCTTTAATAACGTCATGCTTTTTTTAAGAGAGAGAGAGAGAGAGAGAGAGAGAGAGAGAGAGAGAGAGAGAATTTTTTAATATTTATTTTTCAGTTTTCTGTGGACACAACATCTTTATTTTATTTTTATGTGATGCTAAGGATCGAACCCAGTGCCCTGCGCATGCCAGGCGAGTGCCTTACCACTTAAGCCATATCCCTAGCCCCAATAATGTCTTATTTTTCTTGGTTGTTTCAGTCATTACTTTTTTGTTCTCTTCTTTTTCTTTCAAACAGTTTTCTAGTGCTACCCACAATGAAGAGCCACAGACTGGTTGTTTTCTCAAAATTCAAGAAGATGGATATCCAAGGTAAAGGCATTTGCAGGTTAGTTTATCTAAGGCCAGTCTTCTTGGCTTGCAGCCGGCCACCTTCTCCCTGTGTTTTCATGTGCTATTCCCTCTGTGTGTGTCTATCCTAACATTATCTTTTTATAAGGATGAATATTGTATAAATTGCACCCCCTTCCAGCTTCATTTTACCTTTATTATCTCAAGAAGAAGAATTCTAGGAATATGGTCATATGCAGGAAAAACAAAGATATGACAAGTTTTTAAATAAAGACAGATTTTTTAAAAAAAATATGTCAAAAAACCTTTTAAAGTTCCTAGGAAATTATGTAAATTACCATTTTTAGAGCCTTTATAAGCATTTCTATTTTCAAGTACTAGTATTATATGTAAATACAAATCTCTTATTCATTTCATGGCTTTTCATTATGCTTAATTATTAGCATTATATAAATACTCTCCCTATTGTCACTACACAGATCATAAAAGTAGAATAGAAGCTTAGTTATAAAATGAACATACCATTAATTAAAAACCCTTCAGCATTTTCAATGAAAAGACATTTTATGGGAGGCTAGTCAGCTTTCCAGTGCAGTAATAAAATAGGTGAGATAATCAAAATAAAGGAAGAATAAATGTTTATTTAGGCTCAAAGTTTCAGACATTTCCTCTATGGTGGTTTGACCCTGTTACTTTTGAGCTGTGGCATGTCAGAACATCATGACAGAACATCTCATGACTGAGAAGCAAGGAGAGAAAGAGGAAGAGGCCAAGGTCTAAATATTCCCTTAAGAATAAGTCCCATTGACCTAACTTACTTCTACCAGACCCCACTTTCTAAGGGTACCACCACCTCCGAAGTACGCCACCAACTGCCTTAATTGAAAGGACATTGAAATCTAAGACCATAATAGAAGTCCTTAATGGGAAGATTAGAATTCATGCAAAAACAGGTAAATGGATGGCATTGGAGAGAATAATGCTAAGTGAAGTTAGCCAATCCCCCAAATCAAATCCCCAATGTTTTCCCTGATGTAAGATGACCGACTCATAATGGCATAGGGAGGGGGAGCATGGGAGGAATAGAAGAACTCTAGACAGGGCAGAGGGGGTGGCTGGGAAAGGGCAGGGGTAGGGGTTAGCAGTAATGGTAGAATGTGATAGACATCATTATTCAAACTACATGTATGAAGACATGAATTGGTGTGAACATACTTTATATACAAACAGAGATATGAAAAATTGTGCTCTATATGTGTAATAAGAATCGTAATGCATTCCACTGTCATGTATTTTAATATACAAAATCAATTAAATATTTTTTTAAAGAATTCATACAAAAATACAGTGAATGAATAATAGTCATTAGTAATAATTATTAATTAATTACTTAATAATAGAAAATAATCACTGCATGATGAAAACAAAACAGCTTCTTATTCTTTCTTTTTGCTCTTTGTAATCCCTAAGCACATTTATTGATTCATCTCAGATAAATGTCTATGGGTCACTTAGCTCAGAAAGGTGACTGGCCCTATTCCAGAATCTTAGGACTTTGAGCACCTCTCTCCAGGTAACAACATGAGATCTCTACATTGAGTTGGAATGAAAGCCTGCCTTACTAGGTAGAGAAGATTACTCAAAGCTACATCTTCACAAGAGAGCGGTTTAAAATCCATATTGTTTTGCTACTGGACATGAACAGATTATGTGGTCCAAAGAGAAAGACAAATAAATTGGTTTTATACACCAGTGTAACATTGGAGGTGCATCACACACACACACACACACACACACACACACACACACACATGCATACACACAGACATTGTAGTGAGGGGTGGAATTCACTTTGACAGAAGAACAGTTGATGTCACTATCAGCCTCATTTTTATATTTTTAAAAAATATAGTATGAGGATCTGAGACTTGAATATGTTCCAATGTGCTCACACACACACACACACACACACACACACACACACACACAAATGCAGAATATAGTATGAGGATCTGAGACTTGAATATATTCCAATGTGCTCACACACACACACACACACACACACACACACACACACACACAAATGCAGACATGAGTAGGATACAAATATGGACAGATCCTGCCTTCTCAATGGTATCAACAAGATGCTGAAATAGACCCAGAGTCTGGATTTCTTACTTTGGAAAAAAATAAATCCCTATTGTTTATGCCTCAGTTTACTGTTGTTGTTAAAGTCAAAAGCAACTTAAATAATGTCATTTTTATTTGAAATATCACTCATTATATATTTGTATTTAACTTTTATCTTGTTAAGATTTTATGTTCATAGATATTTCTAAATAGAAATATGATAATATTGTTTAAATTATGATAGCTGAGGTTGAATAATATTATATATTATGTTCTATATTTCTCCATAGTGGTACATAGTTTTTTATGCTTACAGTTGATATTTTCTTTGATTCCCCTGTAACATTCAATTGTGAGTGGTGATAGGGCATGCAATTTTTGTAACCCATTCCATGCTGTACCCTAGTATTCATATTTTTTTGTGCACATGATCTAGTCATATGTAGTTTTCTTCTTCTTGGAGAAATAATAAAAGAAATGGTGCCTGTGAAGAAAATTTTTGTTCATTTCTTAAGTCCTCAGGATTCCTGCCTTGACTGAGAGTCAACATTTGTCCACCTAACATACCACTAAAACCTACCCATTTATCATCATTTTAAATCTAAAATCCTCTTTACATTGAAAGAAGAAATGTACACCTTTCACTAAGAGATTTAATTAAAGAAAAGAAATTTCAACTTGTCTTAGTTGATCCAAATGCACTGATCTCTTTTTCAGAGAGAATATATATGCTCTTATCTGTAAACTCACAATTTACATTTAAATCTATATATTTTGGAGAGTTAGAGGAAATGCTACTATTAATCAATCTAGTTCAATCTCAGGCATAGACTAGAACTATTTCAAAAGAACAGGGTGTATGTGGTAATCCTACTTATAAAGGATCAAAGCTATTTGGATGTTTAACATCTTTTCCTCTGAGGAAATCAATCCATATAGTCCTGAACAGGGGTGGGGGGTGGTGCTGGGAGTGAAGCAGTGTAGGGTGTGAACAGGGGTGTCCTACCACATACTTTTCAGGGGTGGAAGTTATTGATACAAGCAGTTTAGTTCCAGAAACCTCTATTCCATATGTGTACACACATACATGTGTGTATACATATATTCCCTTTATTAGATATACGAATATTGCTTTGGAGGTTCCAACCGATGTAATTTTTCTTTTGAATTGTAGCCTGAGATGATAATTGAAGCTATCAACAGCAATTTTTCCACCATATGTATAGTCTACCTTTCAATAAACCCAATATATAAAAGGTTACAGAGAGGAAAAACTAAAAAAGATAGGAAAATAATTTCTAGATAGAACCAGTTATACTTGAAATTTGTGTCATAAGAAACATCCCAGTTTTATGACCTATAAAAGTTCTATATATGTTCTAATTAGATTGAGTTTGATTATTTTTAATCTAACTGGCTGAGTCTTAAAACAGCATTTTGCCATTTTAAGATTTTAAAGAATTGGGATGGAGGGGAGAGAGTGAAAAACCAAGAGAATAAGAGAAATTAAGACAGAAAAATCCTTAATTCTGTGAGTCAGGATCATGATGAGTATGGGAGAATGTATACTATTTTCATGTTTAATGTGCCTTTTAGGAATGTATACTATCTGGACACAGAAAGTATATTCAGAAGAATTATTATAAAGCTAATATATTCAGTAGATTTATACTTATCCTTAACCATTTCAAATATCCAAAGTAATAGAATATTATCTATTACTTTGGATATTTAAAATATGGTATGAAAAGATGAGGACCAGGGAAACTATACGTGTGGAAAAAATACATTTTGCAGGCCAATTTCTGACTTCAGCTGACCTTAATTGATATGATATGTATGATAATATAGTTAGCATGTTAGTCTGGGTTCTCCTTTGCAATTGCTAGGCATGCTTCATATGCTTTTCTCACATTTAGCACAATTTATTTACCTCTGCAAAATAGATCAGAATCAAAGCAGTACATATTTACTGAATGGGAGAAATCAATATATCAGTCTGCAGAATATCAGCTGTATAAACTCCTATTAGAAATTCTTTGCTACACAAAGCTTTATTATTGCTTTTTAAAATCCCTAATCACACCTGGTGAGTAAATAGCTAGAATTATCACTTAGGACTCCATTCATCAGAGCATTATTATTTTACATTAACTAGCCTTCACAAAGTAGCTGGATCTCTTTGGGGGAATAAACACTGTTTGCCACTACTCTTTCCCACCCAAGTAATAGAAAGTTTTATGCCTATTTTACCGCTTAATCCCAGGCTGAACACTAAGCAATTAGGAGATTTTTAATGAACACATCATTATCTGAGCAATGAAACATCACAAATCCACACTAGAATAGTTGTGCATTTGAATCAACAAATAAAACAGGGGCATTAGGATTGCAATAATGTACTTAAACAACTTAAAGTAGAACTATTTTATACAAATTACAATATTGAATCCTCCCTGGGAACAGCTCTGTATGTAATAATAGTACTAAAATTGACTCCATAAGGAGTTTTCCATGAGACCATTTTTTAATTTAAAAAGAACAGAGATTGTCGTTTGTGATATGAAGGGTGTGTGATCTTGCTTTTAGGGTTTTGAAGTTCTTCACATAAAGATAATGTAGAGATTAATAAGATCTCTGACAATTACTGGCTATGTAACCTTGATAAATGACATGTTTTCTATATATAAATATCCATAAACTTTACTGTCTATAATTTCAAGATTATATTAGAACTAAAGTCATAAGTCTGTTAGTAGATGAATTAATATACCAAATTCAATAATAAATGAGAATATAAATGCAAAAGTTCATTTATTAGAATGCTTTCAAAAAATAAGGACCTAATGGCTGGATGTGGAGTCTAGCTCTTGGAAGATCACTTGAGTCCAGGAGTTCAAGAGTTCAAGAGTTCAAGATCAGCCTGGACAACATACTGAGATCTCTCTCTCAAAAAAAAAAAAAGAAAAGAAAAGAAAAAGAAAGAAAGAAAGTGGAACTTTTATTTTTTATTTAGAGGCAGTGGTTTTTCTTAAAGCTTCTCTCTCTTTCTCTCCCACGATTGAACCCAGGAGCACTTAATCACTGAGTCACATCTCTAGGCCCCCTTTTTAATATTTTATTTTGAGACAGGGCCCTGCTAAGTTGCTCAGGCTTGCTTTGATGTTATGATCCTCCTTCCTCAGCCTCCTGAGCCACAGGGATTACACACATGCACCACCACACCTGACTTCTCTTTGTAGTCCTAACATACTATTATTGTGGGCTGGGAATATAGCTCAGTGGTACAGAACTTACCTGGCATGTGCAAGACTCTGGATTCTATCCCCAATATCACACACATAAAAAAGTATTATTGTTGTGCTTATTGTTATTTATATTATCATATATAAAAGTCACATTGTTGAGATGACTAAGATAAAAACTTGTTTTCTTTTTTTTGGAGGTGGCATGTACCAGGGATTGAATTCAGAAGCACTCAACCACTGAGCCACACCCCCAGCCCTATTTTGTTTTTTGTTTGTTTGTTTGTTTTCTGTTATGATATTTTCTTTTATTTATTTTTCTTTTTTTATTGGTTGTTCAAAACATTACATAGTTCTTGATATATCATATTTCACACTTTGATTCAAGTGGGTTATGAACTCCCATTTTTACCCCATATACAGATTGCAGAATCACATCAGTTACACTTCCACTGATTTACACATTGACATACTCATGTCTGTTGTATTCTGCTGCCTTTCCTATCCTCTACTATCCCTCCTCCCCTCTTCTCTCTCTACCCCCTCTACTGTAATTCATTTCTCCTCCTTGTATTATTTTTCCCTTTCCCCTCACTTCCTCTTGTATGTAATTTTGTATAACCCTGAGGGTCTCCTTCCATTTCCATGCAATTTCCCTTCTCTCTCCCTTTCCCTCCCACCTCTATTTTGTATTTTATTTAGAGACAGGGTCTTCCTGAGTTGCTTAGCAGCTCGCTTTTATTTATTTATTTTTATTTTTTTAAAGAGAGAGAGAATTTTTTTTAATATTTATTTTTCAGTACTTGGTGGACACAACATCTTTGTATGTGGGCTGAGGATTGAACTCAGGCTGCACGCATGCCAGGCGAGCGCACTACCGCTTGAGCCACACCCCAGCCCCAGCACCTTGCTTTTATTGAGGTTGGCTTTGAACTCTGGATTCTCCTGTCTCAGCCTCCTGAACTGCTGGGATTCCAGGCATGTGCCACCAAGCTTCCTTAAAAACTTGTTTTCATGCATTTATATCCTTAAAAAGAAACCAAGTTGTTATTGTTTAAACATTAAAAAGGTGTATTTTAAATATTACTATATTTCTATATTTCTGCTAAAATATAGTCGATGTTTTACAGTATTTGAGAGTTACAGTTAAAAGGATTAATTGTTATTAAAATATTTATAAGAAAATCCTTTGCAAGTACTGTTGCATTATTCCTCATAAGACCATTAATGCTAAAAACACCTGTTGAATTGTTGGACTACTGTGTTCATTATAATAGATTTTTTAACAGATTTTCTTCCTGAAGAAAATCTGTTGAAAGGAAGGAACATCAAAATTATGCTAATAAAAATATGAAAGTTTTTTACTTATTTTCTATTTTTTGAAGTCTTATACCATTTACTATATAACTGTAAGATACATGCTACTTCAAGCAGAATATTTATATAATCTAGGAATAAATTATTGTTTATCCAACACTGAATCAAGGAAAGATTCACATTACCAAAGATTTCCATATTTATTCAAAAGAATGCAAGAAGTAGCTGATTTGGCACTTCATATTGTTAAATTGGACTAAACATTAAACTGTACTGGATAGTTTTCCCCTCTGATTAGTAGCTCAGAGACCAAGAAAGGTGTTTAAATCACTTATAGACAAAATAACTGTATCTGCACATCTGAATTAAATGAATTAGTCTCCCACTCTGCAATGCAATTAAAGGAAGTTTAGAATAACAAAATTGCAGAATAAATAGAAATGCTACTGTTAGAGTACAACTGAAATTAAGAATGCAAGTGTTTCTAAAAGTCTGTATATATGAATATCTACATGTAAGTGTGTATATATATATGTGTGTGTGTGTATGGAGATACATAGGCATCTAGATGTGTGTGCATTTATAAATGCATACATATATATTGAGAGATATTCTATGTATATGTATGTTTGTAAGCATGGAATCCATGATTCTTTTGTAATCCCACCAGTAACAAATTCTATGTCATCAGAGAAGTCACATTGATTAATATGGTATCAAATTTTATTTCAGTAAATGTAACATAATATCTATATTATATTTGATCATCAAAATAAAAAGGATATTTACATGCATAAATATGAAAAAAGAAAATTTTTCACTATATCATGCCTTGTTTTAATTAACAAATTTTAAAAAAACATATCCTGACAAAATCAGGTTATGCTAAATCAAAAATCATAAATGAGTGTAGACAACAGAAATACTGAATAGGGTCAAAATTAATATTCCAAAATAATAAAATTCTCAAATAAATATAGTATTAATATAAGAGTGTTGTGTGTGTGTACATTATGACAATACTTATTGCTCTCATAATCATAAAATTACATGATGAACTATATTAAAACTCAATTATTAAAGAAAACTCTCAACTATTATTATTTTTAAAACATTATTTATTTTTTCTTTACCACAGGATTTATATCAAATGACATTTGCCATTTTTATAGGAAAAAATGGGTCTACTGATTCTCTATTACCTATTAAATTAATCTGTGTTCATAAGTGTTTCTTGAATTTATGCATGCATGAATAAATCAATGATTTTAAGGAAAAATTGTTTTTCTAAAAATATCTATTTCCCTATTTTTTGCCTACTAACTGATATAAAAATATCAATTATCCTATAAACTAGGGAACAATTATAAGCATTTTTTAGTGAGTCAAGCCTAGATATCCAAACAAGAAGTCATTTATTTTGTACACTAATCTGGTGACACTAGGTTCAGCTAAATGGCCTATGATTGCAGTTAGATAAGGGCTGGCCCTCTTGTCATCTCAACTTTTGGTACCATGGCTGGGAAGACTCCAATAACTGATGAATGAAACAGCTGAACTTTTTACATATCCCTTATCTCTATTTTCTCCACCTCCTGGTGGTGTCTCATCCTCATTGCATTGCTGGTATGGAAGCCAAAGATTCCCAGAGAAAGAGTATTTAGAGAAACTGGGAGAAGCTACAGGCACTTTCTAACTAGCTTGTTAGCATCACTTTTGCTTTAGTATTGGTTCAACAGTCATAAAAGTCTGTCTGAGTTTAAGGAAAGGGAAAGAGACTTTGCCTTTTTGTAGAAGGGTTATCAGATAATGTGGGGACACATTATAAAACAACCACAATTTGCAAGGTACATCACACTGGCTTAAGGCACTTAAATACTGATTGATAAAGAATTGACATGATGTCTCTCCTAAAGGTAAAAAATATGAGTCACACCTAGGGGCAGTATATTCTACAAAACAAATGGCTTATATTCACTAAAAGATGGAAATCATGAAAGAGAACTGGGAGTGTAGCTCAGTGGTGGAGTGCTTGCCTCGTACGCTCAAGGGCCTGGACCTAATACCCACTGCTACATTAAAAAATAATAATAAAAGAAAAAGAAAGGTTGATGAAATTCTGAGCAGATATAACTAATAAATATAATCTAGGAATAGATCCTGGATGGGGAAAGAGGAAATAAATTAATTGCTGGAAAATAATTTTACTGGTAACAAGATATAGAAGAAACTAAAAGAAATATCTACAAGTTGGACATAAAAGTCAACTTACTCTGCTTTGAGATTCTAGGAAGCTTCATGGAGAACTAATAATGATTTGGCTCTTAAAATATGACTGCACTGTGCAGGAGAGAAGGGGGATAAACAAGGATACAGCAAAAGTAGGTGGGAAGTTCCAGAGGTGTCAACTGGTATGAGGGGTGTAACAGTAAGTGGTAGGAAATTAAATGAAACTGGAGGTCAGAGCAATTCTATGTGAAGGACTTTGTTCTGGCCTACAGAAAGTCATCAAAGGTCTTTAGAAAAGCCAAGATATGTTCAGATGAGTGAGTTAGAAAGCCAATCTGCAAATAATGATAATAAATGGGAGATGACAGAAAAAAGAAAATAATTTTACTGGGATGATGCATGGAATTTGAACAAAAGCTATGTATTGGACAAAACATTATATAGCTTAACATCACCTATTAATAATTTCCTTTAATTATAAAATCAAATATTCTCATTCATAGGAAATGCTTAAGTATTTAGGGGTAAATCTTTTAATATCTGTAAACTACTCTGGAAAGGGATCAAAGAGTTTCAAGGGAAAAGATCAAAGATAATTTATTTTATAGTCTGAAATTAAATCATTCATGTTGATAATATATACATGTATTGTATGTTCACTTTAAAATTTTGTTTTGTCTTAGGGGCCTAAAAATTAGCTATTAGATTAAAAAGTGAACTAATGAGAATAATCACAGAGTGAAAGATGGGAGAGGAAGAGGAGTGGAGAGGGGAAAAAGTAAAATGAATCAGTGATAAAAAAAGAAAAATCTCAAGGAAAATGACAAATTTGTAAAAATATTTGCAATATACTTACAAGAGAGTGTTTCAATGATGCTAACACCCTAAAAACTTCAATCTACCACTGAGAATAATAGAAAATAGAAAAAATGGATAAAGTTATGAGTATTATAAAGGAAAACATTATTGAACAATAAACCTCAAACTTCAACTTAATTAATCCTTCTTATAATAAGCTATATTTAAGCAAAATTAGATGCCATTTTAAAAATCACAGTACTTATCAAAATTCTCACTGTTATTACTACTGTCATTTAATGTTTGAATAGATTTCTTTTACTGAGGATGTATTGCCATATAGGTACCCTACTGAACTTGTAGAACTTAAAATCAGACTTTGGCAATATATATTTTAAAGCTTACATAAAATTTTTCATTTACATTGCAAGAAGTTATTCTATTAAAACTATCCTCTAAAAGACAAAGACAAAATAATGAGAATAGTTGACAGAATTCTGAGCTGTCCCACATTCTTCTACAGTCTCCCCCCTTACATGTACATAAATCCTGTGAATAAGATGAAATACCAATTAGTAATTATGGTAAATGACATGACAATAGAGAGATTATCTGGGGTAGGCCCAAACTAACCAGATGAGCTCTTTAAAGAAGTTTTCTCTGAGTGGTTACAGAAAAGACAGAAAGATCCCTATTGTCTGCCCTGGATGAAAGTAATGGTCTATCCATGCTGTTGTGTGGGGAACATGTGGTAAGCATCTAAAGGGGGCATTTAGGTGCTGAAAGGGTTCACTCAACTTACAGGAAAATGGAACCCTTAGTTTTGTAACCACAGGAAAAGAATTCTGCCACCAACCAGCAAGCATGAAAGAGGACTCAATCCCCAGAGAGGAGCTAAAACTAACTCCAGCTGACAGCCAGATTTTAGCCTAATATAAGGCATTATCCATACCAATTAACTCTGTTTGCAAAATCTATTGGTAGACTATCTAAAAAACATGTATAAATTCCATGGGTAAGTGCTAGGCATGGTAGCATATGACTGTGATCCCAGCCACTTAGTAGGCTGAGGCAAGAGAATTGCAAGTCTGAGGCCAGCCTCATCAATTTAGACCTACAGCAACTTAGCAAGACCCTGTCTCAAACCAAAAACCAAAAAAAAAAAAAGACTGAGGATATAGCTCAGTGGTAGAATGCCCCTGAGTTCATGTCCCAGTACCCCCCCAAAAAAAGGTAGAAGCAAGCAACCATTTAAAAAATCAATATATACAACTAATCCCCAGAATTTTAAAAACAAAATTATTAAAAGTAATCTTGGGTCAAATGAAAATTAATTACCTAAATAAAGAAAAAATTGAAAATCAAACCAATAAACAGAAACAAGAACAGTTAGAAAATCTCATGAGTATGTGTATGTGTCTGTTATATACATTCATCTTTATTTTGCATATTGCTATACATTGAACTACACCTTTATTTTATATTTAGCTAATGCTGATGATTTTATTGACTCTATTGCATGGCATGCACATGAGTGCGCATGTGAACACACACACACAGAGATGTAGAAATTTTTAAATTTTTACATAGTAGTTGGATTCATCCTAACATACTTTTACAAACATGGAATTAAATTTTAGTTCATGATCCACTCCTTTCCCTCCTTCTTTTTCTCCAGTCCTCCCTCCTTTCCCCCATTCTCCTTTTTCATCCCATTATGCCAGAATGTAATCTTATTTGGAAATAGGATCTTCGTAGATACAGTGAATTTGTGGTTGTTAGGGTGGGCTCTCATATACTTATCTAGAAACAGATTCCCAGAAGGAAGACTATGAAGCCATAGGGAGACCCCCCACCTCACACCTCCATCCCCATCTACAAGCCACAGAATGCCTGAGTCTGCCAGAAGTTATGAGAGAGGGAGGGGATTTTCTTACAGTTCTCTGTGTGTACCAATTCTGAAAACACCTTAATTTCAGACTAGTGCCAAAACGGTGAGACAATACATTTCTGTTGCTGAAGCCACCCTGTTTGAGATATTTTGTCATGGTAGCAGGGAAATGAATACAAGTGCTTATGATACTACAATAAAATTTACTGGCAACAATCTCAGATGTTGAAAATTTATGTAGGTGGGTTCAAATGCAATTGTTAGTATTTGACCAGGACCACATTTGATTTATAAACATGCCAATTTCTTGTTTCAGTCTTTTAATGTATTTTATATTTGCACTTCTCTTAAATTTTAAGTTTTAAAATAAATGCATATTATTTCCACAGACAAATAAATTCAACAGTAATATCAAAAATTAGATAACCCTCTTCAAATCAGCAGAAGTTATGGTTTATCTATATTCTAATACATGTTGAATAAAAATGAATAACTACGCTGTAAAATCATTTAATTTCTTTTACGTTGTTTACAGAATTAATGTCTTTATACCTATTCTGTGTTATTTCCTAGTCTATGCATTGTGTATCTGTCAGATTTTATGTTGAAAAATTACAAAGAAACATGATTAAAAAACAGCAGTTTCCTATTTAAAATAGAATAAAATAATAGGATAGTAATATGAATATCAGAATATATGCTGAACATTTTCAATTTATTGTCTAATAAAACAGTTTCCACTTTTGCAAAGACTATGCATGACTACACATGTTATTGTTGATTCAATCATTCAGTAATCATTTAAAGGTTTGTTGAAAGTCAAAACTTTGCTAAAAATACATTAATGTTGTTTAGTGCATAAGAAGGCCTTCAAACAAGTAATTACAAGAACACCTGGTTCGTCTTATAATGGAACTCTCATGAATTCTATGGAGCTAACTAATTCAAAGGTTAGGAGATACCCTGAAATTTTCTGATTTATGCATTATATATATATATATATATATATATATATATATATATATATATATATTCTCTCTCTCTCTCTCTCTCTCTCTATATATATATATATATATATATATATATATATATATATATGCAGGAACTAGCTGCAGAGGGGGCTGGGGATTAGATCATAGAATGTTGATTAAAAATAGAACACACATTCTCTGACAAAGTTCAGTGATTTCAGTTAAAACATCTGGAAAAAAAATGTTAACAATGCTGTTGTCTGCTAAATACATGATTTCTTTTGTCTTCAATCTTGATTTTTTAAAAATACTTTTCAAATCTGCATTTTCTGTCAAGAATAAATCTCATTAACTGCTCCACTCCAAATGGCCACTTCTGTCACTGCAAATTTATATAGGGACAGCTATACATTATTAACAAGCTATGAAAAGTCACTGGCTAAATGTCACTAAAGCTGAGATATAGCTGCACCTTGGGATTCATATAGCAAACAGTTTAGTTTTAATCATCTTGGACCACAAGATGTCTTGACATTTGAGCAGCAACTTTTTCCTCTTTAACTTGCACTGGAATCAGACCTCTATTATCTCAGCCATAATTTTTAGCTTAAACTGTGATGGAAAGTTTTACCTTCTAAATTAAAAACGTGAAAAAAAAATCAATCCATCAAAGACCTTATCATTCATTTAATCAATGCTCACCTGCAGCCCTCTTTCTCTCCAACCCCCTCCAAGAAGAGTGAGCAAGGACAGCTATAAAACTCAAGCATCTTTAGTGTAACCAGAAATTTTTGAGATAAATGCTTTTCTGTTATATTAATACCTAGGAGAAATGCCCTTGTTGAACCACATTAAGATAGGTGATTGATTTCACTGTGGCATTTTTTATTTTGATAAAATAAGTAGGTTTCACGCTTTTAAAATCTGCATTTGGAGCTTTTTCTGCTCAAAATCTATTATCAGGACATAAATCTTGTATTCCCACAAAATTCCTAAAATTATTAACAATATTTCATTTAAAGTCTCCTATGTATATTGTGAATTTGAATGTTATTAGGATCTCTATTTTTGTCCTTTCTGGAGCAGTAATAAAAACCCATTAAAATAAGATTCTTTAAACTAATAATGGCCAGGAAACAATATAAAATGCATATGTCAATAAAGGAAAATTGTGTTTCTCTACATATGTATCTTATAACATCATAATGTATATATTAAATATAAACAATAAGATTAATCGTAAAAAGTGATCAATAACTAAATTATATAAAACATTGCTTTCGTTAATAAAATGCATCACAAAACCTGTTTTAAAATGTTTGTGTTATGCCTTATTCTTTCATGATTTTCATATCTTTATATAACAACAAATTATGGATAAGTAACTACCAAAAATAATTGCCTTTGCCTTTATTTCCAAGTTATTGGGCCTCAGATATATTCAGAGACAAACTTAACTTTGCCTCTTATGTATTTTCATTTAAGAAGGCACAGATAAATACAGTCTATCAATATTTAAAGTATAATAAAGAGGAGTAGTTAGGGATAGCATACCCATAAAATGCATAGTTCATACAATTGAAATAAAGAAGATATAATTATACTTAATTACTCAGAATCTGGGTTCACCATTCGATCGTGCCTTGTAGAAAGAAGTTTTGTTTTTAACTGCTTAAACTTTTTAGAAAATCTTATAAAAAATTGGCTTCTTACAGATCTCTATCACATGGCTCCTATTTTATTTAAAAATAAATATAGAAGATACAATCTGTTATCAACAATGTAATTAGGTTATACATGAAAATAAAGCAGATGTTGGAGTATAAGGTTAAGCACAGCATTGTTTTTAATTGTTCTGTAAGAATTGACATTTAAAAATATATACATTTATAATATTTCCATTTTTAATTTTTCTAAGAATGTGTAATGAGAAGATGCCTGTGGATTTTTTTTCTTTTTCAGTCTCTTTGAGAATTTCAAAGTGCCCCTTTTATATTTGCTACTATTTTCTCACTTTTACTTTCTGAACTGCATTTAAGTAATGTTTGTCAACTACTGATTATATATGAACTACCTTACTAGCTTTCATTCAATGATGATAAAGAAACATAATTCTTACAGATGTCACAATCTAATAAATAAAAGTGAATATCACACTAAAGAATAATTGCTACCTACTTTCTGAAAGTGTATACTGGGAAATAAGACCAGTTGTTAGTGGGTAGGAGGCAGGGAAAGAAGACTTTATTATTCATTCTATTTTGAGAATGAGCTGGAAGAATATTCAAAATTATATTATATCAATTGTCTCAATGTAGGGATCCTAAAGCTTTTAGTTAGTTACCCTTCCAGACTTGACTAGGTGATACAGGATAATGCAGGTTCTAAGAATCTTCAAGGATTTGTATGTCATAGTTGGAATTCTGTGGAAGGCCAACATGGACAAAGAATTCTAGTAGAAATAGATTCTAGAAGCCATAGAAAATATCTGAAGCTGAGTAAGTTGGTAGATGGAATTGAATGCAGAAAATAAAGTTCATACTATTTAATCAATCATAAGCAAGTGTTCAGAGGGTGTTCCCCTGACAAACACTGATCAACAATTAAAAAGCACACTTCACAATTACCCTGCCTGATGGGTTGAGGAAACTAAAGTATTCAAGAAATGGGGCCTTTGGCAATTGGTTAAAATATAAGAGATTCCTGCTTTTATCAAAGCACCAAGGAAACTCATTTGACATTACCACCATAAAGACACAGGGAAGAGACTCCAGGTCATTTATGAACGAGGAAACAGACCCTCATCAGACATGAAATATGTTGGTGCCTTGAACTTGGTCTTCCAGGCTCCAGAAATATGATAAAAAACCACTTAACTTATGCTTTTTTTGTTATAGTGGCCTGAACAAAGTATCACTAGATAATATGATTGTCTATATCTACATTTATAAATATATATATTTTATATACATTATATATATATACATATTATATATTCTATGTATATATATAATCTATACCTATTTCTCTTTCTATTTCTGAATGAGTACATAAATACATACAAAAACTTTATATCTGTCTATATGCATAACCAAGGATATATAATAAATATATATTGTGTATTTATATTATATCATCTGTAATGAAGATAATATAGAGTTTCAATGTGAAACTTTGTCCATAGTAATGAAGTTCTAGCATTTATAAAGTATTACAAGTGAGGTTTTATTAATCAGCAAGTTCATATGTTTTCATTAAGATAGTGAAATAATCATTTGTAGACAAAGTAGAAATAAGTAGTGAAAAAAATAAGAGAGTGAGGAAGAGACAGTAAGAGCAAATATAATTAAATCATAGTAAGTGCTTTGCATAAGGGATTTATCCAAAATTAGATTTCAAACTATTAGAGTCTAAATCAAATTCAGTTTTGCTTGGTTCAAAGATTTTTTTCCCCTTTATACTTTATTTTAGTTTCTGGGCTTCATATAAAATTTAAACTCAAATAGCTCTAGTCACTACCAATATTGTCATTCTCAAGTTTTTGTTTCAAAATTATCATTTTTCTACAGCTTATCTATATCTAGAAGTCTTATTAATAAATTTGTAAATTAATTGTACAGATGCATTTAAAAAAACTCATGAAGTCATTGTGATACTGAAATAAGAAGTACCCTTAACATCTTCATGCTTTAATTTATCCAATTGCCACTCTTTTTCATCTCCATGAGCCCCTTTATTTTTGCCCATCCTGATCTCAGATCCTGCCCTTCACAGGAAGCTGTGCTCTTTGTAATTTCTAAAACTAATCCCAGTCTTTCCATATTTAGTAATTTCTTATATAGTCAAGTTTCTTTATTCTAAATAGAATACTCTGATTCCTCTGTTTCACTATTATCTGTTTCCCTTCACCATTAAAATAGTCAGAACCCATTGCTTTCAGTTTTAGTTTCCCCATTTATTCCTCAATTTATGACGACAAATTCTCACCTCTGAAGTTTAAATTGCCCAAACAAATATCATCCAATCTAATGATCACAAAAGTCAATGCTATCTTCTAAATTCTGACTTCGTTTTGAGATTTGGTGTAACCGGTTGGTCTCAATGTTAATTCTCCTCTAGCTTCCATATCTCATCCCAATCTTTTCCTATTTGTATATTTTCTCTCTTCAATTGTATCAAATTTAACTATCCCTTTCTAAATTTGTTCTTCTATTGGATTCTACGATCTATTGTCTTCTTTTTCTTCTATACAAATTCTTTGTGTATACATATACACAAAGGTCACATAACAAGTCCTAATTTTTCTCATTGAACTACACTTGTATTACTAATTGCAATTGAGATATTTCCACATGAACGTTCTAGAGACACCTCAAAATGAACCCATAAAAAACAAAAATGTTTGCCTCACTTTTCTCTCAACCAGATTCCCTCTATTAAATAGATGATTGGTTTATTTTTCTGTTTTTCTTTCTTTCTTTTCTTTTTCTTTTTTTTTTTTTTTTACCAATATACTCTACAAGAACAATTCAGAGGGGAAAAAATGTTTATTCTTATTCAAGGCTCATAGGCTAAGAGGTTTCAGTCCACAGATGTCTAACTTCATTGCTCTGAATTTGAAATAAGACAAAACATCATAGCAGAAGTACATGTCTGGTAGAAGAAAGCAGCTCCAGGCTTGCCAACCAGGAAGGAGAGAGACAGTTCTGCTCAACAGGCACAAAATAAAAACCCTAACGGCACACTCCAGTGACCTCCTTCCTCCAGCCACACCTTACCTGTGTACATTATCAATCAAGTAATCCATTATCAGTGAATATGATTATGTCATAACTCTCAGAACCTAATCATTTCACCTCTGAATATTCTTGTATTTATCTCACACAAGAGTTCTGGGGGGAGAACTCACATCTAAACCATAAAAGCAGACCTGCAAGGTGGTATACAACTGTAATCCCAGCTCCTTAGGAGGCTGAGGTAGGAGGATCACAAGTTCAATTCAGTCTCAGCACCTTAGTTAAGACCAAATGTAATGATACCCTGTTTCAAAAGAAAACATAAAAAGAGCTGGGGATGTGGCCCAGTGGTAATATGCTTTTGAGTTTAATACCAGGTACAAAAAAAAAAAAAGAAAGAAAAAAAAGAAAGAAAACCAAAGAAATAGCTATAGCTTTTCATCAAAGTTCTTGAAGAAGAAAAAAAAACCATACAATTTAAAGGAGAAAATATTTAATTTGCCCCTTGGTTTTAATCTATGATCAGCTGTATCAAATTCTCTGAATTTGGGTCAAGGCAGAATATCATGGTGGAAGGGTATGGCAAAGGAAAGATGCTCACATAGTGGTACTCAGGAAACAGTGAGAAAGAGAGAAGGGTCAGAAGCAATATAGAGTCCACAAAGGCATTTCCCCAAGGGGCTGCTTCCTTCTATAAGGTTCCAACTCCAACAGTTTCCAGCACCTCACAACAGTCCATTTGCTGTGATTCCATCAATGGATTATTCAACTGATGAAGTTAGAACTACCATGATCCTATCCCTTCCCAAAAGATTCACCTCTGAATATTGATGCATTGAGAACCGAGCCTTCAACACAAAACAACTTTGGAGTCTTCAGATCCAAATCACACCACCCATTAAAATGTATGTTGTATTATAATACCTATTTTATTAAAGACAGCAGGTATGTGGAAGCTTCTCATTATGTCCTCCTGGTAGACTCTCATCTATTATAATATGAGTGGAGAGAGCAATGCCATGGGTGTCTCATTCCAGCATGGAGTCAATATACAGAAGGTAATATTATCTATTCCATAAATAGTGTAGAAGCCATCTGTCAAGCATTTATTTTAAATTTCAACTGGGAACTCATGACTATTTCATAAAATATTTATCATATTTTCTGATGTATTATTGATATTTTAATTTTCTCTGAGGAGTATTAGTTTTCCTTTGATTATTGGGCATAGTATAGTTTTATGTACTGGAAATAGATTAAGTACAGATCTAGCACCCTCAAATTATTATTATATTATGTGGAAAAATAAAAGGTGAATCTTACCAGCATGTATATCCACAAGACTGGGAAACTAATTAGAATAAGATACATTCTAAGCTTGTATAAATATATCAAAATGGATTCCACCGTCATGAGTAATTATAAAGAAAAAAATTAAAACATTTTAAAAGGGAAATTTAAATATTAGTTAAAAATTTTTAATACTCCTAAGTAAGCTTTAAGTTCATTTTGGTCATTTAATTGTCCATATGTAAATGAATACATTTATATAAATGGATACAGTGATGAGAAATATTTTCCAAGGCGGAAGGAGACAAGGAGTCCATGTATCTCAGTAAATAGATTCAGCCTCCTTTATACAAACAAATATTTTAAGTCAATGTACCTTTGTCATGTATCATCACATCTGGAAGGCTTATTAAGATATATATTGTTATCACCCACAGCAGCTTTTTTCTTTTAGTATGTATAAGGTTGAGCAAAGGGTTTTGCATTTGTAGTAAATTTTCAAGTAAATCAGCTGCTACTCTAGAAACCATGATTTTCTAGTGAATTTCTAGAAATATTTTTAAAAATTCATTTTAGAACACAGTAAATGCAGATAGTATTAATAATATATCCACATTACAATATTACTTATTTTAACACTTGCATGCCAAGAAGACTAAGAGAATAAGTGTTTAGTGGTCAAAACAAAACAACACAGATGGGAATAATACTGAAAACAAAATCTGTCATAATAAGAATTTTATGTTTGATTTAAAAAGTGCAGAAAAGTTCTGATAACTTTCAAAATATATTTCACAAAAGTCCCTTATAGTATAGATGTAAGAAAGAAAACAATCAAAATAAATACTAACTCTAAATGATTACCATATTTGTTACTTTGAACTACTTTTATGTGGTATAATTTCCTTTTATTTTTTTTGGCTTGGTACTGGAGATTGAACTCATTGGCATTTGACCACTGAGCCACATCTCCAGCCTATTATCACTTTATTTAGAAACAGTATCTCAATTAGTTGCTTAGTGCCTTTCCATTGCTGAGGCTGGCTTTGAACTCTAGATCCTCCTGCCTCAGCCTCCCAAGCTTCTGGGATTACAAGCATGTGTCAGCACACTCAGCACACTTTCTTCTTTAAATCAGTGTCTTTTATCCCTATTGATAGCATCAACTCTCACCTAGACTTTGAACTTAGAATTGTAATTATTGTGGACTTAGTTTGACTAATACTCTGGCTATTGCTCAGAAACCACTTATTTTAACTATTGTCACTGATTATTGTCATTGATTTTGCCAGTCTTCCTTCCTGTAGTTCCTGCCTGTGTTGTTAGAAACCTTGCTTCATTTAGCTATAACATCTCTATAGTTAAGGACTGTTTAGTATTTACACCATATTCTTAGTGGCACCTGGTCACTTGCTTCACACATGATCTTCTTTTAAAATTTATCAATGAATTCATAAATTCATATTTTATTCATAAATAAAATATTATTATACTATAGTAAAAGCTTTAGTTCCATTACACGACTATCTTTCCTATGCTGTATATATTATGCTGTGTACTGTGATACAAAAATAATAACTTGATGCAGCCCTCAAGTAACTTAGATGACCTAATATCTTTTATATTGCTGTCAACATGGCCCTATACTATTCACATATTACTGTTTACATGGCTTTCATAGATTTACTTATTTTATTTTATTTCTTAGGAAACTAAGTGAAATGAATTGATTCATTTCAGTTGGAACATAAGTAAGTGATCCTCACCAAATAGGATTACAAAGAGCTGAAATAGAGTAATATGATCTTATTTGACAGATTAGACGAAGATGCTGAGAATCACATAAAGAATTAAGACAATGGGATGGGTTTGATCTGTGCAGAATAGGATCTGTAGCTGAAAAATACTGACATTCACACTTTCATTAAAAAAAAACAACACATAATTTCTCAGAATGGGAAAAAGATGAGAAAAGAGAGAAAAAAATCCATACACTGTCTGTATGTGTCAGAGTTTTGTGGAATTTATGTCTGAAGTGTCCTGGACTAGTACTGTGAATGGATAAACTGGAGAAAAAAAGAAAAGAGATGTTGAGAAGTAAATTTGTGTGTAATGAAATGATTCTTCTCTAATGTTCTTTAAGAGACACAATTAAGTGTTGCAATTCCTTTTTAATTACTTGTGAGCACTGGCCCATTTTTTAATACATGCAAATCTCAGCAGCACCTTGGTTACTCAGGCCTTAGAATTTATAAAGGCTATGTATATTTTATTTCATTTATAATGTCATTTCTTTTTCCATTCCAGCCGATTTCAGAATGAGAGACACCTTAAAAATCAGAATTTCGTCATATTAGTAGGAAAAGGTGATTATCAATCTGAGCTTGTTATATTTGCAAAAGGTAACTTAACTTGTGGTCCTTAATTTATTTAATTAGTGTTTTTATTTATATATGACAATGGAATGCAGTATAATTTTTATTACACATACAGAGCACAATCTTTCATATCTATGATTGTATACAAAGTATACTCACTCCAATTCATGTCTTCATACATGTACTTTGGATGATAATGACCATCATATTCCACCATCATTTCTACCTCATGTCCCCCCTTTCCCCTCCAACTCCTCTGCCCTGTCTAAAGTTCGTCTATTCCTCCCATGCTTCCTACCCCACTACAAATCAGCCTCTTTATATCAGAGAAAACATTGGGCATTTGTTTTGGGGAAATTGACTAATTTCACTTAGCATTATCTTCTCTAACTCCATCCATTTATCTACAAATGCCATGTTTATTCTCTTTTATTTGCTGAGAAATATTCTATTGTATATAAATGTTACATTTCTTTTATCCATTCATCTATTGAAGGGCATCTAGGTTGGTTCTACAGTTTAGCTCTTGTGAATTGTGCTGCTATAAACATTGATGTGGCTGTGTCCCTGTAGTATGCTGTTTTTAAGTCCTTTGGTTATAGACCAAGGAGAGGTATAGCTGTGTCATATGGTGGTTCCATTCCCAATTTTCCAAGAAATCTCCATACTGCTTTCCATATTGGGTGCACCAATTTGCAGTCTCGCCAGCAGTGTATGAGTGTACCTTTTTCCCCACATCCTCACCAACACTTATTGATGTTTGTCTTCATAATAGCTGCCATTCTGACAGGAGTCAGATAAAATCTTAGAGTAATTTTGATTTGCATTTCTCTAATTGCTAGTGATGATGAACAATTTTTCATATATTTGTTGATTGTTTGTATATCATCTTCTGAGAAGTGTCTGTTCAGGTCTTTAGCCCATTTATTAACTGGGTTTTTTGGGGTTTTTTGGTGTTTAACTTTTTGAGTTCTTTATATACCCTAGAGATTAGTGCTCTATCTGATATGTGAGGGGTAAAAATTTGCTCCCAAGATGTAGGCTCTCAATTCACCTCACAGATTGCTTCCTTTACTGAGAAGAAACTTTTTAGTTTGAATCCATTCCATTTATTAATTCTTGATTTTATTTCTTGTGCCAAAGGAGTCTTATCAAGAAAGTTTCAGTCTAATATCACATGATGAAGATTGGGGCCTATTTTTCTTCTATTAGACACAGGGTCTCTGGTTGTATTTTTAAGTTCTTGATCCATTTTGAGTTGAGTTTGTGCATGGTGACAGATAGGAGTTTAATTTTATTTTGTTGATTTCCAGTTTTCCCAGCACCATTTGTTGAAGAGGCTATCTTTTCTCCAGTGCATGTTCTTTGCACCTTTGTCTAATATAAGATAGCTGTAGTTTTGTGGGTTAGTCTCTGTGTCCTCTATTCTATACCATTGGCTTATCAGTCTGTTTTGGTGCCAATACCATGCTGTTTTTGTTACTATTGCTCTGTAGTATGGTTTATGGTCTGATATAGTGATGTGTGGCACTTAATTTTGCATACTGACCCTGAAGTCCTTAATTGGCCCCACATCTTGATTGAGTCTTTAAACAGACTTCTAAGGTTCTCACTTTCCTTAGAGCATTTGTTTTAGAAAACTTTCAATTGTAACTTCTTTTTCTGCCCCTTTGAGATGCAAATCTTCTAGCTTCTTGCCAGTTTTTGAGTCCAAGGCTGTCTTTCTTAGGAATGTGGGAGCATTTTCTTTGAAAATTATTTGTCATGGAAGATAGGTGCCACTATCACTTGGTCGATGAGGGAAAGTAGAAATCCAACTTTCATTGGTATCTAAGTACAAGTTGTAAAAGTACTTTCTATCATAAGCTATACTTTTCCTTTGGTAAAGGCCGGTTAACAAACATGGTGACTTAGGGTCCTTCCCATCCAAGTTCTTAAAAATCCCTCCACCTCTTATTTTCTTCAGCACAAATTGAGTTATGGTCTCTTGCCTACTAAGAAGCCTTAAATAGTTTTCTTTGGGGCTTAACTTTGTCAGGTGTACTTTTTCTTTGATTAAAAAAAATGAGAAAGAGAGGAAGGGTAAGAAAAAAAAGAAAAGGGCTAATAATAGTGACAAAATATTTAGACAGAACTGTGTAAATTTTGATTTTTTTGGTTTTGATTGTATTTACACAGATTTAGTTGTTGACACTCCAAAGTGAAGGTTTAGGAGACACTTCAGTTCCTCTGTTTTGCTATTTCAGCCTCCAGCTGACTCACCAGGAGGAAAATTCAACATCCCTTATTCTAGAGATTGCCCTTCATCTCCTTCCATGGACTCACCCATGATGATTCCAGAAAACTAGCCAAAGACATAGCTTAACGTTTTGTGGGGAATACAAGACTTTCCTTCTCAAGTTCTACATTACTAAGAAGCTCAGGTTTGTACTCTATTTTTCTCAGGATTTGCTACCTCAGGTATATTAAAAGGCTACCCACAACAATAGTACTTCTCCCTCACCAGTAGCCTCCCTTCTCACAGACCAGATGATAAGTGGAGATATCTGGACTCAGCTCTTTGAACCCATTTCTTCTCCTTGCACTGGGAAAGACCCTATTTTATTTTCCAGCCCTCTCCTCTTTCTTCCCCTTTAAAGAAAATACTTCCCTCTTCTCTATTCTCTTAGGGGTCAAAATAACTACTTAAATTATTCTTTTAATTTCCAAATCTGAAGAAATTTACCTATTTACTTGGAAGAAAGTGAAGGAAAATAAAATATCAGATCACCTATAATAGTCTGAATGTTTGTACCCCCAGAAAATTCACATTGAAACCAGTCCCCAGTAGAAGGGTGCTAGATGCAGCATTTTTGGAAAGTAATCAGCTCATGACAGTGTAACCCTCATGAATGGAATTAATGCCATTATAAAGGAGTCCCAGGAGAGCTAGTTAGCCCCTTCCACAATGTGAGGAAACAGGGACAAAAAACCATCTGTGATCCAGTATCTCCTGGAAATTTGAGCTTGGATTTTCCAGCCTGCAGAACTGCAAACAGTAAATTGCTCTTGTTTATAAGCTGCCCAGTACATAATATTTTTATTATGGCAGCCTAAGCAGCTACGACACCATTCTTTTGAAACAATGTGTTGGCCTCTCTTGATAGGGGTGAAGGAAAAGCTCAACCTGATAAATCTTTTTTTTTTTTTAAATTCACTTGTAAACATTATATATTTTAGTAATAAAAACAACAGAAAATACATATTTGATACCTAAGTAGTAAACATTGGCCTAAGGCTTCTCAGTTCTATAAATATAAAGAGAAATTTTATTTGAAAAGAAATTTTAAAGAGAGAATCTATTCATCACATTAGAATATGCTTACTCATATCATCACATCCATTGTTTGGAACATAACCATGTTCAATGCCACACACAAGATTTGCCTCTCTTCTGAAAACAATGTTATTATGATGGATGTTGACTATAATCAAATAATTTATATTACCTCACTGTAATTGCACACACAAATTAATACATGGGTACCCACCAAAGGGAACTTATATATCCTTAAAGGACAATTATTTTATTTACTTGTTAGATGAAAGTAAATAATTTTTTTATATTATTAAATTACTCTGTTTTTAGATTATATCTAAATATATTTGAGAGAAAACCACCTTGTAACTTTATCTTCTAGAGGATTTGAAATTTATCTTGTTAGATTTTGCTTTTGAATAATGCATTTCTTTTAACTGATGCTCTCGTCTTGCTTTGTCCCTTCCTTGGCCAAGGCCCCTTTTACAAATCATCCTACTCAGCTATGAGGAACAGCTTCTGCAGAATGGCAGTCTGCCAAGACTCCAGTGCATTGACCTATCACACATGGGGACAGCACCTACCTTTATTCAGACTTAGGCACACACAGTCTGAGTTCTGTAGGGATTTTTGCCATGAACTCTGTATGTCTTCATGACTTTGAAAACTAAACTTTCTGCCTCTTTTCCTAGGCTAGGATTCTAATTTAGGTATAATGGGATTTGAACCTCCCTCAAGCCTTTTAAAATATTCAAGGGAGGCATAAAAGAAATAGCAGAGAGACATTCACTTTTTATTACTCTGTATGATGGGGATATTGTATTGCATACATACTAATGTAAATTCCTCTAAAATATATAATTTCCACCCTTTTATTCTCTCATTGTTCCCTTTCCACAATCAATTTGGATTCCTGAGACCTTACACAACTGAACTAAATAGCTTTCCAAACCTGATGTGTCTTGGTCTTTTGAATTCAGTAACTGCACACTAGATAGAAGCTATAAGTAATAAATTTCTCTTTGTGACTCTTCCTGACAACAAGAAAAAAACATTAATTTAACTTCTCTGGTTGAACTTGAACCAAGGCCTGAAAAATAGATAAGTGACTGAAACTATTTACTTTACTACTCCTACTCTATAACCCTCACAGGGAAATAAAATATTGACAGTATCCTAAAACTTAGTTGAAAGAAGAGCTTTCATATTTGAGAAAAAATTATAGATATGACTTTAAAATTTAGAAATATTCCTTTTCAGCTTCTGCTTGGCTTCTATCTTTCTCTATATTTAGTCTTGCTCCACTTAAAGCTAAATTGGAAGAAGTATTTTAATTTTAGAATCAATTTTGTCCTTCATTTTATAATTCAAAACTGCAGAATATGCATTTCAATCATTCTGCAAAATGAAATGCCATGGTAAGATTTCAGATTCAAAATATTACTATGACTACCTTGACAGATTCCTGGTCCTTTCCACCCACCATACTGGTAAATATTGCCCAGAAATCCAGGACAGAGAAGCCACTGTGACAATTATTTTGATTGGAAGTATAGGAAATGGAAGATGTGCATTATTTATGCTGACCATAGGGACAACACGGTGTAATTGAGTTACGATAATACTCCCTCATCATGTGAGCAGATGCTAAGAAGTAACATGTTCAATTATTATTTGAATACATTATCTCATTCTCTGCCCTTAATAAAATATCTTAGTCTGACAATTTCAAAATGACTTGAAACTTTGATGGACTACAGCCAGCAATCATAGAAATTTTAAAAGTTGTCATAATTAGAATCAGTTAATCTTCTTCACAGTATTAATAAAAAATGACTGAGTCTAGAATCTTTACAAATAAATGAATATTTTTTTGAATATGATAGTCTGGAAAATTCAGAAATAATCAGAGGTAATTATTTTTATTTCATTAATTTCAATGCTAGTTTTCTGATGCCTGTTCTGGTGTGTCTTTATACAGTGCCTAAAACCACAATCATACAATGCTGCAAAGCAATTATGAGCTTTAGGTAAAGATAAGAGCTAAATAAAATAGAGACCTATGCTTTATTCTAGGAGAAAAATTAATTTGTTTTTAATGCAATTATGTCAATTAAGTAATGATTATGTTTCAAATCTTGCTACAATTTATTGGGTTTTTTTGGGGGGGAGGTACCAGGGATTGAACTCAGGGAATGTGACCACTGAGCCACACTCCCAGCCCTACTTTGTATTTTATTTAGAGACAGGGTATCACTGAGTTGCTTAGGGCCTTGCTTTTTGTTGAGGCTGGCTTTGAACTCATAATCCTCCTGTCTCACCCTGCCAAACTGCTGGGATTACAGGTGTGAGCCATTATACATGGCCAATTTAAGGATCTAAATAAATGTGTTGAGATGTAAATAATGGAAAAAAGTTAAACAGTTCATATATTTCAAGGACCAAAAAACTTAACAATCACAAAATATACATGCAGATAACACTTTTGACTAGTGATACAGAGGAATGTCCTATAAAAACTGTATAAAAGCCTATGAACCTCAATACATATTTAAAAGTTATTCTCCCTGGTATCATGAATCTATCCATCCCTTTCATTTGTACAAATATCCTTGGGATGCTTGACCTTTTTAGAAGAGGGCAGCTGATAGATCATGTAGAAAATCGTTCAATAGGTGCTCTATGAAAAAAAATCCCCTATTTCTTTGAAACTTTATATACTAATATTTCAATTGGCAGAGTGAGCTTTTTTTTCCTTATGTGATGGGAAGGAGTTGAATAACTTTATTTAATAACTTCAGGCTCTCTGCTTATATAGGAAAAATACAATTACTATCAATAAAAAGGAATCTGGCAAACCCACAAGTCTGTTTAAAGAGTTTCTTGATGCAGAAGTGCTCAAACCTTGAAGGGATGGTCACACTTCATCTCAAATTTCTGACCAAGTATTTGCTATTATCTTTAGTAGACCAAACATTCTTAATTGCCTAAAGGATAGAAATTCCGTTGTTGAAAAAAAGACAGAAAAAGCATTTGTGTCTTCAGGGAAACCTCCTTCTTGAAACTCTTTCTCCTTTCATCTGCTGTTTCTGCCATTTCTAGCATTTATCTATACATATTTCCAGCCTGTGGCTTTCTTCTGCTTTAATCCCTTGAAGTTTTCCCCAAACTCCATTAGTCCACAAGAAAAAAGGGAATTTCATCAACTTTAGATTTCAAAATATTTTATTTTTGGGTGACATGAAGCCATGCCCAGCATCACACTCAAATACTCAATAAATCAATGCCAGAATAAACATGTCCAAAAAGCATTTTAATTTTTCCCAAGAAAAATTTATAAATTTCACATATTAATTTTAATGAAAGACACCACCATATTATAATAATAGATGTTTACATTTTAAACTTTCATTTAAATTCTAAATTTTAGCCTGATTCCATGTTATGTATCATCTACATACAAAATGTCTCTCTCTCTTATGCTTCTATTCTGGGCATTTTTGATTATGTAATCTAGTCATACACATTAGAATGTCATGTAAGTTTTTTTACTGCTATCTTCCATCACTTTAGTTCTTACTAAATATAATTCAAAATAAATCCTCCTAAATTGATATTATTTTCATTTTCCTGTGATTAAATACTTTTGTAGCATCTCATTGATATGACACTGATTGCAACTTTCTCAAATTTTGTAGTTATGTGTGGTCATTTTAATTTGAATGTTATTTAACTACTTTATGCCTCAGTTCCCTTATTTGTAAAAGAGCAGTAATAATAAAGATGTAAGGAAGATTAAAAATAGACACACATAAAAACATAAACACACAGATATACATATAGCCATCCCTCTGTATTTTCCCTAAATGGTACAGTATAACAACTATTTGTATAATGTAATTATTGTATTAAGCACTGTAAGTAATCTATAGATGATTTAAACTATTCATGTATGTGTGTACATTATAGGTAAATACAAGTCCATCTTATATAAAGGAATAAGTTATAATTAATTAATTAATTGATTTTTGCATAATATTTTATCTATAATTCTTACCTCACTTTTTAAAGTAATTTGAAATTTGACTTTAAGAAATTTTATCATTAATAATTTATAACCTACAGAAACATATTTTAAAAAATAAATACTACATTCTATTAAACTTACCACCAAGATTCAGTAATTGTTAACATTTTGCTCTGTCTTTTGTGTATAGATTGATTTACTTATAAACAACAGAAATTAAATTCTCATAGTTCTGTTGTCAAGGAAGTACAAGACAGAGGTACTAACAAATTTGGTGACTGGTTAGGGCCTACTTCTTGGTTTTTAATTTGCTATATTTTCATTGTTACTTCATATGGCAGAGGAGTCAGAGGATGTCTCTGCAGTCTCTTGTATAAGGGTACTAATCACATCCCTGAGGGTACCCTCATAACCTAATCATCTCACAAAGTCTTTCCCTCCTATTACTATCACTTAAATGGTTAGAGTATCAAAATATGAATGCAGGAAGGTCACAAACATTCAGTCCATTGTTTATGTTCATGTATGAATGCATGCTTTTCAGACTTTTCCACAGTAAGTTGGATTTACTTTGGATGCTACATAGATTTGAAACATGCAGACATGCTGTAGAGTTACCCTTAGCTACTTTAGCATATATCTCTAAAATCAGGATTTTGCACATAACATGTAGACCATTATCTTATTTAACAACACCAATCATAATTCATTAATACAAGCTTATAACTTGGTCTTTTTCAAATCTCCTCAATCTTTCTTTAATGTATTTCATAATTGTTTTATTCTTAATTTAACTTTATATTTTAACAAAATATAATTAAGTTGTTGTACATTTGGTTATTAGATATATTCTCTCTTTTCACCTAAAATAATTCAACTGACTTTTAAATGTATACTACATTGTTTCATAAAATATCTGATATTATGTTTCATAAAATATCTGATATTATGGATTTTAATACTTTTTAGTTTTTCTAAGCTTTGTGTTTCTGCTAAGTTGCAAATTACATCTAAAGGCCAAATTAAATCATCTTAGCCTGAGTCTACTGAGGACGATATCAAGAAAACACTCCCATTCACAATATCAAAAAAAAAAAAAACCTGAGAATTAATCTAACAAGGAAGTGAAAAGATTTTTACAATGACAATTATAGAAGACTAAAAAAAAAAGAAGAAGAAGAAACTGAAGAAGACCTTAGACAATGGAAAAATCTCCCATGTTCCATGGTTTTGGATGGGTTGAATTAATACTATCAAAATGGCTATACTACTAACAGCAATATTTTCAGATTTAATTCAATCCCCATCAAAGTACTAATGACATTCTTCAAAGAACTAAAAAAAAAACAATTGTTAAATTTATTTGGAAAAATAATAACTCGAGAATAGCTCAAGCAATCCTGAGCAAGAAGAGCAATGCTGGGGCACCACAGTTCTCAATTTCAAATTATAATACAGAGACATAGTAAAAAACAAAAACAAAAACAACAAAAAAATAGTATTGAATTGGTATAATAGCAGACATATGGACCAATGGAACATAATAGAAGGCACAGAAACAAATCCACAGATACAAGCATCTGAACCTTGACAAAATGACAAAAACATGTTGGAGACAAGATAGCCTCTATAACAAGTACTTCTGGGAAAACTAACTAATGACATGCAGAAGGAAACCAGGCCTTTATCTCTCACCTACACAAATGTCAATTCAAAGTGAATCAAAGATCTTGGAGTTAGACCTGAAAACCTGCAACTTCTAGATGAAAATGTATGGTCACCACACTAACATGCATTCACAGGCATTAACTTCCTCAAAAAGACTTCTGAAGCTTAGGAAACAAAACGAAAAATCAAGGAGTGGGGCGCCATCTAATTAAGAAGTTTCTGGACAACAAAGGAGACAAGAACACAAAAGAGAGAGCATACATGATGGAAAGACAAACAAACAACAACAACAACAACAAAAAAAAACCCTTTGCAAGCTATACTTCTGACAAAGAAACATTTAGAATATATAAAGATCTCAAAATTTTACAGCTCGTAACAATCAATCAATCAATGAGTGAGTGGACAAGTGAAATAAACAGACATTTCTCAACAGAAGAAATGCAAATGGATAACAAATATATAAAAAATATATTCAACCTATTTAGAAAACAAGGGAATGCAAACCAAAGCTACTGTGAGATTTAATCTTACTTCAGTTAGAATGGTAAACATTAAGAAAATAAATAATAAATGCTGATGAGGATACCAAGGAAAAGGAACACTTACATATTGTTGATGGGACTGCAAATGAGTACAAAAACTATGGAAATGAGTACGAGGTTTTCTCAAAAGGCTAAGCCTGAAACCACCTTCTGAATCAGTTACCACTCCTCAGTATTTATCCAAAAAAGAAAGAAGTCAGCATAGCAGCATAGTTTAGCAATACAAGGAAACCAATATCTATTGCAGCCAAAGTCACAATAGCCAATAGCCAAAGTCATAATAGCCTAAGTTGTCTGTCAATAGATGAATCAATAAAGAAAAAAAAAGAAAAAATATATATATGACTTTTACTCAGCCATAAAGAAGTATGGAATTAGTAATTTGTTGGTAAGTGGAAGGAACTCGAGAACATTATGAAGAACAAAATAAAACAGACTCAGAAAGTCAAGAGCCATAGATTTCTTCTCATATATGAAAATTAGAAAAAAGGAGTAAAAAGAAAAGGGACCTCAGGGAGCTCATGAAAACAGAAAGGAGATCAGTAGAGCAGAGGAATGGTAACAGAAGTGGGAGGGTATAAGGGAAAGGGATGATAGTGGGAAATGAAATCAGCCCAATTAGTTTCTGTACATGTACAAATATATCACAATTAATGCCACTTTTATATAATTATAATGAATCAATTTAAAACAGGAAGAAATAAATATAATTCTGATTCATTTTATGTCTGTGATATGTAATACACATTCATACAATGTACATGCAATATGTAATTCATATTCATACATATATATGATTCATTTAATGTATTCACAATCTATAAAAGGTATAATTAAAGAAGTCACAGTTGAATTTCTATCTCCTCCAGAACCTCTTCCCCTACAAAATGTCCTGTAGAGATTTCTGTCTTGATTAGCTTCTGATACCTTTACAATAATCCCTTTAGGTATGAAGGTGTGTGTGAACATACATGTGTTCATTATTAGGTATATCTGTGTATTGTTCTCCTTGCTTAAATAAAAAAGGTTGCAAACTTTTCTTTGGCACTTTTTCTTTCTGGAAAAAGTGTTTACAAGGACAAACAGCCCAAGAATTACTCTAAGTAAACCATAATCTTCCTAGTGATTTTTTTTTGCATCTGTTTATTATATCTTTATGTATATGCATTATTTTCCAGAAGGTCTACCTTTGGTGGACTTCTGGATGGATTTCAGTCTCTTATTTCTATATGTAACACTACTGGAAATAATCTAATGCATATTGTTTTGCTTGAATTCGGGACCCCCAAAAGACCACCTGAGACCAAGATCCATGTAAGCAGCAAAGAGGTGTTTATTTCGAACTGGCTTGGTCCTCTGTGCACACACAGTAACTGGTGATGCTGAGAAGCCCCGAGCCCAGGGTTTGCAGCAGTTTTATACACTCTTTGGGGAAGGCAGGGACTTCACATACATAATAGCATATCTTAGCAAATCATCACACATGGCGGGAAAATCATAAAACAACTCTAAAACATGATTAGCACATTCACTGGCAGGAACAAGTTGGGTAGGGGTGATTGGTTACTACAAGAAGGGGATTCATTTGAACTGATTGGTTTAAGGCAAGAGGGGTGTTCGTGCTGAGCTACGTGGTTTCCCAACCACCATAAACTGCTGGGAGGGTCATCTGGCATCCCAGGTATTTCCCTGTCTCATGCTGATTGGTGGCTTCTAGGGGGTTGCTATGGGTCCCCACCTAGCCTGACTGAGTCAAGGACACCTGGCACTGCAGATCTCACCTGTTATTTGTAGATAAACAACTTAGCAGGGTGGGAATATTCCTAAGAGTGCTCTGTGGGTCTTTACAAGGACAAAGGTCATGCCCTTTTCTTGGACAGGCTTTGCTCTGAGGTAGAGGCTGGTTTTTCACTCATAATGTTTCTCTTTATAGAATTGTTGTTCCCTTGCAGTTCTAGAAGGAGGAGAGTGAGTTAGTGGGCAAATGCCTATGTAATGCAGTCATATCAAATATTGCCAGATTCCTCTCAATATGGTTAAATAATTTTGCACTCACTACTGCATTATGTGATAGAGCCTTTCATGACTTTGACAGCAGAGTATCTTTTGGTTATTTGCTGAAGCTATAATTTTAAAAAGATATTTTAATGGATTTTAGTTTCATTTCCTTTATTATGAATGAAATGAACATCTTTTCATATGTTAGAGGCTACTTGCCTTTATTTTTCTGAGCAATTCATTGCACATATTATTTTAAAAATATTTCCTACAAGAAAATAATCCTTTTGTCTCATCAAGTGAGAACTCTAAGTATTATGGAGATTAGTTCTTTGTCTCAAGTTATTTTCTCCCTGTGTATGATTTCCAATTTTACTCTTATCTCTTCTACAAAAGGCATCCTACTTTCTGGACCAAATCATTCTATAGAAAAAAAATATATAAATTAGGCTTCATATAAATCAAATAAAATAATTAATTTTTTTTGCCTCAAATTGAGGGAAACACACATTTTTAACCTAGATGCTGGACAAGAAATCTATTCAGTATGTAAAAACACATAGTTACTTAAAACATAAAATAGAGTGAGTTGAGGAGAATTACTCATGTATCAGAATCAAAGAACTGATGGAAAAAGGAGAAGGCTATGAAAACAACGGGAACAGAAAGACAGCCTTCAATGTGAAGCAGAGGGAATTCAGCTTTCAGAATGCCAGCATGTGCTGCCTGTTGGTGTGGTCCCTAATGAAACAACATCTGGTGAAATTTATAGTATCATTTAATGCTCTTTAGTCAGGCACATAACAAATGAGACAATATTTGTTCAATAAAATTTCAAAAGTTTAAGATTGCTGAGAGTCTGTGACACTTGAGCTATGACTCATTCACTGCAGTTTCCAGCTCAGTATGTTGAAATCCCCACTTCAGTGTGGGGGTGACTAAAAGGACAAAGCTTTTTGCCTCCCCAGTTCACAATTAAGAGATAAGACTTTTCACTGGGTATGGGAAGGCCACCAGTGCTTCTTATCCCATGAGTACCTGGTTAATATGACTGAGAAATTAAGATTTCCATTCCTCTGCATAGCCCCCAGTGACAAGGCAGAAGATCTATCCCAGCTCCATCAGGACAATGTTCTTGGCTCTCCTAGATAAATGTCTCCAGTCCCCCGCCATGCTCTCCTATATATGGTGGGTTGGAGATAAGTGTAAAGTTGCAATTTTATTTGCTGAATGAATCATTGGATAGAGTGTGACAATATCCAAAAGAATAATTAGAAGTTGATGGGCAAATGCTCAGAAGATAGCAGCCATGAAATGAGAAATAATACATCTTCATGAAAACTTCACCTATATCCTAGATGAACCCAGAAGCCATTCCTGTATGGGGAAAATTACAAAGATTCAAAAGGAAGCATGAGCTACATGTAAGTCTGAGGGGTCTCAGCAGGGACTTCAGTGGATACTACCACAAGGAAGGCAGATCTTTGAACTTTAATCTAACTCACTTATCTGCTAAAGGGAAAGTTCACATTTCTTTAGCAAAAGAACCCAGAGGCTCTACCATATATCACCCTAATGTTCAATATATAACCAGGGTTTTCAAGTCATGCAAAGAACAATAAAATGTAACCCACATGTTAATTTTACCCTGGGATACACAAATGATTTTGCCATTCCAGCTAGCAGACAATTTAAAATGGCCAGTACAAATAGATTTGATAAGGGGAGTAACTAAGGACAGGGTAGGGACGAAGAGCTTGAGAAGAAGATTAACATTAAACAGGGATGAGAGGTGGGAGGGAAAGGGAGAGAGAAGGGAAATTGCATGGAAATGGAAGGTGATCCTCAGGGTTATACAAAATTACATATAAGAGGAAATGAGGGGTAAGAGAAGAATAATACAAGTAGAAAAAATGATTTACAGTAGAGGGGGTTGAGAGAGAAGAGGGGAGGGGAGGGGAGGGGAAGGGAGGGGAGGGGAGGGGGGATAGTAGAGAATAGGATAGACAGCAGAATACATCAGACACTAGAATGGCATTATGTAAGTCAATGGAAGTGTAACTGATGTGATACAGCAATCTGTATACGGGGTAAAAATGGGAGTTCATAACCCACTTGAATCAAACTGTGAAATATGATATATTAAGAACTATGTAATGTTTTGAACGACCAACAATAAAAAAAAAACAAATAGATTTGATTAGTTACAGACAACTCTGGCCACATGAATTAACAGATGAAGAATATTGACAGAGAAATTTAAACAGAATCAAAGTACCAAATAAAAATTTTAAAAGTAAAAATTAAGCTATCTGAAATGAAAAAGTCATTGGATACACTTCTAACACGTTAGAGATACCAAAAGAGACCATCAGTGAAATAGAAATATTTTAGTCAACTTTTTCACTGCTGTGACTTAAATATCCAACCAGAACAACCATAGTGGAAGAAAATTTATTTGGGAGCTCACAGTTTCAGAGGTCTTAGACATGGAAGGCTGGCTCCATTCCTGGGGGCTAGAGGTGAGGCAGAACAACATGGTGGAGGGTGTGGCAGAGAGAAGCAGCGCACATGATGATCAGAAACAGAGAGTGACTCCACTTGCATTTATTTATGCAAATAAATACCCCAAAGTTACACCCTTAATGCCCCACCTCACCAGCCACAGCCCACCTGCCTCCAGTTACCTCTCAGTTAATCCCATCAGGGATAAATTCACTAATTAATTTAAGGTGTCACAACCTAATCATTTCTCCTGTGAATCCTCTTACATTATCTCACATGTTAGCTTTTGGGGGACACCTCACATTCAAAACATAACATAAAGCAATAAAAACAGAAATTCATAAAATGTTAAGAATCTAGGGGACAAAAATTTGAAAATGAAGAGTTATGATGTTGTCTTAGAAGGAGAGGAATTGAAAAAGGGGGGCAGAAAATTATCTGAAAGATTAATGGGTATATCTTTCCAAACATGATGAGAAGTATAGATTACTCCAAAACCTTAACACAAAGTCACTAAAACATAACTAGGCAAAAACAGTGAAAACCAAAAATAATTTTAAAATCATATTGAAATCAATTGGAATCAAAGAGACTCATTTATGCAAGAAAACAAATAAGTGAATCATGCCTGACTTCTGGTCAAAAAAGAAAAAAAAATTAGACTTGAAAACAACATAATTACATCTTTAAAGTGCTGAATAAATTAATATCAACAACATCAGAAAAATCAAAAGTATCAGCCCTAAAATAAATTTACATTAAAATATTTTTTAAAAAGGTTAATTAGGAAAAGTTTTTTCAGGTAAAATATAATTGAAATAATTCTTCATCAGCAGAATTGCAGTACAACAAATATTGAAGTCAAATTGTGCTATATAAAAACTATACTGAAAGCTGGGGATATAGCTCAGTTGGTAGAGTGCTTGCCTCACATGCACAGAGCCCTGGGTTCAATCCCCAGCACCACCTAAAAAAAAAAAAAAAAAAAAGACAGAACCAGATATGGCAATTATGTAGGAACAAATAGAAATAGTTGTCACTCATGGCCTGCTGAATGGGGATGGAATAAGAAATCCTCATAGATGTGGGCCGGCTGGAAATAAAAATTCAGAAAAAGTAACATCAAGAAATAAAGCAAAAGACACAGGAAAATATCTTTCAAAGCAGGGGTTGGAAATAGACCTGATGGGTCTGATCCTAACAAAGGAAAAAGCCAGCATATGCTTTATTTATTGTGAAATACACCAAAGCAATTTGTTGTGAGGAGTGTTCTTCAAGGTAAGCAAGAGGTGAGACACTGCAGGGCATTGTGGCAAACATATGGAATCCCAGTGGCTGGGGAGGCTGAGGCAGGAGGTTAGAGAGTTCAAAGCCAACCTCAGCAATGGCCAGGACTAAGCAACTCAATAAAACCCTGTCTCTGAATAAATTACAAAATATGGCTGGGAATGTGGCTCAGTGGTTGAGTTCCCCAGAGTTCAATCCCCAGTCCCCCCCTCCCCAAAAAAAAAGGAGCTGTGGGAAATTGGTCCAAGTGGGGCTTTATCACTCTTGCAATAACTCTTCCTCCTCTCTGCACCTGGAGCCTCAAGGCTGTTTACACGCACCAGTATCTCTTTTACTCAAGGTTAGCAGGCATCTAAATTCAAAGCTATGGAACTCATAAATTCCTTGTCTGGCATGGAATCGGCCCCATTAACAGCGTTCACTGTCTTTCTGTACCGTCCAGTGGAAAGATTTCCAGATGCAATAGACAAGCTGTTCAAGGCTATGGAGTTCAAAGAAATGATTTATTTGCCACTCCGGAAAATAGTACTTCTTTTCTACTTATTTTCCAGAAGCCAACAGTAACACTTGTTTCTGTGATACCATGTTTACACAGGAGCATGCATAGGGAAATACACTAAACAACAGTGGTAGGATAGGTGTAGGAAAATAGAGTTCAATCTGTTTTTTTTTCACTTATTATTAAAACATTAATTCTAGTGGAAGTGTGATAAATTAAGGTTAAAAAAACTAGAGCAACAACAAAAATGTGATGCAAAGAGATACAGTCAATAGAAGAATTAAAATGGAATATTAAACACCATCAAGGTAATGAAAGAAGACAGAGGAGGAAAATGATCAAATGCAGACAGGATAAACAGAAAACTAATAACAAAAATGGTGTGCCCAAACCCAACTATATCCATGATTACCTTAAGTCAGATGATAATAGACTAAAACTTCCAAGTAAAAGGCAGAAAGTCTCAAACTGCATGTCTCAACTATACCTTATTAAAAGAAACACACTTCAAATATTAAAAAGTTGAAAGCTAAATTTAAAGGCTGAAAAATATGATATAAAAGTAAGAAGTATGAGAAAAAATAAAGGACTTCCACAAGAAGACAATTATTAGTAACATGTAACAATTCCAAAACATGGATCTGTAAAATATAAAATAATAATCATAGTTGAAAATTTTAAAGATTCCTTATAAGTGAAATAATTCTTCATCAATAGAACTGCAGTACAATAAATGTTGAAGCAAAATTGTACTGTGTAAAATGTACAATAATGATATAAATGATGTGAATTGAACTGCGAATTATTTGACCTAATTTTCTCTGTAAAACACAATCAGCAACTTCAGAACAATTTTTTCAAGAACACTTGCAATATTAACCAAGGCAAGCAACATGATAGATGGGCATGTTTCAGTAAGTATGGAAGACTGAAATCTCACAGAATGTTTTTGGATCACAGTAAATTCAACAGAAAACAATAAAAAACTCTCTATGAGAAATTAGAATCTAAAAAAAATCAGATATATTTGGAAATTAAGAAATATGTTTCTAAACCACTCAAGAATAAAATTTTAAACCTAAAGAGAAAATATGAAATGCTCTTAATTTAAAAAATGCAAAATGTGTGAGAAAGTGCAAAAGCGCTGATTAGAGAAAAATATATATTAAGAGTTATTAGAAAATAGGAAAACTTTAGAGTTAATGATCCAAATTTCTACCTTAGGAAGCTAAAAATGAAAAAGATACATGAATGAAAACCATAACTAGAGGAAAGTAAATATCATGAAGCCATAAAACATTTTACAAATATAGCAGCTCATTCTTTGCATTATTGAATTGATAAATAAATGCCTAGAAATATTCATCACATAAAAGGAACTTAAGCAATATTACTGATATCATAAAATAAACTAAGAATTCGTTTACAACATTAAAAGAATTATGATGGAATACCATGATAAATTTTATTCTACATGTCTGAAAAAAATAAATAGAATTATTCCTAATAAACAAGTTTCCAAAAATGAGGGCAAAATTAAAGGAAAATCTGAAATTCCTAATGTTTATTTACTAAATTGGCTTCATTGGCAAATTCTATTAAACACTTGAAGTAAAAAGACTGCAAACGCTGAATGTACTTTCAGAAAGTAAAAGAAAAACACATTCAAGTAATATTGTGATCAAGATAACCTCAGTACCAAAAGTTTACATAGATATTTAAAAAAATTATTGTAAACAAATCTTACTCATGAACGTGGTTGTGAAAATCTTTAACATAATATTAAAAAATTTAATCAAGCCATATGTTACAAGGATAAAATATCAGGATCATCGGAGTTTATCCTGGAATATATAATAGGTTTAAATTTTTAAAAATCACTTAAAGTATATGCAATATTAAAAGAATAAAAATATACATCATATCAGTTTAATAAATTTAAAACTTGAAAAAACTTAACACCAATTAGTGATAAAACAATCTTGGAAAACCGCACATAAACCTTCTTAGTGTAATAAAAGATATCTATAAAATAATGAACAACTAACTTTATAGTTTATAGTGAAATATTAGCTATATTACTCCTAAGATCAGGAGCAAGGCATGGGTGACAACTCTAAATCTTTAGTATAATATTTTACTGAAGTTTTAGCCACTTTAAATCACAAGGTTTGGATAGAACAGAAATAAAAATGTCACACTATTCAGAGAACAAATTTATAGAAAATATATGAAATTTATAGAATAATTATGAAAACTAATAAGTAAGCTTAGTCATTTTTCAGGATGTAGTATCCACACAATGTATGATTAGGAAAAAATTGCATTTAAATTACCCAGTGAGAAGCAAATTATGAAATTATCCTGTTCTTCTTAAAAATTTCTTGTTATGTTGAAAATTAAAATGAAAAACAGAACTAAATAATGGCTTTATTTTTAAAAATATGATGTGGAGGTTTTGTGTGTGTGTGTGTGTATGTGTGTGTGTGTGTGTGTGTGTGTGTGTGTTTGATTTGGAATTTTAACAGTTACTTTGATAATTGAATGTACATCAAGGGTTAACTATTCAAATAAAATGCAGTAAAGCTCTTACCCTCATGTTATTGTTAAAAAAAATTCCCCTTCTGCTGTCAATCCAGAACATTTTATGTGATTCACCTTCACCTAAATATGAATAAGGTAACCATTATCTTCTAAGGTAATTGGGCTTCAAACATAGATGGACAATTTTTACACATTTTAAAAGAAAAAGCAGTCTCAGAAAGGAAGGACAGTTCTCTATAATGGATATTTTTTATAAAAAGAGAATAAGAAGTAAGTTTCATAAACTCTTTCTATTTAAAGCCTGAGATGGTGCCTACCAATACCAATGCTACTTATTTACAGCATCATCTTCTAAATTAAAAGACATTAGTGCATTTAGACAATATGTTCAAGGTGGGACCAAGACAATGAGAACATGCAAACATGCACAAACACATACTGCTTTGTAAAATAAATTTAAAAATTAAAAATGTAGCTTAAGAAAGTACAAGTTAATAATTGTATATATCTGTTACTTAAATTGTCAATTTATTTATGTAATCATTTAAAATGTTATTAAGGTCAGATTCAGATATGTAAGTGAAATTTTGAAATAGACCTAGAGAAAGGAACCACTTCAAGGAGCTCCAGAGGGATAATTGTTTCTTCCTGTTGCTCCCTGGGTTCATTGGAAGTCATGCTATCAAGGGCCATATGGAGAACACAGATTAAAAATGGAATTCATTTTTCATGTATTTATTTAGTCATCTGTAATTGAATTACTGAGTGCTATATTCTATTCTGTACACTGTGTATACAGACATAAATATTTATAAAACATGAGTTCAGACATTCTAGTACACGGATATATTGAATGTGTAACCAGTTTTATGGAGGAGTAAGAGGTGTAGGAAAGTCCTACCAACTAAAAGTAATACAAGCGTTGAAGTAAATATTTTATATCTAGGTAAAATAAGGAAGGAAATAACAACATTATATGTTAGTATTAAATATATGATCAAATTATGCTGTGATTATACTGTTTTTAGAACAGAGAAAGCTCTAAAATTTTTCTCTACTTGTGAACTAAGATGTCAACATGCCAGTTCTATGGAGGTTTACAGAAGAAAAAGAGACAAGGTCAGAGAAAGGTCGTGATTTCTCACTGAACAGCAGATAACATGAGTTTCATAATTACATTTGTTCTCCTCTCTCCCTAGATTCTAAGGTACAAAAGAGAGTGAGTGATCTGGGATGATGAAGCTCCTAGAATGTGTTTGCAACACAACCAAGGAACCACAGGTTTGGAAACCAAGGCTTGTATATGAGTTAATAATTTGTCTGACACTTGCCCCAAAGAAGACATTTTCCTTATTTTATTAAACAGTAAACAATCCTGTTTTCTGTTTCTGAAGGAAACATTGTAGCTCCTTTCTAAGGCTGTCAATTATACAAAAATCCTATTGCAAAATATGCAAACATCTGAGTGAAACATGGAGAAACTCTCCCAACAATCACTTTAGAATAAAATTATTAAACATGAAATTTTTAGTAGTGCATCTTTTAAAACAAATTTTATTCTAACTTGTGACTATCAAAATTTTAGCTTAAATAAAAATTCAAGTCTGTATCAGCACTTATAGTTTTCATTTTTTTACCACGCAAGAAAATTTACACATTGGAAATAAAACATCTCAATGATCTGCCAACATGAAAAATTAACATTTCAGAGAATAATTATTCCAATATTATATTTAAATTCAACAGTGACATTAATAAAATTACATTTTGCTATGTTTACATATATCACTTTCAAATAGATAAACCTTTAGAGCCTTTTCATAATGATAAAAATCTTTGAATTTGTTCCATCTGCCAGCTTTCATAAAGATGTCAAAATGAGCATATATTCTTAAAATTTACTAAAATAAACAAACATATTATAAATTAAGAGGCAGAAAAGTTTACATATGCTAAAAATCGCCACAATGGAGCCTCTTATGGTACTTACCATGTAAAATTCATTTTGAACTAGTTTGATAGAATTCTGTAGAGGATAATACTAGAAGTGCAATACGATGCTGTTATAACCAAGTGTGGGATATTCTGAATTGTCAATTTTTTAAAATTATTTTTTTAGAATGGCAAGGAAAAGAAAAAATAACAATACATGTTCATGCCTCTGATAAAAAAAAAACAGTTGCAGTTAGGTGGACAAATTTTAAACCATCTCCTTCCTCTAACTCAGCATTCCTACTTAGATGAACAAGATACTAGAAGTCTGTTTTTCATTTACAGGTGAAAATATTTATGAGAAAAATGTGCTGAGCTTTCAAATTAAAATAAGGCAATTCTTGTTTAAAGAGCAGGACAAGTTTAACTTCAACATAGGGTAATGAAACAGAACTTCAAGAACATCCACTCTATGGGAACCCCAAATCTATGATAACTATCTCAGACCCATGTTTTTATTTGAACTTACTTTGCATAATTCATGATATAAAAATGGACAAAAGATTATTTAATCAATTTTTATCCACCCCTCTAACATTAGTCTAAGAAATAGATGAGAAAACACATTCAAGAAAATTATAGAAGTAAACTTTTATAAACAAAATATTGTCTTTAATTATAAACACTAGGACAAACAATAGATAATAATCCACATCAGCACATACAGAACCAATTTATTTGTTTTTAAGATTAAAGAAGTAAACTTATAAGTACTCTGGAAAACATTAGGTCTCTTGGGGTTCGGGTTGTGGCTCAGTGGTAGAGTGTTTGCCTAGCATGTGTGAGACACTGGGTTTGATTCTCAGCACCACATGTAAATAAATAAAATAAAGGTCCATTGACAACTAAAAAAAATTTTTAAAAAGAATTAGGTCTCTTACATAGAAAATAATAAAAATGTAATATATATTATATTTTTATATATGTATGTGTTTACACACACACACACACACACACATACACAGAAAAAAAATTATGGTTGGGATATTAAGAGTCCCCTAAAAAGCTCATGTGTTGGGATTTTGATATCCAATGTACCAATGTTCAGAGGTGAAATGATTAGAGTATGAGAGTTGTAACCTCATTACTCAACTTATTTATTTGATCAGTTATTAATTTTCATGAACTGCTGTGTGGCAACTGTATGCAGGTGGGTTATGATTGGAGAAAGTAGATCATTAGAGGAACACTTGGGGATTATATTATCCCTGGCTCCTTGTTCATTTCTCTCTCTCTTTCTCTCTTTGTCTCTCTCTCTTTCTCTTTTTCCCTCTCCTTCAAAATTATATTTCCCAATTTAGTTTTATCTTTTATTAAATAGATTAGATAAAGGTCTTCTTACTTTCAACTCCCAATTTAATCCTTTTATTCTGAATTCCAGATTTCTGTGCAGGGGAGTTTGATTTGCTTAGATCTTTTTAAATTGCATTATTTTTTGGAAGACAATTCTGCATGGTTATCTTGTGTTTGTGCTTGTCTCAGGAAAAAAGGCAATGTTCTGGGCTATCTTCACAAGGATTTTGTCTTCCTCCAGGGTAAAGTACAGATTTGTTTGCTCTTCAGGGTAAAGATAACATCTCCCTTCAGGGCAAAAACAGGGCAAGTTTGCTAGCAGCTCTCTCGTGAAAGATTAGTCTTACCCACACCTTGATTTTTCCAGCTGTGATACAAACCCACTACATGTACAGCATCTGCCTGGACAGTCTGCATTGCCCTGGGAAACATGAAGCTCATGAGGTCTGCAGTGCCATGAGAAATCAAGTCCTTTTACATGGGCTGAGGTGTCTCTTGTATTCTTAAAATTTTAAATCATTAGCTGTTCATCTCATAAACTTGTAAGAAGGTTGCAATCTTAGACCCTTTATAGATCTTGACATCTTGTGTTTATTTTGAATATTGTACTCAATAACTAATGTAAAATGCAAATATTATTGCCTGTATGCTTGCTCCCTGTATATGCCAGTAAGCAATGCACCAAAGTATGTATGTACAACTGAAAAATGTATAGACATAGAGATATGATAATATTAAAATATGTCTAAAGAATGATAACTAAGCCAGACACAGTAGTGCTCACCTGTAATCCCAGCGGCCCAGGAGGCTGAGGCAGGAGGATTGTGAATTCAAAGCCAGCCTCAGCAAAAGAGAGGTTTTAAGCAACTCTGTAAGTCCCTGTCTCTAAATAAAAAAAATACAAAAATTAGACCTGGGGCTGTGGCTCAGTGGCCGAGTGCCCCTGAGTTCAAGCCCTAGTAACAACAACAACAAAAAAGAAAAATAACCAAATGGTAAAATGGTACACTGATTATCTACAGGTTTTAGGATTTTCCTTTATTGGCTTTCTATTGCCTATTTTATTTCTTTTCTAATGAGCCTATATTCTTTTGTAATGTATATTTTATCATTTTAATATTTGAAATATGTATGATTGTGGTTCTTCATGAAAGTAAAAGTGATGCTAGTGATCACAGTGTTTTCAGAAATAAAACTTTACAAATGGTTTCCCTTTCTAAATAATTATCCTAAGGTTAAAAACTCACATTTAATGGAGTTCATCCTTGGGTATTTTTTTTTTCTAAATCCAACTAGATATCACCAGTTAATGTAAACATTTCTTCTTATCTCTGTTTTCCACTTTTTAAATTTATAAATTTATCCACATTTTAAATGGTATATGAGTAGTCTATATTCAATAGGCTACTAATTATTTTAAGCAATATCTTTGCTTGTGTAATGTATCCACCTGTGCTAGAGAAATCAGAATTTCATTCATCATAAATCACTTCTAGGAATTCCAGAAGAAATGAAGATATAATACCAGTGTAGAATGCAAATTGTATAGATCATTAAAATTCCAAGATGAGAAGACAGATTATATAGGGGAGTTAGATGCCAACTATGAAATTTGTCCTAGAGGGGTGGTATCTTGTAACACATTATTCTTATTAAAATGTGAGCTATTCATTAATATGATAGACCATTGATTTAAGCTTACAGCATGAAAATTAATAAATCATGAGCTATTGCAAACTGGTAATTTTTCTGGTGGCACTTTCTTTAGGCATATTTCCAAAATGTTTGTAACCTAATTTTTTTTTGTGCCCTTCAGCTAACAATTTAGGAATTTGCTTTGAGGTTTATGACAAAATTGTGTTTCAACCTTGATACATACAGAATTAATCCTTCAAGTTGCTTTTTGAAGATATAAAGAGTCAATATTGAAATATGATACTTGTAGAAGACATGCTTTCAAAAGTAAAAACTTCTTTTTGAAAAAAATGTGGCTGCAAGAAATATGCTAGTGACACATTTTAAAAACAAAAGAACATAAATATCAAGTCATTAAATTCTCATTGTACAAATGAGAAACCTTAGATACAAAAATGTTAGTAATTTGCCCAAGGTGGTATAGCTAAGAATCAATGGAAGCAAAATCAAATCCATGTCTTCTCATTTTGTAGTTGTTTTGTATATGACATTTCAGAACAGATCTGTGATTTTGCAATAACTTATGTCCAATCATAAAATTCCTTGTTCAATATGCAAGTATTTTTACTTTGTACATGTGCACTTACCCATAAATACAAAGGAACATTTAACACAGAAATTTCCCATCATCAGTATGTGTTCAGTACATAAAGCTGAGCTATAATTTTGACTAATATGTAACATGAGAAATTTAATGATGGTAAACTAAATGAAAGCAATTTAGAAAATTGATTTTCTTGTTTATTTCTACTCTTTGTAAATACATACATGTATTTGCACATTTAGCAAAGATACACGTATATACATTTGATATGGATGGTGTAATTCAGTATAGTCCTATATTCAAAGTTGACTCAGACATAAAACTATGATATTCTACTTTTCAATGAAACTGAGGACAATGTATAAAACTTTCTTCCACTGGCAGCATTTCATTATAGTGGTTGGGCATGAGTGCAAACAATGAGTCTAACTAGTCACTTATTTTTTTCTCTGTGTTATCTTTATAAACACAATGCAAGATCTTCCGGGATCACTAAGTATCTATATTCTATGGTGCAAAAGACAGCCAACAGTTGATTCTATGTGCTAAGACAAGAAAAGGACTGCCATTCTTATATTGTTTAAGATTCTGACCAGGATAAATATCTGCAGAAATGGCAGTCCATCTCTATGCAAGAGTTTTTCAAAGATGATAGGATGACATTTTCTGTAGGGGAGTAAAAGGAAAATAATCCAATAAACACATTACTTACTTCAAAACTTAGACAAAGAGGAATCTAATTGTTCTATGGTACCCAAACTTGTTTCATGATATTAAGCCATATTAAAAATTTCATGAAAATCTTCAGAGCACAGACTGTCAATTCTCAACATAAGCAAAATAAAACAATCCTAATATTCTATCCACCCATGGCCTAAACTTAACTTTCTTCTTATCTTTTCTACTTAGACTTTAAGTTGTTCAGAAAATACACTGAAATCAGCATTTCAAGAAATTCAAGAAATAATGAGTCAATAAATTCTGAAACATGGATTTTCCCCTTTAAGAGAGTTTCTACATTATACACTAACTCAATTTTTAAAATTAGCTATATAATTAATATGTATGGGCAATTTGGGCAATAAAATTTGAGCAGAAAGTTAATTACACATAATCAAAAGTGAATCTGGAATCTTACAAATATGTTTCAGTTTTCATGTGACAGAATGAGTCATCAGGATGAAAACTGTATTCAGGGTTATTTTCCTCATTTTTTTCTGAATAGAACTAGACCACTGTTATTACCAACTTGCACTTAGAACTTAATAATTAGCCCGCTGTGTTCCATGGACTTTATAAGGATTATCTATTTTTCAATTCTGAGTACAAGCCTATGTAATGTATATCATTGTTATCTCTTCTTTTTAAGAGAAAAAAAAGTTAAAAATGGCTAAAAATTTCCCCAAGTCAAACTGATCCTGCCCTCAGGGAAGAACTGCAACCCAGGAGTTCCTGGCCATGCCACATGCTCACAAACATTAGGCTGCATGGTAATCAGTCCCAATTATTATCCCTTTGTAGTTAACTAAACTAAATAGACATACACATAATATGTACATGCATCATCTCTTTTATTTTGTTTTTTTCCACATTCAAAAGTTTCCTGAAAAATATTTTACACTTAAGTTCATGCCTACCTGTAATAACTACTTGGAAAATATTGTTATATAGAGTAAGCTAAGCTTTAAATAAAATTTAACAAAATTAGATAAAATTAGAACATTTTAAATACTCATGGCTTCTCACCCTTTAATCAAGGTAACCTAAGTTAGATTTAGCATATTTTGCTATGCTCATGGCAGTAAAGGGCTCAGGCTCTTACTGCAAGGAAGTTATAAAAGACAAGATGATTTAAATTGTGAAGGCATAAAGGGTAGGAAAGGCCCTAAGGCCTATGAGACAGGAAAATGGAAGTTTTGAGAAGTTTGAGCAGAAAGACAAGGAGGAAATTGAACAGCTGTCATGCAATGTCAGACGCTGAAGAAAAAACAAATTGCTAAAATGGAATTTCATAATGTGATTCCCCCTGTTCCACTTCTTTCAGAAGGTCAAGAATAATGATCTCTATGATTCTTATCATTGCTTGTGAATTATATTTGTATTTCTTTAAAATTTAACACATGCTATTAAAAATTATAAGACAGCACAACTTTATTGAAGAACAATACAAAATGATAATTTGAAGAAACAAATAACATTCAAAATATCAGTACAATGCTAATTTTTGTTTGGAAGTTAGCAGTAAGAAAGTTGATGTGATGTAAGCAGGTATTGAATTTAAAAATAATAGTCTGTCACCCAGAGTCAGTCTTATTGGGAAATTGATAGTCACATAGAAGGGCATTGCTATAACATAAAATAAATTCTCACTTGCTCACATAGTGTTTTCTATGACATGGATAGGACACATCACCCATACACTTCATGTTTTCCATTTTTCTGTGGAAAATGCAGGTTGTCACCAAAGGATTGGTGGATGGCTTGAGTTATGGCTAAACAACTTATTTTAGAGTTCAAAAGCAGCAGCCTGGATTTTGCTTTATGAAATTATATAGTTGCTGCCATCTCTAATAAACCTGCACGTTACACAGGAATTTTGTGATGTCCAAGGACAGAGAAAAAATTTTGCCTTAAAGAATACTGTACTGTAAGATGTAGTCATAGAGATCTCTGTAAAAATACATCTTCTGACAAAATCACCTCATCTTGGCAAGACATGAATTAGATGTTATTTCTGTAATTAGATAACCTAATAAAATAATTAAGAAGACAGTGTATACTTCAATCATTTTCACAGGGTTGAATTCTGTTACTAAACTTCTTTAATGAGAAAAAAATCCAAAATAATTGCAATTTATGAGTTTATGCTTTACATACAAGTCGAGATACAATTCTATTACATTTCATCAACTGATTCTACTCTGACCATTACCATTAAGGAGAAAAAGACATGGGTGAAAAGATGATTAGTCTATTTCAGAAAGATAGCAATAGTGACAGTGAAAAAGGATCGGATGGTGGTAACCATGGTGATGATAGGAGGAGGAGGCTAGTATGGGTTGGAGACTTACAAGAACTTTATGTTGAGCAACTAATTATGACCCTGCCCAACGAAGCCTGATAAAGACCAGAAATATCAGAGTAGTAAACAGGAACAAAAAGCACAAAGTGAAATTTCTGAAGTTTATGTATCTTTGTCAGAAAACAACTCCAAATAAGCAAACTTCTCACCCCAAAAACTTTCAAACTACAACAGACCAGTTCCATAACTAGTGCTACATAATGCCATTGTAGTAATTTTTTGAAAATTTGGTTCATTTGTCTAGCAATTTGTTTTAAATTATGGAAAGGCTTAGGTATTTCAGAAACAGTACCCTGAGAATAAAACAGCAATGCTCTAAGGTGAAACAGAAGGCAACCATGTAACAACAGAGCCAAATTCTCGAAGGCAGTGGAGTGTGGCACAGTTTGTTTCAAAGGATCAAATTCATAAAGCCACACATCAAAACAACTGTTAGAACAAGGCATTCTGAAAACACCCCAACAACACCGACACACTCAAATTATTCATAAACTAAACTTAACAAGGTTCGAGCATCCACATGTCCCTATCCATCTTTTGAAGTGCAAAACAGCCAAGGGAAATGCATCCTTTAAATGAGTACACCTAATATGACTTTGTAAAGTAACTTTATGTCCTAAAATGCCAGTATTATGGGTAATATATATAAAATTAAAGCAGTAAATATTCCTTTACACATACTGAAACTTTCAACAGCATCCCTTATGGGTTTCAGAATATGCTTTCCAAAATTGCTGCAGAAAAAAGACACATTTTTAACCTGTCTCTGTAAGTTCAGTCAGTGTAAGCTGGTCTGAATTGGAACAATGGTCAACCATATTCTCTGTACAGAATTCATTTAAATTCCTTTCATGACACTGTCAACATGAAAAGACGATTGTGTCCTAAGCTTTATCTTTAAATGGCATTATTTTTTAATAGAATTTGAATAAAAGAATTAGTATTTCTCTCTGTTAATTGAAAAGGAAATATTTCTTTGGTAGGCTTCAGAAATTCTAGGTGTCAAATTAATTAGTTTACTACTACATATTATTGAAGGCAATCATGATAGCAGCTTGAAGCAGGTATCTGTGGGGTTAGTAGACACAGAGAAAACAACTACAAAACTCCATATGTTGCACACATTTTTACAGAAGGGCAAGACTTGTTCATATTTGCAGGAGAGTTCAACAAGCTTGAGAAAGTGAAGGCTTTCGGGTTTTCTCAGTGATTCAAAGAGACTTATGTACTAGCTACTCAATATATGTGTTTAATGTTTTCTGTGAAATTTCTTCATGTATTAAAAGTGGTTTTCTTGTACTTTCATTTCATTGAATTCCTGGAAGAGAATCCACCACTTTGGCAAAGTTTCATGAAACTAATAACCTTGGGAAATGTGCATAAAAATGCACTACTTCAGGCATTATGTTCCAATATGTAAGGTTCTCATTTTTAAAAAACATTTCAAGGACTCATAAAGCCATGTATTTCCAGAAACCTAATTGTATTAATTTATTGTAGGTTTCATACCAGTAAGCTTAATCTGTTGGTGTTTTGAGAGGTGAATTTGAGAAAGTTGATATTGGATTTCCTTGCTTAAGAGAAGAGTTAGAATTATTTTAGTAATGGAGTTTTGAGGTGATAAGATCTGCATTAGAAAGGTAGGTAAATAAACGAAAAGACTTAGATTTGAAATATGATTTAATAAACAAGAACTAGTGCTTTATTGCATGTGGAAAGTGAGGGTAAGACACAGATAACCTCAAGGTTTTGAGCTTGAGGTAATCATGTTAATAACAATGAGAGTAAAAAGGAGAAAACTAATTTGTTTTATTATGATTTTTATAGTTGCCAAATTTAGACTGCAAACAAATAAGAAAAAGTGAGGATGCATACTTTCATTTTTTTTTTACTCATTCATGGTCATGATATGAAGGGAAAGTGATAGATTGAACTTCAGTATGACAGAACCACGTTTCAAAAATTCTCATCATCTGTTGTCTCAGTATGATACTGGGGAATTTGTTTGACTTACCTGAGACATTTCATGATCTATAAAATAAATAAGTTAATGAGATGCCCCCCCATCCCATACAGTTTCTGGGAGAATAAAATTAAGTAATGTATCTTTAAAGTAGCTAGAACTTAATAAGTTATTGAAAATATTCACTGAACCCAGACTCTGCAATCTCCTTTTGATAGCCATGTTAAGGTGTAGTTGACTAAAGCAAACTACAGTTTCGGGAAAACAAAGTTCTGCCTGTTAACTTCAAAAGGAATATATCAAATCAAAGTGCATGCCCTTTGAATTTATGCTATGGGGCTTTCCTCAAAATCCCATCATGTGATATACAGATATATGAGTGTTTTACAGTTAGGATCAAAGTTGATGGAGGCAAAAAATTGCAGCAGAATGTTATTTATCTGGCCATACTATAAGAGTTAGTACCTTCAAAGCTCCTGAGAAAGGATTATAATACAGATTAAACTTCATTCCAATGTGGAAATTTCTTGAAATTCTTTTTTTACTTATGTCTTATTTTCTTCAATGTAAGAAGAAAGAGGGATAGATGGAATATGAGAATGCTCCAATATTTCAACCACTTTCTTCAGGCAGTCTAACACTTGTTTTAAAAACACGTTTATTTCAGTATAATGATATATTCGTGTATAACATATGCATAATATGAATGTTGCATCTGTTTATGCACTAATTCATTCCTGAGAGTCACCAGGTAAGTGCACAAAACTGCACTCAGATGAACTGAGTCACCTTGGGTTCCACAGCAGTCCAAACATACACCAAATCTGCACTGGCTCCCTTAGATGCCTCTATGTTCTGCAGTGCTCCCACACCCAGCCAGTTACAGCTTTTCATCTCATTTCAAATAAGTTTTTCCACGGCTTTATAATAACTCAGAAGCTGAAAACTTCTGATGTCTATTCTCAAAAATAAACCAGATATTTTTCAAGGTAAAGTATATAATTTATATAATTTTATGTATTTGTTAATTTTTAATGAGTATATAATGCACTACTAATCTTAGTTTTACATATTTGTGTTTATATATATATATGTATATATACATTTATAATTTCAAATGTGTCCATAAAGTTGTTGAATATTGTACCTTAGCCACATTTTTCTTTTATATTTTTAAATTGTATAATTTCATATGTTTTATGTAATTGTAATATGTTTTATGAATTTATATGCCACACAACAGAACTGGCTCTATTCATGAACTCAAGTTCCCAGAATTACTTTTCTTCTTTTATAAAAAAAAATATTAATATTAATTTCACAAGCCTGTTGACAAGTTAAAGGAATAACATTGATGGACCATTTAGCATACACTGTGCAATATCATGCTCCTCAGCTTATGATGGGATTGCGTCTCATAAACCCATTGTAAATTGAAAATGCTATATTTTTTATTTGTTCTTTTTAGATACACATGACAGTAGAGTGTATTTTGAAATATTATACACACATGAAATATAACTTATTATAATTTAGTGTTAAGGTCTGTAAACAAGTCAAAATAACACCTGGTATTTTGCCAGGGGAATGTTAGAGTTGGTAAACAAGTCTGGATGGTGTCTGGCAAAATGCCAGAGGGAGTGGTTTGAGAAGTAAAAAAAGCGAGCCATTAAGTGTGGAGATTCCTTATTGGTTGACTGATGTATCTAGTTTATGCTAATTAAGATAAGCTGTGCAAAATGTATTAATAGCTCTGTTGTCCTATAATAAACGGCTCCCATTCCTGCTGTATCAAAGTATAGAAGTTATTCGTCACCCCCCCACCCCCCCCCAACCTCACCACCGGCTATTCTGCTGCAGCCGGACTGCGGCAATTTAGATCCCGTTCTTGTGGGTTGTACATGATGTGGGGTTTCACTAGTTGTATATTCATATATGAGCATAAGAAAGTTATATCTGATTCATTCTACAGTCTTTCCTAATCTCACACCCCCTCCCTTCCCTTCATCCCCCTTTGAATAATCCAGTGAACTTCTACTATTACCTCCCCAACCCCTTATATGTTAGCATCCACATATCAGAGACAACATTTGGCTTTTGGTTTGGAGGATCTGGCTTATTTCACTTAGCATGACAGCTTTAAGTTCCATCCATTTATCAGCAAATGTTGTAATTTCCTTCTTCTTTATGGCTGAGTAATATTGTGTGTGTGTGTGTGTGTGTGTGTGTGTGTGTGTGTGTGTGTGTATATATATATATATATATCACAATTTATTTTTCCATTCATCTGTTGAAAGGCACCTAGTTGGTTCCATAATTTATCTATTGTAAATTGAACTGCTATAAACATTGATGTGGCTGTGTGACTGTAGAATTTAAGTTCTTGGGTGTATACTGAGGAATGGGATAACTGGACCAAACAGTGTTTCCATGATATCTTTTCTAAGGAATCTCCACATTGCTTTCCAGAGTGGTTGCCCCAATTTTCAGTCCCAGCAAAAATATATGAGTGTACTTTTTCACAACATCCTCACCAACAATTATTGTTACTTGTATTCTTGATAATTGTCATTCTAACTGTAGCAAGACAGAATCTCAGTGTAGTTTTAATTTGGATTTCTCTAATTGCTGGAGATGTTGAACAGAAAAATGCTGTTTTATATTTACTATCCTTAACCTACAGGCCATCACAACCTAGGAACACATAACACTGTGGACCATTGGCTGCTCACCTTGTTGATGACATGGCTAATTGGAAACTATGACTCTCTGTTGCCACCCCAGCATCTCAAGAGACTATCATATTGCATTTTTCTAGCTCAGGAAAAGTTCAAAATTCAAAGATCCCAGGAACAATGTCTACAGAATTTGTAACAATTTCAAATAACCATAAAGATAAAATTGATCTTTCATAAATTGATGACCATTTGTACATAATACATGTTAAATGTGTGGTAAGCTGAAGAACAGTTCCCTAAAAAGATGTCCACACAGTAATCCATAGTACTTGTGAATATCTTGTTATATATAAAAATGTACATCTACCTTTATCTTTATATTTGTCAATGAATCTATCCATTCCTTTCTAAGTATGTATTTAAACAATTTATTTTCAAACTGATTTTTTGTTGTATCACTTGGTGTCCTATTTAAGTGTCTAAATGTACAAAGAATTGCATTTTATGGTAGCCTAAAATAGGTAGGATGAGATTATTTCCCATTATTAAGCACATTTTATAGATCTAAAACCAGTCAACATTCTATAAACTGAAATAAATTTATTTAATTGTTCTCGTAATCTCTAAATCAAATAGTCCAATTTATACTTTATTTTATGATAATTATGTAGTGTCTATAAATTTCTAGACTCTATTCTGCATATTGTTGAGTCAGTAGGAACACAGACAACAACAATGGGAAGAAAATTAAATCAGATACAAATACTTGTCCTTATGGAACTCAAATAGAAAATAGATGGTAAAGCATTAGTTGATCAAATAAAATGTGGCAGATACTGATAGTATTAAAGGAGTGAGAGGAAAGGCAGTCAGTGGGATGAGGGCCAAGTGGATTCCAGAAGAAAATATGATTTTAAATGTGTTGGAAAAAGTAAGCCTTAAGAATGTCTCAAGAAAAAAAATATTAATGGAGAGAAACTGGAAACAATGTCTCAGAACAGTGAGTGAGACTTACTCCTTAAGAACATTCACCCCATCTTTCAGCCAATATTTACTGCCTGTCTTGGTGGGTAAGCCACTTCCAGGCACATGGTGAAGATACCAAAGAGCAAAACACTCCCTTTCTTGAGAAAACTTTTTGTTCTCAGTAGGAAATTGACTTTCTATCACATTACTCTATTCAATTCCACCATTAGCTTTCTGAAAATGAGGGAATATAAATTTTCCTATTTATGAAACAAGAATAGCATGTTAACCACAAAAGATTTCGTTAAAGCTTAGTCGGACAAAAGGTATAACACACTAGAAATTATTTTCATAGGAAAATGTTTGGCTGCTGAAGGAATCATGTGGAAATGCTGGTTTTGTTTTGCTTATTATTAGTCTGAATTCAGGTTCCATTGCATCAAGGCCTTCTATTTGTCAGGCTTCTCAGCTGAAACCAGATGACATTTGGAACAAAGCTGATTTTATGAAGATTATTTCCTGGAGTCTAAAACCCTGTAAATGCAGCCAGTTTATTCAAACATTACACAGTTTCCAGAGTAATATATGTCACACAAATAAAATAAATCATGGATTTAGGGAGAAGCTAAAGTGTTGTCAACTGGGCTGTAAATGTTTCAACATAATAAACAGTATAGTGGAATAGAAATGGCTCCACAGTTGAAGATTTCAGTTTGTGATCAAGGGACAAAAGATCTGATTTAGACAGGAGAGAAAAAAAGTGCATTGTGTTCAATTTTAACAATGAAGATGGTCTAAAAGAAATAGCATATATTAGGATTGTCAGTGTGACAGATGGTTGTGCTGTATGTAATAAAGTCAAAAGATACTTTGACAAGAAATAGGATGGATCTGACAGTTCACAAATCAGAATCTTGGGCTGCACAAACGGGAAGATATAATTGAATGTGTGCTAAGCTGATGCATAGTTAATTTTTCACAACCCAAGGCAACAGAGTATGGGAGATGGACAGGAGTGTTTGCAGGTTGATAAAAGACAGAGCAGAGGAAGGATAGCATGAATAAAAAAGGGGGAAAAAGGCACTATTCTGTGTCTGTAAAATATTATTTTCAGTAAAAATATTATTTTCAAGCAAGGTTGTACATCTTGAAAAAACAAAATGAAACAGATTTCAATGGTATTAGGCTTTAGCTAAAATTATTGGATCTCTTAAAGTAAAACTGACTTATCTTACTGTCAGGAAGAAAATATATTTTATTAACACTGTTTCTTAAAATATTCTTAGGAAGTAAAGTCTCTTCAAATAAGATTATCATCTCTTTTGACACAACTATATTGAATTAGTCTTTCTCAGGCCAGTTACATCAATTTTGACTAATATTATTTTAAGATAAAACTCCATGTAAGAAAATTTGAAAAGTGACATATATATTTAGAAAATGAATAAATCAAATAAAGGATTACCCGTTTTACCTTTAATAAGTGACAATATTATCTCTTTGTTCTTATGTAGGGCTTCTGTATTATTATCAGAGAGAAAATATCTCAATTTTAAGTTGAAAATACACATCTTTCAAATTCTGAATATTTATAGGTCAAAAACTCCTTATATAAAAATGTGGAAAGGATAAAATATAATGGCTTCATAGTTGAGGATGTTAGGAGAGGAAAGGAAGGCCCTAAGAACCCAGCATCTGGTTTCAGGTAAGTCATGGGCAAAATGAAGGTATCAAGGCAGGCAGTGGAAACACATAATCCATACTCTTAATCACTTTTCCATACGAACTCATGAGCAATACCTATCAAACCTTTCCTTGCTGGTTACCCTGAGCAGTCATATATACATCTAAAACAGAAAAAAAAACTGACACTAATGTCAAAACACTTTCAGAATAAATCCCAGAGCAGACAAAAATACAACTGTAATTTCTTTAAAAAATCAAGCAAGGTTGTACATCTTCGATGTAAAGAACACAGTGCTCATAGATATTTTTTGCTTAGAGCTCAAACTAAAAACAGCACTACTAGATGCTTTAATAATCTTTATTGCATCATATTTGTGAATATTATACTATATCATTGCCATCTGTGGCAATTCATAAATCACAGAGCAATAAAGCCTCCTAATAAATCTTATACTCACTCTCTTCACATTATTGACCCCTTTTATTTGCTGATGCAAGAACTCTTCCATATGTTGATGCCACATCTGTGATCTATGTATCATTATCTTTTATGTCTAATATCATTTTCTATAAATCATTACCCTTTTTCCTTGAAGATGGCCCTGCAGAATGAGTTGTTCTGTGCTTATGTGAGCATTGCTGAAAAGTTGGATGTGTAGCACAGCTTACCACTCCCTTGCTACTCTGAGGAAATTTGCAGGTGATTGTTGGGGGAACTTTCATGTTTTTTGTTTGTTTGTTTGTTTGTTTGTTTGTTTTTTACCAGCCTCCTGCTGTTAACTCTATGACTCTGGGGGGCCAACACAGAAGTTATATCACAATCAATGCACTGTGTCTCATGGCCTTGTGTATGTTCTCATCTTTAACTATGGCACTGTCCTGCTGTGTGACATTCTCCTTTCCCATAACTCCATGGTAGTTCTACTTCTATCAGTCTCCATCTGCTAACAAGTTAATCAAAAAGGATTTATTTGGCACTCATAATGTCTCAAAGTGATTTAGTTGTTTTATAAATGTTTAATGCAAAGGATTGTGCTGCAGTGAGAACAATTTAAGGATGATTTAACAGTGAACTTGAGGGGTTGGTTTAAGAGTTTAAAGTCAGGCATACACTAGTTCTTCAAAACATCCAGGTTGGCGCTCCTGCAGGAAAGCCTAACTGCAGTTTGTGTTATGTTTCTTTTGCCTGCCAACCTCTCCAAGTATGTGCAGTTTTGACAGTATCTGTTGCCTTGCTTACCAGGTGACAGGGCATTGCTGTGAAGAAAGGAATTTGGATAACTTTCATTCACCATTGCAGATTTATAATTTCAAGCAGAAATCCATGGTTGCAAATAAAAGTAGGTCGGTCCTTATATTTTACAGATTCTCAGTCTAATATATATTTCATATTATATTACTTTATTTTACTTTTTTGTAGCACTAGGGATTAAAAACAGAGCCTTGCACATGTTAGGCAAGAGATTTTCCATTCATATACATCCCTTTTTACCTTTTGTTTTGAGACAGGGCCCCCTAAGTTGCCCAGGCTGGCTTCAAACTGCCTCCATTTCTCAAGGAGCTGGGATTACAAGCATACACTACCATGCCTGACTGACATGATGTCACTTTAAATTATCAGAGTCCATATTGTTGGGAGTCTCCCTGAGAACTCCCTGGGCCTTTCAAACATGGCGGCGGGCAAATTGCCAGTGGGCGGATAACAAGTTGTTTTGAAAACCTTCTGATTGGTCCTCCCATCTTCCGTGATCGTGGACAGTTGGTGCCCCCCATGAATCTTATGCAGTGTGGACATGTGTGCATCCTAGGTGATGGCTTGACCTTTACTATGATTGGCCCAGGGAGCTTTCTGGTTTAAGATAACTGACTCTCACTTTCTATATAAGCTAGCACCAGCTTGCAGTAAAGTGCTTCATCTTTGTCACTGCTATCTGTGTGTGTGCATTTTAATCTCCGACGACGAACCTTGGCCTTTCACATATACTACTCAAAAATCACAAAATCTGTAACCCTATTTGAATAAAGCACAATTTTATCTTAAAATTTGATTTATTTTGAAACTTTACATGTTAACACAAAGCATTAATGATGAATGGGATAAATATCGAATCTTCAGCATTACATAAGAATAACTCCACAATAAATATATTTTATGTTGTTATATCATTTGACATATACTTAAAATATAAAATGATTGTTTTAATCAGCTTTTTCACCACTGTGACCAAAAGACCTAACTAGAATAATTGTCATGGAAGAAAAATTTACTTAGGCCTCACGGTGTTAGAGGTTTCAGTCCATAGGAGGCCAGTTCCATTCCGCAGGGCTCAAGGTGAGGCAGGACATCATGATGGAAGAGTATGGCAGAAGAAAGCAGTTTGCATGATAATCAGGAAGCAGAGAAAGAGACTCCACTCACCAGATACAAAATATATACTCCAAAGCCACATCCTCAATGACCTACCTCCTCCAGCTACACCCTAACTGCCTTCAGTTTCCACTCAGTTAACCCCTATCAGGGGATTAATTCACTGATTGGGTTAAGAATCTTACAAACACAATCATTCCCTCTGACTCTTCTTGCATTGTCTCACACATAAGCTTTTGGAGGACATATCACATATAAATCATTAACAATGGTTTTATTAATATTAAATAAATATCATTTGTGGATCCGTAAAGGTTTCAAAATAAAAACAATTAACATGCTAATAATGCAAATAATATACCCCTTGCAATTAGAATAATTTGCAAGAGTGACTTCAAGTTCTGCTTAAATTGAAAAAATAACTTAATCACAAAATTCCTTCACGTATGCTCAAATAAACTTATTATGCTAAGAATCTGAACAGCACACACTTAACAGAAATGAAAAACAAACAATAAACAGAACAATCAAAAAAATCTAAGATACAAAAGTGTATCTTCATTGGATGTCATAAGTTCAACATGTAAAAGAATAAGAAGGCACTAAAAGCCTCTTCTCTGAAATCTCACTTTCTTGGTAACAGAATGGGGAAATCTTATATATAAGTCTCTCTTCATGATGACTGTGGCTTATAATAGATTTTATGATGATATAATCAGTCCCCTTGTGACCACAATTTCATTGACAAGTAAGTACTCACCTGCAGTTGCTTACATCTCAGTGGAAAAATCATCATGAGAGAAATGGGTAGTCATGTAATGATGAAATAAATAAGCAATGTGATGCATTCAGTCAACATTAAGAGGAGAGTTTCAGAGACTGTATCACTGTCCTAAAGTGTTCTCCTACTCCATCCCACTCCTATCCTCATAACAGGGCCAAACTCTCAGAGTTTTGTTTATTGTTGTATTTTCCCCTTAGACTCACCTAAGCAATGATTTAAATCAATATCGGCTCAATCGGTAGACAAACTTCATCTAAAATGAAAATCTAAACATTCTTCTGAGTGTTATTATGAATATTAAACTTGAATTATCCATTCATACAAATACATTTCTGAAAGCAACATAGTCATAACTTTTTATATTTTTTTCTCAACTTCAAAACAATTATAGCAATATTTACTAAGGAATTTGTCATACAACTCATCACAATGATTTAAAAGTAAGATTTACTATTTTTAAAATTTCCATTTTGATTTTTGGTATTATATTGCCCTTATTATGTTATATTACTAGATTTTTAAAAAATTGATTTTTGGAATGTTTCCACATTTCCTCTCTAGGTCTTATCCAGAAATCCTTATTTTAATTTCTATTCTGTTTTGTCACTAACTATCCCTTCCCTTCTATGTATTAGGAAAATAATAAATTTTGACAATTTTAAGGTAGTCACTTAGAAATTTTGGAGGAGTAGCATCCTCTCACCTTCTCCACTTTACACAATATCACTGTCAGGCTCTGTGTGTGAGCATGCATATACTTACCCACCTTTATTTCTCAGTCTTATGTAATCTGAATTTTGCCATACCTATGAGCTAAGAGCTATCCTCACAAAACAAATAATTAATCATGCCCTCTCCTGCTGGTACATCTAGTTATCCCCCAATGCCTACAAATTTTAATCTAAAACTTTTGTTATGATGTAATATAAAGCCTAGTGTTTCAAAATATTCCCTTTGTGATCAACAGCTCATGTTGCAGGTTCAAAGAGTTTCTCATATTTCCCACATGTGCAATGATTTGACAGTTTTTGAAACTTTCTTTCCCTTCTTCTTTTCCTTCTTCAGAGTTTGCCTTTCATCTTCTCTGGCAGACAATATACAATCGATCCTCCAGGGCCTACGTTCAAACTCACCTCTCTTTTGGAAGCCTTGTTTTATGCACTTCTTTTACTACATGTTCAAATGATTTGGCTATTATATATATATATGATGAATATCTATTAACAATTTACATGCTTGCTTGTAAATGAACTTCTTCAGGGCAGAAAATTTCTAATTCATCTTCAATTCCCAGTATTTCACACATTGCCTAGCGCTGGCATTCATAAATATTTATCAAATCGAGTAAACTTCTCTAATCTTAAATATGCAAATGAAGTCTATATATCTTATTGAAATAAACATGCTTAAACTTAGTAGTTAATTATAGATAGATGTTATATAACTATATTTTTAAAGTTCTGTCATGTTACATTTCCACCAAAATGTTCAAGAAAAGATTCAGGATAAATACAATTGTAAGGAATACTTTCCTTGTTTGATAAATATAATATCTCTTCCAGTTGCAGTGGCACACACCTGTAATCCCAGACACTTGGGAGGCTGAAGCAGGAGGATCGTGAGTTCAAAGCCAGCCTCAGCAATTTAGGGAAGACTTAGCAACTCAGGGAGACCTTGTCTCTAAATAAAATACAAGAAAAGGGCTGGGGATGTGGCCCAGTGGTTAAGTGCCCCTGGGTTTAAAAAGAAAGAAATATTATATTCCTGACTAATTCAACCATAGCAAGTCCTTTTATGGAATTTAATCCTCTAAGCCTATTCAACAAAGTTAATGGTTGTTTCACATGAGTGATAGTGATGTATTGAGATTTAAAGGAAGGTGCAGAAGATAACACAGCAGAAAGCAGATATAATGTTTAAAATATAATTCCTCTAAAATGAAAACAAAATCTATAAGAGAGAGTTCCATAGAAGCATAATGTTCCATTTCAGGCTTTCAAAACAGATTTATAAATGAAACATTTCATAAACAATGAATAACGTGCACTTAAAGAACCTCACACAGAGGAAAATTGCAACTGAGTATGCATAATTTGCACTATAGTAATCTTATTTTCTAGCAAAAGCAATGAATCCTGTCACCAAATGGCAAGCAAAGGCATGTGGTGTAATGCATGCTGATGTTACTGAAATACTCTTCAGAGGAACATGGAGATAAGAAAATAATTGTGATGTTGTCTATGTGTAATTTTTAACTGGAAATAAATTTATATGAATAATTCAACACTTTTTTTCATTAACATATTGATATATAGATCAGATGATTAGGCCACTCATAGATGGAGGAATTGAACATTAAGTTTCATCTTAGGGGGACACTCTTTTCTCCTTTGCATAATTATGTTTTCTAGAAATTCCATTTCCTTCAAATATATCACTTTCTTCCAAGCATAAAATTCTGGAACTTAAAGAATTTAGTAGCCTTTTAATTTAGTCTTTTTATTTGCATACACATTAACTAATAGTCTCCCAGAAATTACTAGTGTCCCCGTGAATTTTGATGCCCCTGCATTGAGGTATCATCAGCTGTTATAACCTACCAGGTCATGGGGGAGCTTGGGTTGTTGATACTAGTTTTTTTCTCTCTAAATGTGTTACAAGTAGTCAACTACATAGTTATTTCTGAAACTAAAGTAGAAAAACAAATCAATGATCTTCTTAATGAAGTTAAAAATGTAAGTTTTAATAATATGGTCAAAAATAAAGTTGAGACTTGTTTTTATGTTTACCAAAATTCTCTGATTTACTTTTACCCCCAAATCATCTTATTCAACAATCACATCGCATGATGCTTAGACAATAACTTAAATACAGGAGCATAGTGTGTACTTCATTCTTGTGTTTTAGATAAAAAGTGATAACAGAGATCATAAAATAGCTCAGAGAAATAAGTAAGTTATTTGCAAATTTCCCAGTAAATACATTTGTCTAAAACAACATACCTGAATACCATGATGAATGTCATTTATGTCACATTTTCCAGTCCTGTTTGAAGATGGCATTGCAATAATTACCAAAGCACCATAGTATTATAAAACTCAAATGAGGAAAGTTATAGAACTCCTTGGCAAATATTCATTCTCACCTTCCATGGAAGAAATACATTTTCCTGTCCAATTGATACTGAGCATAATTTTAAGATTCATTAGTCTAATGGGATGACTGTGGAAATGTATGAACAAAACTTGAAAAGTTCTGTATGATTTCACTTGGCTTATTGTGCTTCTTTCTTCATAAGAAGAACATACCTAAGTTATCTTCATATTTCAAGATGATGAGAACTTAGTGAATTTAGTTACAGCTAGGAAACAAGCCCAATGGAGCAAAATCTAAATAAGCTGAATTCCTGCCAGTCCATAGCTGAGTAAGAAATAGAGGCTTATTTGTGTATATCACCAAGATTTTTTTAAAACCCAATACAATTATGGATACAGATCACTAATACACCAAGAAAATCATTTCATCTAAATACAAAGAGTTTGAAGACTTTGAAAGTCCCTAGAGTGTGAGAATATTGATTTGGGTGGGTAAAAAGTTGAAAAATGTGAAAGTTTAGTTTAGTTTTGCCTTTAAAGAAATCAACAACTGAAGATTTTGAAAGGTAGCATTCCTGGTGAAGGGATAAAGAAGAAAAAAGCAAACATAGACAAATCTTAGGAATCTTGTTAGTACAAAAGAGAAGACTGATAATAGAATGGATGTTAAAGGACAAAGAAGACATTTTTGTTTTCTTCTTTTTTTCCCCTCTAAAAGTACAAAGGATCTAAATATATTTACAATTAAAAGAAAAACAGCACTGAAGTTGAATTAAAATGCAAGGCAAAGAGTTATTGACTGATTTTAAACAAAGCTCTAGCTCAGTTGGGCTATGAATGACATTCAGCACATAGTGAAAGAAAGGAAACAAATTGTTCCTGAGAGACAGAAGGATAGAGAAAAATAGTGATGCTGTAGAAAATTCTAGAGACACGAAGAAGATGTGACCACATAGATTAGCTAAAATGAGGGGCTGGACACTGGTGTTGCTCATGATAAATGACTTATACTTGCAATAATTCTGAGTAATGCTTTGAAGACCAGGAAAAGAATACAGTGATTTGGGGGAGTTATTTTGTCCCAGATCTTTCATATGTGGCTTCTCTGTCTCCCTTCTTTCCTACACGTACCCGCAGACTTCCTCACTCTTCTGAATTAATCCTTTAATGGCACACCAGTAGCCAAGTGGCAAAGTTTGCTTTCCTCAGTGGTGATCATTAGGTTAGGATTCACTGGTGTTCATCCACCATTGCTCTCCTTATGCCCTCTAGAGGAATATAATTCCGTGTCCAAGTATATAACCCGTCTATTTTTCCAACAAGCTTCTAAAATTATGTTCCACATATGATGATTCCCGTTCCTTCATTGTCTTAAATGATCTCAACTCTAATCTTCTGTTAGAATATTTCTCTGTTTTCAGTTATTTTATGTTGATGTCAAACAGTGCAGAATTCTTTAGCTCTCACAGTCTTTCATCATTTACTTAATATAGCACAGATTTGTTGTTTCCTCTCCATGAATCTAACATATAACTTCCTTCTCTCCCCAAGTCAGATTCCAGCACTTGGGACAGGAGTGTGAGAATGTATTGATCACTTCCTTTATGCCCTGTGCTTACAAGTTTGTGCTATCTTTTTGTGAATATCAATACACATTTCTCTCTTCAACAAAGAAATAATAATAATAACTGAATTTCCAAAAATCTGACTTTATTTGAACTACTAATATCACTATCTCTTCTTGGTAATGTTTATCCTAAAACCTGACCTTCACTTGCCCTAAAGATTTCACTGGTGAGCTAATTCAATATGTCATATCCATTTATTTCTGTTTCTTATTTTCAGTATAGAATAACTATAATTTGACCTTGGAAAGAAGAGAATCAAAGATTTACTCAAATAATTTCATCTTTCACATAAACAAGAAAACTACTTTCTTTTGAAAAATAAGGTACAGAGATAAGAATACAAGTCGTATAAATTACACAAATATCACTTTAAAGGAAATGACAGAATATTTGTCAATAACAATATGATATTCTCAGGGTAGTTATCTTCCACTCAACAATAAAAACTAACTAAATCTTGAGATAATATTTTCAGTTCTAACTTAACCTTTAACTTCCCCACATTGCAGACACTTTAGGGAAAAATTACAAAAACAAAAAGTAAATTTGCTGCTGTCCATACAAAGAGATACTATGTAAAATAGACTTGTAGAATTCAGAGAGACCTTTTTGAGTACTGAAGTAAAAAAACAATTTGCTCCCTTCACTCCCCAAAACACCCATTTACCCATGGAAGTTATTTACAGAAAAAAATTTTTTTTGTCACTCATTTTCTCTTCATGTTCCTTTGAAGTACTCCTTAGCAATTTATGTTTGGAAAGAAAGAGCAGATGTCTGGGATATAGAGCAGGCATAATTTTTAGTTTATGTACATATTGATGCAATTTGTTTTGTAGAAATAGTGTAAGACCATCGATATCAGAACAGTTAGTTTAATCTCCTTATCAAAAATTCAAGGTTTTCCATAGACAACCTGTTAGAAATTTTTCTTGCCTTTTTCTTAAGTATTGAAATTAACTATTTACAAATTTGTAGAAATTGATACGTACATATTTCTAATTTTCTCTTGAGAAAATAAAAACCTGATTTTTTACATAAAACTAACTACATTAAAATGTGTGGTGTATGTGAGGGAGAATACAGGTGTGCAATAAGGTACACAGACAGAAAGCAGTATAATTAGTGATCTCCCAGACATGAAGAGCAAATTCAATACTAAATTTTTCTTAAATTAACATGTATTATTAACAAAATACATTTAATATATTTGAGTACTCACACATTCTTATTAATTATGACCTATGGAAAAAATATATAAGAATTACGTATTACTTCTCTAATTTTTCTCTATTTTCCTCAAATTTATGATTGAAATTGCCTAAAAGGAAGCTCATAAGAATCTAAATTCTGTAATGTGACTGTCATACACTATAAAATTTTTTGAAATTAGAGCATTTAAATTATTTAATTTATGGTAAATGTACATTTTATGACATTTTCTGTCTCTTATTTACATTCAGATATGAATAGTGATAAAATTGCATAAAATACTTTTTGTGTATTATCTAAACATATAAGAAGGAAAAGTCAAATTGTTTAATAATAAAATATTAGGAATAAACCTCATGGTTTATATTTTCTTACAGAAATATTTCTATCATATAGCAATTAATTTGTAAAAGTTGGGTTTCATATTCATAAACTGAAAGAAAAATGGTTGAACCATTTTAATTATTTCATATATTATTGAAATTTTAATATTAGAGAAGTATAAAAATAGAAATACTTATAAATGTTAAAACGGATGGATGGTGTTTGAAAATTTTTATTTATTTTTATTTTTGACAGAAACTTATTTTGAGTTTCATGAAGTTGTTAAGGAGCTGTTTAGTAATGTGTATTATACAATGCATATTGAAAGCCAAGAGAGAAATACAGATTCCTACCAATGTCAAAATAAAAATAAATTTTAAAAAACCACAAGAATCATGATCCATATTCAGAAATCTTAAAACTGAAACATATATTATAATTACATTAATTTAAACAAAGCTTTTTCAGAGTTTATATTTCAATTATTATCGAGCTACTAGCTTAATCCTTTCAGTTTTAAAAAGAATTAAATTTAATATTTATAATTGGCTGTATATTCAAAACTCAACTACTGAATTTCTCAAGCCTTTTTCATGTAATTAGCTTTTCTTCTGATAGCTTATACTACAGATTAATAAATGCTCACAATAAATGTCACTGAAATTGTACTAGCTTCAAACCAAAATTATCATAATATTATCAACTTAGTATAATTTGAATTTATCAAACATTGAAAATTTTGGATTATCCTAATACAGACTTGATTTTTTTATTTCTATTTTTTAATACATTTAAAAAAACTTGGATAGATATTACCTTTTATGAAAATTACATACTTTGTTATGTGACATATAAACAAAATTTTGGTCATTTAAAATGAAATTCTATTTCTAAAGGATTGAAGAAAAATGAAGAAACTAATGCCTTCCCAGAAGTTTAGATAAATTCAAAACAAAATTTACTAAAGAGTGGTTGAGAAGTAACAGTAATGTTAATTTCCCAAAACCATCTTCATTCTTTTAATGTTTCTGCACTAACTCTTTGACTCAGTATCAATAAAATGAATTTAAAGTAGTTTTCTTAGAAACATTAAAGAGTATTGATTACTAAATCTGTCTCTAAACTCTTTCCTTCTTTGGCCCATTATTATAATTGTCACTATTTCATCTTTGTAAAGTCTTTCCTGACAAGCTACTATTCTTTCTTATTTTTGTTTATTCTTTGTATTGGTTAACTATCTATGCTCTTTTGCAAACCGAGTCTATAATTAAATATTTCTGTATTTGCTCATTAGCAGTACTTGTTATGTATAGATGCTGGTCCTTGCCAAATCCTGAACCAAGGATAGAGAATACAATAGTGAGCAAAATCAGTTAGGGGGAGCTTATTAATTATGAAAGAGGAGAGAGAATGAAGCCATCACACAAATAAATGTAAAATTAAATGTGTGATAAATCTTGTGAAAGCAAATTTTATGATAAGATGAGGGACCTGTCCTTCTTGGAAAAAATAGATAAAATTGGTATTTCATATTATCTTATAATGTTCCATTTCCTGGTTATTTTCACTTTAAATGAATATATGTTGACTTCTAATTTGTATGCCTTCACAAAGAAAAATACAATGTACCGTTTTAAATTAGGTAATTTAAATCTAGGCACATAGAACATAAAACTGACAGCTTATCATCATGCACACATATTAAAATTTTTATTGTCATAGAAATCCTAGAATAATCCACCGTTATATACTACATTTCTAGAGATACAACTTCAAAAACATAATAAAAATAAGATACATCTCTTTACTAAAGTAGGCTGATTGCACGCCCTTTTGTCTGGCTTCTTTCTTTCCCTAATTCAATATTTGTTTTTATTATTTTTACAGTATGTTTTAATTTGGTAGAAGACTAAATTTTACTGGGTAAAATATCATTTATGAAGTTATACAACATTCAATTAAAAAAAAGGGGGGTAGCCACACTTTGATCTGGTACAGTAAAGAAATGCTGATTTAGTATCTAATGACCTTTTTCTCCTTTAGAGGAAAAAATCCTATAAAGTAAAATTGAAGTATATCATCTCTTTTCCAAAAGATGATTCAACCACAAGGACAGATTTATAAGACTGAATACACTTCTTTTGACATCTTGAATTCCTTCTTAATTTTACCCTAGAACTGGTGTTTTGTATAAGATTCAACAGGACAATGAGGCCTACCCATGAGCAGGCCTGCCCTTTTGTAGATATCAGGCTGAGTTCCCCACAAACACAGAATTATTGTGGATTCACCAAACCCAGGAATCTATTTAAAAAAAAAAAAGGAGGGCCTTGATATCCTCCAGAAGTCACCCTTTTCATTTGCATCAGTACTTTCTTTTCTATAATGAATCATCAAATTCTTTCTTATTTTTGTTACTTCTTTGTATTGGTCAACTATCTAGGCTCAAAGTCATATTCTATTCCTGTGTATTCCTTCCTTAACTCATTGCTATGCCAAAAGTCAAGAGGTTGTTAGATGTGTGCTATTAAGAAATGAAACACAGAGTCCGAGTTTGTGTAATATTTCTATCATTTTAGTAGAATGAAATTGTTATCATATAATTCTGGTGATTCTGTTTTCAAGTTGAATGTTCTTATATTCTTGCATTTACAACTATCATTGCATAATATTAAATGAATGTCAAATTCCATGCTAATATTTTAAAATATTAATTTTTCTTTGTTCAAAACAGTAATAGCAAATTAAAACACCATGGCAAAACAGGGAGAGATCATTGAATAAAAGGAAAAAAAAGAGTGTATGTTAACAATTTTAACAGAAACAAAAGACTAATTTTCATTTTTCATTTGGGTCTTACACATTATTTAATCAGTCCTCAATAGCCTCAAGTGATCAAATAGTCTTTTTTATTTTTCAAGTCAATGGGGTCAGTCATGCAACAATTTTTGTCCCATCTCAATAAATTTATAATCAATACTTGGTTTTAGAAAAGCAAAACTATTCATTTATATTAGGAAATAAAATCCATTTCAATACCATTTCTTGGAGTAACTTCAATACAGTAGCTTAAACTCTAAAGAGACAAAGGTAAAAATTAGGGGCAATTGTTTTTGTGTGTTAACTGGCCAAACAAGGAAAATTGTTATCACTTTTATCAGATACAATATAGGTATCTCTATAAATAAAGTATCATGAGCATATATAAAAAGATTTTCTATTATACTATTATCAAAATAGGTTAATATCAGGAAGACCTGCTTAGGCACTTTGGTCTCTTATTATATGATACAGATAGCAGGTCTATGAAGGTGTTTATAATTGTTTTCTTGATACTCCTTTGTTCCTATTGTTCCTCCCAGAACCATTACTCGTCTATACCATGAAAGACTTGAAATATGGTCTGCAGCAAAAAAATTTCATTACTTTTCTAATTAATATTAAAATTGTTATTTTCCTTAAAATTGCATATGGACCTTAGAACAACACTATCGTCATCCAAATTCTCAAATATAAAGTATTTATATTGAGAATAACCTGGTCAAGGATCAATCATCTATTTAGTAGTGTGAAAATATAAAAATATACAGCTATTAGGACAATAAAATAACTAATGAGAAAGAATGTTTTTAAAGTTCTGTTTCATGCTAAAATTTTGTTCATAATTCTGTTAATACTTACTGTAAATATATTATTAAAAATCTACACAAAATATATGTATGAGCAATTACATTGAAATTATAGATTTCAGAATACTTTGTTGTCTTGTCCTTGAAATGTGTACATTAATAATTAAAACTAAGTTTTCAACTTAAAAAAACATGTAAAAATACGAGAAAATGCATTATCTTAGTTATATAGCATAGTTTTGGGGCATGGAATGTAAATTATTGTTAAAGGGATATTAGTTTGCCTGTTATTTTTACCATTAATTAAGGTTTATATCTTCTGCTTACCTTGGAGAACCCATAATCTATGGAAGAAGAGCAAAATAGTTTTTGTGTTTATTGCTTTGAAAGCCAACATTTATTTATTTATTTATTTATTATTTATAATTTTTTAAATCAAAACCTATAGTCTGTCATAATTAAGCAGAACAGAGATAATAGAATGCCTATTCCAAGGCATGGTGATAGCTCTTCTGAGATTGGCACCTCTCATATGTCACCTCTGTTTTATTATTAACTTGTAAGATATATAAACATATATAGTTCATGGGAAATAAATAATCCTAGTATAATCTTATGAGAAAAAAAATTGATCAATTCTATGAGTTTTTTCCTATTTTAAGAATGGCGTGCCAATGAACAGGATTCTATTTTATGGCATTATGTGTGCATAGGGTGTGCAAATGGAGAAAACCTTAAATTTTATTCATTTGGGTTTAAACTGAGATCATCTAATACACATGAAAAAAGTTAGAAAATCTTATAATCCCTAGCTTGAGAGACTAGATAGTATCTGTTTCATACAATTATTCCTTCCTCTATTTTGTTAATGTCTAAATTTATTTGGGGAGATTCTGCTAGGGTCTTGATGAGGAAGAGAAAAAAAATGGTTCTTCTTTCTACTTTGAGGGTAGGAAGAGTGAGAAAGTTTCCCAAACTAGGGGAAACCATAAGTGAGGTCTATAAACAAGTATATTCAGTTACTTCTCCCTGAAAATAACTCTCAAAGTTTTAATTGGGTTATTATTTTAGTCAGTTTTTCTTTTGTGTGACTTAAAGCCTTGAGAAGAATGATGTAGAGGATCAAAAGTTTTCTTGTGGCATATGGTTCCAGGGGTCTCAGGTCAGAGACAGTCAACTGCATCATTCTGGTTCCAAAGTGAGGCAGAACATCATGGCAGAACATCCAGCAGACAAAGGTGACTCAGAACATGGTAAACAGGAAGCAGAAAGAGAGTCCACTCAACCTGGACAAAGCATGAGCCCCAGAGGCACACCCCTAGTGAGCTTTCTCCTCTAGTCACACCCTACCTGCCTTTAGTTTAAAGCTAATATAACCCAATAATTTCACCTATAAAAATTATTGCATTTTATAATAGATAAGCTTTTGGAGGACACCTCATATTTAAACCATAACAGGTACTTATTTTATTTTTTCTATAGGGTTATAAGAGGGTTTTTTTTAAACATATTCTGGATATGGACCACTTATCAGACATATGGTTTGCAAATATTTTCTTCTGTAGGTTTCCTTTTCCTTCTGTTAATTGTCTTCTTTGACATGCAGAAACATTTTAGTTTGATGTTATTCCATTTGTAAATTTTTTGTTTGTTATCTGTGTTTTTGGTGTCATTCAAAAAGTCATATGAAGACCAATGTCAAGGAGCTTTTCCTATGTTTTCTTTCATGAGTTTTAGGACTTCAGGTCTTATATTTACATCTTTAATCCATTTCTAGTTAGCATTTATGTATAATGTAACATAAGGATCCAATTCCATTCTTTTGCATGTGGATATCCAGTATTCCCACAACCACTTATTGAAAATACATTCATTTCCCATTTTGCATTCTTTCTGTGCTTGTCTATAATAAGTTGACTGTGTACTTTATAGGTTTATTTATAGGCTGTCTTATAAAATAGATTCTATAATGGCCAATGCCCAAACAGTACTCCCACTGCAGAAGAATAGCAATGATCTTCATTCTGGAAACTACCAGAAACAGGAATCCATACATTTATGCACACTCTACCCTAGGCTACTAATTAAGGTCCACCATGCCTGATTATTTATTTGCGTGAATCTAATGAGACAGAATGTACTTATAAAACTTATGTGGAGTGGGTTTATTACTTATAGCTAGGCAACCATGACAGAATCCTTGAATCTATTATAAATTGATACCTGAAGACTCAAGAAAGTGCCTGGTGGATGGTGTCTTGCCTGTGTATCCCCTACTTTGAAATAGAACTGACAAATCCTGAAAAGCAGCTTGTTCTGGGTTAGAAAACTCAGGGGTCATGAAACATTCTTTGTAAAACTTTGAAGGACATCTTGATTCCAGGAGAGAGAGGAACAAAGTTTGTGCTCTCATGGGCAGTTCTTGCCTAACTGTAGATGTTACACTCCCTAACAGTGACAGGAATATTGTCTGGGCTATTTCAGACAGTTCTTACTCATCCACTTTGTGGTACAGAGTCTTGATCAGGTCTTGGTTGCATGGTAAGAATATCTTGATTGCCCTAAGATGTCTTATGGTCATTTATAAAGAAGCACATTCAAATAAAGGATTTTAATTAATTAAGAAAAATACATATCACATTACCAATACATGTGATATCTATTTATCTATGGTTATATCCCACAACTACCAAAAATAAAGGGGCAGAACTGGATCAGTTCAAAGCCACCCAAAGAATTGTCCTATATGTCTATTTTGTTGCACTATTTCATGTGTTGGTTTTCAATGCTATTACCACACTGTTTTGATTAAAATAGCTTTGTAATACAATTTAAAATATAACAGTATGAAGTAACCAGGTTTGTTCTTGTTCAAGACTGCTATTGATTTGGGGGTTCTTTTGTTGGTTTCACATTGAAGCAGACTGAATTTGGGGGTCCCTTCTGAATTAAGAGGAATTTTGTCTTGCTGAAAGATGGAAACTAATGGACTACAACTCTTTACCCTTAGAGGTGCCAAAGAAGCTGGGAGCCATATTGCCCCATCTCAGGTCTGTCTGATATAGGCTAACTACAATTCTATATGTACGTTTCCTGTTTCCCCTCTCACTTGAATGGATGCAGCTATCCCTTCTTCCCTGCCTCTTCTCCATAAAAAATTCTGCTCAACTTCACAGACTTGATGATAAAATTTTTGAGACAATAAACTTCCTTCGATCTTCATTCAAAGGTGGCTTTGAATAAAATTTTGAAAAAAAATTTCCTACAAATTTGACAGAATATTTCTTGCGCAGACAAAGTAGTAGTCTAACCTCTTTCCCAGGGGCTCTGTTAGAGCCCCCTTATACCAATGAGTTTTAGAATTGAAAAAAAATATATATATATATTTTCATACATATATATTTTATTATATATATAATTTACATATTTTAAATATGTCACATATTATATCTGTGATATATATGCCTTTACAGTTTTGATTGTGATGACATTTAGATTAAATCTAATTACCTTATGTTAATATAAATATTTTAACAATATGAATTCTTCCAATTAATGGACATGGGATAGCCTTATCTTCATTTGTGTCTTTTTCACCACTGTTTAGTTTTCAGTATACAGATTATTTTTTTTCTTTTTTCTTTTTTGGTTAAGTTTATTTCTAGTCTCTTTAATTCTTTTAAGTTCTACTTTAATGAAAAAAGACAAAAGGTTGTGCAATATCACTAATCATCAAGGAAATTAAAATCAAAACTAGTATTACACATACCTGAAAGATGGTTCTTATTAAAATACATATACATATGACAAGTGTTGGCAAAGATGTGGGGAAAAAGAACCTTGGTACACTATTGATACGAATGTAAATTGGTACAACCATTATGAAAACAACCTGGAAGTTCAAAGCATAGGTACAGTATGCTCCAACAATTGTGCTGCTAGGTATTTATCCAAAGGAGTTGAATACTAGACATTCATTGTAACATTATTCCCAACAGGCAAGATATGAAAACAACCCACATATTCATCAACAGATGAATGGGCAAAGAAATGTGGTTATTACATTCAGTTTCATTCAAAGATGAACATTTTATCTTTTTGCAACAATAGAACCTGGAGGACATTACCCTCAGTGAAATAACCCAACAGAAAGACAAATAGTGCATGATCTCACATACATATTTTTATATAATTTAAATTAGTTACACTCATAAAAGCAGAGAGTAGGATGGCAGTTGTCAATAGCTTGGAAGAGAGGGAAATGGGGAAAAGAGAGGAAGAATGATGGTCAAATGCTACCACATTTTGGTTATAGAAGACAAATAAGTTATTTAGTTATACTATACAAAGAGTGCCTGTAGCTAACAATACCATATTGTGTACTTAAAATTGAATAAGAGAATAGATCTTACATTAAGTGTTTTTAATATACATATATATTAAAAATAAAAATGAGGTAGACACTTTGGAGGTGATATATATACATATCTCATATCTCCTTGATAGTGGTGTATATATATATATATATATATATATATATATATATATATATATATCCTTGATAGTGGTGATAGAATTCACATGTATAACCTTATGCCCAACTCAATGAACTGTATATATTATATATACAAAGCATTTTTTCACGTTGATCATATTTAATAAAGTATTTTAAAAATGAAAAAGGAATATTTTCCTGAGAGTTATAGAAATGCAGAGTAGATGACTTCATAATGACCTAGGGAGGCTAATGAAGTGCATTTTTTTGAGTCTTGTCAAAGCTTCATACATAGCCAAAGTGAGGTATGAAAGAAAGCCACAAACTTCCAGTGAGAGGGAATTAGGTAGGATGGACAATAATGATTCATCAGTGAATAGGAAGTCTGAAGATTAGAGGATTTTCTCCCTTTCTTTCAATATTGGGCTGTCTTCTAAGATTTGTTTCCCTGTTGTGAGGAGAGGAAATATAAAAGTGACCTCAGTTGAATTTCCCTGCAATTGAGGGAAATTGAGATGGAAGCTGAGGGGAGATTTAAATTATGAAGTGTAGCATATGGAATATGAATAATAGCTTCTATGAAAGTTTATTTTAAAGGTATATTTTTATTTACACAAATAAGTCTATAATTTATTTGGACCTTCTTGATTGAAACTGAAGAACCATTGCATAATTTTAGGAATATGATGTGTTGGTGACAAAACATAAAGGGCATCAGGCTCAAACAAAACTGCTTCTACTTTCATGCGTCTGTGCAAACCACGTAACTGCTACACTTATGTAAAATGAAGTTTTTATCTGACAAACTTCCAAGTAATTATTCTTAGTGATAGAAGTAGCAAATGAAGATTTACCGTCAATCTTCAAATATGTTTCTGATTGTCTATGTCCTTCTTAACTACTGATATTTCATAAAATTCTCTTCACCAAATGTCTTATTCTTATTGCTCCAAATGTTTTTTTTCAAATAATAATAGCAATTTTCCAATAAAAGCTAATCTTTATCTCATGAGGTTTAATGATATGCATATATCTTAGGATATATATGAAAGGTATGGATATACAAATACATTGATGCAAACATCAAATGAATTCTAGAGAATTTTTGACTTGATTTTTGTTTTTAGCCTTTGATCTGCTAATACCATCTACATTATAGAATGCAAAAATCATTGAAATCATTACAAAAAAGATACAGAAAATAAGTGAGTGTTCTTACTATGAAAACAAAAGAAACAAAGCATAATACAAACTGAAAAAGGGGATAATGATATCAAAGCACCACTCCTCTGTAGTTGACATATATGTCCCATCAAATTTCAGTGATTGTTACAAAACTCTGAAAAATATAAAATACTATCAATCTATTTTCTATTTATACTCTAAGATAATTTAATTATGCATACATGACTCTCTATTTAAGTTTTGACATATATTTGTGTCTTTACCTACTGACGTTGAACCCTGGTAAAGTGTTGCTTTATTGGGCAATCTTTGAACATATTGAACTTATTTTATAACATTTAGAAAAATAAAACTCATATTTACCATTCAGTGAGTTTTAGAAACAACAGAACGGTAAAGCATTTCATCAAGTAGCACCACTGAGTAATTTCCAGTTGGCAGAGAAATGAGGAAATGAGCTGAAAACCACTAGAGCCACACACCACTAATCTATAAATTGAATTTTCCAGTTAAAAGAGATTTAAATCCCAAATTAGTTAAGACTAGGATAAACAGATGCTGCTTGTTTTGTGCTTCTTAGAAGAAACCAGATCTCCAGAGACTGCATTCAAGAGACAGAATCAAGGCATCTCCACACTGGCCCAGTGCTGGGTTATTCTGGGCATTTGCTAAGACAGCTCTCATCTGTTCACAGCCAAAATAGGACCCAGAGAAAGTTTCACTGCCTCTATGTAACTATTGTCAACATTTATAAAAGTAGATTAAAAGCTAAATGGGCTGCCAGTCAAACAAATACAAGGAACTATTTGAAAATAAACAAGCTAAATGAATGTGTGTATGAAGATTCATACACATTATACAGAGAAATTAAAGGCAACACGAGTTTTGGAATAACCTTATACAAATAAATTCTGCTTTTCTGAAACAGAAATAAAATATAAATAAGGAAAATTCATCTCAGAAAAATCTTTACAATATATTTTAAAAGAGAGTAAAGAATGAGAGATAATTACGTCAATCACCTGAACTTCTAAAAATACCATATTTCACATATTTCATGCTAGTGGTTCTTATACAGCATTTCCAGTTACCCTGGTAGACTTTAAAAGCTGTGGGGAACAGATATATTTGCTATTAACACTAGAATAAAGATGAACAAATTTCTACCTATATTTTCTTATTTATCCAAGGTAATACTCTTGCATGCAATGTAAGGGAAAATGTGACCACACACCCTACAGCACTTCTTTATTCTCATGAGAGGACAAAATGAATTCATCATACTTGATATCAGATTCACACAGTTTAAAAAAAAAGAAAACTGTAGCATTCTTTCCTTTGAAACATTTCTAAAAATAGTCAAATTTAGCTTTGAAAAAATTTAGTTTTTCCAGAAAGAGCAGGAAAAAATTTACTAATGAAGCCTTACAAATACTACTCTGAAAGACACACATTAAAAATACATACTATTAATAAAATGATAGGAAAATATGGATTTTAAAAGGTGGTAAATATATGTCAATATTCATAAGAGCAATTATTTAATGAGTATAATAGGGAATGGAGATTTAAAGTGTGCAAAATGATAATTTTTTTTTTGCTTTGGTAATCAATAGTGTTTAACATTTTTTTATTGATGTAGAGTTCATCTGACATTAAATTGGCCATTTTGAATTATACAATTCAGTAATATTTAGTTCATTTACAATGTTGCACAATCACTACCTCTGTCAAGTTCCAAAATATTTTCGTTACTTAAAAATAATATACTGACAAACTCACTTAAATATAAGTGTTCTAATCAACCACTGGAATACACAAAAATGGCAAAAATGAGAAATGAGAAAATATTGAGGAAAAGAAAACTTTTTATGTTTTCTGAACTATTGTGAGAACTCTACCTTGGTAAATTCTTATCACATTATTTTCCATTTTAATATATGTATATGTATCTCTTTATATGCATTAAAATTTGGAAGCAACTCTAAGTGAGGAAGATGCATGTCTAAATCCTTTAACTAAAACAAAGTTAATTACATTTAATGAACTTGTTCTACTTCCCTGTCAGGGTTACACATGTCCTTGGGAGGTCCTTGAGCAGGACCCTCCCAAGGTTGAGGTGGACTGTAGGGCGTGGAGAATATGAGCCACTAAAGTATGAGTAGCAAACATTAGAACTTTTAGTTTTCATCTTTTAAATTTCTATTTGAGAAATACGTTTTAAACTTTTATGATATATAATAGCACATCTGTGGTTTTTAAATGAATGACTTTTTAGAATAACATGATTAAAAAATTTGGGGACCACTAGATTTTCAGAATCCATTTTGCTGTTTCCATGGATACTTAATACACATTTTGAGTAAACTCTACCCCCAAACCTATTCCTAATAATCACTGATAACAGGCAGTATACAAGTTAATGTGCCTCCTGTATGGCTAAAGTCATGCTCAGTTCAGCCAACATCAGATATCTTGATCTTCTAAATTTTCCTGTCTAATGCTCTTTGGTATGGTAGTATACCTCACCTATACTTTTACTTATTGTGGATAATTTTACTTATTGTTGGATAATTTCAATTTTCTGAGACTGATTAATTTTTCTGTGGTTTTGGTCTGGTATTGAAAACAGGAATGTTTCAAATAAGCAGATTGCTTTTGGTCAGACCTTACTTGCCTGGAGCTGTCTTTGTCAAAGCATCTGCTTGGAAATGTAATTTTTCTACCTCTACAACTCTTTTGTAGGCCATGAATCTATAAACATACTCGAGGAAAGAACAGTAAAAGCAACACACACTTAGCTTGGTTTTTATAAGTGCGAGCAAAATTACTTTAAAATTGTTTATGAGGATCAATGAGACCTTCTTGTACTCCAAGGGTCAGATATTCAAGGTCTAGGGTAATTTTTCTTGATTCTTCAGAAAGACATGACTTAGACTGCATATAATTACCCTGAATTTCCAGACAGTACACTTCCTAGTAATTTCTATACTTCTCTTAAATATTTTTTATTCTCTGAATTTTCTGTACATTGGTCTCATGCTTTCAGTTCTCTATCCTCAGAGTCATTTAATGGGTCCTTCATCTCTCTTTGTGATGTGTTTTAGATATTAGTGTATGTGGTGGAAAGATATAGCATGTTCAAGGACTCACATTGGGAATCACTGTACTGAGACAGGCCTGGTTATCTCCCTTCTAGTTTAGGATTTGTGAAAGGAGACAGAATTATCTTCTGCTCTGCCTTTTACCCCCCAAAAGAATAAGGAACCGGGAGGGGGGAATTGGATATGTCTGGTGATGAACATACACTTTGTCAGCTGTTGGTGTTTCTCACATAATATTTATTGATGTTTTTCACATAATATTTATTTTCACGTATCTACCATTTGTATCAACTGAAGCAGTCTGAATAAATGTAATCAAGAATACAGAATTGATATAAGTGCTTAAAACATAGATTTTTTTTTTTACTGAATTTGTAGTTAAGTTGAATTGTGTCTTATCCACAAAACAAATAACATTTTTTAAAAAGTAATCATTTCTTGGGTTACATATATAATGACACACGATTCATTAAGGAATATAATAAACCTAATTATAATTACAACAACCTGTTTCAGAGATGTTGATATTCCAGCTACTTCACCTGTGAAAATTGGGGTACCCAGAAGTACTGAAATCATGTCATCTATATTATCCTGGGTATAATGTTGGTCTTTGTCTATTTTGTGGTATGGAAAGGAAGGTATAGGAAATGATGTTGAGTACAGTTGGGAACCAGAATACTCGTCTCCAAAGCAGGAAGAATTGCTGGATTGAAGATAGTTAAGAAGAAGCAGATGCAGAAAGGGTTTCTACACTTTCATTTATCTAAATGTAACAGATAGGTTAACAGAGACAAGGGAATCCTTCGCCCTTCTTTACCATAGAGAACCAAGTAAACTACTGAGAACAGTTTTATACTCTATCAGTCTGGAAATGACACAAGAAAATTTATACTAAAAGCTTTACTATGTAGCCTTATTTTGTCATTGTTTGTCTTTTCCCAGCTTGTCACCTGTAGAAACTTGAAGTCTTCCCTTTTTTTGTCACTTCTCTAAAAATTTGCTGTCATATGTTGAAGGTGCCATATAAGCTTGAATCCAAATCTACTTCTTTGAAAACTACTTGTGTTGTTGGTATCTCCTATATATGTGAGTGATTTATTTTTCTCTTGTCATTCCTTTTTTTTTTTTTTTTTTGTAAACAGCGGTTCTTTTCATCTAGAAGCCTAAAGTGGTTATTATTTTTTCCTTAAAATAAAATAAAGTTTGTTCTCTTCATTGCTTTATGCTGTATTTGTTTCAATTCTCCCTTTTTTTCTCATTTTGTTGTTATTGTTGCTGTTATTGTTAGGACACTAGGAAACCATCACCATCCTTTTTGTTTGTTTGTTTGTTTAAAGCAATAGAAAATCTTAATTATCAGCCCTTGCATATGAACATTCACATCATTGTTCCACTTGTTCTCCCTTAATAAAAATGTTTTCCAATCCCCACTTATCTCTTTGTATTGTCACAGTTTCCAAAATTGGTCTCTTAGCTTCATATTATCTACATTCCAAACATTTCATCTAAAAATCTGGGTTAGCTTTTTCAACCAAATTATTAGCACAGTTATCCATAGAAGGAAATGGGAAGGGGATCTGCATATCCCATGGAACAGAAGACAGGGATTCCGCAGGTGGAGTAGCCAAACTTCAACATCTCTTGAGCAGGTTGATGTGTGTTTATTATTATGTTAGTGGAATCTGAAACTCTCATATACTGTAATTACCCAAGTGGGCATGGAAAGATGATATCAAAGTCTAGAACAGTGAAAGTGATACCAGTCTTGAAAATCAGTATCAGGTCCTTGTTCCCTTGGTATTGAAGATTAAACATCTGAGAACACTGAGGCAAGGGTAGAAAACACGTTTAATTTAAGAGATAGAATAGAAATAGACTTCTCTGAAAAGGAGAAGGGGACCCAAAGCTGGAATCTGTGGAAGGGGGTGTGTTTTGTTCCTTGACAGATTTCAAGTTTTCTTTCTTCCCTTGCCCTCTCCTTTTCCTATCTTGCCTACATGACCAAAAGTCAGAAAAAAGCATCCAAGGGTTATTCATTAGTATCTCTTTGTGTTGGGAGGAGTGAACCCCTAGAGATGTTGGTAACCTTGACAACAGTTTGAGAGGGCTGGGGGAAGGGTTCTGGAGTTGTTAGCATTTTATTTCCTTTTCTTTGAATTAGCCCCCATCTTTATTTATTTATTTATTTATTTTACTGGTTATTCAAAACATTACAAAACTCTTGACATATCATATTTCATACATTCGATTCAAGTGGGTTGTGAACTCCCATTTTTACCCCAAATACAGACTGCAGAATCACATCAATTACACATCCACATTTTTACATAATGCCATATTAGTAACTGTTGTATGCTGCTACCTTTCTTATCCTCTACTATCCCCCTTCCCCTCCCCTCTCATCTTCTCTCTCTACCCCATCTGTTGTAATTTAATTCTTTCTCTTGTTTTTTTCCCTTCCCCCTCAAATTCTCTTATATGTAATTTTGTATATGTCTCCTTCCATTTCCATGCAATTTCCCTTTTCTCTCCCTTTCCCTCCCACCTTATGTCTCTGTTTAAAGTTGATCTTTTCCTCCTGCTCTTCCTCCCTGCTCTGTTCTTAGTTGCTCTCATTATATCAAAGAAGACATTTTAGCCCCCATCTTTCTGACCTGATCATTTGTTGGGTACACTATCTGTCCTTTCCCCTGCAATGTCACCATTTAACACTGCTCAAATGATTTGGGTTTGAGAAAATGTAAAAAATTATGATTCTATAATTTTTAAAATCTTCCATTCCAGAGATTCTACATGCACATATCTTAAACCTTAGTTGGTTACTTTAATTTTCTTATCAAAATGACAACAAAGCGGAAAATTATATAGATTGCTGATGCAGAATATGTGTTTTGCACATCTTTTGTTCATCTGGTTATAAGCCTTTTATAATATCTGATTACTTTATTTAAGATCTTATAATGGATCTTAGAGTTTATTAAAAGCCTGTTATTTTCTAATATCAAATAACAGACTTTAGAGATACTTTGTCCCTTTTCTTTTCTTAAGAGTTGCATTAGGGCCCAAGAGTTTAAAGAAAAGCTAAGTGAAAAAATTGGTAATTGCTAACATTTGAATGTTTATCATATGACAAACCCTGTGTAAAATATAGGTCACATATTGGGCTCTTAATATTATATCAAGTTGTTCAACTTCTACTACTGATGGAATAATTCAAGAATCAGTCTAAAAAACATTTTAGCAAATCTCTCTGTAAGAAAATAGAAAGAGTGAAAACATTTGACTCCAGAACACAGATTCTGTCAAGCAGGTGTAGCACTAAACATTAAAAAGCAGATGTGAACACCAGGGGGGAAAGGCTATAAGAATCCTGTGTCTTGTGGCTGTAGCACTCTGTGTTTCTGGAGCTCTGGTGCCTGAAGTGGTTCCATGCAGGTCCTAACACCCTAGCTGTTGTGCTGAAGGCAGCTGCTGTGGTGAGGATTCTACAAGGACGATTAACACCTAGTCAGACCTTCCACAGACTGTCTGCTTGTTCCAACACAGGAAGCTTGTTTTTTTGCAGCCTACTTGGACGTCTCTAAATTAATACCCTGTATGAGAAATCCCTTTTTGCTTACACTACAGGAACATTTATTTGCTGCAAACATAACACTGAAACACATGGAACTTATAAACAGGATGACTGAGGTTAGAAGAAGTTAAATGATGTACTCTTGGTCACATGACTAATGAAAGTTCTCACCTGGTTGTGAAATGTCTGGAATCTGCAATCATAGCCAGTTTGCCATTTTGCAGAATTTCCTTTTTGTTTACACATTTTGATTTTCAATATTTGAATAAATAATGGAGTTTACAAGAACAAAGGTTAGCGCTTTATCTAGTACAGCAGCTATTTTACTATTGCTAATAATAAAATACCTTAGAGTAATTTAAATCATTAATATTTTTAATATCTTAGAAATACAATAGTTTCTAATATGTTATTAGCATTTTATTTTGTCATATATTTATAGTTGTTTATTGTGCTACATGGGATAAATTGAATAAGAAAAGGAAATAATTGTTTTACTTTGGATATATTCACTCAGTTATGAACATACTATTTATTCCAAAAGGCATAAACATGGCTTAATACTTTATTACTTAGCTAAATTTAAAGTTATGTTGTAGAAACATTTTGGTAAAAGCTAAATATATAATTCAATAAGGAACAAAAATGTACTAAAATAGTTAGGATTGTTTGCCTGTTTCTCAGCTATCAAATAAAAGATTTCTACATTCAAGTAACTGTAGTGCAAGAAGTAATACAACCACTGAGACTAAAAGTTAAAAAAAAAGAATGACTAGAAATACAATCAAGTCTTTGATATCGCTAATGAAAGTATGAGTTTTATTTAAAATAATGAGGAAAATGAAAGACTTTATGCTTTCTCTTTCTGAAATGTTACAGAATAGCTAAATAGTAAAAATTTTTTTACCATAATATGTCACCAAAAGAAAACTACATTATAAATAAAGTAGAAGATAAAAGCTAGGGTTTTACATTTAAAATTGTATAAATCTAAAAAAAAAAACAAAGTTGAATATATTTATTTACAAAAAATAATTTGAAAGAAATCATACATAAAAAAATCTGTTTTCTATTGGGGATTGAACTCAGGGGCACTCAACCACTGAGCCACATCCCTAGCCCAATTTTGTTAGAGACAGATCTCACTGAGTTGCTTAGTCCTGGCCATTGCTGGGGCTGGCTTTGAACTCACCAACCTCCTGCCTCAACCTCCCAAGATGCTGGGATTACAGGCATGCACCACCACACCCAGCTATATGATATTTTTAATTGATAAGTTAATAGAAATATTGCACAATAGATTCAATCTATATTAAAATAATCATTTATACTGAGACTAGTCTATTGGGAATACTTCTTAAATAAATTATTATGCAAGTTATTTTCTAGTCAAAAGAGACATGGAAATTTATTCTATCACTAGACACATACATTGAGTCCCCAAATTATTTAGGTATTAAACATCGAATGTTATATTAGCTAGAAGTGTAACTCCAATTATTGTTTTACAACCAACCACTATCAGGTTGTTCCAATTTTTTTTGGATTTTGAATTTGCTTTATGACAGTATTTAAAGCCATAATTCATCTCAACAAAGGAAAGTATCCATGACACTCCTCTCTTTGAAGCAACTTGAGGAAATGATTTTCACCAAGTCCAAACTACAAATGAAACTACTTCTTTTCCCCTAATTTTTTTGGGGGGGTGGTTGGACAGGTACCAGCAATTAAACTCAGGAGTACTCAACCACTGAGCCACAACTTCAGCCCTATTTTGTATTTTATTTAGAGGGAGGATCTCATTGAGTAGCTTAAGCGTCTCACTTTTGCTAAGGTTGGCTTTGAACTCTCTATCCTCCTGCCATAGCCTCCCAAACTGCTGGGACTACAGGCATGCCACCATGCCTGGCTCTTAAGGAAAGAAATCAGACTTATAATCAGACTTATTCATTTTCTTAATAGAATGGCGGCTGTACCCTTATTAGAGTGAGGAGAAGCCAGGGTAGACCACATCTCCCTTGGTAACTGATTTCTTTTCTTTCCTCCATATCCAACTAGGAGAAAAATATGAGAGATAGAGTTAAAATCTTTTCTTGCTGTTGCTGTTTTATTAAATAAGGATTCTGCTTGAGGGCAAAAGGTAATACATCTGAAAGGGGGGGAATGACACTCTACCAATGATATCAGAAAATCAGTCATTAATTATAATGATATAGGTAGCTATCAAGAAAGGGAAAACTGGCTTAATACTTGTTTAAAACACAACTTTTCTGTTAACTGCTTACTGGCCATTGCAAAGAGAAGTCAGCTTGTAGACTTAGGGACAATGTGAGCTATTTCTTCAAATTATAATAAGAATGATCAAAAACATAAATGAATATTTAAAAATCACCTTGAGCAATGGGAGTAGAAAGGGAGGGGAAATTTTGGTCACAGGATACAAAATTTCTGTGAGACAGTGAAACTAAGTTCTGGTGATCTACTGCACAGAAAAATGACTTCAGTTAGTAATAATGTGTTTCATATTTCAAAATTGCTAAAAGAGTGGATTTTAAATATTGTCACCAAAAAGAAATGATAAATATGTCAGGTGATGGATATGTTACTTAGCCTATTTGTTTATTCTACAATGTGTACTGTCTCAAAACATCACATTATACCCCATAAACATAAAGAATTGTCAAGTGGAAATAAAAATGAAATAACTTGCTTTGATGACTGATGTCTGTGTTGAAAATTAAAAGAAATCAATGATAGCACTCATCCAGCAAGTTCCAGAAGACAAAGACTAACTCATGTCTGCATTGTGCAAACATTAGGGACTCTGCTCACTGATTACCTGCACAACCATCTGCTCAAGGATGAGCTGAAATCACGGGCTTCCTGAAAGCACTGGAGTTGAAAGAAACACCCAATGCTTGTAATGTTTCTCTAAAGGGTAACAAAAGAGTCATATCATAAATAGGGGATTAGGCTTATTCCACTACCTTGTTGACTGTTAGACATAATTAATTTCCCCAAAAGAGTCATCCTCTCTTTTTGTTATATTTCCTACTTTCTCCATATAAAGAGCAGTAGATATATGCAAACAGTAGCAAACATAAATAAGCGTGCACACACAAACACATATACAAGGCTGCACACATGCACACCCTTTCTGTGGAATAATAAAAAAGTGTTTATTTGCTACCTTGAATCTTTTTTTCTTATTTTTACAAGAGTGATTATAAATTTTTATACACTACTGCTTTATTGTCTTGAAAGAAAACATGCTTTTTATTGTATTGATTTTAGAACTTACATCTCTAGTCTACTTTAGGTTTGATTGCTCTGGTCTTAAGATGGAATTTATTCCATGAAAAAATATCTGTAACTACCACATTAGAAAGAAAGAAACTCCCTGTAGAAGCATATGAATGAAGTTATTGAAAATAAATTGCTATAAAACCCATGTCTCCAAATAAGGATTATGAACACGGTATGAAACAGGGCATTGGATTACTTGCCAAGGTTATTCTTTAACAAATCTTCAGGGCTTCTTTTATTTTTGAGAAAAACATATTTGATCTAATGTTACAAATTGCCACAGGAATAAATTTGAAAGCACCAAAGTTAGTCTTTAAAGAGATATCTTTATTGGTATATTTCAGATTTAGTAAGTTCTGAGAAGATTAACTCCATACCGTCAGCTGTACTTCATTGAGGTATACTCACTCTATTTTTAAATAATTATAGCCAGAAAATAGTAATGTAGCTAAGCTAAGCAAGAAAAATTCGAAATTCTAACTTGTCAAAAGTATTAGTCACATTATTTTTTCTTAGAATACAAATATACTCTAGCACAAAGTCAGGCCTTCTGGAAGAGTGAAAGGCATTCGGTAAAACCCCATCACCTCCCCATACTAGCATCTAAAGTTTCCTTCCTTCCATATTTTCATTTATATATTTTTCATGACAAAATACCAAAGTAGCCATCTTATTGTTCTCGCCCTATTGCCACTTAACTACTTGACCCTCTACTGAAAATCAAATATAATTTCACAGAAAATAAAATTAAGTATATGCATTATTTTTACATCCACAATTTGTTGCAACTTACTCCTTTGAACTGATTTTGGGTATTTTCTTCTTTTATAACAGTACTTAATTTGAGTTAATTATTTTTAAAAAGGCTAGGAAATAATTTACAGAGAAAATTATATGTTCAGTAAAAAGAAATAAAAACTTTATGTATCTTCAGATCATTCAGTTTTGAATACAAATGAAAAAATGTACTTTGAAGATATATTTGTGAGGACATCATTGAAGTAATAAAAGAGAAACTTCATGTCACATGAGCCAAGTCATCTTTACTTCAAAATTAAATAAGAAAATCAAAATCACTAATAGTTAAGTTTCTGCTAAAGAATTTTTTAATATTTATTTATTTACTTTTTGTTGTAATTGGACATAATACCTTTGTTATTTATTTATTTATCTTTTTGTGGTGCTGAGGATCAAACCCAGGGCCTTGCACGTGCTAGGAGGGCGCGCTACTGCTGAGCCACAATCCCAGCCCCAAGTTTCTGCTAAAGAATTTTAATATTATTAAAATGGAATAAAGTGTTAACTAGCATAGGAGGAGGAAAAAATATCAAAGTGGTAATAAATTAAACCATTATGTTTGATTCATGTATTTTCAGTATGAATATATTAAAATAATTGGAGAGTAAAAATATTATTTAAAAATATGTTGCTGCCTATTCACAAATTCTGCAAAATACTTCCTAAAAAATAAATAAGAAAATTTCATAAATTTATATTTTTGAAATGGAAAATAAAAGTGATAATGATAATAACTTTAATAACACTTTCATGTACATATTTAGTAAAAGGGTTACTCATATAAGATGAGCAGAGTGGGGAAGCTGAATTCTATTTCATAAATTAGTTATGGTGGTTGAAACTGAGCCTGATGATATGCTTTGATTCTTTTAAAAAGGTCAATTACCTTTTTGGTCTTTGTAGAAAATTGTTGGAAAGGAAATCTTTCTATAGAGGTCACCGATATGAAGTATTTCCCTTAAATGTGTCCTTGGTCATATGAGAAAGTTTTATTATGACCTTAGGGGAGCTGTGATAAATTGATAAGGATATCTTTAAATGAATATGCAACTATAATATAAAGCATTTGGTAATGAAACTTGAGAAGTACAACTTTCTTGGTGAGGTGGTTTGGAGTTTGAAGAAAATCAGCTTGTTTTGAGCCACCTCAGTGGGTGGAGCCTTATTGCTAGATCTTCTCTTATCACCAAAAGGCATGCTGTTCAGAGACACATTTTCTTTCTGTCATTATTCATGTCTGTGAAGTCTGATTAAAACAACACAGAAGGCATCAGGAGAAAATGAGACATTTTTGTAGGGCAATGGTAAAGACAAGCCTACATATTTTACATTGACTATGGTGTCAGGAAAAGAGTACTATCAGTTTCTACACACTAAACTTGGTTTATCCAGGGGCTTTATTGAGTCACCCAGTGGTGTGTTTACTATACCCAAGCCACTGCCAGGTAGCCAGCCACCTGGATGTTATGACAAAATTTATCAAGTGGAAAATGACAACATTACTTCTCATAAAACTCAATGTGAAAACTACATAAGAAAATCAGAGAGTTATTAAACAATGTAACATATGAAATATATGAAGAAATACTTTATTTTGACTGAGCTGAACAATATTTTTAAGTTTGCAAAGGTTTTGCCTCTATAAGATGAATTGGGAGTGTGTGAGATATTACTTAGTTGGTATTATTTGAAAATATCCATTCTTAACATTCTTCAGGGGGGCTGTTTCATTCCCCAGGAATGAAAAATGATTCTTGGGAACTAAAAGATTCTCAGGTATTATGAAGGCAGCAGTGCTCTACCCTACTTATAGTTTCTTTAGAATATACTTCATAGGAAACAATATGGAAAAAAAGTCTAAAATATTGTCTGAGTTTGATAATGAAAAAAGAAAGAGAAGAGCATGTTCTCTTTTTTCTTTCTTGTTTTCAGCTTTTGAATGTCATCTTTTCCCTAATAGTAAATATATAAAATATGCGAGCATACACCTGGCTTACAAATACAGAAGGAAAAAAGAAAGAAAGAAAGAAAGTACCAGACCTCAAGTGACTCATTCACTGGGGATTGTACCCTGGGCTTCATGTATGCTAGGCAAGAGATCTACCTCTGAACTGTTCACCCAATCATTCATACTTCAATTAATGAATCTGTCTTTTATATCATCTTCAAAGGGTATTGGGGCTGGATAAATTGCTAGAATTTGAAAACTGAGAAGTAGAAAACATAAAACTTACCATATCGCATGGGGACCACTGGTAACAAATTAGTCACTATGAGTTACTAATCTCCAAGTAATTTTAGTCCCCTGTTTTTCTTCCAACACAGAAGATGTTCTTATGTGATACTGTCTCTCCTTTAGAGCACAGTTCCCTCAAGTTATTTGAGCAACAGATCTATATTTCTTTCTCTGACTTAATAGAGAGTGACAGAGAACAGCAAAACTATTCTGTCTTTAAACACCAATGCTCCATAACTTCACTTCTCTCCTAGCACCTCTCCTATCCCTACTCCAGTACATTGTGAATCCAAGAATTCTCTTGTCTCTGGCCACCAGGTATTGCACTGCATCAGTGTGGGAAAAGTATGGAGTAAGGTAGTTATGATTAGAATTCCAAACACACTTTTGTTACCTAGATCCATGTGGGATTATATTTAAAATAGATTGAGATTACGTCTGTTAAAAGGCAAAAAATATCTTACCAAAATGATAATTGAATTAGTAAAATATTATCAATGGCTTCGTAAATACAAATCAGTGCATGAAATCAAATGTATTATTTTTATGTAACTTCATAGAAAGGGGAACATAAATGCAAATATATAAGTTTTTTAACAGACATGCACTACCTTCATTTGTTTTTGGTAAGATCTTAAATTCAAGAATATATTATTAGTGGTTTTTTTTTTTTTTTTGCTTGTTCCTACTGTTCCTACAATGCACAGAATGCCATTTTGCTGGTATCTGTGGTTTAGTAAATATCAAATGGTCATTATCCTTGCTTTAACATAGCCATATTATGCTCTGAGTTTCACTATGTTTCAGAATAATGTAAAATGGCATTGTGGAATCAATTTTTCTTTAAGTAGAATGATCTAGGCTTTTATTTGATTGTTGAATCATTTACTCACTCAGATAGCAAATACTTGGTTTGGAACCTTTTCTGACCTAGCACATCTGCTAGAAGTTGAAATCATTGTTGTGAAACAGACACATTGGTACCCTTGGAGAACTTATGGGAAGTACACACAGAGTGGCATGTTGTTGTTGTCATTTTATTTTTTTGTTTTATGGAAGTGGAAAAAAAAACTCAGATAATTTTTAATTTGACAAGAATTTGGTGTCTAAACCAAATTGCTGATTGAAGTTACATGCTTGTCTTGCTGACACAGCAATGGCACTTGGACTTTGGGTGATGCTGAGTGGTGGGCACAGTAGCAGTCACATATATGTCTAGTGTTTTGGATAGTAGGAGATAATGAAGCTTCCTTTCAGGGAAAAAAATGAGATTCAGAATAATAAAAATATGTCTGTTAGAACATGGTAACATGGCAGAAATTGATAATGGTATTTTCTGGGAGAAAGCTCACTTAGAAGAAAAATCACCGAAAACAGCATGCAAACATGCTGTTTACACTTAAGGTAGCTTCAGCATAATGCTAGAAGTGCTAACCACATGATTGTCCACTGAGCTGCACCTCTAAAATTAAGTAGAAAACATATCCTCTTTCATAGCTTAAGGAAATGTTACAGCATAGAAAAATCACTGGAGCCACAGCAATACTCTGGAAACAGGCCAAATGATTTACTGCAATACTTGTTTGGAGAGACAGACCTTCAGAAGGATGCACCAAAAGATTTTCAGTAGCATGAAAGGCACTAGAGTTCATGGAGACCTAAAGACTTGTCAGGATCTTCCTGAGAGCTAATCAAGACTACAGAAAATATATGGTATTGCCATAACTCCATCATCAGTGAGCATGTTGACCACTGCAATATTCATTAGAGGAACATCAATTTTGGGGAGCATCTAGCATTAGATGCAGCAGTAATGAGCCAAGAATGACATTCCTCCATACCCTGAGGACAACTGAACAGAACTGGTAGTTGAAGGCTTGGAGATTCTATATTTGTAGACATCATTGTTGGTTGATATTAGATAAGGTGTTGTCAAACACTTTCTATACTGGGTCAGGTAACAAATATTTTTGGCTCTGCAGGCTATATATCTATTGCAACTGCTCACCTTTTAGCTCAAAAGTGGCTGTGGAGAAGATGGTAATAAATAGGCACAGGTGAGTCCAAGAAAACTTTTTATTTATAAGACATCAAAATTGAAATTTTACATAATTTCCACAGCATGAAATTGAGTTTTAATTTGTTTTTAAAGTTATAATCATATAACAACCAATCTTAGCTGATAGGCAGTACAAAAATAAATGTTTTGCTGGATTTGGTCTACAGTTTGCCTACTCATGCAGTAAGCAATCAAGTGAAAGTAAACACACCCAGTACCTGGTTAACCAGATGATTTAAACATAATTTTTATGTGGTAAGATGAAAAAGAGAAATATGCAATTGGATCACCTAAAAAAATATACCCAACCCTATCTTATAGAACAGGAAAACCTTCCTAAAGGAGATAGGAAGCACAGGTAGAAAGGAGGTGTATAATTATTTCAGCTAAAGATGGGAATAAAATGTGTCAAGCCAAGGAGATGAAAGAGAGCAAAAGAGGAAAGAGAATTTAAGGAACTAAGTGTATCAAAGGAGAAGTGAATTAACTTTATTGCAACTGTAGTCACTTTGAAGATTTATGGCTCTCTTTACATATACACTTGGGGAAGAAATAATTTTCTTTTACTTTTGTCCTTAATGTTCCTTTACGTAAATATAACAATGACTTTCCTAACAACAGAAACTGCCTGTGACTTAATCTTTCTGGTACTGCTTAGTAGATTATATAAATTTCTCAGCAGTAAAGATTGGGAAAGCATACAGTTGGAGTTTGGGAGACTATTATGAACTGGGTCCTATTGTTATGTATTCTTTTGTGTACATCTTAAAATAATTATACCAACCCATTTTATGTGTAATGGGGATGTAGATACAAATATGAATAGTCTTTATAGAGTCCATAAAAACATTAAAATTATTATTTAGTGGAGATTATAAAAATATATTTCTATTCATCCACTGATAAAGGAACATAGGTTGAAAACTATATAGATACAGTTATTTTTGTTCCAGGCAGCTACAGTCTGAAAACCCAGACAAGCACTTCTCATACTATTTGGATTTTTACTACATTTTTATATAACACTGTAGCCTCTACAGGGGAAAAAAATCCCCAAAGATTCATCCCATAGAAAAATAGATTAATTCACCAGTGAAGTTGAATAGAAATTGTAAGGGTATTGACCCATAACAGTGTTCAGTGCCTCAGAGGTCAGTCCATTGTTTCAGTAAATCTCTTTTAAACTCAATCTTCAAACCTAGATGAGGCTTTAGAATAAGTGAGTATGGCAAGATTTATAGAATGCAGCACCATGACAGAGTAAAATATTACTTAAAACATAATATATCTAAATGAACTATTAGTAGTATTTCTAATAGAAACTTCAAATGAGCTTTCGCATTTATAAATTGAACTTTTTGTTTGTACAAAGCATTTTACAACTTTGTCAGTGGTATTAGAGCTTAGAAATACCAATAACACTAAGACACTTTCTCTGAGATAGCTCCTTCTAAGATACAACAGAAGTTTACTTAGGCTTGAGTTTGTATATCTTTAGAGACCCCAAATTATTGATATCTGATATCTGTACTTCTCTACACTGGAGGAGTATAACATATTGCAATACAAAGTACTTGAAAGTGCCAAATCCTATTGTTGTAACTGAGCCCTTGCTTATTTGAATTTTCTCTGATATTTAACACTGCTCAACACTCCTTCTCCCGTTCTGAAACTGTCTATTCCTTTTACTCCAGGATATCTCTCATTCTATGTTCTCATTTAATAAGCTCTTCATATTTTTTCCTATAATATGTATGTAGCCTTGGCCAATTTTTGCTATTTATTTACCTATAATACTTTTACAAAAATTTCTTCTATATTTTTAGTTAGGTTCACTTTTTCATTGCTAATATTTGTTTGTGAATCCCCTCCATTTACATTGCTAAATGTTTGATGTTCTATGATACTTCTTAAAGAGCTATATCATCTTATCTTGGATGACATATATATGTTTTTGATACTTTATTTGTTGCCACTGCTGTATTTTATCATATAGATGCTGATTTCTATTTTGCACAAGGCTTCCCTCTAATTACTTTGGGGGTATTTTATTGTTCTTTTTATTCTTTAACTTACTTTTATTATAAATGGTTAAGTTCTACAGCAGGTATTTAGAGATACATATTTTCCTTTGAATTGTTTTGACTGCATTGCAGTTTTTAGTATGTGGTGCTTCACTGCAATTCATTCTTTAATAACTTACAATGTCTGTTCTGATTTATTTTTAATCACAGGAATTCTGTTGTTTTTCTTTTAGTTATCATTAATTTCAAGTTTTATTGTACTGTAGCCAATAAATATGGTTAAACGAATCTCTGCTTTACAAATTGTAATGAGACTTTTTCCCCTTAGTATTTTGTACAAAGCCTTTTTGCTTTGAATTCATGAATGTCTAAGAAGGGTCATTTGTGTCTGCTGTGTGTAGTACTTCAAATTGGAAGTGTTGCTGGCTTGGTGGGTACTTGTGCTACCTAAAGAAAAGGTGAAAAGAAAAGGCAAACCTTGGAAAGGAACAAGGCTCTTTACCAAGAACTTCTTCTCAAGCAAGAATGGAGATACAGCACTACCTGAGGGAGTGTCAGGCTGGCTCCAACAAGTGACAAAGGACAAGACTTTTACAGCTTATATGAGGCAGGTAGGTCCAGTCTCTTGATGTCATCATATGTAGACCGGAAATTTTAGTTGGCTTGCATCTGCTCTTCTTTATCATGCCTCTTCACAGGACACATCTGTCTACTTGCCACCCTGGGGTGTGCTTTTACTATACTGATATGTAAGATAACTGGTGACTTTAGTGACGACTCTACCTATGTGTTTGCCCCTAGCCATATGCAGTTGCTTTCTGTCCTCTGGGAAAGTCCTTAATATTGTTTTCAGAACAGAGAAGACTACTGTCCTGTCTCAGTGGGTGGATTTTAGTGATCTTGTCTTGTCTGGCTCAGCCCTTTTGATATTTCTACTGACCCCATAGTCTCAGAATGCTGGGCTGACTTCTCAACCTCCCATCCCCTGATGTGCTATCTCAATTTCACGTCCTTGAAGTCTGCTCCATGGTTTAACTCCTCATTTTCTGGCATGTTGATTAATCCCATAAGACCATGAGCCAACTTGACTCTTTCATTTCCTTCCTGAAAGATTTTACTCTATAAATTATAAGGGTCCTTTGTTTCATGGGGCTGGGTGATATTACTATCTCATAAGAAGTTGTCTCACTGCATTTTGCAAATTCTCTATGTCTTTATTTCTTTTCATTATTTCAAATTTTATATTCTGAAAAAAGTTTCTATTATATTTCAAAAATATTTGTAATTCAAATAGATATTATTTATTGCATCTCAAAATGTTAGTATGGTGTCTTAAAAAATCCTGTTTCATTTAATAGTTTTTTTTTACATGGAATGTTCTTTTCTTCTTGGTAGCATTTCCTATTGTTTCTTGAACCAACAATTGAATGTATACAAATTTTGTCTATTACAAAATTTTGTATGCATACAATTATTGATAATTATATAGGCTTTTATTTCATTTTATATACCAACCAAACCTGTGTTTATTTTAAAACATTTATTTTATTTTATGAAATTGATTTTGATATGGATATATATATATATATATATATATTCTCCCCTACTTTAGGGGTTTATCAGAGTTTTCCCATTCTATATGGATAGTTTCTCATAAAGTTAGTGTGCACGGTTCTCTGATCAGTTTTTATTGTCGAGATCCATTCATCAGTGTCAGCAGCTGTATCAGTCTGCTCATTTGGCATGTAGTTATTCTCAGGGACCTGAGGGGGTAGACATATGTCCTCAGATTCCTTCTTCATGGACATGGCAGAGCTAAGTAGGGTGTGAAGACACAGGAAGAGGCAAGGCAACATAACCTTTCATGTTCCCTCCACATCTACTTTACAGACCAGAGTTTTCTTAACATTGTTTAACTTTATCGCCCCACCATCCATAAGAACAGGCTTCCCATGCTGATCATTCCATTTGTTCAGAGCAGTCCCGAGTTTTGCCTCAATCCAGGTCCCTTGCTGTCTGACATTCACTATAAAAGAGAATGATGGACCACACTGGCCTGAAGTTTCACAGTGCTGTCTTCAACTGGCCAAATTTCCCCAGGCTTGGGTCCTTCTCTTGCTCCCTCATGTGTGTATTGCAATGTGATTGTTACTGGAATTGCAATTGCTTCTCTTCTGCACTAGTTTTCACCTTTTTGTTTCTGTTTTGTTTTGTTCTGCTAAGCTTTATTTCATTCTTGCTTCTAGGACAATTATGAATTTATCTTCCAGGAATCTGTCAAAATGCCTTAACCACCAATACCCTTCTTTCTTAGTTTTTATAACACTATGAACACTTCATTATGTTTTTTTTCACTCTGTCACTGAGCTACAGCCCAACAGTTCATTCTTAAAAGAAAAAACAAACAGGTTTTTGAAATTTGAATAATTTAATTTATATGAAAATGTAAATGCTTTTCCTTTTTTATTATGCCTAGTTTATGAGCTTACCTCATTCCCATCAAATCTCTTCCAAATGATCATGTATTATTACACATATTTATACCTTTTATTTCATAAAAATACAGAAGATGAGAAAATAAAATAAACAAACTGTCTAGAATTCTACCCACAGGATCCTCTTTACACTTCTTAAGGTTCTCCAGGGTTGATTATGAGAGAGATTTGAGAAACTAAAGATTATTTGTCAAGTTTTCTCCTTTTGCTTTTCCTTATAATATCTCTTTCTTTTGTAGAAAAAGGGAAGGAAAAGACAGAGGAAGTCTCTAATAGCACATGATTCAAGGCTCATGTTGGGAGCTACTTAACATTAACTTCCAAATTTATCTCTACTAAGTCTGAGATTATACCTAGAACTACATAGAGAAGGAAAAGCATAAAGAAATCAAATATCATTTTAGTATCTGCTTAGCACTGAGGAGCTAATTTTAGCATTAACTGATTATGTACTTCCCTACTCCAGTTTCTCAGTAATATTGGAGTTCTATCATGATATTTGACTTAGTTCTTTAGTAGCTACTACAAGGACTTCCTTTTCTATATTTGAACTTTACCCTGTTATGTATAAGTTAATAGTTCCTAAAATTGAATCTCTTGATAACATAGGTCTGCCCCTTAAATCATTTCCTACCTGATTCTTGGTTCTTGTCTGACAGGAAACCCCATTACCTTTATTCCTTGCATCTGTCAATAAATTACTGATATGGTAACATTCTAGATTTACATGCCTTTAGTATTTGTTTCACAGAATGGCTTTTGTCACTTGGGAACGTATTTCTCATATCCATCAGGTATATAAGTAGACTGTAACTTAGGAAGTGCAAGCTCAAATGCCTAAAGTTGTCCAAACATACAATGTCAACAATGGCACTCTCCTGGGGTATGCAGCAGGATGTGGTAAGTGCTGAAATGTTATAATCCTCTAAGGACATTCAAATGTTGTAAAGCCCAAGTTTGCAGACAAGTGTGGTCTGCATTGCCACTTCCAGCTACTGGTTGAAGACACTGGTAAAATGTTAACTTTTCTTAAGACAGTTTTCTTGCTACAGACAGACTGAACGTTCGACCTCCCAAACTCCTGTGTTGAAATTGTAACTCCTAATGTGATGGTATGAGGATGAGGGCCTTTATGAAGTGTTTTGGTTATTGGGCTGAGCACTGGTGAATAGGATTGGCACTCAGAAAAAAACAGCAAGCTCCTTCTCCCTTTCCACTATGTTAGGATATGGCAAGAAGATAGTTATATTTGAACTGAGAAGCAGGCCCTCATCAGACACTTATACCTTGGTCTTGGACTTCCCAAGCTCCAGATCTGTGAGAAGTCAGTTTCCATTGTTTCTAAGCTACCCAGTTTGTAATATTATGCTTTAGAGGCTGGAATGGGCCAGGAAACTTCTCCAGTCCCAATTCATTTCTCCTCCCCACAAGTCCAAGTTTGGTCTTGTAATTTTTCCATTTTCCTTTCATGAAAACGACTCACAGGGTTCGTTTTTGACATTGTTTCATTTCTACAAACTCATTTATTTTTAAATTAGGTTTTTCTTTCTGTTTTTCCCAACATTGTTTAATTGGTGCATTTACATTATAGCTAATAACAGGATTTTTTCTTACATATTTGTACTTTATGAACTTATTCTAAGGCAACAGTATTTAAGCTAAATAAAGGTCTTCAACTGGTAAGTTGAGCCACCCAGTTACCAACTTCTCTGTACCTCATTGTTTTTATTTTTACAAAATGATCATAGTAGTTTAGCAAATTCTTGTTGGGAAGAGTAAAGATAACCAAAGAAAGGTATTCCAGGACAAAAATTTAAAAAAAAAATTTTCATGCTCATCTTCTTCTTTCCCCCACATGAGTTTTTGTTTTTCTAGGCCATGAAATCTTCTTAGGAGTAATCATGTGCTTAGAATTTAGAATTCAGGACCAGAATGCTTAGGGTAGAGGAACATTATTATCTATTATACATAGGAATTTTTTATGGATATTTCTTCATGAATTCTTGTTTAAAATTCAAAACATCACAAGAATATAGAAAAGGTAGTAAATAGTATATTTAAACATAAAAAATCAAAACTATGAAATATAATTGCAAGCTATTTTGTGTTTTCTTTTTCCTCAGACTTCTCTATCAGTAATGTTTTTTTTTAAAAAAAAAAAAACACATCTATATCATGTACAAGCTCTCCGTATCCTTCACCATTATCAACTTTCAAAATTATCAGAAAAACAGAGTTACTGCAAGACTGTTGTTGTTTATAAAAATACAAAAATTACTAAGTCAAAATGGGTTGCAGATAAAGTAAAAATCAAATATTGTACAAATCACCTAGCTGTCTGGGCTTAGAAAGAAGGTGTTTGAAACCTCATATGTGGACTGATATTGCCAATTGACATACTCTGTTGTTTTAAGCAAAGGTTTTAAAAATTCATTGCTTGAGCAAATCTAGCAAACCTGTTTTTCTGGCCAGATATGCTTTTCCTATTTCCCTGGCTTATGAAGTTCCATAGGATGAGTTTTAAATTATTCCTGAAATAGCTATAGGGTACCCTATTTGCATCATAAAAGATATACTGGCAGAGCCAGTTAGTTTATCCCAATCTGTAACACTACAGAAAAATGGTTTTCAGTGTGATGCAGGTTATACAAGGAGCCATTTTAAAATATACATGAGAAAATATAGCTCTTTATATTATATTTAAGTGTATTTTCTAGCTATCTGAAAGGATATTCATTCTTTACTGGAGAATTTTATTTTATTTTATTTATGTGTTTACTTTTTGCTGATTATTGCTGTCTCTATGCAATTATTGGAAATTACCAGAAATACTAAAGCTGTCTACATGTGGTACATTTAAAGTAGAACAGTTCATTCTAAAGTATCACCACATATCTCATCATTAGCCTTTTGCATGTTTTCCAAATACAAATATAAATATATTAGTAATAATATCTGCTTTTGGTGCTTAGCAAAATTCATTTGGTGAATGCCACTTGCCACACTGTCAAGTTGGTATTACAAGCTAAAATGGTTGACACTTGCTGAAAATTTCTTTCTCTGCTTCACTAGCTAGACTAAGAAGTCAGACAGAAACATTGCTGTCATTAGGAGCCCTGCTAGATTTCAGATGTTATCTAATTATATAGCAGATTGTGATATAAAATAGGCAAGGCAGACTTCTATATTAAGTGGAATTCTGGCTTCCAGATAATAACATGATTTCAGTTGTTATTCTTTCTACCTTAGACTCTCAAAGCACTTGACAACAACCAATGACTCTAATTTAGTGGTGAACATGCTGTTGGAATGATGAACCCAGTAAAGTTAAATAACCAAAAGAAATAAATGGCATCTGAAAGGACAGAGAAACATAAGGTACTTAAGATTGCACTCCTTATTTTGCTACATTTATAGGGCTTTAAATATCACACTCCAACTAAGAAGTAATGAACATATTCTGGGCTTTTCTTAAATATGTGTTTGTGTTTTTGTTTTCTTTTTTCTTTGTTGTTATTATTTTTGTGCTGGCTTTTTTTTTATTATTGATTAGGTTCCCAATGAGATCACATCAAAGTTGTTACTTCTAAATGAAAGCTTTGCCACAAAGGTAGGAAGTAATAAATACCATAAACTATGTCATAGAATACTTGCAATTACTGCTCTTTTTCTAAACCAAGAATATTCTTCTGACTGCATATATTCTGGGGAAATAATTAATCTTAGTGTTCTAATTCATTTCATCCTTTTTCCATCAGCCTAATAACAATAACCATAGACTGTCTTAATCTGAGAAAATGACCATGAGTTGAAAATAGTTAAGACCTTGAAAGAATTAATTACAAAATGAGTTGTGTATTTATTCAATGCCAATATGCAATCTTAAACTGTCATAAAGATAATGAATTACACATATGAACATTTAAGGATAACATTCTAAGTTTCAACGAGATTCCAACCTAATTAAATAACTGATGATGTGCTTTCTTCTTAAATTAACTAGTTGACTTAATATGTTGCTTTTTAGAAAGAGATTGTTAAAAATAAACTCATTGCAATGAATAACTCCAAATTTCATTGTTGCTGAGAATCCTGGATGTGTTTATACACCTCTCAGATGCAGAACATGGATGATTGCTAATGCTTTTGTGGCTGCTTAACAATTTATTTTGCCATAATTGGTAAGTGCTTTGATATTTTAATAGTGGTCTTATTTTGTGTCTTAAGGTTGAGAATATTAATGCTCATGAACAGTGAGGGAAGAAAAGGAGCAACACTTGAGTTGAAACTCAAAATTAAGTAGAATATCTCGTTTCATGTCCACAGAATTCCGTAAAAGCTTGGTCCCCAAGTTTTGTTGGGATTAAACAAAAGTAGCCCAAAGTATCTAGAAGTCATGTATATACAAGAGAGAAAGACCATTTGCCTCTAGGCCTTCTTATCACCTTTTCTACTCAAATTCACTCAGATATGATGAATAACAACTAACATACCTTCCTACTCTTGGTTGCTTCTCTGCAAGTATTTGAACATGTGTCCCTCATCAAAAAAAAAATGTTGCTTGGATAGGAGAATGAAAAATAAGTCAATGACTAGGAAAAATATTTCTAAGTGCATTATCTTATTCATCAGTGGTATTCAAAAAGTGCAAAATACTCTTTAATCCCAAAATTAAAAAATACAGACAAAATACAAAAATGGGTATATGACCTCACAGAAGTATATCATTGAAGAAGATACATAGATGGCAAAAAAAAGTATATGTGAAGATACTCATCATCTGTCAGTAGGAAATTGCAAATTGAAACACTGAAATATCACTATGCAACCATTAGAATAAGTAAAACACACAGTAAAAAAAGCTGTTAAGGATATAGAGTAATAGGATTTCTCATTCATGGCTGATAGGAATGCTAAAAGGTATTAGCTATATTGGGAAACAATTTGAGTTTTGAAAAACTAAGCACATTCCTTCCACATGATACAGCAATTATATTCTTTGGAATTTACTCAGAAATATCTAAAGTTTATGTATACACAAACGTGCATGCAAGTAACAAGCTCATTCATTCACACAATCGCCCAAACTTGGAAGCAACCAAGATCTCTATAATAGGTGAATGGATAATTGAAGTGTGGTGTGTCTACTCAATGGTATGGGAGAGATGGAAGAAAATGGGTTGTCCAGCTAGAAAAATACATGAAGATAAGTAAAGTGCATTTTATTAAGTGAAAATAGACCATCTGAAAAAGCTATGTACTGTACAATTCCAGCTATTTGACATTCTGGAGAAGGCAAAACTACAAGACCGTAAAAAGATCAGTAGCTTCCAGATGTTTGCCTTGAGGTGAGAGCAAAATTGAAAGAGTACAGCATTTTTAGGACTGTTTATTTTGTATAATACCCTAATCATGGGTATATGTCATTATACAAATAGAGGATATGCAACACAGACTGAACAGAAATGTAGACCAGGGACTTAAGTCACTATGTATCAAAATTGTCTTCCCAAATATATCAATATATTCTTTAAATATATTCAGTGAAAGATATCAATAAAAGGCAAAATGGGGATGGAAGGAAATGAGTTGATAAGAGAACTCTTTGTACTTTCCACTAAAATTTTAAAGAAAATGACTCAAAATAAGGTCTGTAACTTAAAAAAAAAAAAGTGCTGTTTGGTGAATTAGTTTTAAAAGAAGATGTTGCCCTGGGCATTACCTCTCTTCAAGACTCAAAAATATATGATCATTTACCTGAATACTCTTTTCAAGAGATATGCAGTATATAACCTACAAAAAGACAAGAAATAGCTGCACCCTCATCTATTTTCAAATTCAAGGGTGATACCTCCAGGTGAATTAAACATGAACTAAATAATTAGATACCTGGGGAATGTAACCACTGTAAAAGAATAGAACTAATATCTCATTTAAAAGTGGATTCTGGGCTTATGAAAAATACAATGGTTAAAGAAAAGGACATTGTGGATGGGATTTTTAACATCATGATTATAGCTTTAGAAAGAATTAATGACAAAGAAATTCTGTCTGAAAAACACAGGTTGGATCTATATTGTGCTCTACTTCTGTAATGAAAGTAGAGAAATATTCATCAACAAAACTTCTGCCATGAAATAGAGGAAAGAATTTTGTGTGTTGTATATCTGTTGTGACTTTTTTTAAAATTTGTGCAAGTTACTTGATTGCTATAGGTTTGATGATTTTGATTTAGAAAGCCTTTCTTTAAAGGTCTTTATCTGTCAAAATTGTATAATTCTACATTGTAAGTTTACATCATCATAAAACATGATATATAATAATACATCAATATATAATACTACCTAATAAGATTAAAAGAAGCCAGTATGTCTGAATAAATATGGGAAGACCTAATAAGAAAAAGACCTCAATTTATAGGAAAGTAAATTTTGTCTATCATTCATATCAAGATTTAAACCTATTCTTTACAAATATTATAAATAATAATTATTGTGGATTATAAATATTTTTGTTTCTCAAATTACTTGAGGATTCAAAATATATTTAGTTTTTTAAAAATAAACATTAGCTTTTTCGGTTCACAGTTTTAAAAAGTCAATTAATTTGATAGGCTGTGTTTTCCAGAAAATAAGCGGAAAAAAACATGAAGAAATTTATATGTTAACATTAAATAATTGCTTGAACAAAATGAAATTATAGCACTTGCAGAAGAAGAACTTTTAGACCTTCTTAAAGAACTTTTTTTAATTCTCTCCCACTGTTCAGTTAATAGATTTTTTTTTAATCAGAGAGAGAGAGAGAGAGAGAGAGAGAGAGAGAGAGAGAGAGAGAGATATTAATTATTTTAACTTAATTAACTTGCTCTTCTTTTAATTTTTAAACAGAAACAAAACAACATTGTACCATGTATCCCTGAATATTTTATAATTTCCCAACTAGTATTCTAAATTATAAAGTATCAACAAATTAATGTGAATTACATGTTTGACCTTTTCAGTGCATCTTATTATCTTCCTGTCCTTTTCCATTACTGTGCCCTGCTACCTCTTCTTTTACAAAACAAGTTGCTTTAAACTGTACTTTCCTTGCAATGTAATGCCTAGTGGGAGATACACACTAATTTAAGTGCTTCTTAGCAGCCATAGTAAAGATATTTAGCATGCATGCCATTTAACCAACATAAGTTAGAAATAGTATCTCTACAAAGTCACATTTTTTTCAGACAGTTGGCAGAACGAGTTTCAAGACCTGAATGTCATATAATTTTCAGTGTATTCTCAAATAAGAAAAATAAATCTGATTTTAATGTTGCCTGCATATGTACATTAAAACTGCATTTCTGTGTAAATAATTGCAGGAGGGTGGAGATGAGGAGGAGTACCGATTAATCAAGTACTTCTCCAAAATTAATTTGGTTCAAATTAAGATATATTTAGTTTAAGGAACCACACTCATCCTAACTGATTTTCGGTAGCCCAATTTAAGACTGTAAACTCAGGATAAATATGGAGTTCAATTTGTGTTTAATTTATGGGTAACTTTAATGTATATACAGCACACAGTATGCTCTATAGACCTTCCTCCTCAAACTAACAAGAATAAAAAACTTGATATATTGTGTCTCAGTAATAGAACATTTGTGCAAACACACATATGCACACACACACACACACACACACACACACACACACACACACACAGAACTCTCCCAATAGCCACATAACACACTTTCTGCTACTAAATCTCCACTCTCCCTTCTGTATTAAGCTGTAAGTTGAATTTTAAAGAAAAAAAAATGCTCTTTTCTAACAAGTAAATCAGAGAAGACCACTAAAACAAAAACAAGATTGTAATTACACAATGTGGTTTAACAATGTAAACAAATGCTGCCATGGACATATATGTTACCTTTTGGGGATTAAACCAGAAGTGTATACCTTCAGATACTTTGTAACTATTTTATCCACATCACTTCAATGATTTTTCAATTATAGGTTCATTCAATAGCAAATATCACTATTGAGTCACATTTTTCAGATATTTTCCAGAATATCATGATCAAAAGACATTGCTTTCCAAATACATGCTAAAATCCATGTGAATATCATTTTTATCAAACATTTATTTATAAGGAGCTTAGATATTAGTTAAATTATTATAATTGTTTTAAAAGAAATAGACTGTTGATGAGTCAAGTGGTTCTAAATATGTGTGAAATACACAATTAAACCACACGGTGAAGAGAAATCTTGAAATCTCTTATTACATTCTTAAAACAGACATTGTCAGGATCTATACAGCTGGAAGAAAACCAGCTTAACTTTTATACTAGCATTCAAAAATATATCTTTAAGAACAAATATATATGTGAGTTCTTAATTTAAAAACATAAACTGCATTATCTAAGAAAAACAAGCTATATATGTATAATTAACTTTTATTTGTTAGAATTTTTCCAGAGAATTCACATTACTCAGGTTGGGTTGAAATAAGTTCTCCTTTACCAACCCCAGGTTTTCAAGGCAGGTTTTCCATTTCAGAAACTTTTCATATAATTTCTAAGTCAATAAGTAAAATTTCCATCAGGTTGTCCACCTGGATAGAAAAGGTATACCCTGGCTTTACAGTATCCCTGTAATGTGACATACATTGTACATAATGATTCTAAGCTTAGGATATATTTAGTTAGGAGAAAATCAAGAACTCTTCTTATGGCTTGCAATTTGATCATAGAAAGCTTGAAATTTTCTATATAACTAAATTATCAAGATAATCAACATAAAAAATCTTTCTTGAAATAGACACTTATTCTCTAATTTCTGTCTTTATGGCATGGTTTTTCAACATTGGTGCTACTGACAGTTGAGGCCAGTTACTTTTTTGTTGTGGGGGTCTTTTTGTTGGTTGTAGCATGACTAGCAGCAACACTGTCCTGTATCCATCAGATACTCATAGCTACCACCTCCCCTGATTATAACATCCAAAAATGTCTCCAGAAATAGTGCAGTATGTCCTAGGGGATGCAACTGAAACCAGCTGAGAACCACTATCTTATGGGATACTGCAAAATTTAGTATGCTTGTTTTATGTGTTAGATGAAATCTAGATTGTATCTTTCATTAATAAACCATTTCAATCCATGTTTTCACCTTGAGGTATGAAAAATGGCTTCCATTTAGGAAATTATTTTATCCTTTATTTCATAAATATGGTAGATATTTAAGACAGTTAAGAGAGTAAGGGGGAAATAGGAAAAGAAAGCATTACATTATGATCATTTCTAAATCATTAGATAATTCATCTCTAATAAATGTCCACATTTCATATGCTGGAAAGAGCCTAATAATATTTATTAATGTTCATTTTAGTGACTGTGGAATTATGGTAGTCTCAAGTGACTTTTGAAACAAATAAATGTAAATTATTGTGCCAATAAAATTTTAAGGATAGAGATACATTCTATAAATTTATATTTGATTACTTAATCATTTTTATTGACAACCTCCTTTATAAAAATTTTTGTAAATAGCCTGTGAATAAGAAATATTCTACATCCTCTCTCTCTCTCTCTCTCTCTCTCTCTCTCTATATATATATATATATATATATATATATACATACACATATATATACACACACTAATATATATATTAGTATGGCTAAAAACTTAAAACTAATCTAAGAATGAAAACAAACTCATAGGAAAAATATGTATATGGTACTGGAATTTAGAGGAGAGATATACATATTATTTATTATTTATAGGATTTAATTATTTGGTATATTTTATTATCTATTCATTTTAAGAAGTGTCAGTACCAAAAAAGTTTGAGACTCTTGATAAAATTTAAATTGGCAACACCAAACCTGTATATTTGCATGATTATAAATTTGGTTGAATTTTTTTATGGAAAAGATGTCAAGACAAGTTATAAAAGATACCTTATTTGGAGTTAAAATTTTTTTGTTTAAATGATGCTTTGAGAGCAACAGGATAATCTTGGATATCTGTGTATTAACCAAAAGCATGCACACACCCAAGAAGTTTAACTACTTAGACTATGGCTATACTTACATATGTAAGAAAACAATGCAAAGATGAAGTCTTAAAGGTTTTCCAGAAATAGGGATCAAAGTGGTCTGACAGAAATTTGAGTGTATTGGTTAGTGAACAGCTAAGGTGATAAAAGAAAAATTAGACACAGATCTAAATAGAATTTTGACTTGTTTTATAGAGGATTGTTGAGCCTCTGAATAGTTTCAAACGAGATATTTTGTTAACATCTGTTTTTGTTTTGTTATTGTTGTTTTTACACTGGTGGAGATTGAACTCAGGGCCTTGTGCCTATAAGACTTGAACATAAAAATAGAGGATGCCCCGTTAAATTTAAATCTCAAGTAATTAACAAGTATTTTTGTATGAGTATTTCTCAAATATTACACATGTTTTTATATCAATATGCTAATCCCATCCTAGACTTATTGAATGAAAATTTTCAGAAGTGAGACTAAGGCATCTATTTTGTTTTACAAGTTCATCAGTAATTGTAATGGACAACCAAGGTGGGGAATCAAGGTGCTTAATGATTGGTTATTAACCAATCCTCCAATAATATACATAAAATTACTTTTATGAGGTCATGGCCACTCACCAATCCAGATATGAATAAGCTCAGCCCCTATGCACTCCCTGAGTCACAGTAATCTCTGTTGGTTGAGGAATAGCATCAAGTTTTCAACCTTACCCTGGTCTCCACTTGGTTTCCTTTTTCTTACATTGGTGAACAAACTACAAACTCTTCTATCCTTATAATTTTCTCACCTTCAAAGTCACCAAGGAATGTGTGCAAAAGTAAAAAAATAATACCATTATGGAACTTTGCATTTCAAATATAATGAGTTTTATGCTTAGTCTCATAATAACATATGAAATAGTTGAAGATGCTAAATATGATAAAGTGGATCAAACATTGATTATGCCACTAAATCTAGTCATCTGCTTTCTGAGTATGCCATTTAATTTGGCATAGGTGGAATTCCATTTCTTCAACAGTAAAATTGATGGTTTAACTTGTTGCCCATCTAGTTTTAAAGAATCATAAGATCTTGTTTACAATATCTCTTGGAAAAACTAAGATTGGTACTCATAAGTTATTAGATGTTCAATGCTTGCGACTCTGTGTGTGTGTGTGTGTTGGTGTGCGTGTATTTAAAAGTGTTATATAGATAAAATAGATTGTTGCAGGTACTTATTTGTGTCATTTGAAAGAATATTAAATACAATTGAATGTAGAATATAAATTTGCAATTTATAGTTAATAGAATACTTATCTTTTCAGAACATTGAATCAGGATTTTTTTTAAGGAAATGAATATGTCTTCCTTTCAGTCTACCTGCAGGAATGATCAATAATCTATTTAGGGTCAAGAATCAGTAACAACAAAAGCTCATGAATTTTAATTAAAATTTATCTCATCCAATGGACACAGAAACATCTCTCAAATATTGCACCTCTTATATGAACTGAGACTATTTTTAAGTACTAATGTGAAGATTTTATCTAATAGAAATATAGGCATTTCTCTTTTAATCATTAAAATGTGGGAAGTTCATTCCATATTTTAAATTTTTTTTCTTTTCTTTAAAAATTTTTACCCAAGATAGTGGTGAATTTTTTTTTAATTTCAAATTTATTGATCTATTTCACAGTTTATATAACTGCTTTATCAAATAGATCAAAACATAATCATTGTTAAAATAAAATGATTGTACCATTAAACAGTATATGAAAAAAAAACTGTAAAGTTATGGGAATGGACCAGGACTTGATGGTATGTGATTTTGTTAACCAGTTAGGAATGCATCAGTGGTTAATTTTGACCCACCAGAATTTTTTTATTTAGGATCCAAGTACACCCAAACTTACAGACCATTGATTTTTGTAAAAACTACCAAGAACCCAAAATGAAGAAATCACAATCTCTTCAATAAATGGTGCAGGGAAAACTGGGCATACACCCACTGAAAAATGAAAGGGTTTTCTCTCATCAAATAAAATATCAACTCAAAATTAATCAAAGACCTAAATATAAGACCTGAATTGATAAAATTCTGAAGGAAAATAAACATAAGGGAAATAGTCTGTGACATAAGTTTAGGCAAAATTTGAAAGCACAAGCACTAAAAGTGAAAATAGGCACATGGTATGACATCAAACTAAAATGTTTCTGCAAAGGAAATAATCAGCAGACTGAAGAGACAAACTAAAGAATGGAATAAAATATTTGCAAACTATACATCTGACAAAGGGCTAATACCCAGTATTTAAGAAATATTGACATCTTAATAGCAAAAACAAGCAAACAAAAAAAAAAACAATAAAAATAAATAAAACAGATATCCTGCTTAACAGTGGGAAATAGACCTGAATTAGATATTTATCAAAAAGATACTTGCAAATGGCCAAGTATAAGAAAAAATACTCAGAAAATACTCAGCATCACTTATCATCAGAGAAATGCAAATCAAACCACAAGGAGATGTCACCTTACTCAATTAGGATAACTATTATTTAAAAAAAAAAAACATAACAAGGCTGACATGTCTATGGAGAAAGGAAAATTTGTTGGTGGTAATGTAAATTAGTAGTCATTATGGAAAACGGTCTGAAGGCTTACCAAAAAATTAAAAACACAGCTATTATATTATCCATTTAACCCTTTACTGGGTTTATATAGAAGGACATAGAATAAGAATGTCAAGAAGATATCTGCACTCCCATGTTTATTTAAGGATTATTCATAATAGCCCCAAATGGATTCAACCTTCGTGTCTATCAACAGAAGAATGGATAAAGAAAATGTGGTATAAATGCCCAATAAAATATCATTTAGCCATAAATGTATCATGTCATATTCTCCTAGACATCGTAATAGGACCCCTGATTTTACCTGATCTCTGGTTATTGGAGTTCTCACTTACTCTAGTCTTAACTCTCAGAACATCTGAACATTTTTATCTCTAAGTCTGGCATTCATCTTCAAAACTACAAATGCTTTCCCAGTGTGACTTTTTTTGAACTGTGCCTTCCCTAAGACCCTGACCTTGGCATAGTAGGCTGTGCCTGGTTTACATCTTTAGCCTTCTTTTGAGCTGGGACATAGTAATGATAAATCCTGAACCTGATAACCCAGCTGACTCTGACCTAACCCTGAGGAGACCTTTTTTATATGTTGGCAAGATGGTTTGCTGACTGATTCTTGACTTTCAATTTATTGCTATAACTCTGAACCTTTTGTTCCTTGTCTGGGGGTCAATGTTTGGCAATAGTATATACATTCCCATTGCTCTTGAAGCCACGATTCCTCTCATGCTTTCCAATATTAAAACAGATAGAAGATTCATCTCAGTTCACCAGCAGTGAAAGTTAACTGATTGGAGTACCCCTTCCTCTGGTAATCTGAATAGTTCATGTGGTCAGTGTTGTGGTCCTCCTCTCTAGTTGGGCAGTGAGTGCTCAAGGCCAAGACCCATTTTCATCACCTGCATTCTCCTGACACCAACCATCACAGTTGGGGTCCTTTATTTCATTCTCACACATCATTGGCAGTGTCAGTGGTACAAAACATTAGAATTGTTTTTCCTAAAATTTTGAAATCATTGTTCTCTTGACTTACGACTTTGTTTTACTTGAGAATTTTCCCATAAACTTTGTGTATTATTTTAAAAACTTTTGGGGGTACTTTTTTGTACAACCAGAGACATGAAAAAATATGCTGTGTATGTGTACTATGAATTGAAACATTTGGCTGCTATGAACAAATTACAATAAATAAATAAAATTTTAAAAATAAGATTCTGTATTATTTTTCTCTCTAATTTTTTGAAAATTACAAAGGATTTATATTTTCCTAAATTTCTCCAGGCTCTTATGGAGCTCTTTCCCATACACAAAGGCATGAACTTTAATTATAGAAAGTAGTATTGAACTATACCTTTATAAATTTGCTCCACTCTGCTCTCTCTGAGGATATTATAAACCAGATCTGGACTGTGAATTTTTCTTAATCACCTCATCCTTTATTTTACATCTTTGTGGTTTATCTTTGTGTTGTAGAGGTATACTTCCTGGGAAAATGCGTTAATTATCTTTCAAACTTTCCCTTTAATTTTTAATTTATTCTGTATCTGGTAGTTTCCAGAAAGTAGTTTCTCTGCTGCTTGAGTTTCATTTTTATATTTTGCTCTTTTGCAGTGGTTGTTTTAAATAGAGGAATATGTTGCTTGTCTTTCAAAGGATATTTACTATATTTTGAATCATGTGCTTTACTTTTTACATTTCCTATGAGTCCTCTTAGTTCTTCTTTAATGTTTCTGTTTGATCAAGGTTAGGGTTTGAATCCTTAATGTGCTCCCAGAGCTCATGTATTAGGCAATACAAGAATGTTCAGAAGTACAATTACTAAATTTTGAGAGTTGTAAACTCGTTAGGGAATCAATCCATTTTATGGAATAATAATTTGAATAGACTACCTGGTGGTTACTGTAAACATGTAGGGTGTGGATGAAGAAGAAAGGTCACACTGCATGGGAGGTAAGGGCATGGCTCCTTTCTTTCTCTCTTTCTCTTCTCATGCATACACACACACACACACACACACACACACAAACACACAAACACACACACACACATGAGCATGCACACAGAAATGAACACACAAATATGCTCACATACTACATCAATATTAAGGTATTTCCCATTTTATAAATATGTAAAATTTTCTTTCATACTGGACTATCTAACTCTACATATTCTGTGTTCTTTGTCTTTATATTGTTTTTTTATATCACAGTTTAGCTATAATCCATACCAAGACATTTTTCCATATTCTCATTATAGGATATGCTCTCATGGAACTCTCACTTGAGTCAAAATGATTATTCACCATATTATATTGAATTCTCTCTTTTATCCTCTCCCTGTATACCACTTCCTGGGACTGTCAGCTTTTGGGGGATGGTTGTATCTTTTGCTACATTCAATTTTAACTCATGGTACACTAATTGGCACATAGCAGAATTTCAGTAAAGACATGATAAGTAATCATCAAATGACAACTACAAAAAATTCTAAAATTATACAATATATTTTAAATGCCAAAAACCTAGTCAAATGTGAATAATCTGTTTTAACTACCTTGTGGTAGGAAGTAACAGTATTTGATTTGTTTCCTATTTTTTTTTAAATGAGGAAACCACAGCTAACAAATCTGTAACAATAAAAGAAAAAAGAACCAGCCAAGGAATCATTTATCATCACATTGATTTCCTCACTAGATATTTGTTAAGAAAAAGTTTATATCTTGGAGAAGACTTAAAAGATCTTTTCACTTTGTTTTAAAGGTTTTGTAAGTAAAAAGTAAAAACAAAGTTCTTAAGAACTGCAAAAATATGGCTGAAAGAGTAGAATAAAGCCTTTATATTAATTTCAAATTTGAGAGTACCAAAGTATAATAGCTGCTTAGCATTTAAATGATGGCTCAAATTAAACATCATATGTAAATTCAAACATTTTAATCATAATATATGAAAAAGAAAATCATAAGTACATTATTTTCAACTAGTGATCTTTTGTTAAGATACTGGAAAGAAGACAATAAATATTTTCTTATGAATAGTTTTCAAGCTAAACAAGTACAATGAAATGGAATACAGTAAGTGATATTTCTAATATAGGTTTTGGGGCAGTAAATGCAAAACTAAATTATAAGCGACCATTGTATATTTTAAATAGCAGAAATAGGAAGATTTTACATCCTGCTTGTTTCTTGAAAGTAAAATAAAGACAGAGGAAATACAACATCATTAAATTTTATTCTCAACTTTTTCATCACTGTAAAGTTTAACTTATAAAAGTGACATCATTTCAAACATTGCTGGTATCTTTCTTTTGAAAGAAGAAAGAACAAAATAGCACGTTATCCAGATACATTTTTTTCTTTATTAGTCTCCCTTTATATTTCTTTCTTTTTCACTTTTTTTTCTTACTAGAATAAGCATGAAAATGGAAGGAGAAAAAGGGGCATACCTAAAAAATTTAAAAATACTTTGCTTTATTTTTAGCTTAATGAAATTATGATTGGTATCTTATATGCAGTTTTTCACATACTGAAAATATTAGTTTTCACTCATTCTCTTTTTGTTCACTTTCTCTTCTCCTCTATAAGTGAAAGCCTAAAAAGAGTTTTCATGGATTATAGCTTTTTCCCTTTTCTTTTCATCATAGTTCATTGTTTTGCATAATGTGCAAAAGAAATTTAACATACCCAGTCTCTGTCAGCTGCAGTCCAGTGAAGTATGTGCACTTGACAACCCTGTCAAACCCTTCAAATGTCGCTCAGCAAAATACTCTGTTCATTGGCTTTTAAGTTGATAAGTAAATGTTGTTGAAATTAAAACACATGTATGATTAGGCGCGCATGCACACACACACACACACACACACACACACACACACACAGTGAACATTTATTAGGATATAGAATTTCCTGACTTTGCTCTATTGAGTTTGTACAGAAAGATCATCAGGACAAATATATGCCATCAAGAATTTTAACTTTCCACTAATTGAAAAAAGAAAACTCAAATCGATGAAAGTTTATGACAGTATAGAAATCTACTAAACAGGCTAGAGCCTAGCCTTTGGCACAGCACCACCCCTTCCTACAAGCAGACTACCATGGGAGGTCAAGCCCAGTGGCACAGATCCACCTACTCCACCTTATGCAGGTCCCAGACCCAAGATGCAGCAGCATCCATTGAGGGACACCAGCCGGGTCTGGAAGCCCAACATCAAGGTTAGGTGCAGACAATCTGCACAGGTACTACAAGAATATAGGGAAGAAACTGTAATATCCCTGATCTACACTGCAACAAAGCAAGACACATAGACAACATGAGGAAAAACAAGGGAGGAAAGCACCCCAAACAAACCAGGACACTATAATAACAGAACCTATGGTCAGTGAAGTTGATGAAATATCAGAGAAGGAGTTCAGGAGATTCATAATTAAAATAATCTGTGAATTAAAGAATGACCTAAATAAGCAAATATAGTAAAAAATTGATCATTCCAACAATGAGATAAGAGAACAAATATAGGTAGCAAAAGATTACTTCAAGAGAGAGAGAGACCTTGAAAAAAAATAGAAATCCTTGAAATGAAGAATACATTAAATCAAATAAAAAACTCAATAGAAAGCATAACCAACAGATTAGATCATTTGGAAGAAAAAACATCAGATAAGGAAGATAAAGTACATAATCTGGAAAATAAATTTGATTACACAGTGAAGAAAGTTAGAAAGCATGAACAGAACATCCAAGAATTATGGGACAGCATCAGAAGACCAAATCTAAGAGTTATTGGGATAGAGGCAGGTACAGAGTTTCAAACCAAAGGAATGCACAGTTGCTTCAATGAGATAATATCAGAAAATTTCCCAAGCATGAAGAATGAATTGGAAAAGCAAATACAAGAGGCTTACAGGACACTAAATGCACAAAATTACAACAGATTTATACCAAGGTACATTATAATGAAAATGCCTAGCATAAAGAATAAGGATAGAATATTAAAAGCTACAAGAGAGAGGAATCAGATCACATATGAAGGAGACCAATTCATATATCAATAGATTTTTCAACCCAGATCCTTAAAGCCAGGAGATTCTGGAAAAACATATACCAACTCTGAAAAAAAAAATGGATGCCAATCAAGAATCTTATATCCAGCAAAACTAAGCTTTAGATTTGATGATGAAATAAAAATCTTCCATGATAAACAAAAGTTAAAAGAATTTACAACTAGAAAGCCTGAACTACAGAACATCCTCAGCAAAATATTCCAAGTTAGAGGACATGAAAAACAATGATGGAAATCAGCAGAGGTAGGAATTACACTAAAAGAAAATCTAATCAGAGGAGAAAACAAGTCACGTTAAATAACAAAAATTTTTAAAAATGGCTGGGAATACAAATCATGTCTCAATAATAACCCTGAATGTTAATGGCCTAAACTCATGAATCAAAAGACATAGACTAGCAGATTGGATTAAAAACAACAACAACAATAATGTGCTGCCTTCAAGAAACACATCTTTTAGAAAAAGACATTCACAGACTTAAGGTGAAGAGTTGGAAAAACCATACCACTCACATGAAATGCAGAAGCAAGCAGGGGTGTCCATTCTCATATCAAATATAGTAGACTTTAAAGTCAATCAAAAAGGATAAAGAAGGACACTACACACTGCTCAAAGGAATCATACACCAACAAGACTTAACAATTATAAATATATATGCTCCAAACAATAGAGCAGCTATGTTCATCAAACAAACTCTTCTCAAGTTCAAGAGTCAAATGGATCACAGCAAAATAAATTTGAGTGACTATAACACAAGTCTTTCATCACTAGATAGATCTTCCAATCAAAAGCTGAACAAAGAACCTATAGAACTGTATAAAGTCAATAACTGAGACTTAACTGACATATTTCATCCTTCAAAAAGAGAATATATTTTTTTCTCAGAAGCATACAGATGCTGCTATAAAATAGACCACGTATTATGCCAAAAAGCAACTCTTAGCAAATATAAAAAATTTGAGATATTATCCTACATTCTATCAGAACAGAATGGAATGAAATTAGAAATCAATGATAAAAATAAGAAATAAAATACACTCCAGGGACTGGGGTTGTAGCTTAGAGGTAAAGTGCTCACCTACCATGTGTGAGGCACTGGGTTCCATCCTCAGCAACACATAAAAATAAAATAAAGATTTTGTGCCCACCTATAACTAAAAAATAAATGTTTAAAAAAAATCCACTCCAACACCTGGAGACTAAATAATATGCTACTGAATGAACAATGGGTTACAGAAGACATCAAGGAGATTAAAAAGTTTTTAGAGGTGAATGAGAACACAGATACAACATATGAAAATCTCTGGGACACTATGAAAGCATTTCTAGAAGGAAAGTTCATTGCATAGAGTTCATTCCTTTAAACAAGAAAAAGTCAACAAAATAATGATGTAACACTATATCTCAAAGACCTTGAAAAAGTAGAACAAATCAACACCAAATGCAGAAGAAAGTAAATAATTAAAATCAGAGCTGAAATCAATGAAATTGAAACAAAAGAAACAATTGAAAAAATTGACAGAACAGAAAGTTGGTTCTTTGAAAAAATAAATAAAATTGACAGACCCTTAGCCATGCTAATAAAGAAAAGGAGAGAAAAAGCTCAAATCATTAACATACATGATGAAAAATAAAATATCACAACAGACACAACAAAAATACAGAAGATAATTAGAAATTATTTAGAAAACCTGTACTCCAATAAAATAGAAATTATCCAAGGCATCAACAAATTTCTAGAGTCATATAATTTGCCTGAATTGAATCAGGATTATATATATATATATATATATATATATATATATATATATATATATATATATATATATATACACACACACACACACACACACACACAATTTAAACAGATCAATTCCAAGTAATGAGATAGCAGACGCCATCAAAAGTCTACCAACCAAGAAAAGCCCTGGACCAGATGGATACACAGCCGAGTTCTACAACACCTTTAAAGAAGAACTAATACCAATACTCTCCAATTTATTTCAGGAAATAGAAAAAGAGGCAGCACTTCCAAACTTGTTCTAACTCTGATTCCAAAACCAGGCAAAGACACATCACAAAAAGAAAACTTCAGACCAATGTCTCTAATGAACATAGATGCAAAAATTCTGGAAAATTAAATATAAAAATATATTAAAAAGATCGTTAACCATGATCAAGTGGGATTCATCCCAAGGATACCAGGTTGGTTCAACATATGGAAATCAATCAATAAATGTAATTCATCACATCAATAGACTCACAGACAAGAATCATATGATCATCTCAATAGACACAGAAAAAGCATTTTACAAAATACAGCACCCCTTTATGTTCAAACCTCTAGAAAAACTTGGGATAACAGGAACATATCTCAATATTATAAAGACTATCTATGCTAAGCCCCAGGCCAACATCATTCTAAATGGGGAAAAATTGAAGGCATTCCCTCTAAAAACTGGAACAAGACAGAGATGCCCTCTTTCACCATTTCTATTCAACATAATTCTTGAAACACTAGCCATAGCAATTAGACAGATAAAGAAATTAAAGGGATACACATAGAAAAAGAAGAACTCAAATTGACACTATTTGCTGATGATATGATTATATACTTGGAAGACCCTAAATGTTCTACCAGAAAACTCCTAGAATTAGTAAATGAATTCAGCAAAGTAGTAGATATCAAATCAACACCACGTGATTAAGTCAAGGCATTTCTGTAAATCAGTGACAAATCCTCAGAAAGGGAAATGAGGAAAACTACCCCATTCTCAATAGCCTCAAACAACAACCACAACTTGGGTATCAACTTAACAAAAGAGGTGAAAGATATATGAAAATTACAGAACCCTAAAGAAAGAAATCAAAGAAGACCTTAGAAGATGGAAAAATATACCTTGCTCTTGGATAGCCAGAATTAATGTTATCAAAATAACCATACTTCCAAAAGCAGTATACATATTTAATACAATTCTGATCAAAATTCCAATGACATTTCTCATAGAAATAGGAAAAAAAAGATCATGAAATTCATCTGGAAAAATAAAAGACACAGAATAGCTAAAACAATCCTTAGCAGGAAGAGTGAAGCAGGTGACTTCACTATACCAGACCATAAACTATACTACAGAAAAATAGTAACAAAACAGAATGGTATTGGCACCAAAACAGACTGGTAGACCGATGGTACAGAATAGAGGACACAGAGACAAATCCATAAAACTACAATTATCTTATGTTAGACAAAGGTGCCAAGAACATGCATTGGAGAAAAGATAGCCTCTTCAATAAATGGTGCTGAGAAAAGTGTAAATCCATGTGCAACAAAATGAAATTAAACCCCTATCTCTCACCATACACAAAATTCAACTCAAAATGAATCAAGGACTTAGGAATACAACTAGAGACCCTGAGTCTAATAGAAGAAAAAGTAGGCCCTAATTTCCATCATGTGGGATTCGGCCCCAACTTCCTTAATAAGACTTCTGGCACAGGAATTAAAATCAAGAATCAATAAATGGGATGGACTCAAACTAAAAAGCTTATTCTCAGCAAAAGAAATAATCTGTGAGGTGAATTGAGAGCCTACATTTGGGAGCAAATCTTTACCCCTCACACATCAGATAGAGCATTAATCACTAGGGTATATAAAGAAATCAAAAAACTAAACTCCAAAAAATCAAATAATCCAATAAATAAATGGGCCAAGGACCTGAAGAGACACTTCTCAGAAGATGATGTACTTATTGTATTGTATTTATCAATCAATAAATACATGAAAAATATTTCATCATCACTAGTAATTAGAGAAATGGAAATAAACCACTCTAAGATTTCATCTCACTCCAGGCAGAATGGCAGCTATTTTGCATACAAACAACAATAAGTGTTGGCAAGGATGTGGGGAAAAGGGTACACTCATACACTGCTGTGCAACTACAAATTTGTGCAGCCAATATGGAAAGCAATATGGAGATTTCTTGGAAAATTGGGAATGGAACTACCAGTTGACTCAGCTGTCCCTCTCATCAGACTATACTCAAAGGACTTAAAAACAGCATACTACAGAGACACAGTCACATAAATGTTTATACAGCACAATTCACAATAGCTAAACTATGGAACCATCCTAGATGCCCTTCAATAGATGAATGGATAAAAAATGTGGCATATATAAACAACGGAATATTCCTCAGCCATAAAAGAGAATAAAATCATGGCATTTGCAGGTAAACTGATGGAGTTAGAGAGGATATGATAAGTGAAGTTAGCCAATCCCCCCAAATCAAATGCTGAATGTTTTCTTTGATATAATGAAACTGATTCATAGTGGGATAAGGAGTGGGAGTGTGGGAGAAATAGATGAACTCTAGATAGGGCAGAGGAGTTGGAGGGAAAGGGAGGTGTCATGGGGTAATTAATGATGATGGAATGTGATGATCATTACTATCCAAAGTACATGTATGAAGACATGAATTGGTGTGAATATACTATGTATACAACCAGAGATATGAAAAACTGTACTCTATATATGTAATAAAAATTGTAATGCATTCTTCTGTTGTATATAAATTTAAAAATTTACATAATAATAAAAAATCCACTAAAGAAAGCGACATTTTCATGAGATATCTGAACTTGTACCTACATTTTAAAAAGAAATTTGGCAGAAAGATGTAATCAAAGAGGGAACTTAGAAAAAAGCAATTTACAACTTTCAGTTAGTAATGAATTAATTCTTGGCAGTGACTACAACTGTGATCTGCCTTATTTTGTATTTGAAATAATCTTAAACCTATAGAAAAATGTAAACTGAGAACTAAATATATATTAGTAAAATTGATACTCAAATGCCATGCCATATTGCATTTTTTATTTGTTTGTTTATTTATTTATTTATTTATTTATTTATTTATTTATTTATTTATTTATTTATTAGTGTATCATTTAACTAAAAATACAGTAGTTCCCTCTTATTCCTGGGGGATATGTTCCAGATGCCTTAGTAGATTCCTGAAACGATGAATAGTGTCAAATCCTATGATTATATTCCTTTACCTTCTTAACTAATTACTTACCATGCACTGTAGGTATAACTTTCACAGTTTAAGGTAGGAGAACAAAACTCACAAGAATTATTTTTTTCAACAATATTACTAATAGAAGATTTGTTCTTCCTGCAGATTTTAGCAATTTTAGCATACAACATTTTTGTCCTTTCATCATTAAGTGAAGAACTTGTACATTTTACCTAATGGAAACATTCTGTGGTTTCTCTTTGTCATATCCAAATTGCCAGCATCACTACTCTTGAACTTTGGAATAATTATTAAGGAAAATAAGTAATACAAAAATTATTTGTTTGATAATTGAGATGGTTACTAAGTGTCTGAGGGGCAGGATAATTATACAGCATAGATACACAGGACTAAGGGATGATTCATGTCTCAGGTATTACAGAATTAGATAGCATGCAATCTCATAATGCTGCTCAGAATAGTTACAATTTGAAGCTTATGAGTTCTTTATTTCTGGGATTTTCTATTTAATTATCTCAAATTGGTGTTGACCATGGTGTTCCACGAAACCACAGATAGCACACATGTTGATAAATGGAAAATAATGTAAATAGAAAACATGGCAGTAACTTTGAGAAAACTATACATAACCAAAGCAAGATTTTAATACAATATTTATAGAACTTCAAGAATAATAAAGATTAAATTAACAGTAATTTTATATGGCCATTGTTATAGTTGAATTGAAACCACTATTCACAACACAACAATGATACTCAACAACATAATGCAGGTTTTGTGGAGCTCATACTGTTTGTATTACCTTTTGACTGATGATGACTCAATTCTTTCACACTTTTGGGTATTTGAATTACTGTTAGCCAGACATGACAGCATGTACTAGCTAGTGGGAAGTCTGAGAAGGCATGATCATTTGAGTTTATGAATCCAGAGCAGCCTGAGCAAATGAGACTAATGTCTCAAAAAAAAAATCAAATTACTGTGAAACAGTCCCTCATTCTTTTGTATTGATGTCAGGTGAACATAATTTGTATCTAATCCAAAATATACATATTAACCTTATCCAAATTCTTTTCTTCTATTATTAGTATTTTTGTTGTTGTTTTTGTTGCTCTGGTGGCAATACTGGGGATTGAATCCAGGGATGCAGTGACACTGAGCTACATCTCCAGCCCATTTTTAAAATTGTATTTAAGACACATGTCTCAGTAAGTTGCACAGGCTGTTCTGAAATTTGTGATTCTCCTGGATCAGTCTCCTAAATACCTGGGATTACCACTGTGTCTGTTTCAAATTATTTTTTAATAACTTCTGATGGTCAAAGTAATACCACCACCACTAGACTGCAAATTGATGGTAAACACACACACATGCACACACACACACACACACACACACACACACATCTTGCACAAAATGTAAAATTCTGGGTCAGTACATGATCACATGCTCACAATCTAAATATTCTGGAAACAATTAACTTTATATTTTGGTAAGTGTTAACATGAAATTAAGATGGTTATTGTGGATAATTCTAAGATATCAATTATATGTTTACAAGCCATAGCTTGAAAAACACTACCAGAGAAAGAAAGCCTATGAAAATCTGTGCTTAACAGAATTTTAAAAGTGCCAAAATGCGATGAGTTAATGTTTATGCTTAACATTAATTTCTAGTTATAAGGTGAGAGAAAATGACTTTGCAAAATTTACAAAAGGTAATTTACAATTAATACTAGGAATATTAAAATACAGCAAAATTAAAATATTTTATAGATGTAAATATATTCAATTCAGTAAAAACAGCTTGTACCCTTATACAATTATTTACTTATGTGGCATATTCAGCACTGATATGTAGAAGCTAAGTAAAAGTAGTGTCTCCAAAGGATTTCTCTGTGTGTCTGTGTGCATGTGTATTATATGAAGATGGTCTAGGAACTGTGATGAATTCACTTATGTTATTTTTCCTCTTTACAAAGGTGCAAAAGTGATGATTCAGTAAAAAACTTTCTTCAGATTTTGCTTTTTGGTCTGTTCCTGGGATGGCAGTACGTGGTATGAATCTCTCTTTCTGTGCTGACTGTGGTAATGGGCCATACTAGATTTTAGTCAGAGAGGTGGTAATGAGGTTATACAACAGGTACTCAACAGCATGCCATGTTGCAAAGGTTTTGATTAATGCACTTTCTGTTTTCACATTCCATCTTGTCTAAAAGGTGCCTATCTATGTGTCTACTACTTCTGGTATTTTAAATGCATTTCTGACTTAAGATATTTTTGAGTTTATGATGGGTTTATCAGAAAGTAACATCACTGTAAGTCAAGGAGCTACTATATAACATTAAGGGAAGATCTTTACCAATTATGACCTAAACCTTTGCCGTTAATATATTAGGACAATATCTCCAAATATCCGGAATATTTAGATCTGTAATCACACTGAAATGTGTGTACACTTCAAAACTAGTATGTGAAAAGTTTTAGCTAAAAATAAGTGAGACTGATATTTCTATACTTACATTATTAATTATGACCATGTGAACTTAAGAAGAAAACCATCTTCTAATAAAATTTATAAAAATAAATGAAAGGGAGCTGGGGATGTGGCTCAAGCGGTAGCGCGCTCGCCTGGCATGCATGAGCCCTGGGTTCGATCCTCAGCACCACATACAAAGAAAGATGTGTCCGCCGAAAACTAAAAAATAAATATTTTAAAATTCTCTCTCTCTCTCTAAAAAAAAAAAAAAAAATAAATAAATAAATAAATGAAAGGAATCCAAGATGAAAATTATTCCTCACTGAAAAATAACTGTATTAAAAACTTAAGCCTTGTATTTACCAGTAATAAAGAGTCAATCCTAATTCCTTAGTATTTTTAGCTATATTTTAGTAGTTATTTTGAGTAAATTATACACTATTAAATTGTTTGCAGATTAAGCATTCAAAAAGTTAATTGATATGTTCTCATAATATTTCAGTTGTGATTTAGAAACTTTGGCAAGGCTACAATGTGAAGCATCTTACGATAGAGAGTAAGTAATCTGAAGGCCTCAAATATCTGTAGTAGCTGAAAAAACATTTAACTGTGGAGTTGACAATTTTTCTTTTTACCAAATGTTGTTTTAATAGAGGATTGTAAATTAACTCTTGCAGATGTAACTACATTCCGTAACAGACCTGATCAAAAATACATTAAATTCAATAGCTATCATTCATTTTACTTATGTTCTCAAATTCAATGGCTTGAGTTTCTGGAGTAAATATTACAGTGAACATTATTGATGGTAACCGGTGTTCAACTACTAAAAATCCCATTCCTCTCCTGTTTTATTATGTAATTTGAAATTTGAAAATGTCAAGAAAAATATTTTCCCATCTTTCCTTTTTTATTGTTATTTAAATATTTACTATGAAATAGATTATCTTAAATGTATAGGCATACAGGACAGCAGGTCTCTAGAACTTATTCTGTCATCCATAGAACTTACTTACTTTATATAAACTCTAAGTCTATACCAAAGAGCAAATACCCATTTTCCTCCTAACCCAGCCTTTGGCAACTACTCCCCTACTCTATTTCTTTTAATTTAGATATCACATAAAAAATTAACTATATAATATTTGAGCTTCTGTGATTTACTTATTACATTTAGCATAATGTCCTCAAATTTCATCCAGATTGTCAAACACATCACAGCAGGTCCCCTTCTTTTATCCAAAAGAAAAGAGGAATTTCAACGACAAAGTTGTACTCATGTTCATTGCAGCCTTATTTAAAATAGTCAAAATGTAAAAACAAGACAAAAAATTTTAAAAAAGCTTCATTGATGAATAACTTGATAAAAAATATGGCTTAAAAACATAATGGAATATTGTTGAGCTTTTAAAAAGGAAGAAATCCAACCATATTTGGAAATTTTTTTTTATTCCTTGTCTTGCAATGGGATAACTCTAATAACTAGTTCTCCTCATTATAATGTCCTATAAAACACAAGATAAATAACTGAGATACAGACTTCTATAATTTTGTGCTACACACACATAATCTTCTACCACATAATGGATATTTTTTTGCCACTGAAATACAATGTGTTTGAGTGTGGTCTCTTAAGAATGTAAAAGAGTTGAAAACTTGCTATCGTTAGGCGATGCTATAGGCTACACCATGTCATAGAGTATTATAATACGTATGTGTTTTGTTAGTCAACTCTCCATCATTATGAAAAATTACCTGAGATAAAAAGAAATAGTTTATTTTGTCTCACAGTTTAAGAGAATCCATTCCATGGCCAGTAGTGAGGCAGTAAATCATGTTAAGAAGCAAGTGATAGAACAAGTTGCTTTCTGATGGCCAAGAAACAGGAAAATAAAAAGAGGGCCAAGAGTCTGAATATTCCCTTCAAGCATGTAGGTCATTTGAAAATGTCAAGAAAAATATTTTCCCATCTGGAAGATTTCCAACCAGGCCACACTCTTTTTAAAATCTATTTTTTAAGTAATACATAAAACATAAGAATTATACATGTTAATGTATTACTATGTAATCTTTTGATATATACATATATACTGTGTAATGTTTAAATCAGGTTACAGGTAATGTTTAAATCAGGAGAAAAACATATTTATCTCCTCAAACATTTACCATTTCTTTATGGGGAAAACTTTCAATACTTTTTCTTCTACCTTTACCTTTTTGTTTTCTGCAGGGCTGGCAATTAAACACAAGGTTTCATGCATGACAGGCAAACAAAGACCATTGAGACACATTCCCAGTCCACTTAGTTTTTTGAAAAAGACAATGAAGCTTTATTATCTATAGTCATCCTACCATGAAACAGCACACCACAATTCTGCTTATTTAAATATAAGTTATACCAATTGATTAACCTTCAGTCTTCCCCCTTGACCCACATTTCCTGTCTTCTAGTAACTACCATTTTGTTCTCTAATTCTAAGAGATCAACACTTTTATGTTCCACATACAATATTCTTCTCTGTGCCTGATTCATTTCACTTAACATAATGATCTCCAGGTCCATCCATATTCCTGTAAATGAATGGATCTCATTCTTTTTGACGAATGAATAGTATCTTATTCTGTATTGGTACCACATTTTCTTTATCCATTCATCAGTTGACAGACACTTAAGTTGTTTCCACTCTTGGTGATTATGAATAGTGCTGTATTGAACACCTCTGGCATGCAAGTATCTTTTTAACATACTGATTTCCATTCCTTTGGATATATACCCAGAGGTAGATTCCTGGATTATGTGGCAGATCCAATTTTAATTTTTTAGGTAAGTTCCATACTGTTTTCCATATGGTTGTACTAATATACACTTCCACTAACAATGTGCAAGGGTATTCTTTTTGCCACACCTTTTTCAGGATTTGCTGTTTAGTCCTTTTTATAATACTCATACTTACTGGATTGAGGTAGTGTTGATTTGCTTCTCCTTGATGATTAGTGATGTTGAACATTTTTTCATGTATCTATTGACCATTTCACATCTTCTTTTGAAAGATGTCTATTTATATCTATTTCCCATTTTTAATTTGGTAATTGTTATTTTGCTATTGATTTAGTTGAATTTCTTACATATTCTGAATATCAATCCCTTGTCAGATACATAGTATAAAAATATTCTCTTCATTCTGTAGGTCATCTCTGTAATCTTGATTATTTTCTTTTTTATTACAAAGCTTTGTAATTTGATGAAATCCCATTTATCTGTATTTGCTTTTGTTTTCCATGATTTTGAGGTCTTGCCAAAATATACTTGCCCATTCCAATATCCTAAAGAATTTTTCCTGTTTTCATCTAGTAGTTTTATATTCATACCAACAGTTAGTTCTTTAGTATATTTTGAGGCCCTGACACCTAAAGTTTCCAATACCTTCCATAATGCATGGTCTGGGGACCAATAATTTAATATATAAAACTTTCAAAAGCACTTTTTCAAACCATAGCGTGTGTTTATGGGGATTCAGGTGTAAACAAACCTGCTACACTGCTGGTCATATAAAAATGTAGCATATACAATTATGCACAGTACCTAATACTTGCTAATGATAATAAATTAATGATTTATGTGTTAACTATACTATATATTTTATCATTAAAGTGTATTCCTTCAACTTATGAAAAATGAGTGCTGTAAAACACTATAGATGTTCTGCTGTTAGAAGCCTTGTACATCTCATGTTTATTGTGTCACTCAGTCTCATCAAGAGGCCACTCTGAGCAACTGGCTTACACCATCTAGGTTTATATAAACACAGCTTGTGTATATCTGCTCACATACCTATTTTCTTCTGCACCTTAGCCTTTTCTATAACAAAGATAGAAGTAAAAATTGTCTTATCAAATTTTGAGCATGAAGAGTATGATATTTGGCACTCCTAAAGGGGTATAAATCATATAAATTTCATTGAGGAAGAGCAAGATAAAGTAGGCTGTTGAAGATAGAGAGGAAGTAGATAACCAATAGGATTGCTATTGTATATCTCAAGGGACTGAAATCTGAGAATTGAAATGTTGAAGATGGTGAATATATTTTTCTTTCAGAATTAGCATCTAGCCCTTAGATATCCTGCTCTTTAGCAATCATGTAAACATCAGTGAAATATTTGGCAGGACCAGAGGATAATTTTTTATTTTTATTTTCTTTCTTTCTTTTTATTTTATTTTATTTTTTATTTATTTTAGTTTTTTAGTGTGTGTGTGTGTGTGTGTGTGTGTGTGTGTGTGTGTGTGTGTGTTGCTTTGGTATCTCTCATACACTCTTGAGTCACACAAAAATACTTGAAGCTTAAATAGTGCCTAGTGTATGTAAGGAGACTATTTTAGTATAAATGTTCATTTTCAAGGCCATACTAT